>NW_028187305.1:1200000-1800000 GCF_964204655.1 Triturus cristatus
GGGCGATTATTGATGAACTGACAAAGCGGTGCCTTCTGCTTTACACTACAACAAAACACTTCTAGAGTGCCCAAAGACTTCACAACATAGTGTACTGAAAGAACAAGCGTTGATCTCTTATCTTTATGGGGCCATGTGTATGTAACACATGGCCCCATAAAGATAAGAAACTGCTTTGCGACAGACGCAAAGCTGGCCACCGAGTCCACCCGGAGGCCAAAGGGGGTCCACCAAAAACCCTAATTTCCAATGGCAGGCCATCGTTTACCATAAACGGTGACGCCAGCCAATGGAAATAAGGGGCGGGACTTAAAGCCCTTCTCTAAAAGTACTCATTAGCAATAAATCTCGCCGAGCGAGCTGCGCAAGTGCGCCGCTGCGCTAGGCAAGACCTAAAAACCATATATCTATAATGATAGCATCACCTTTTCTGTCTCGTCAGTACTGTTTTGCTTTTTTTAGGTGTGCTACATCTATTCAAGGTGTACAACTCAACTGGCTTCACCAAGGCGTCCATTCACTTGTGAGTTTTGTACAACCCCATTGGCTTCACCAAGGCCTCCATTCACTTGTGAGTTTGTCTAGTTGAAAAATAACACAAGGTCCAACAAATGCTCTCTTCTGATTACTGGGATTTGCACTGTTTTCTACAAGAATTCCACATGCCACCGTAGGCCTACCTTGAGTGGCGTAGAGGCTGCAATACGGCACCGAGCAACCGCCGGTGGCGGAAATTAATTCAATTAATTTTTGTAACATGTTTGTTATATAATGGAATAAGGTTCGTGCAACCTACAACTTTCCTGCTGGAACATTTAGAAGGAAGACAGCCAATGCACAAACCTATTGGGGGCACAAAGCTTAGCTTTGCTTAACACCCAATCCCAACACTTTCAGTGAGCGCTTTCAAAGAAAGACATGTAACCCTGAACAAAATCCTCAGCTTCACTCCACCAGTGAAGTCCTCTGGAGCGCTGTTTTATCTTTTGCCCAAACCTCTTAGCAGTCTACCTGTGTGCCCCCTTAAAGCGTTAGGATGACCCTTAAGAATGCTGCTGCAATAAACTTAACTGGGCATAGTTATTTGCATCCACCACACTTGTGTCACTGGGAGCAAAAGGACGGACAGCCGATGCGCTCTCTAGACAGAAACAGATATTCTGTATTGTGATCCTCACATGGGAGTGAATTAGATTATCAACTTTAACTCTGAGAATCTGATCTTCCACTGTGATCAGGGAGCACAGACATGCCTGTCAGTTCCCTCTCCACGCGGAGTATTTAGAAGTCAACAGTGGGTTGCAGAAGAGTGGTATTAGTTGACCTGGTCAAACTCATGCACAGCTCGTGATGACATTGAATAGGTGTCTTGCACCAGCTAACTGCAGCAAAGACTAGAGAGGGCTAAGTCAACGTACCAGGCAAATTCAGCACTGAGACAAGGAGGGAGGCAAGCTGCACTGATGTACAGGGTGGATGCATCATGAGCAGTGCCAGATAACAGCAATAATATTGTAGTGGGGTGCAGAACTAAGTGGGGGATGAAGGAGGAGCATGAGCAAAGTGGAGACCTTGCCATAGAATGTGCAGGAGATCAGTGGAGGATGGAGAAGGGTGAAAGTGGATGGGGCCAGGGGAGTGGAGGCAGAACATGGAGACTGCAGGTTGGCAGAGGATGATGAAAGATGTAGTCCCAGGTAGAGGCTGGAGAAGGTAGTGGTGATGGAAGCCTGAACAGACAGTCGAATAGAGGTGGTGGGGGACATGCGAGGGGAATGAAGGCGGAAGAGGAGCATGGAGGCGAGTGGCGGCTGCAGAAGCAGGAGCTAGATTCTGGGTGAGGGGGAAAGAGTAAAAGCAAGAGCAGGGGTGACACCCCACGGTGTAGGAGGTTAAAGAAGGGCATGAACTATCCAAATTACCTTGAGGTCAGTGTTGAGGACCCAGATGACTGTACACACTGTTGGATTCCGGGAAGACTTCAAGACCACAAAAGCACCAGGACCGTTTTCTCCACTGACAGAAAGAGGACATGAATGAACATGCACAATGGTAAGAAGCTACATGAAGACATCCAGTGGTTGTGTGTACACTTGCATGTGCCCACACACACTTCAAATTCTGAAGAACTATCCCACCCACAAGATTGAGAAAAATGCTTACCGCACGTATTTGGGATGTGGAGGCCTGGCTGCATGAGAGACAGACATCCCTGAGGAAATATAGCGATCCTTTCGTCTCTCAATCCGGCGAACATTCACAAAATCCCTAAATAAGGAAAAGCAGCATAGACTAAATGACCAGCGCGGGGTGCAGGAAATCAATTAGTTCAATAAAGTAGAGGGCGAAGCTAAAGGACTGACTGCACTTATGATGTGGACACTACTTGCTAGGTCTCTTGGCTCTGGTTGGAAGCACTGTCTAGCCAAACAATATTACTCTGAAGTTTTTCCTGAAAATTGTCAGTGTAGAGAAGAGCTTCCTGTCCAGCAGAAGCGTCTTCCCAGACAATTGTCTGCTGAACAGGAAATCCAAGAACCGACGGGTAATCAGGACTGTGAAAAGATATTTACTTTTCTGTATCAATTATGCGAACCTTTGTATGTAAGCCAGATACAGCTCTGAATTGGAGGACTTGGCAAAGCTTTAGGTATTGCGCAATAGAGGGAAGTGCAGGAGTCCAAAGAGGGATTTATTGCTACACAGTCAACTAAAGCCTGTGTTTCTTTCCCCAGAAAGAAGCAGAAAGCTTGCATGTCATTTCATCAACTGAAACTAGCAGTACGCTGCTACCGAGCTGACCTCTGGCGTAAGAGAAGCTCAGCTTTTGAACTCTATTTGTAGGCTGCAAGTCCACACCAAAGATTTTCTGAGTTGGTATGGCTGCTTGAGGTCTGCCTTTGTGGGCAAATATAAGCATCCTATTTGGAGTTGCTAAGTTGAAGATAACGGTTATGGAGGGCTGAACGCCTGCAAGTAAATGCGCATGATCTATATCTGGTGTGGGGGGTCCAAGAACACAGCACACACAAGGGTGTCTATCATTAGCGTAGCATTGGACAACATCTACACTTGAAAATGTCAAAGAAGGCAAGATATAGATTAAACAGGGTATGCACAGAGATGAGCCATGAGGAACCCCATCAATTAAACTATCTAAGCGACAGAAACCACCTTCAACATTTCATTTCAGTGAAACAGCCAGTTTCTCTTAAACTCTCAAGCCTCCCCATAGTGTTCTCTCTCCAAAGCACCATCAACTTGCGCCGGCCCCTCACGCCCAACCGTAATCAGGCCTCTCCCCATGTCTTTGAATCTCTATGCCCATGTGTAGGGTACTTGCCACAGTGTTCATCAGCTGCTGTTCTTCCACCCCTGCAAGCCTACCTATGAGACCTGATCTCACATGAGAGCTTTCCAGAGCCAATCAACGCCTTCTGATGCCATAATACAGTGCAAAATTGGGTTAAAATGTAAAGTTTAATAGTTTTGTAACCTGACATCCACCTCTGTTTGCAAATACCTTAAATGAATGGGCAGACTAACCTGCTTGTTCCAAAGTACAAGATGATTAAAGCTGCAGACTGGATTTATTTGATGTTTAATACAAGAAATAGGTTTGTCCTAAGGAGGGTTTCACGGCGAGTGGTTATGTGGGCTAACTGAGTAGCATGCAGATAAAAATTCCGCAATCATCGTACAGCCTCCCATGATTCTTGCAGTTGCAGCTGAATGAAGCTATGAGGACCATGTCCAAGTTGTCTGATGCGTTGACTTTAAGATACTCGTGAACCAAAGGAATATAATGAAAGGCATAATGGAATTCCCCTAACCCAATAATTCAGTTAAAGACAACCCTCGTATGGAATTCTCTCCTGTTTCCGTACAAAAGAAGGGAAAATCTTGATGACTGTCCTTTGTCGCAAATGGATCTACAAGAGGACACCCCAGCTCAGGCTCTCCGCTTAAACACTGCTTTAACCCTCAAGACGAAACTCTGCACGAAAGGTGAATCACCCACTTGTATAGTTAACAGTCGGCGGACACACAGAATGAAGCGATCTCTCTTCGGGTCAGTTCAGAAATGGCTAGGATGTCTGAGATCTAGAATAAGTTTTCCCTGAAAAAGGGAACAAAGGATCTTACTTTAGTAGATTATTTCTTGGACGGACACAAACAATGAGTAATTCGCCCATGGCATTGTGCGGCCCCGTAGAGCTGGGTGGAGTCTGTTGTCGATGCCGTTTGTGCCAGTGGAGGCTAAGTACAGAGCTTTGTGAAGGCTGTATTGCTGAGATCATAAAAATGCGTGTGAATGTTGATCAACAGACTCTTGCTAGCTTGCAGCGAATGTACTCTGGGATTCAGGAGTTAATAGCCATTCCACACTTCAAGAACTTCATCAGTCGGAGGTGCATATTAAGGTCTGGCCATCAAAAAGCACCTTCATGCCTTAGGCCTTAATGTGTATGTCTTGAGCCAGGCGTCCCTGAGTGTAGTCAGCCATTCACAGCTCTGCCCGTCAGGTCTCTGTTGATCTTCAGCTGCTGCAACGCAGATTCCTTGGCTGCTGAAGTCCAGAAGACACATGGTCTCAGAAGGAAGCCGTTCTTCAATGTAGTCAATGCTGAACAAGTACGTTTTCAAGGTTATAACCGGATAAAGAAGACGTAATTAGCCTTCGGGAAAGAGAAGTATTCTGGATCATTGTCTTTTCTTGATTCTCTCACATTTCAACCTCGTTTAAAATTGGGAAAAGGGAGACGGCTGCTGTGTCAACTGCTAAATGAACAGGGAGATTTTGGATTACGATGAAGGGGTGATCCTGAGGAGACATTTTAAACACAGTAGTGGACACTGTCATCTTTGAATGCGGTCTTCTTCAAGTGAGCACCTATAAATTGTTGGTGAATCGTATATATGCTTAGACAAAAACAATTGGGCAAGCCTAGACGCCGTCAAGAAACACAAGACTTACAGAGTTGGAACAAACTTGCAGCCTGCTTAGGTTTTAACAGTATAAAACCCATTAAATGGATGTGGCAGATCTGGGTGATATCCAGCCTCCGAACTCACATCAGAATCTGTAAGCATCACACCAGTTGTAGAGGGGGATAAAATGGAAGTGATGATCTTCGGCAACACCAACCCTTGGAATGACTCCTGGTGGCCCTCAGAACTAGGACCATCACCCAAACCAACAGACCACGCCAGAAACCTCCATATAATCCTGGAGAGCAAACTGGTCATGAAGCCCCAGATCAACAAAGTTGTTACCGCCTGCTTTCACACACTTCACATGTTTTGAAAAGTCTTCAAATGGCCCCCCCTGAACACCAGGCATACCATCACTCGGGCCCTAATCACCAGCCGATTAGACTATGGCAACGCACTCTACGCTAGGAACACCAAACACCTTGTGCAGGTACTCCAGACCATACAGAACTCCGCTGCAAGACTCATCCTTGACCTCCACAAATGGACCCACATCACCCCCCACCTTAGAAAATTCTACAGGCTCCCCATGCAGAAGAGATGCCAATTCAAGCTGATGATCCAAGTCTACAAAGGATTGCACAACCAAGGATAACCCTACATCAACCCTCGCCTGAACTTCCACCACCCTACCAGACAACTACGCTCTGCCTCCCTCTCACTCGCCCACACTGCCTGTAGCCACCAAACCAACAGTGGAGGACGCTCTACCTACCTCGCAGCTAAAACATTGACCGACCTCCCTCTGCAGCTCCGGACCGCCACCCATTTACTGGGCTTCTGGCGAGCACTCAAGAACTGGCTGTTCAACGGAGTCGCTTGAACGATTATGCCCCTCTACAGCGGATAACAGACAGGTCGCTGCGCCCCGCATTGATGCTTCTGGTAAAGAATACAAATAATGACCTGTACTCAGTGTGTTCAACGCAATGAAGATGAACCTGGAGAGCTGTATATTCATCAATAATAAAGGTGTAGGAGGAGGAGGAGTAAATTAATACTTTGGGAATACTAGATTGTCCAGTGCAAATCTGGTAACCCACTTGAATGGAATTGTTGAAGACATGCCACTCAGATGGCACAGAAACCTATTACGTGACTTGTGTCAAAACACCTCCAGCATTGAGAGACCATGGTACAAAGACATTCTGCATTGTATTGACATACGTGCACAAGAAGACACAAGCCTGGCAGTATATTTAGATACATGCCTGGGAGAGACGACACCTCCTGCAACCCCTGAAGCCACGTCATAGGTCACCAGTGTATTATCATCCACTCTTTGAAGGACCTGCATTAAGAAAACAAAACAAAGGTTACATTTAGGATGCTGGGACCCGTGTAGGTCTGTACTCGATACACAAATAACTATCTGCGTGAAGTCAAAAACGTTGGTCTTGCAGCCGGTGGATTTGACCCCGTTTAGCAGTTCGTACTGCCAGTGTAAACTGCGTTGAAACTACTTTAGAACATCCTATCACACACCGCAGCGGCCCACCCTTAAATACATAAATATTGTGTTAAGTTGTAGGCCATTTAACAAGTTGGCATCACTTGTCGAATGCTAGGTTGGCGTTTGTGTGCTGCCCTGCTATAGTAAATGATCAGTCTACTGCTACATGTTCTCTGCTGTGAGCCGCCTGTCCCCAGCTCAGACATGTGCAACTCGATTCCATGGGCTGGGTGGGCACAGCTGTAAGCTGCCCGGCTCCGCCGTGCCCTGCACGATCACATCAGTCATAAGGAGGTAGCTCCCTAAAATGATAAACGTTACCCCTCACCCCTGGGTACGGCCATATGGCACATACTTCATTCAACTGAGGCTCCGTTGGCAAGGAAGAGATGCTCACTCATCACTTAGAAAGAAGGGGCGGGATTTAGCTCCCTCGCGACCATGACCATTTTTAGATTGGGCTCATAGTGCTGCTATCTATAGGACCTATTGTTTACAATAGACCCTGGGTCTGTTCCCTTCTGCAGGTGGCTGGTTGAAATCAATCACCTCTTGGCTCATACTAGAGGGCCTTTCTCTCACCACATGATGCTGTCTGTCTGGTGTAGATTCCTTTTCAGCAACTGCTGTAGGGAGCTATTTGGCGGAACTGAAGATTCACCCAGAAAAGAAACCTCCCCTCTAAAAGCAACACCTGAGAAATAGCGTTGACATGTGAGCGGACATCCGTAAGTGAAGATCTGTGCGGTCTGACGCCAAACTCTGATAAACAGATACCTCTGTGTTTGTGGCTCAGTGTTAAAAACTGGGATCTACTAGCAAGGGCTATGGTTTTGGCTCATTTCTCATTAATAGAATATGCACTGACCTGTCCAATAAGTTGCTGAGCAGCAGGAAGGAGGCTGCAAGTCTAGCTTCAATCATATCCGGGTCCTGCAAATCCTTTTAGAAAAAAGATTCGAGAGCTGCAGAACCCCTTGGCAGCCGTCTGTCTGCCCAATGAGCAGATCAAATGTGATCCAATGGTCCAAGCGCTGAGTGTGTTCACAGGCACTCGACATGTCTGAGGGTTCGGTCTCAGAGTTCTGCTGTCACTCAACAAAGGGCACGATGTGATTGGCAGGGACCTTTTTTTGTCTGGACTGGAACGGTTATCCATGTAGCCATAAGCTCTGGGTTTTGAATTCCAGCCATCTTTTTTTTTATTAGGCATATTACAGCATTGTCTGGAGTTTGGGGGATATGGGGAACCTGTGGCAATGACTTATCAAAATAAAATAAATCCCAATAAGGGAGCCAGAGGCCTGCTTGCCGTACATCCTCGACACATGAAACATAACTACGGCTCCCGGTTTCATGGTATTTATTTTTTTAACATTTCCGTCTGTATTTATCCATATTTCTTTTTTGTTCATTTTATGTGTATTTTTCCACATTTATTTTTATAGCAAGCAAAAGAAGAGGCTGCAGCTAGTATTTTTTCACATTTATTTAAATAGCCAATGCACTCGGTTGTTATAGATTTATAAATGTATCTATATATGCCAAATTAGGGTTACTTATTACATTCCTCTGAACACTTTGCCATTGTAGTACAAGCACATGTTCAAGCTCCTAGAGCCAGAGTGCTCGTGAGGACCAGATCAGCTGTTTCCCTTTGCAGCACGTTTCATGACGTGTGTAATTATTGCTATACAAAGCAGGATCGATGACATAGGACAAGTTGTGATCCACTGTTGTGTGCTTCCTAGGAGCTCCTATACTTCGGTTTTAAAACAAGCTTCATTACAACACTGAGAATGACGTCATGTAATAGCTACAACGTGCAACGTTCCAAAACAACAAAGACAAAATAGACCACCGGTGTCTGTAAAAAGTTATACGTTTCCTATCTCACTCAGGGAAAAGCAACCAGCAGTAATTGTTCGCCACCCACTGCATGCCAGGAGTACATGCCGATCTCGCACCGCATTCTGGATATTTGGGGCCTCATGTAGGTAGCTAAATACCAGTCGGTAACGGCCGAAATTCGGTAAATATGCCGTTACCGACCAGTATTTAGACAAGTGAGATGTAGGAGGCCAAAAACCAGTTTCGGTAAATATGAAGCGGTAAATACCGATTCATAATTACCGAATTCTAAAATACCGATTCAGATTTACCGAATACATATTTACCGATTCGGTAAATATGAAGTGGTAAATATGAATCGGTAAATATGAAGTGGTAAATATGAAGTGGTAAAACTGAAAATGACATGTAGGAAAACTCGGTAATTAAGAAATCCATGAAATTCGGTAATTAAGAGTCGGTAATTAACACTGAGTGAAAGCAGGTGGTAACCATCAACAGACCATATAAGCAATCCCAAAATGCAACAGCGTGGACAACATGGCCGCTCTGTATGTCATTGCAAGGCGCCTACGTCTACAGGCAGCAGGTCTGAGGATATGGAGACGGGAGGAACGCATCTACAGACAGCGCATCACACTCTTCCAACTGACTGATGCAGAGATACATGAAAGGTACAGGCTACACCCCCAAACCATCATGGACCTGATAAGGGACCTGCACCCACTCCTGGACCAGCCAACAAGAAGGGCGCATGCCATACCACCACATGTGCAGGTGCTCTGCAGCCTACATCTACTGGCATCTGGCAGTTATCAGGTGGTGATAGCTGCGGTGGGTGGTGTATCCCAGAGTTGCCTGTCCCGTTTCTTCATGAAGTTCCTGGATGCCATGATGCAGAGAATGCACCACTACATCAGCTTCCCAAACACACAGGCCGAACTGCAGAAAACTAAAACTGACTTTTATCACATGGCACAGTTCCCCCATGTCATTGGCTGTATTGATGGCACACACATCCCAATCTGCCCACCAGCTGACACAGAGGACATCTACAGGAACAGAAAGTCCACCCACTCCATCAATGTGCAGGTGATCTGTGATGCAGGGAACATCATCACTGATATTGTAGCGAAGTTTCCTGGGAGCACCCACGACTCTTACATCTTCCAGAACAGTGGGATCTACACACGACTGATTGCCGGAGAATTTGGAGAGGGATACCTGCTAGGTAAGTAACAGTGACGCCCCATGAAACCTGCAAATCATAGTGTATAGAGGCATGTGACTGATGGTTCCCTTTTACTCACCTAGGCGACAGTGCATATGCCTGCCGGTCCTTCATCCTCACTCCCTACCTACATCCATCAACCCAGAGTGAGAGACGATACAACGTGGCACATAAATCTACACGCAATGTGGTGGAGCGCACGTTTGGACTACTGAAAAGCAGGTTCCGCTGCCTCCACAAGAGCGGAGGCGCACACCAGTACACACCGATCAACTGCTGCAAGATCATTGCCACTTGTGCAATGCTGCACAACCTTGCCACGAAGAGAGGTACAGATGTGGAACTAACAGATTTTGAGGACAACGAGGAAGAGTCAGGCCAGCCAGAGGGCAACGCAGCTGGAGTGCCAACTGCAATAGATGGGAGAGAGAGACGGGCAGAGATCACATGCAACTATTTCTGAGTAAGTAAGGGGACACAGCCAGTTGTGGTATGTCATGACGTAGTTTTAATGCGGCACTACGCCATGAAAACAAGATCAAGCCAATCTGGCAACATAGCATATTTACAAGGAGTAAGTCCAGGGTTACGTCACCCATTGGGAATTGGCTACGCAGGGCTGCATCAAGGTTTGCGCATACGCGCTGCAGTGTGGGATGGCACGGATTGAGCATCCTCACTACAGCCAAGCCGCCTGCTGCTCCTGCGTGCTTCTGGGACGGGGGGTGTGATGCTGCTCCTGCTGCTGGAGTCAATGCTCTCCGCAGCATCCCCTGCAGCAGTTGTCGTCGCCTGACTTGTTAATAGCACCTCTAGTGCACTTGTCACCTGCACCATCCCCCGAGACACGTCGCTGCAGCAGTGTGTCAGGCCCTCCTGCATCGACACAGAGCGCCGGCAGAGTAGAGAAGTGGCAGTTGCCAGACGGTTGAGTGCTCTGGTGTTAGTGTCCCTCCTCTGCCGTTCCCGGCGCCGTGCATCTATGTCAGCATCTAATTTGCTGCACAACTGCTGGATTGACTGGGACATGTCCCGAATGCCCGCTGCCATTGCGCTGATGTTATTGTCCATGTTGACAAATGTAGATTTCATGAACCGCATATGCCTCTGGACTGACATGACTGCCTTTGTTTGCAGGCGCTGTTGTTTTAACATTTGGCCCTCGAGCCCCGAGAAGACACCATGGCTGTCAATGTTTTCTGGTGGACTCTGGACACGCGACCTGCGGCGCCCTCTTGCACCCGTCTGTGCTGCCTGTGAGGTGTAGGGCACAGTGGCATGGCTCCCATCCTGGGGCATAGTAATTTGCTCAGGGCCCCTGCTGTCGTCAGACGAGGTGTCTAAGGCTCGCAGCCTGGCGGCAGGACGCCTCCTCATTCTCACACCTGCAGGCGGTGATGTGGCCGGTGACTCAAACATGAGTGGCGATGCTGGCTCTGGGTGAGGTGATGCTGGCTCCAGTTGAGGTGAGGCTGGCTCTGGTTGAGGTGAGGCTGGCTCTGGTTGAGGTGAGGCTGGCTCTGGTTGAGGCGAGGCTGCCTGTGTTAGTGGTGCGGCTGCCCGTGGCACTGCTCCCTGGGCTGAACTTGTGCTGGCCAGAGCTGATCTGTGTGGCCGGTGTGCCCTCTCTCCTGCAGCATGTCCTGTCCTGCGTGATGTCACATCTGTGGACAGAAATGCAACATCGGCTCAGTGTCCCTGAAGGGCTGCATTGCAAGCATCACAATAAATCATGTTATACTCTAAATTTGTCCTCTGCCTCCTTGTGGCTAATGTGTGTAACATGCCTTGTTGTCCTGTGCTATTTACTTCATGGTTGGGGTTTCCCTGACTACATCTCCCAGAATGCATTGCCTGTCTGCACTAACACATGGACTGGAGTGGGATACTCATTTACCAATGGGGGATGTGGGATAGGGGTAGGGGGGGCTACATTGCTGTGCATTCGTCTTACCTTGTTGGGTGGCGGCTCTGGCAGAGCTGTCAGCATCCCCAAGACCCACGACGCTCTCATTTTCGATTGTGGCCCCCACCAGCTCCTCCAGTTCGGTGAGGGCAGGTGCCCTGTTGGTTCCACCTCCAGTCTGGCTGGCCTCCTTCTGGATTTCCCCCATCTTCCTCCTGGTTACAATCCTCAGGTCATACCAGCGCTTTTTGAGGACCTCTATGTCCCTGTGGGTCACTCCCACAGCATTGACCTGCGCCTGGATGGCCAGCCAAATATTGCGCTTTTCAGCCTCGGGCACTTGCAGGGACTGCCTCCCAAACAGCTTCTGGTGCTGCTTCACCACCTCCTCCACCAGCACCTGGAGTTCCTTGGGGCTGAATTTCAGCTTCCTCCTCCGTTCCCCTCCATCTCTCTGTGTCCTCTGGCTGGACATGATGTTTTTTTGCTGCACAAACAGGCACTGGCTCCCTGCCTCTCCGCTGCACTCCACGCCTCTCCAGGGTCTGTTAATTGTGTGCACCTGCCTGGGTGTGGCCACTTCCTGGTTGGGTGGGGTGTGGTTGCACAGGATTGGCTGTTCCATCAAGTCATGTGATTTTTTTTCCCGATTCGGTAAATACCGATTCGGTATTTACCGATTCGGTAAATACCACCTCGGTATATACCACCTCGGTATTTACCGATTCGGTAAATTCCGATTCTTGATTACCGAATGTTACCGATTCGGTAATTATTACAGAATTTTTACCTACATATAACTTACCGATTCTTAAATACCGATTCGGTACGGCTCGGTATTTAAGAATCGGTAATTTTTATTTACCTACATGAGGCCCCTAGTATTTAGTGGACTTCCCCTTAGATACCCTGCGTCGCCTCCCACCCCCTGCACCTAAAAACCTCAATCTCGAAATAGTGCACTCTGATACCCTGGTGGTTTAGAATGAAGGCGCGCTTATGCTTCTGAAATGTCAGAAGTTTAAACATCATATAAACAGGAACATAGCATTCGGCACGTGGAGGGGCTCTGCACTAGCCCCATCCAGCTGTCATTTCTCCCTTCACACCAGTAAGGAATTAAAACCACCTCACCAGATATAGAGCCCAAAACCTGAGTTTCAAGGTGGCGCAGAGAAGTGTGACTCAGGCTCACCTCTCCACTTAAAGCGAGGTTTACACTACAAAAGGCCACCCCCCCTCCGTCGCTCCGCCTTATAGATGTGCACCCTCCCTTTCACTTACATTGGCTAAGGGGGGCTGTTATGCCCACACTGACACACGAATCCGACAAGGATTAGGTGAAAGACACGGATTAGGAAAGGTCAGCAGGGGTTTGGCGGCAGGCAGAGTGCGTCCACAGATCTAAATCGGACCGAGGGAAGTGGCAAACCTGGGCTGGAGCATGGCCGCCCAGTACAAGTTTCCGAATCCGTTTTTTACCGTTTCTATTTATAAATACAGACAAAGGGAAAACAGTTTCCCGTCTGTATTTATATGTAAAAATCAGTGAAAACCAGGAGCCTTAACCCCTTCCCCGCTCATGACGGAACCACTCCGTCATGAGCCACGGTTGCGCTGTGCTCATGACGGAGTGGTTCTGTCATGCTACGGCCGTTGGCGGCCGCTCCGCCCACGCGGCGCTAATTCCCCGCCTGTGCGGGCGATTAGCGCAGTGGGCGGAGACGTGACGGAACCACTCCGTCATGAGCACAGCTCAACCGTGGCTCGTGATGGAGCGGTTCCGTCACAAGCACCGCGCCACCACGCTGCCCCCAAACCCCCCCCCAGCGCCGCAGCGGAATTCCTGCCGGGGCGACGGGGTTAAACATAACACCCCAGGTATGGCGAGGCCTATATTCCTGTACTCATTTCTGGAACAACAAAACTATGTGTTACAAAAGGCTGAAATAAAATAAGGAGATAGATTTGGACTGAAAGGCCACTCCCACTATTGGTGGCATACTTCATCATCGGCCAGTTTGCCCCACCATGTTAACATGATACTAACTTGGTGGCTCAACCTCATTGGGGAGGGATATCAGATTAAGTGTTCTCTGGTCATAAACGGGGTCCAGATCATTTTTTAGAACAACCTTTGTTGCAGCCTCTCCCTGATTGAGGCATAACAAGATCAGCCAATGAAAGGAGGCGGAGCCACAATCCTCCAGGAACCACCAAGGCTTCCTTCCCGTCACTTGATGACGGCTCCACGTTCTGGGTATTAACATTTCTAATGCATTAGATTAACTTGATTAAAAAAAAATAATAATAAAAGCCAGTACCATTTACAATTCAAAACTCACACTAGTACACATGCAATGCGATAGATTTCGTAAATACAACAAAGTGAGCTATCGCCATTTTGCATTCCACCATTTGATAAATGCTTCAAGAAGGGAAAAAAAACCAATAACATTTGTGTGTGTGTTGGGAGAAGCCAATAGCAAATATAAAGTGTTAACCATAAGTGTGAGGATTGCCAGCTCAAAAGAGCGCAGTGCTGTGTGGGATTGACATATCCTCCACCCCCGTCTCTTTACTGAGAGACTTTCCCTGGACCTATTATTTACGAGGGTGAAATCGGTTGCGGCATCAATTCCAATGGCCATTAGTATTACCTTATGTCAGTTATAGCTCTTATAGAGTACGCATTAGAGCAATAGGCACTTAGGCTCTGTATTGCCTATGTCTGATAGGGCACAATCGGAGAATTGCCTGGGTTACCTGGAAATGCAGAGCGTGTCTGCACGAGGCAGACTGGTTAAGCCAGGGTGTCCCATACAGGCAAGGATCATGGTTGTCCCTGGGACTCCTATCCTTGCAGGATCATGCTTGGACCAGGGGTCTCTTATACTTGCAGGAGTCGTGATAGGGCCCTGGATCTCCTGCAATTGCAAGGACCATGGTTGGGTCTTCTGTACTTGCAGTGGTTATGGTTGGGCCACAGGTCTCCTGTACTTGCAGTGGTTATGGTTGGGCCACGGGTCTCCTGTAGTTGCAGTGGTTATGGTTGGGCCACGGGTCTCCTGTGCTTGCAGTGGTTATGGTTGGGCCACGGGTCTCCTCTACTTGCAGTGGTTATGGTTGGGCCCCGGGTGTCCTGTAGTTGCAGTGGTTATGGTTGGGCCCCGAGTCTCCTGTACTTGCAGTGGTTATGGTTGGGCCCCGGGTCTCCTGTACTTGCAGTGGTTATGGTTGGGCCCCGGGTTGTACTTGCAGAGGTTATGGTTGGGCACCGGGTCTCCTGTACTTGCAGTGGTTATGGTTGGGCCCCGAGTCTCCTGTACTTGCAGTGGTTTGGTTGGATCCTGGGTCTCCTGTACTTGCAGTGGTTATGGTTGGATCCTGGGTCTCCTGTACTTGCAGTGGTTATGGTTGGGGCCCGAGTCTCCTGTACTTGCAGTGGTTATGGTTGGGGCCCGAGTCTCCTGTACTTGCAGTGGTTATGGTTGGGGCCTGGGTCTCCTGTACTTGCAGTGGTTATGGTTGGGTCCTGGGTCTCCTGTACTTGCAGTGGTTATGGTTGGGTACTGGGTCTCCTGTACTTGCAGTGGTTAGGATTGAGCCCTGGGTCTCCTGTACTTGCAGTGGTTAGGATTGAGTCCTGGGTCTCCTGTACTTGCAGTGGTTATGGTTGGGCCCCGGGTTTTACTTGCAGAGGTTATGGTTGGGCACTGGGTCTCCTGTACTTGCAGTGGTTATGGTTGGGCCCCGAGTCTCCTGTACTTGCAGTGGTTATGGTTGGATCCTGGGTCTCCTGTACTTGCAGTGGTTAGGATTGAGTCCTGGGTCTCCTGTGCTTGCAGTGGTTATGGTTGGGTCCTAGGTCTCCTGTACTTGCAGTGGTTATGGTTGGGCCCCGAGTCTCCTGTACTTGCAGTGGTTATGGTTGGGTCCTGGGTCTCCTGTACATGCAGTGGTTATGGTTGGGCCTAAGTCTCCTGTACTCGCAGTGGTTATGGTTGGGTCCTGGGTCTCCTGTACTTGCAGTGGTTATGGTTGGGTCCTGGGTCTCCTGTACTTGCAGTGGTTATGGTTGGGCCCCAAGTCTCCTGTACTTGCAGACGTTAGGATTGGGTCCTGGGTCTCCTGTACTTGCAGTGGTTATAGTTGGGCCCCGTGTCTCCTGTACTTGCAGTGGTTATGGTTGGGTCCCGGGTCTCCTGTACTTGCAGTGGTTATGGTTGGGTCCCCGGTCTCCTGTACTTGCAGTGGTTATGGTTGGGTCTCCTGTACTTGCAGTGGTTATAGTTGGGCCCAGTGTCTCCTGTACTTGCAGTGGTTATGGTTGTGTACTGGGTCTCCTGTACTTGCAAAGATTATGAATCAGTGCTGGGTCTCATGTACCTGCAGGGAGTAAGGCATAGTCTAGGGATCCCATATACCTGAAAGGATCATGGCTGGGTCTTTGGGCTCCTGTACTTGCAGAGATTAAATGGGGTCTTCGGTACCTAAGAGAACCATGGTTGTGCCCCTGTTCTTCTACATTTGTATGGATCATGACTGGGCCTTCGGCCTGTACTTACATGGATCATTATTCTGCTCTTTGGGTCTCGCCCATGCTTGGATCATCAGCGCCAGGCACACCAAGATGAGGCAGCAGTGTGTCCTAGAAATATGATGTATTCACTGTAATTGAACCGTAGGTGTACGGTGCATGCTGGAATCATGGATGGGTCTGGGATTACCAGGTTCAGAGGACTGACTATATCAGTGACCACATGGAACAGTGACAATACAAAGCTGAATATGAAACTGGAAAAAGGCACAAGTTTTAATGTCAATATGTCTTCTGTAGCCAAATTCTCTCCCTGGTCGCACTGTATTCTGACACAACTAAAAACTGCAATTTTAGGGGCCTTCTGCAAGTTGTACAACATTGTCTTCCTTCCTTCCCCATTTCTACGGGGGCAGGTAGGATACAGGTTTGAAGGGTATGCACAATGGGAATAGACAAAGGAAGTGATGCACTGACTCCTGGGTTACACACCTGACATAGAGAGACGGTTTTATTCCACAGGGTCATTTTCTCTGGCTGTAGGATAACCTCTTGGTAGATCACTTCAGCAGTACACTGCATGAAAGCCTGGGAAGAAATACAGTCATGAATTTGAGAGAGCCTAGAGGAGAAGAAGGTTTCAAGTGGTACAAAGCTTAAAGGGAGAACAAGCATGCATAAGAGAACCTGTGGAGGAAGAGAGCAATTAGTGAGAGTTTGAGAAGTAACAGATGCATGAGTGGGCTAGAGTCTTGGGGGAAAGTAGCATGCATAGGGCAGAGCTGGGACAGGCAAGAGGCATACATGGTGAAAGGAAGTGGCATACATGGGGGAAAGGAAGAGGCATACATGGGGCAAAGGAAGAGGCACACATGGGGGAAAGAAGAGGCATACATGGGGGGAAGGAAGAGGCACACATGGGGGGAAAAGAAGAGGCACACTTGGAGAGAGTCATGAACAGAAATCAACCTGCAGAGAGGGAAGTCAAAAATGGATGAGGAGGAAGACTTGAATGAAATGGTCACCACAAACAAGAGAATCATGAATGGGAGACAGAATGAAGGAGGAAAACTGACCCAAGTGGGCGAGAGCTTTGAGAATGTATGGTCATGAATGGACAAGAGCAGGAGAGAAGCTTAAGACTTTTCTTGGGGTTCAATGCCTGTTGGAGGCAATAGGGAATTAATTGTAGAAATGAATGTTCTTTATCAGTGGTGTTCTTATGCCACAACATCTGTGCACATCTGGATAACCAAATGCTCCTTTTCAGCAATTGACTCTCAAAGGACTGCATTCAAGACTTATTTCAAAAGGTGGTGTCAGATTAAACACTCTGAAACAGTCTTACACTACAGACAACCATTAATAATGTTAAGGTCTGGTCAGTTCTTAACTTTTATGAAGAAAAAGGAGGTTAATGCATGTTAGTACATCAAAGAAGCTTACAAATAGAACACAATGAAAACCTGAAGTGCCTACCACATTCTGGCCTAGAGAACAAGCACAAAACTTTAAGTGCCGGTGCCCCAAAACAGTTTAACACTGAGCCCTGCAGACGAATGTAAGTGATGACAAACGCTTCACCTTCTCTAAGGTTAGTTCAGAAGTGCTGGCTTCTTTAGCAAAGTCACTGAGAGGCAACATTCAGATGGAAAGAGAAAGTGTTACACTATTGGTAATCAATATGTCTTTTATTAATATTCAAGGACTTGGACTCAAGTTAAAGCTATTTAAGGGATGCAAGCTGTGCATCCTCCACGCTCCTAAGGCCAAACAAACAAGTGCCCACCCTTCACAAAGGATTTCTAGATTCTTCAAGGACTTTGTGTAGTGTCCAGTGAAGTGGCGCACCATGCCCATTGAAGGGGAGCAAGTCAAGCACTGAACTCTAAGCTGGGGACAGTGGCTGGTGACGCACCATGCCCATTGAAGGGGAGCAAGCCAAGCACTGGACTCTAAGCTGGGGACAGTGGCTGGTGCCGCACCATGCCCATTGATGGGGAGCAAGTCAAGCATTGAACTCTAAGCTGGGGACAGTGGCTGGCTTGCGTGCAACTAAACACTAGGAGTCCCTCGGATGGCTGTTTTAGAAGTATGGGAATTTATCTTGAGCTGCAGCTAGTCGTGGTGAAGATTGTTTGGTGGTAGGAGCACCAAAGTGCTGTAACATCCATATCAGATAACGAAGAGGCCAGCAAGAACCAATGGTTCTTAGTTGCGGTTTTGACTCGTGATCTCTCAAATCAGAGAAGCTATTAAGTCATTTACAATGGTTCCAGAATCAAGACAACCTCCTCCAGCTAACATGGAACCCCAGGCCAGGAAACTGAAGTCGGTTCAATTCTCAATTGTGAGGGCCATCAAGCGACTTCCTCAATTAAGAGGCAATCGTGCTTGTCCCTGGGTAGCTGGCTCAAGACTCCTTGTGGCTCTGGGGCAGTCGGAGTACATCAAGATGTCCTCTACGCAGGCCTTCTCAGTTGCCTGGTCCCTGGCGACCCTCTGTGAATCAGATTACTCATACTGGCAGGGACAGTCCAACTTCTTGTCATAGTAGGCAGACTGGTCTTCCGATCTCCACAGACCCTTCAACAACTCTCTTCGGCAATCTTCCCTGATTTAAGTTGTTTCAAAGATAGTAGCAAACAAGCAGTGACAACAAACTTAGAAGCTAGTACTTACCCTTTCTCTGGAGAGTAAACCATACCAATCAGTGAGGCTGCCTTATGTTATATCATATTTCATTGATATTTTTGTTTTGTCTGTTTAAAATGTTTTTCTTTTTTTACAAGTAACATATTGAATACTTAGATAATTCTCGCAGGGCTTTACAGTGCTTCACCATTAATGAGTTTCCACAGAATTAGAAAAAGTTTACAGACACAGTGGCAGGTGTAGGACTGATGAGACAGCTCATTTGGTTGTAGGGCAATATTGTATGTTCCCCGTAGGCTGCTCTACCTAATGTTCTGGTTGGTTTACTCTTACTTCCATCCTCAGACTAGATCAGCCCATTGAGTTTCATCCCATGCCTCATACATTTTTAAATTATCTTTAGGGCAGTCCATGCCAGCAGAAACTGTTTTTTTGCTGCTGCAACGCACCAGTCCATCAATATACTATGTCCCCTTTGCTACGATGAAGTTCACGATCACAATCAATCTCTGGTATCTATTCAAGGTCCGATCATCCCATATTCGTAAATGTACAGATGCTGTCTCCAGGCCTAGTGGTACTCCCTGGGTGGCAGCTATTTAAGGCACCAAACCAGCACTGTGCTATTACTATTCACTACCATATTGTATGAAGATTCCTTGTTCAGTGCATTCCCTCAGGTAAGTGTCTCCAACCGTTCTAGGAAAGATCTGAGCCCTCGTGTGTATTCTGGGAAGGACTAAGTTGCCCCAAGTTGAACCGCAATCTCAACAAGACCTCCCTGGAGTGCTCGAGTGCCTCTTCCCCGGCCTCCCGCTCAGGTGTACCTTTGTCAGCTTCTCAGTGCGGTTTTAGGGTTCGCTAAATCCCTCTGGGTAGTATTCAGTCGCTTTCCATAGACTAAAGAGGTGTCTAGAGTTTTGCTCTTCACAATCAATTCTTGATCGTAGGACATGTATGAGCTGTATGTATTTAAAATGTTTGACATGCTGTGTTTCTTTAATGTTCAGATGAATGTTCAGATGTTACCCAATGCCTGGGGGAGTTTGCTTACAGCCATTAGAGACTAGTTTTTGTTTTACTCCAAGTCTGTGATCTCTCCTGACATGGCCTGTTCTGGGCAACCATTTCACAAAAGGATGTGGTCACAGACAGGAAAGGGGGAATTTCATGTTTTGCCTTGTCATGGGAATCTCTACTACTGAAAAAGCAGTGGCCGGCTAACTCTTCCCACTAAACGGGCTGATCTGGTTTTGGCAAAGGAGAAAGACTAGTATTTGAAAGCTGGCATGTCTAAAAGGTCAACAACCAGCCGGGGACAATGGAGATCACCATTTTGTGCAGCACAGACACATACATGGACTCCAATGTTCTGTCACAAGTCCATTCGTAGACAAACACACATCTACCAGTCCTGAGGAAGACTAAGAATCCATGTATAGGGGATTGAAAGAACTTTATGGAGGAGATGCCTGCGGACCTGCTCCTAACTCCCCACAAGAATACAGATATAAAGGTATGTGCTCAACTCCATCAACGATGCCACCGCTGTCAACCCTGCATTGCCTAGGTAGAGGGGCCGCAGCCCGCCTTACAAGAATAAAGTGCACTACAGGTATTAGAGCCGAGCGATTAGGTCACTTGTGGTTTAAACAGAAGAAATTGTACATAAAGGGACCCACTCTGAGAGGTAAGTGAGGTCAGGGAGAAAGAGGGGAAAACAAAGCAACTGAAACAAGAACAGCTCCCGTAAGACCTATATTTCTTTATCGGACATTAAATCTCGTATGGGTTGAAATACAAATCTAACTAGACATTATTTTGACATTTAAATACACATATACATGTTCTGTTTTTTTTCTAAAAATTAATTTTATTTTTAGTTCTTATTAGCTTTCATCTGTTGTTTATCAATACATATTATTTTATATTTTTTTGTTCACTAGGAAAACATTTTTTTTAAAACATTTTGTAGTACACAAATAGATACACCTGATTATAGACAATACAAGATAACTATAACAACCCCCAACGGAAAACTGAATCTGAGGTCAATTAAGATGTTTTAACAGAACTCCAAAACTACATTAATGCAGCACACTTGGAGCCTTTGGAGTTTACTGGGCTCAAAAGGCAGGATACACAAGGATTGATCGTGGCTAGAGACCAGGGACCGATGGGCTTTCTGAAGGAAATAGGAAATGGCCGGTTGTATTTTGGGAGGAGATGACAGAGGACGTAATATTGCACATCTGCATGATGAACGAGATAAGAAATGTCCAGATGGATCCTGGGATGGTGTCATTTATGAAAGAAAGAATGCACCTGCATATGAACGTTGCGTGAACTGTAGGAGCTCATCTGCTCATCTGCACTGTGAAAGGGTGTGGGTTAGCCATGGAGATAAGCAGTAGTTAAGGCCTCAGCTGGTTAAGGAAAGAGAATACCCAGGTAGGTGCGACATGGAGTAGAAAAGTAAGCCGGTGTTCTGTGGGAAGAGGAGTGTATTAAGTAGGTATCCTTACCTTCAAGATGAAGGACTTGCCATAGAACGGTGTTTCGATGGTGTAGACAACATCTCCCACTTCCTGAATAACGAAAAAACACACAGAACATATTAAAGGAGACTGCACTATAAGGAAATGTAGGTGCGGAAGATCAAAACTGACTCCGTGAAAGAAGGTGGGCCACTTCAGCCGTGAAAGAAGGTGGGCCACTCCGTGAAAGAAGGTGGGCCACTTCAGCCGTGAAACAAGGTGGGCCACTTCAGCCGTGAAAAAAAGGTGGGCCACTTCAGCCGTGAAAAAAGGTGGGCCACTTCAGCCGTGAAAAAAGGTGGGCCACTTCGGGAATGAAAAAAGGTGGGCCACTTCGGGAATGAAAAAAGGTGGGCCACTTCGGGAATGAAAAAAGGTGGGCCACTTCGGGAATGAAAAAAGGTGGGCCACTTCAGGAATGAAAAAAGGTGGGCCACTTCAGGAATGAAAAAAGGTGGGCCACCTCGGTCATACATAAAAGATAAGCACTCAGTGACTGGTTCAGCTAAGCGGGAGGATGAGCCACTCGTGGCCGATTTAACAGGCAGGGGAAAAGGGCAGACAAGGGCAAACATCCGGGAAAGAATGAACGTATTTCTGTTTACACTTCCACATCTCTGATACAACGCAGGGCGTGGAGCATTTGCACTATATACTGGGTGGTGGTAAACGTCTGCTGGTCTCCTTTGGGGGCTAACTGCCTTATTCTTCATGTGGTTCCGAGTAACAGTTTGTTATGGTCTAGGAGAAACACCGGCACAGTCCAGAAGTCTCCGCAACTAATTGCCTGGTCTTTCTTCACCCTTGCTCCTTCTGGAGTCTCGTCCTCCTATAAGGAGTTTGTTAAACGCAAGGAACATCTATGCCTAGTAGATAATACCTCTAAAATCCCACTATATCTGTGGAGTGGGTCTACTACATTTCAGCTTTTGTCCCCTCTGCACTGCCCCACGTGTATACCCTCTTCCTACAATTGTATGTGTGCATGCTGTGTGTGTGTGTCTACCGATGGAATGTGTGTGCTGTGTGTCTGTGCTTGTGGTTTTCGCAAGTGTTTGCGCGTACGTGCTTGGGCATGAATCTTTGCAGCAAAGATTCATGCCCAAGCACGTACGCGATGACGCAGGTGGCGCTGCGTGTAAAATGTCTCTCTTCAAAGGATTTCCCTTCTTGCTACAGCGCTCACCTCAGTGACGACACATGCCGTAAACAGTGCAAAGAGAGCATGCGCGCGCATGCTCAACCGGAACAATGAAAAACAGGGACATTTCTGTGTTTAACGGGGACACTGTTTGAAAACAGGGACATTTGAGTCACTTGGAGAAAAGTGTCGGGACACGGGGACACTTACCCAAAAACGGGGACCGTCCTGGGAAAACGGGGACATCTGGTCACCCTATCTTTGCTGCATGTACATCTGTGCAGTATGTACCCATCCGTATCTGTGCATTATGGTTTCTGTGAATGTATCCGTTACTGTGTTGTGTGCGTCACTACTGTGTTTGCCTACGGTGCAAGTCTATTTGTGGAGTGTGAGTTTTATTTGTGCAACAGTGAAATGGAGCATTTTATGAACATTTGTTTAAAACATTTTTTAGTAAAATTGAAGGGTATCTGAAGAGTGTGTTCTTCCAAGTGAGCTGTGTTCATTCCTGTGACACATTCTGAAACAGCAGCCAGAGTTCAGTGCCTTCCTCGCACCTACTTGTTTTCTCAACCACGTACATAAACACTTGGCACTTATCCGATATAAAGAAACACGTTTCGTAATTTTGAAAGCCGTGACTCGTTGTCCCTCTACGTGAGTGTACTCATTCTGGAAGGAGTTCCTGTTACTTGTATGAGGCATTATTATACTTTCAAGAAGGAACACATTTCACAACAAGATAGTTTTAGAATGAAGAGGGACTCTGGAAATATAGATCAAGTTGTAATGGTAGCCAGTGAAGCACTTGTATGTATAAGAGCGGAAGAACGGTGGCCCCCGGTGGATCATACGCCCAGGGCAGGCCAGCGAGGCCTGTACCCGGGAGGGGTCCGAGACGGGCAGGCCAGCGAGGCCTGTACCCGGGAGGGGTCAGAGACGGGCAGGCCAGCGAGGCCTGTACCCGGGAGGGGATCGAGACGGGCAGGCCAGCGAGGCCTGTACCCGGGAGGGGGCCGAGACGGGCAGGCCAGCGAGGCCTGTACCCGGGAGGGGATCGAGACGGGCAGGCCAGCGAGGCGTGTACCCGGGAGGGGGCCGAGACTGGCCGGCCAGCGAGGCCTGTATCCGGGAGGGGATCAAGACGGGCAGGCCAGCGAGGCCTGTACCCGGGAGGGGTTCGAGGCCGAGACGGGTAGGCCAGCGAGGCCTGTACCCGGGAGGGGTCCGAGACGGGCAGGCCAGCGAGGCCTGTACCCGGGATGGGTCCGAGACGGGCAGGCCAGCGAGGCCTGTGCCCGGGAGGGGTCCGAGATGGGCAGGCCAGCTGGCACCTGTCCTCAGGTGCGCTTAATGGGCCGCTGTTAGATAACTCAGTGGACATCACTCCCACAGCCATAAACCCACTTTTAAATGAAACGCTGCTGGAATATTCAATCCTGAACCGTGCGTCCCACCGCCATCCATTTGATTTTACAGCCCCCTCAGCCCCACTGTGAAAAGAACAATGGATAAGATGACCACTCTTCAGACCCCCCCCTCTGATGACTTCCAGACTTCCAAAGCAGCTCACGCTGGTTCCTGGTGCCAAGAGTTTCCGAGATGAATTCCGTGCAGTGCTTGTTAAAGGTGCTGCAGAGGTATCAGTGGAGGGATGAAGGAAGTGCTGCCTGGGTTGAAGTCAGGTCCAATGAGTACCGGTACTCTCTTCATTCTAGGAAAAGTGCCGGTACTCAAGGGGAGAAAAAGAAAAAGTGCCGGCACTCAAGGGGAGAAAATGAAAAAGTGCCGGTACTCAGTACCGGCGAGTACCGGCCCATTTAAAGCACTGCTTACAAGCCATTCATGGTTCATCGATGATTCAGACCTGTAGACTGGGGCAGACATGCCAACGAAGCTGCTAAATACCAATTCTATTTCCATCCAAGTTTGCACATTTTCAAATAGTGGTCTAAGTTGGTTCTAGGGATTTCAAGGTGGTAGGAGAGACCGGCCCCCTGAACTCCTGGAAACTTGTGTGCCACTCGGTGTTATGACTGATCGCCAAGGGACTCGGGTGTAATTTTGTCCCCCGTATCCTATTATCTTTGTATTAGTGGCTCATCAGCAATAAATCCTAATGGCGACTGCGCCTTGAACCTATATTTATTGACTGCATTCAGGAACAGGCTCTGCACCTGGATGGCTTCAAGCCCATCTCCTGGAACTGGATTGGTGGACCACAATTCTACAATGCATTTACAAGCAGGATTGTTTTACCAAAATATCTCAAAGAAAAAGCTAATTACTCTGAAATACTCCTCCAGTTGCAGATACAAGGCACCTGCAGATGTGTAATGTAGAAAGGGGTCTTGACAATTCTACAACTTGCTGGAGGAAAGAGGGGAAATGCAGCAAGAAAAGGACTCTAAGAGATTTCATCAAAAGGGCTGCCCTTCCCAAGAAAATACATGATCTGATCATACACATTCTGCCACAGATCCCCATCGGTATTCACTCACGTTGCTTTTCTCGAATCTCCAGCTGGCCTCTTGTGCCAGGATCTGCTCGACCACTTCCAAGGACTCCTTGCCTTGCTGCACATACCCTCGTTCCTGAAACACAGGAGTTGGTTATTCTTGGGGGCGGTTGGGACAGAGACCCACTTCACAAAGCCAGGCAGAGCATGCAATGCTGCCCGGCATCATATATGACATATCCGGGAAGTGACAAACCGGGGAACTTTGAACCCCCCTCTGTTTTCTTTGGTTTCATATTTCACATTTTAGATTCCTACAACCTACACTTCTAGATGACTGCAGGTGAAGTACAAACGTTTTATGGATACCAGAAGGAACATGGCTATGTAATTGTAAGCTTTATTGTTTAGTTAATTAAACCATTACAATAGATAATATCTACAAAGAGTAAAAACAATTGTCAGACAAAATTCTTTAAAAAAAGCTTGTGTATAAAAACATGTACAAATGAGATATTTGTAAACAATCGGTCAGTTTAATACAGCTTGTGTTTGGTGAAACGCAACAGTTCTACTGCTTAAAATATGTACATTAAAGTTTACTGAGGCAATCAGCGCATTCCAGGACTCTTCTCAAGAAACTCTCGGACTGCAGAGCGGGATCGGTCTGTTGCGTTTGACTTTGCATTTCCACCCAGAGCTCGTGGATAGACCCCGCCTGAGTATGGCCACATGTTTGCGCATCTTGCCATGACCCAGGGGCGGAATTTGAAAAACAGATACTGGAAGCTTCCTGACATGGCTATGGCCCTAAGGCATTACTCAAACTAGTGTCCCTTACAAAGCAACATACCAGTTACCTCTAAATGTCCTAAATAAAGGTGATCTGGGATCCAATGTCAATCATTTGGCTAGACAAGCTGCATAACTGGTTGATATTCAAATCAAGTGGAATTCTTTTTTCACCTGGCTGTTCTCTAGACTGAGAAGTCTCCTTTATTCACTAGTTCCACTGTCTAAGACAATAATTAATCCCAACTATTTTATCTGGACCTTTTTCCTATCAAATTCAAGTCAGAATTTGTGCTAGAAAGGAAATACTCGTGAAAAAATAAAGTGGATATTTTGTAAATCATAAATTGATTTAAGTCACCGCTCACACATCACACATATACAGGTCTAAAGTAAATGCAAATACACCTGCTGACACATTTCTTCCACAAACACCACTGCAAAGATAACTTTTTTGATATGGGGTTCTTCAGAAATGTTAGCACGAGGTAAAAATAGTTGGAACCCATCACTTACCTCTTTGCGATCGCATTCTGCTTGGAAGCCCAGCTTGCTGGACCCGAGCTAGTGGTAGAGAGGAGAAGAGAGGCCCACCTGGCTAAGACTACTTGGAAAGCGAAGGAGAAGTAAGAGTGGAAGAAACGAACACTCCTCTACGCTTTTAATATGGTTTTACTACTCTCAACATTGCATCTTTTCAGCCAGCAGGGCAGTTTCTTCTCCTAAAATACTGGAGATTCCGCCAGATTATCTGTTCCTTCAACCATGAGCAAACCCAACAATTTACCTGAGCTGTGACTGCTTGTCCCCCTGTCCCGCCATCATCAGACTCATTGTCAGATCCTAAAAAAGGCAGAGACACAGGTCACAAGACAGATACCGGCCAGTATACCAAAAGATACAGACCTCTGAAGTTCTCTTGTGCTAGAGGACATTTTCTCACACAAGGGGTGTTTTTTTAAAAACTGGAACACTGGAGTAGAGACCTCTGGTAATAATTCATAGCTGGTGCAACATGGTCTGATGGAAAGGGAGGCAAGATCACTTGAACAATGCCGCACAACCCGAAAGGGATAGGTTTTCACTAGCACAATGGGAAAGCCTACGATCATACATGGCATTTCCAACTCCAGGGCAAGGACACATCACAGAGGATCCAATGAGATCTTCTTGCCCGGGGTTTGGGTGCACGAGACCGCCACAGTAGATCCCAGTAGTGCAGTCACACATCAGCTGCTCCACATTCGTTTAGGTTTCTAGAGGCATCCCCTTCTCACCTGCAAAGGACTCCGGGGGAGAGTAGAACTGTCCATCTGAGATGGCGCGAGGGTAAAGCAGGGGCCGATGATTGGCCGCAGACTGTGTCGCCAGATACCCTACAACCAACAACAATTAACAAAATGAAAGGGCGCACGTGCACAGAATTAATGACGCTCCCGCCTCTATCTTTAATGGTCATTACACAATGAAAGTTGAAGTTTGGTGAAATTACTCCTCCTAGAAACCCAACTCCCATCATCCTTTGCCAGCAAGGAGCCCAGACACCGCTGCCCCAGTAATCCAGGATAGAACTTGCAAGCATCTCACATAAGTAAAGAAATTCAATAAAAATGTACTTAAAAATACACTTCTGAAAATAACCTTCCCTGAAAGGGTAAACAAGAGACATATTTAATACAGCACATGCAGCATCACAGGTCCACGGCCATCCCCGTAACGTCTTCCAGGAGCAGCCGGTGTGTATACAGGGAGGCTGGGGCACGAGGGCAGATGCTAAAGGTGCAGGCCTCCTCTTGTCTGGGGTGAAGTGCTCTGAAGCCCAATTATGGCTCCTCAAAGGGCCTGATTGGGTGGTAAAGGATAGTTTTCAAGCGAATGTATTGTATTGTAATTGCATTTATATAGCGCTCACTACCCCTGACAAGGTGGCAAAGCGCTTTTCGGAGAGTAGCACGCTACTCCGGAGCCCATAAAGGATTAATTTTGAATTAGTAAAGTGAAATATGAAAGTAATTTGAGTGGTGGATAGGTTACTCAGTTATTTGGATTTCAGAAGGATAGCGTAGGGATAGGAGAGGAGTAAAAAAAGGTTTTTATTTATATACCACTTGTTACCCGGGATGGAGTGTTGAAGCGCTTTTTCGGGTAATGTGTAGCAGCCTCTGAAATAGTACTTCAAATCCGTGCACCCCCATCTCCTAGACCTCTGATATTAATATACTTTGGCTACACAGGGGCCAGATTAAGCCTCACCATCTCCCCAAAGGCAGTAGTGTCATGCCTCCCCAATGGCAGTAGTGTCATGCCTCCCCAATGGCAGTGGTGTCATGCCTCCCCAATGGCAGTGGTGTCATGCCTCCCCAATGGCAGTGGTGTCATGCCTCCCCAATGGCAGTGGTGTCATGCCTCCTCAATGGCAGTGGTGTCATGCCTCCCCAATGGCAGTGGTGTCATGCCTCCCCAATGGCAGTGGTGTCATGCCTCCCCAATGGCAGTGGTGTCATGCCTCCCCAATGGCAGTGGTGTCATGCCTCCCCAATGGCAGTGGTGTCATGCCTCCTCAATGGCAGTAGTGTCATGCCTCCTCAATGGCAGTAGTGTCATGCCTCCCCAATTGCAGTA
The DNA here is from genome assembly GCF_964204655.1 of Triturus cristatus. Classification (NCBI taxonomy): domain Eukaryota; kingdom Metazoa; phylum Chordata; class Amphibia; order Caudata; family Salamandridae; genus Triturus; species Triturus cristatus. Next base: position 1,228,185 of record NW_028187305.1, read on the forward strand.
GTGTCATGCCTCCCCATCTTTCCAATGGCAGTAGTGTCATGCCTCCCCAATGGCAGTGGTCTCATGTCTCCCCAATGGCAGTAGTGTCATGCCTCCCCAATGGCAGTAGTGGCATGTCTCCCCAATGGCAGTAGTGGCATGCCTCCTCAATGGCAGTAGTGTCATGCCTCCCCAATGGCAGTGGTGTCATGCCTCCCCAATTGGCAGTAGTGTCATGCCTCCCCAATGGCAGTGGTGTCATGCCTTCCCAATGGCAGTAGTGTCATGCCTCCTCAATGGCAGTAGTGTCATGCCTCCCCAATGGCAGTGGTGTCATGCCTCCCCAATGGCAGTGGTCTCATGTCTCCCCAATGGCAGTAGTGTCATGCCTCCCCAATGGCAGTAGTGGCATGTCTCCCCAATGGCAGTAGTGGCATGTCTCCCCAATGGCAGTGGTGTAGGTCACCCCATTCTCCCCCATGGCAGTCTTGTAATGTCTCCCCATACCCCCAATGGTAGTAATGCCATGTCACCTCGTCTCCCCAATGGCAGCAATGTCATGTCTCCCCGTCTCCCCCAAAGGCAGTAGTGTCATGCCTCCCCAATGGCAGTAGTGTCATGCCTCCCCAATGGCAGTAGTGTCATGCCTCCCCAATGGCAGTAGTGTCATGCCTCCCCAATGGCAGTAGTGTCATGCCTCCCCAATGGCAGTAGTGTCATGCCTCCCCAATGGCAGTGGTGTCATGCCTTCCCAATGGCAGTGGTGTCATGCCTCCCCATCTCCCCAATGGCAGTAGTGCCATGCATCCCCATCTCCCCAATGGCAGTAGTGCCATGCATCTCCATCTCCCCAATGGCAGTAGTGTCATGCCTCCCCAATGGCAGTAGTGGCATGTCACCCCATCTTTCCCAAAGCCAGCAGTGTCATGTCTCCCCATCTCCCCAATGGCAGTAGTGTCATGCCTCCCCATCTCCCCAAAAGGCAGTAGTGTCATGCCTCCCCAATAGCAGTAGTGCCATGTCTCCCCAATGGCAGTAGTGTCATGCCTCCTCATCTCCCCAATGGCAGTAGTGTCATGCCTCCCCAATGGCAGTAGTGTCATGCCTCCCCAATAGCAGTAGTGTCATGTCTCCCCAATGGCAGTAGTGTCATGGCTCCTCATCTCCCCAATGGCAGTAATGTCATGCCTCCCCAATGGCAGTAGTGTCATGCCTCCCCATCTTTCCAATGGCAGTAGTGTCATGCCTCCCCAATGGCTTAGGTGTCATGCCTCCCCAATGGCAGTGGTGTCATGCCTCCTCAATGGCAGTGGTGTCATGCCTCCCCAATGGCAGTTGTGTCATGCCTCCCCAATGGCAGTTGTGTCATGCCTCCCCGATGGCAGTTGTGTCATGCCTCCCCAATGGCAGTAGTGTCATGCCTCCCCATCTTTCCAATGGCAGTAGTGTCATGCCTCCCCAATGGCAGTGGTCTCATGTCTCCCCAATGGCAGTAGTGTCATGCCTCCCCAATGGCAGTAGTGTCATGCTTCCCCAATGGCAGTAGTGTCATGCCTCCCCAATGGCAGTAGTGTCATGCCTCCCCAATGGCAGTAGTGTCATGCCTCCCCAATGGCAGTAGTGTCATGTCTCCCCAATGGCAGTAGTGTCATGCCTCCCCAATGGCAGTAGTGTCATGCATCCCCAATGGCAGTAGTGTCATGCATCCCCAATGGCAGTAGTGTCATGCCTCCCCAATGGCAGTAGTGTCATGCGTCCCCAATGGCAGCAGTGGCATGCCTCCCAAATGGCAGTAGTGTCATGCCTCCCAAATGGCAGTAGTGTCATGCCTCCTCATCTCCCCAATGGCAGTAGTGCCATGCCTCCCCAATGGCAGTAGTGGCATGTCTCCCCAATGGCAGTAGTGGCATGCCTCCTCAATGGCAGTAGTGTCATGCCTCCCCAATGGCAGTGGTGTCATGCCTCCCCAATTGGCAGTAGTGTCATGCCTCCCCAATGGCAGTGGTGTCATGCCTTCCCAATGGCAGTAGTGTCATGCCTCCTCAATGGCAGTAGTGTCATGCCTCCCCAATGGCAGTGGTGTCATGCCTCCCCAATGGCAGTAGTGTCATGCCTCCCCAATGGCAGTAGTGGCATGTCTCCCCAATGGCAGTAGTGGCATGTCTCCCCAATGGCAGTGGTGTAGGTCACCCCATTCTCCCCCATGGCAGTCTTGTAATGTCTCCCCATACCCCCAATGGTAGTAATGCCATGTCACCTCGTCTCCCCAATGGCAGCAATGTCATGTCTCCCCGTCTCCCCCAAAGGCAGTAGTGTCATGCCTCCCCAATGGCAGTAGTGTCATGCCTCCCCAATGGCAGTAGTGTCATGCCTCCCCAATGGCAGTAGTGTCATGCCTCCCCAATGGCAGTAGTGTCATGCCTCCCCAATGGCAGTAGTGTCATGCCTCCCCAATGGCAGTAGTGTCATGCCTCCCCAATGGCAGTAGTGTCATGTCTTCCCAATGGCAGTAGTGTCATGCCTCCCTAATGGCAGTAGTGTCATGCGTCCCCAATGGCAGTAGTGTCATGCCTCCCCAATGGCAGTAGTGGCATGCCTCCCCAATGGCAGTACTGTCATGCCTCCTCATCTCCCCAATGGCAGTAGTGTCATGGTTCCCCAATGGCAGTAGTGTCATGCCTCCTCATCTCCCCAATGGCAGTAGTGTCATGCCTCCCCAATGGCAGTAGTGTCATGCCTCCTCATCTCCCCAGTGTCAGTAGTGTCATGTCTCCCCAATGGCAGTAGTGTCATGCCTCCTCATCTCTCCAATGGCAGTAGTGTCATGCCTCCTCCTCTCCCCAGTGGCAGTAGTGTCATGTCTCCCCAATGGCAGTAGTGTCATGCCTCCTCATCTCCTCAATGGCAGTAGTGTCATGTTAGTTGGGCCAGCTGGCTTCAGTTATACTGGCCCATACTTATCGGCAAGGATGGCATGAATCCAGGAAACAAAACACACAGCGCTCCCAGCCCACCAGCCAACTCACATTTCTCCTCCGCGGCTTCCTGAGATAAGACTTTGAAATCAAGGAACCAGGTTTCCAACCAAGCGATGACGAAGGACACGATGGGAAGGAGGTAGCCGAACGCCCCTTTTGAGAGAAGCTGCAATGGAGTAAGTTACACAAGACATGAGATGCGTCACTTGGATTGGCTATCTGTTATGACGAAAATGTTGCCTCAGCAACAATGTTGAGAGCAGGACAACATATTCATTCACTTACCTGCCTTCACTCAAGAGCTCGGTTGGATCTCAGCACAACTTCTATAAATACAAAAAGTGACTGGTGCCAACTCTGCAGCTTAGGTGCATTATTTGTGCATTTGTGTCCAATGGTGCCAGGAGAATGGACACAAGACTCTCTCCTACTGAGGGATCCATTCGCCTCAGCTGCACGTGGGACATTCCAATGTAGCAGACAGTGAAGAGCACAAGGGCAGGTGCTGGGAACCTCTTCCTTTAGTTTACACTCTTCCAAGAGAAGTAGTTAGTACAGGGAGGATATAGTCATGCCCAATGCTTCCAACTAAACAGGCAGCTATAGAGCTAGAAACATGTCGCCGTAGATCAAATATAGCAATGCCGAAAGCAATCCGAGCTAGAATCGATTCTTACCTTGGAAAGTGTGTGGGCTGAAAAAACCCAAAGTCACACTAACCACCACAACAGTGTTTCAACAGCCTGACCCTACAGATTAGAAATGTAAAACAATGTATATACATGCGCAATAAAAACATCAGAACTACTCTGGCAGGGCAAAGAGCCTTGGCTATGCCCAGACGAGGAGCGACCCGCAGATGAAGCATGCCACCTAGTGCGGGTTAGGGTTTGTGTCCTCTTGAATTGCGACAAAGGGGACAGTAGGGGTGGATTTTAAATTGTACATAACGTATTTATAATACAAAGAGCGGTGGTTGGGGGTATTTGTGGAATAATTCAGTACAGGGGTGGCAACCTTGACCCCTTTGAAATGACACTGCTCTTTCTCTCCCTTTTACTGCGCCCCATCATCATGGATGCAGACAGAATTAAAAGGATGCGGGGATTCTGGCCGGCCCCACTCTGGGGTCTCTGGTGCTGCACCACCAAACTAGTCAACTGGAAAGACACTGCGACTCAACACACCAAATACTTTGTGCCTAGTGTTCAGAGGATGACTTGCTCAGTCTTACAACTGCAGGGACAAAGCATATGATTTTAGGGAAGACCTAGAGGCTCCATGATGGAAGAAAATAGCCCGGCGCGTACTGCGTTGGTCTCTGATCTGGACTGGAACCCCAGGTGCTGAAGGATTCAAGCCTTGACTGAAGGCTTTGCTAAAAACCTCCAATACAACCTGTGTTGTTTTTCTTATGGGTTGGTAGACGGGGCACTCTGTCAGACTGTGGTCTCTGGTCTCCAGCCCGAGGTGCTGGAAGAGTCAAGCGTTTACTGAAGGATTTTGTAAGAACCTCAAACCAAGCCCCTTTACATTTATTATTTTTGTAAGTAATAAACAACCTTTTTATGGTTTGGAAGACGGGGTACTCTACTGTGCACACTATCTTAAATAGATGTAACTGTCGAAGACGGGAGCGTTTAGAAAAATCTGGCAAGATAATGCAGCAATTTGCGTTAATTTAAGCAGCAACCAAAACTCTGGCAAATTAAGTGCTACCATCAAAACTCTAGTCATGCAACTTAAACTATCGATTCGAATGAGACGCCTCCACCTTTCTATGGAGGTTGTGCAGTTGCCGATTGTAATATTTGTCTCACTCTTCGTTTGTAAGGGGTCAAAGTTGCCTAAATGCGGAAACACTAAAAAAATAAACATAAATGTATTATTTTACCTTCACTAATGTTGTCCCTACCTACGTATTGAAAGCAGTGAGGAGGACTAGGCTAAACAAGCATTGTTAGCACCACGGTGCCCAAAACATGAAGTGCGGTGTTGGAGTATACCGCACTTCACGTTTTAGACAGCACCGCGCGATCAATGCTTGCTTATTTTAGTGCGGTTTGCTAACATAAACATGCATTGTTAGAATCCTCCTGTCCAAAACATGAAGCGCAGAAGCGGGGAACGAAGGAGTGAGACGGAGTCCTGCTGCAGGGGCGGTGTGCACTCTGAGGGAGGTGTGGCGTTTCGACAAACTGCTACAAAATAAAGAAGCATTGTTAACATAAAGCGAGGTGCTCAAGAAGCAGGTGCGTGCTGATTTTTAATTTTTTTTTTAATGAAAAACGTCCCCGTTTTATTGATGTGGCTGAGAGGTCCATTCACGCTTAGAATCGTATTAAAAATGGCGTGGGCTGTCCTAAAGTAAACATGACATAAAAAAACACCAGTCTTACGGATCGGAAAATAACTGACGGTATAATCTGTGGGACCCAGACAACAAGCAGGACTTTTCCTTAGGAATGTCAATATGCAGGTGCTTCTTGGCAGCACAAATACACCGAGCCAATAGTAAGGTCTGTCCATCGGTATTCTGTAGCTCTTCACTGTGGCATGGGCTGAAAGTTAAATAAAAGACGCGCTCTGTGGTGAGGAAGGGGCGGGAATTGAAGCGCAGCCGGGCTGAAAGTTAAATAAAAGACGCGCTCTGTGGTGAGGGAGGGGCAGGAAGTTGAAGCGAGGCAGGGCTGACGTACGGGTCAGTGGCAGAGAAACATTATTTATCATGAAGATTAATAAAACAAGGGAGAGAGGCTGAGTGCTGAAAGCAAAAGAAAACCAAGCCGCGAAAGTGATCGGACAGAGGCAGAGGGGAAAGCACAGGAAATAAAAACAAGCATTTGCCGCGCGACGCAGGAAGCTTGTAATAAGAGAAGCTGACGAGGAGGGAGTGGGAGAAGGGAGGGGGTAGGAGAGGGGATTCACGCGTGCGCTGTAAGGCTTAATGAGCCATTACAGAAAGCCAGATGGCGATTGTGCACGTCGCGCACGCTTGTGCGCGTAACAGCAAGCTGGTGGCCGGCAAAAGCCTGTGGGTAGCACTTTTAAAACCCAGTTACTAAATGTCTCGCCAGAGCAGCGCAAGCGCTGGCTCAGGCGAGTCCTAAACATGAGTTTCATGATTGATAAAAATCTTTTCCCTGAAACCTCAGATGTCCAGGGGTATGGCATCCTGCGTTGTTCTCACTCACAATGCACAGGGCAGCCCCTCACCCCTAGAAGCACTGCACAGCCCTCACTTGTAAAGCATAGGACAGCTCCTGACCCTAGAAGCACTGCACAGCCCTCACAATACACTGGCAGCTCCTGACACCTAGAAGCACTGCACAGCCCTCTCTCACAATGCACGGGAGAACTCCTGACCCTAGAACACAGGTCTTCAAACTGTGTGGCGCGCCCCCCCTGGGGGGGCATGGATGGGTTCACAGGGGGGCGCAAAGGCCTCTACAAGCACATGTAAATGAAGAGGCCTGGAAGTGCAGCGATGTTTATTTGCTGTATTTCCAGGCGGTCTTCATTTACTCTGAAGCCCTCAAGAGTGTTGTGGGGCCAGAGTTCAGTGGGTGTGCTGCTGGGGGCTCACTGGGCAGTGTCTGAAGTCTTATTAAGACTCCAGCACGCCTGGGTTTTTCACAGGTCTTTAAAGACCATTGGCACATTTACATACCTTTGGAAACTGGTTACCGAGGCTTAGTTTTTTTTTCTGTTTCCAGTACCCCCTGGGCCCCCACTCTGCCTATTTTTACATTGCATTTTACATTTACTGCTGTAGTATGAGAATGCATTTCATGAAAAGGAATATAAAGTAGGGTTGCCAATAGAAAAAATGCCAGCCATGTAGGTTTAAAGAGCCTGCAAAGACCTTGCTTTGACACTAAATAGGGATTTAAATAAAAACGTATGTATTCATTTGTCATGTGACTTTCTGTCTGTTCCTTTTATTTTCAGTCATGAAACATTCAGGCAGCCCTAGAACACATTTAAAAGTGCTTTATATTTGCTTTTCGATGTATGCACAGATAAGTAATGAAAATAGGGCTTTAGGAACTGTTTATTTTTGTACTGTCTGGCACATCAAAATAATGAGCTGGCAACCCTAATCATAAGACTGGAAGTTTGTTGCAGGATCAGCACATTTTTATTTCCTTCGCCCCGTCAATAACATGCTGATTAACTTCAAGTGTCTGGGAATTCACCGTGCATTTAGACAACTCACTCCTCATTCTCACCCTTCACTTTCACGCTTACCCTGCACTCAAAGCACATAGTTATGGTTTTCCTGCATTTGCGATAACAACAAGTGTTCCTATAGTTCCTCAGAAAGGAAGAATGGTGTCAACAAGAAGGCTGACATAACCTAGAAGCACCGTGTAGACCTAATTGGAAAATCCATATGTCGGATTTGAATGCCCTCACACACCCTTGCAGGTGTCATGCTTCATCATTTGGGCTGCTCCTCGTCGGGCCGGCGGTGCAATGCCCGACGGGCTCCCTCGAAGGGGCACTTTAGCGGAGATCTTTTATCCGACTGCCGTATTGGTGAAGTGCGGGTGTGGGGCCTGGTAATTGTAGATATGGGGTAGTGTTGTTAAAAAGAGGTAAGGAGTGCCAGGTGAAAACAAATTTTATTCTGGTGGCCTCCTACCTAGGATTAAAAATGTGTATACATAGCACTCATACGGGTGTAATGTCCCTAATTAAAGTGGCATGTAGCTGTCAGGAGTTGGTCAACATGTTTCTCGCAATGAGTATCTCTACTCGCGATTCTTCAGGACCTTAAAAAAATATATTATATCTACAATGTATGGACCTTCAGGTTGGGGTTGTAAATTGTCTACAAATTTAGACTCAATACCTGTTGATTTCAGGAACTACCCTAATCGGTCATTAACCTGTCATCATCAGTACTCGGTGGACTGTACAAGGGAAAGAATTCCTCAAAGTCATAGGAATCTCTGCTTCCCAAGTAGCGTACGTTCACCTACCCTCTCCACCGAGTCCGAGTTAATAACCGATTAGGGTAGTTCCTGACATCAACAGGTATTGAGTCTAAATTTGTAGACAATTTACAACCCCAACCTGAATAGGTGCATACATTGTAGATATAATATATTTTTTTAAGGTCCTGAAGAATCGCGAGTAGAGATACTCATTGCGAGAAACATGTTGACCAACTCCTGACAGCTACATGCCACTTTAATTAGGGACATTACACCCGTATGAGTGCTATGTACACACGTTTTTAATCCTAGGTAGGAGGCCACCAGAATAAAATTTGTTTTCACCTGGCACTCCTTACCTCTTTTTAACAACACTACCCCATATCTAAAATTACCAGGCCCCACACCCGCACTTCACCAATACGGCAGTCGGATAAAAGATCTCCGCTAAAGGGCCCCTTCGAGGGAGCCCGTCGGGCATTGCACCGCCGGCCCGACGAGGAGCAGCCCAAATGATGAAACATGACACCTGCAAGGGTGTGTGAGGGCATTCAAATCCGACATATGGATTTTCCAATTAGGTCTACACGGTGCTTCTAGGTTATGTCAGCCTTCTTGTTGACACCATTCTTCCTTTTTGAGGAACTATAGGAACACTTGTTGTTATCTCTGTACCAGGGGCCTTGTTCCTTCTGGACCTCCCACTCACTCGTGAGTGGAAAACGGCCTCTCTAGTCCCTCACTTTGTATCCTATTTCCTGCATTTGCCACATAATCCATTGTCTGCTGCATAATTTGCAGATAAAAAAATGCAGTGGAAGGCCCTTTCTAAAGGTTGACTGGTCACCTTTCTGTTGCTTATTTCTATATGTGGGTGTTAGTGTGGTACGTATGAGGGGCAATAAAGGCCAGGACAATGTCAACAAGTGTAAAAATAGCACAGTAATGCTATCACAAAAAAAGCAGCATAATTCACCTTTGCTTGCTGCAGAATTTAGTCAACCATGCTGCATAATTTGGCCTTCTCCGTTCCGCATAATTCCAATGGCCCTGTTTATAGTGCTGTGAGGTCCCAGCCTGTGGCAGAAAGCACTGTGAATATGTAAGTCATTATTTTAAATCAGTATTCACATACGCTAAGCTAGTCTGCTGCAAAACGATGCAGTGATTGAGATAAAACAAGTTCTTACAAAATATACTTTTTAGTAATAAGTAATCAAACTGTATCTAATGCAGACATTTTTGTAAGTGTCTCCACTATTCCAGATTCCAGCGGATAACTCCTTTACATTACATCTTAAAAAGAATAGATCTTTGCCACCATAAAGCTTTAAGCAGATCCACTAGAATTATTCAGCAGAAGAGGACAACATTATGCGGCACGTTTGACTAAATTATACAGCAAGAAAAGGTAAATTATGCGGCACAATGTGCCACATTTTATGGTTAGCATTACTTCATTTTTTATCATTTTAACTCACGGTAACGCTGTCAGGGGAACTATTTCACCTCATTAGTACCAGTTTAACACCCAAATACAGCAGTAAGTAACTACAAGATTACCAGTCAATCTTTGCAAAAGGATTTCCACTGCTCCAAAAACTTTGTCATGCTTTAAGTAACTTTTGTTCCGTTTGAGCTAGAATTAAGTTTTTTTGGTTGAAATCTGCAGATTATGTAGCAAATGCAGTAAACTGATAATTATGTGGAAAACGCTGCTGCTGCAGAAACTCATAATTCCAGTGGCCCTAGCTTTAAGTGACTCAATCAATCAATGGCTGGTAAGAAGGCTGGTTTCTTTTTTTTAACTTTCTGCACTACCACCACACACTTCGATTTCAGGCAGAGGCATCTCAAAGTCCGTATTAACCATTCAGGGGCAGTTTTTTTTGTGAAAGCTGAGTCCATGGGGTGGCAGGTAGGTCAGCAGGGTTGCATTCAGATGCAGAGCCCTAATCCTCTTGATCCTTGGGGCTCACAGTAATGGTCCAGGAGAAAGAGGAAAGGAGCGCGATTCATAGATATTGACAAAGAGAACGCCCAGAATAGGGAGCACTGTATACGGACTCATTTTTATGTTTACAAATGGCCAGAGACCACTTCTTCAGAGAGATACCCCAAAGAAGGGGACAATAAGTGTTTTTTTTTTTTTTTTAAAGGGACATTCATTAGTGAAGCTGGTACTGCTGCCAAGTGTGAAAGTGGCCACTGCTGGTTATCATAAAGGAGCAGATGTAGCAGTACTGGGGCCCAAGGATTTGGGGGCCCACTGCATCACAATTATGACTGTCTACCTTTAAAAAAAGGGGCATCAGAGCTTATTGTCCTTTCAAGCATTAGGACAGAGGTGATGATCCATCATGGAGGGGAAGAGGTAAAAGAGGCAGAGGAGATAGCCTGCTACTCAGGACTGCAGTTATCATTAGTGCAGCAGGTATAGTTGCATTGGGGTCAAAGAGTGTGAGGGGCTCACATCACCCCAATTATGGGGAGCAGTTTGTTTAGGATATCTGTTTTTGTTTGATGCATTTGCTGTTTTATAAGTCTTATACTTGGTGCGGTTCTTAAGCTATAGAAAACGTATTCCTGAAATCATCTCATAAGCTCCTCTCCCTGCACGCAGCCATGTCCCTTCCGCTCCCCCAATCCTTGCCATAAAAATTTGGAGGGGGGCCCGACCTCAAAACATTTTGCTTAGGGGGGGGCTCAGAGTAAAAAAGTTTGAAGACCTCTGCCCTAGAAGCACTGCACAGTCCTCGCAATGCAGGGGGCAGCTCCTGACCCCTAGAAGCACTTCACAGCCCTCACTCACAATGCACGGGCCAGCTCCTGCAATAGGAAGTTGTGCATCGCTATCACAATGCATAAGGTTTCTCCTGAACCCCTACAGAACAGCCCATTCACAATGCATGGGGCAGCTCCTGACCCCTAGAAGCCCTGCACAGCCGTCACTAGCAATGCACAAGGCAGCTCCTCACCCCTAGAAGCACTGCACAGCCCTCACTTGTAATGCATAGGACAGCTCCTCACCCTAGAAGCACTGCACTGCCCTCATAATGCACGGGCAGCTCCGGACACCTAGAAGCACTGCACAGCCCTCACTTGTAATGCATAGGACAGCTCCTCACCCTAGAAGCACTGCACAGCCCTCACTCACAATGCTCGGGCAGCTCCTCGCCCCTAGGAGCACTGCACAGCCCTCACTCACAATGCTCGGGCAGCTCCTCACCCCTAGAAGCACAGCGCAGCCCTCACTCAAAATGCATGAGGGAGCTCCTGACCCCCCAGAAGCACCGCACAGCCCTCACTTGTAATGCATAGGACGTATAAATATACTTAACAGTGGATATGCTATGAGGACCTGCACATCGTTCAGTATACGCAGTAATGCAATAAATTGTTCTTAACAGTTGTATTGGGTGCTAGCAAATCACCACATACTCATCCACCAAGAGTAATAGTCATCTCCAAGAATAACGAATTCCAAAGATGTTCAAATTTGTCAAAAAGGCAATGCAGCACACCCCAAAAGTAACATGCACCCCTAAATCAATCTTATCTCCGGGTGTAGTCCATTATGTGTACATATCATTCAAAAAACACAATCGATATCCGTTCTTGATATAACTGGATATGTTATATTTATTCGTTAGTAATCGTACAGATGTCCAATTTTCACAGCGCAGCCGACGCGTGTTTCGCCCAACGGGCTTTCTCAAGGCTGCATATGTACAAAAAGAAAAACAGAGAGAAACATGGCATCTAATATTCTGTATAAACAGATATGTAACCAATATTATTAACTATGTTGCGAGTTCAAAGCAAATTCATTATTTTTTGATATACAAACAACATCAAAGACCTATCGTCTGGTCCAACAAGTTGAAAGCACGGCTCCAGGGGAAAGTGCCCCCCAAGAAGAATGACAGCTCCTGACCCTAGAAGCACTGCACTGCCCTCACTCACAATACTCGGGCAGCTCCTCACCCCTAGAAGCACTGCACAGCCCTCACTCACAATGCTCGGGCAGCTCCTCACCCCTAGAAGCACTGCACAGCCCTCACTCACAATGCACGGGCAGCTCCTGACACCTAGAAGCACTGCACTGCCCTCACTCACAATGCTCGGGCAGCTCCTCACCCTAGAAGCACTGCACAGCCCTCACTTATAATGCATAGGACAGCTCCTGATCCTAGAAGCACTGCACAGCCCTCACTTGTAATGCATAGGACAGCTCCTGACCCTAGAAGCACTGCACTCCCCTCACTTGTAATGCATAGGACAGCTCCTGACCCTAGAAGCACTGCACAGCCCTCACTCACAATACTCGGGCAGCTCCTCACCCCTAGAAGCACTGCACAGCCCTCACTTGTAATGCATAGGACAGCTCCTCACCCTAGAAGCACTGCACTGCCCTCACTCACAATGCTCGGGCAGCTCCTCACCCCTAGAAGCACTGCACAGCCCTCACTTGTAATGCATAGGACAGCTCCTGACCCTAGAAGCACTGCACAGCCCTCACTCACAATGCTCGGGCAGCTCCTCACCCCTAGAAGCACTGCACAGCCCTCACTTATAATGCATAGGACAGCTCCTGATCCTAGAAGCACTGCACAGCCCTCACTTGTAATGCATAGGACAGCTCCTGACCCTAGAAGCACTGCACTGCCCTCACTCACAATGCTCGGGCAGCTCCTGACCCCCCAGAAGCACCGCACAGCCCTCACTTGTAATGCATAGGACAGCTCCTGACACTAGAAGCACTGCACTGCCCTCACTCACAATGCTCGGACAGCTCCTCACCCCTAGAAGCACTGCACTGCCCTCACTCACAATGCTCGGGCAGCTCCTCACCCCTAGAAGCACTGCACAGCCCTCACTTGTAATGCATAGGACAGCTCCTGACCCTAGAAGCACTGCACTGCCCTCACTCACAATGCTCGGGCAGCTCCTCACCCCTAGAAGCACTGCACAGCCCTCACTTGTAATGCATAGGACAGCTCCTGACCCTAGAAGCACTGCACAGCCCTCACTCACAATGCTCGGGCAGCTCCTCACCCCTAGAAGCACTGCACAGCCCTCACTTGTAATGCATAGGACAGCTCCTCACCCTAGAAGCACTGCACAGCCCTCACTCACAATGCTCGGGCAGCTCCTCACCCCCTAGAAGCACTGCACTGCCCTCACTCACAATGCTCGGGCAGCTCCTCACCCCTAGAAGCACTGCACAGCCCTCACTTGTAATGCATGAGACAGCTCCTCACCCTAGAAGCACTGCACTGCCCTCACTCACAATGCTCGGGCAGCTCCTCACCCCTAGAAGCACTGCACAGCCCTCACTTGTAATGCATGAGACAGCTCCTCACTCTAGAAGCACTGCACTGCCCTCACTCACAATGCTCGGGCAGCTCCTCACCCCTAGAAGCACTGCACAGCCCTCACTTGTAATGCATGAGACAGCTCCTCACCCTAGAAGCACTGCACAGCCCTCACTCACAATGCTCGGGCAGCTCCTGACCCCTAGAAGCACTGCACAGCCCTCACTTGTAATGCATAGGACAGCTCCTGACCCTAGAAGCACTGCACAGCCCTCACTCACAATGCTCGGGCAGCTCCTGACCCTAGAAGCACTGCACTCCCCTCACTTGTAATGCATAGGACAGCTCCTCACCCTAGAAGCACTGCACTGCCCTCACAATGCACGGGCAGCTCCTGCACCTAGAAGCACTGCACAGCCCTCACTTGTAATGCATAGGACAGCTCCTGACCCTAGAAGCACTGCACAGCCCTCACTCACAATGCTCGGGCAGCTCCTCACCCCTAGAAGCACTGCACTCCCCTCACTTGTAATGCATAGGACAGCTCCTCCCCCTAGAAGCACTGCACAGCCCTCACTTGTAATGCATAGGACAGCTCCTCACCCTAGAAGCACTGCACAGCCCTCACTTGTAATGCATAGGACAGCTCCTGCACCTAGAAGCACTGCACAGCCCTCACTCACAATGCTCGGGCAGCTCCTCACCCCTAGAAGCACTGCACAGCCCTCACTTGTAATGCATAGGACAGCTCCTCACCCTAGAAGCACTGCACTGCCCTCACTCACAATGCTTGGGGCAGCTCCTGTTTACAATCCACAGGGGAGCTGTCACTCGATTGCAGCACCACAGGGCTACAGCTGTTGAAGGCCCTGGTGTCAGCAGAGGTGACCTCACACATGACCCTCAAGGCACAGGGGACCTGCGCAAGATGAGGACGTTCTGGAGGCCTGCGGGAGGCAGACAAGAACAAAGAACGGATATTTTAAAGTAGACTGGGGGTTTGGGATATGAAAGTATAATGCTGCAGCATTAGATCCTCATAAAGTCGCAGAAAGAAGGAAATGAAATCGGAGGTCAGAAGGGAAATTCCCAGTCTGATGAGGAGAGAAAACAATGGTCATGTGTGCTTTGGGGGAAGGGTGCTGCTGCGAGAGTTGCTGTGAAGGGGTCTGGCACTCGCAGGTGCATCACTGTGCGAAGAAAAGAACTGCAGATATCAGGTTCAGTACAGTACCAGAAATGTTACTGCGCAGAGAAAGGAGCTGTAGATCTCACGGCAGGCACTGTACAGGGAGAGCTACTATGCAGAGAAAGGAGCTGTAGATCTCACAGGTGGTGCAGTACAGGGAGAGCTACTGTGCAGAGAAAGGAGCTGTAGATCTCACAGCAGGCACTGTACAGGGAGAGCTAATGTGCAGAGAAAGGAGCTGTAGATCCCACAAGTGGTGCAGTACAGGGAGAGCAACTGTGCAGAGAAAGGAGCTGTAGATCTCACAGGTGGTGCAGTACAGGGAGAGATACTGTGCAGAGAAAGAAGCTGTAGATCTCACATGTGGTGCAGTACAGGGAGAACTACTGTGCAGAGAAAGGAGCTGTAGATCTCACAGCAGGCACTGTACAGGGAGAGCTAATGTGCAGAGAAAGGAGCTGTAGATCCCACAGGTGGTGCAGTACAGGGAGAGCAACTGTGCAGAGAAAGAAGCTGTAGATCTCACAGGTGGTGCAGTACAGAGAGAGCTACTGTACAGAGAAAGGAGCTGTAGCTCTCACAGGTGGTGCAGTACATGGAGAGCAACGGTGCAGAGAATGGAGCTGTAGATCTCACGACAGGCACTGTACATAGAAAGCTACTGTGCAGAGAAAGGAGCTGTAGATCTCACAGGTGGTGCAGTACAGGGAGAACCTCTGTGCAGAGAAAGGGGCTGTAGCTCTCACAGCAGGCACTGTACAGGGAGAGCTAATGTACAGAGAAAGGAGCTGTAGATCTCACGACAGGCACTGTACATAGAAAGCTACTGTGCAGAGAAAGGAGCTGTAGATCTCACAGGTGGTGTAGTACAGGGAGAGCTACTGTGCGGAGGAAGAAGCTGTAGATCTCACAGGTGGTGCAGTACAGGGAGAGCTACTGTGCAGAGAAAGGGGCTGTAGCTCTCACAGCAGACACTGTACAGGGAGAGCTAATGTGCAGAGAAAGGAGCTGTAGATCTCACGACAGGCAATGTACAGAGAAAGCTACTGTGCAGAGAAAGGAGCTGTAGATCTCACAGGTGGTGCAATACAGGGAGAGCAACGGTGCAGAGAATGGAGCTGTAGATCTCACAGGTGGTGCAGTATAGGGAGAGCTACTGTGCAGAGAAAGAAGCTGTAGATCTCACAGGTGGTGCAGTACAGAGAGAGCTACTGTGCAGAGAAAGAAGCTATAGATCTCACAGGTGGTGCAGTACAGGGAGAACCTCTGTGCAGAGAAAGGGGCTGTAGCTCTCACGGCAGGCAGTGTACAGAGAAAGCTACTGTGCAGAGAAAGGAGCTGTAGATCTCACAGGTGGTGCAGTACAGGGAGACCTACTGTGCAGAGAAAGAAGCTGTAGATCTCACAGGTGGTGCAGTACAGGGAGAGCTACTGTGCAGAGAAAAAATCTGTAGATCTCACAGGTGGTGCAGTACAGTGAGAGCTACTGTGCAGAGAAAAAATCTGTAGATCTCACAGGTGGTGCAGTACAGGGAGAGCTACTGTGCAGAGAAAGGAGCTGTAGATCTCACAGGTGGTGCAGTACAGGGAGAGCTACTGTGCAGAGAAAAAAATCTGTAGATCTCACAGGTGGTGCAGTACAGGGAGAGCTACTGTGCAGAGAAAGGAGCTGTAGATCTCAAAGGTGGTGCAGTACATGGAGAGCTACTGTGGAGAGAAAGGAGCTGTAGATCTCATAGGTGGTGCAGTACAGGGAGAGCTACTGTGCAGAGAAAAGAGCTGTAGATCTCACAGGTGGTGCAGTACAGGGAGAGCTACTGTGCAGAGAAAGGGGCTGTAGCTCTCACAGCAGGCACTGTACAGGGTGAGTTACTGTGGAGAGAAAGGAGCTGTAGATCTCATAGGTGGTGCAGTACAGGGAGAGCTACTGTGCAGAGGAAGAAGCTGTTGATCTCACAGGTGGTGCAGTACAGGGAGAGCTACTGTGCAGAGAAAGGGGCTGTAGCTCTCACAGCAGGCACTGTACAAGGAGAGCTAATGTGCAGAGAAAGGAGCTGTAGATCTCACAACAGGCACTGTACAGAGAAAGCTACTGTGCAGAGAAAGGAGCTGTAGATCTCACATGTGGTGAAGTACAGGGAGAGCTACTGTGCAGAGAAAGGAGCTGTAGATCTCATAGGTGGTGCAGTACAGGGAGAGCTACTGAGCAGAGAACAAAGCTGTAGATCTCACAGGTGGTGCAGTACAGGGAGAGCTACAGTGCAGAGAAAAAAGCTGTAGATCTCACAGGTGGTGCAGTACAGGGAGAGCTACTGTGCAGAGAAAGGAGCTGTAGATCTCAAAGGTGGTGCAGTACAGGGAGAGCAACTGTGCAGAGAAAGGGGCTGTAGCTCTCACAGCAGGCCGTTTACAGGGAGAGCAACTGTGCAGAGAATGGAGCTGTAGATCTCACAGGTGGTGTAGTACAAGTAGAGCTACTGTGCAGAGAAAGGGGCTGTAGATCTCACAGCAGGCACTGTACAGGGAGAGCTACTGTGCAGAGAAAGGAGCTGTGGCACTGTAAAGGGAGAGCTAATGTGCAGAGAATTGAGCTTTAGATCTCACAGGTGGTGCAGCACATGTAGAGCTGTGGTGCAGGGAAAGGAGCTGTAGCTCTCACAGCAGGCCATGTACAGGGAGAGCTACTGTGCAGAGAAAGGAGCTGTAGATCTCGCAGCAGGCACTGTACGGGGAGAGCTACTGTGCAGAGAAATGAGGTGTAGCTCTCACAGCAGGCCGTGTACAGGGAGAGCAACTGTGCAGAGAAAGGAGCTGCAGCTACAACAGTAGGCCCTGTACGGGGAGAGCTACTGTGCAGAGAAAGGAGCTGTAAATCTCACAAGTGCTGTGGTACAGGGAGAGCTACTGTGCAGAGAACCGAACTGTAGATCTCAGAGCAGCATCGTATGGGAGCGTCATTGTGTAGAGAAAAACTGGCCACATCAGAGGTGGTGCAGTACTGGAAGCGTCACTGTGCAGAGAAGCTAAATGTAGCTCTCAGAGACTGCATGGTAACGCAGAGAAAGGCAGAGTAGACTGCATGAAGTAGTATGGCACTGCACACTTTAGTGTCAAGTGAAGGAGGTGTACGGCACATTCTCCAGGAACCATGCAATGTATTACTCTGCAGAGAAAGGGAGTGCAGACCTCACTGGTGGCATAGTGCCGGATGAAGTACTGAGAAATTAAGAAAAAGGGAGTACAGACCTCACTGGTGGCACAATACCGGATGAAGTACTGAGAAATGAAGGGAAAAGGGAGTACAGACCTCCCTGTGGCTTCCACCATTCTCCTCCTCACCAAAAAGAGTGACCACAGGGGTTCCACAGGGATCTTCGTTGCCCCTCTGGTTCAACTGGCTGAGGACTTAGACGCGAAGGTAATCGCTTATGCCGATGACACCCAGCTCTTGTTCACTTGGGGGGAAAAACGAGTCCTCCATCTCTGCCGCCAAACATTGCCTGTCTGCAGTTTTTAGATGGTTGGCGGCGGCCGAATTGAAATGTAATGAGGAAAAATCTGAAATCCTCTTATTTGGAAAGTTTCCCTCTAGCTTTAGAGAATCAATCTGGCCGTCCGGCTCTGTTCATCCTGCCTCCTCAGCGCAACCTGTCAAGAACCTGGGGGTTTGGTTCGAGGAGAACCTCCTGTTCGTGACCCAGATTAAGTAATTGGCAGGGACCTGTTTTGGACTTTTAAAAACTCTTAGGAAGTTCCTTCCTCTCCTTCCTCAGGCTGCCAAGGAGACAGTCATACGAGCCCTCATTCTTTCTCGGTTGGACTACGCCAACACCCTATATGTTGGCGTCCCGAGTGATATACTTCACAAACTGCAAGTGGTGCAGAATGCGGCTGCCAGGCTTCTCCTGAACATCTCGGCCACGTGTAGTGTAAGACATCTTCGCACTCTGCACTGGCTGCCTGTTACAGAGAGGGCTAGCTTCAAGGTCTTAGTCTTCGCCCATCGCACTCTGTATGCTACAGGGCCAATCTATTTGCAGAAACTATTCTCCTTTAACACCCCTGCAAGATACCTGCGCTCCTCCTCCCAATTTCTGGCTCAAGTCCCACGCTTTCTCTTGCAAAGGACGGGCGGTAGCTTTCTGGCTGTCAAGGCCGCTTTAGGCTGGAATGATTTGCCCCTTGCGCTCCGTTGTACTCGGGACTTCAGTCTCTTAAAAAAAAAGCTGAAGACGCACTTATTTCCTTAATTCTGTGCCCCCTCACTCTTTCAAGGCTTGTGCCCGGACACTCCTGTAGTATCTGTGCGCGTTAGACGTAAAAATAACATAACAACATAACATAGTACCGGATGAAGTGCTGAGAAATGAAGAAAGGGGCGCAACAATAATAGAGACAAAGCAATGAGTAGCATCGAACTGAGACAGATATTAACTTTATCCAGTCATAAACCAGGGGCTGGTCAAAGCTTATTCCAGGAATTGTAAAAAATAAGTCTTCCTAAAGGCTGTCTGTAGACAAGATCTCAAGAAAGAAAAATATAACAAGTGTCACAGAGGGGTCAATGGAAATCTGAATTATTTCAGTAGAAAACAAGATGGGGCGTGCAGCTCTGGTGTGGTTACCATTTTTTTAAAAAAAATTATTTTTTTTTTTTAAATCAGACAACTGTGACACCCTTAATCTCCTCGTCATGGAGCACCCTGCCAACCTAACCAAGAAAGAGGTTCTTGGAAGTCTCCCTCCTGGAAAAAATCTTTCATTGAAAAGTGTGTCAAGTGGTGGAACTGAAGCTAGTTTGTGAATTATTTTTGTGAATGCACACTGGAAAGGATTTTAATGTGCTCACAAGGAACATTTATATGACCAAGTCAGTGAAGTTGCTTTTACATTAAAAAAACTTTTGTAAAATTACATATGCGCGCGCACACACACACACACACACACACCCACACACACACACATATATATATATATATATAATATATACATATACACACACACACACATATATATACACACACACACACACACACACACACGCGTGCACACGTGATCACATACACACACATACTCATACGCAAAAAACAATAATAAACTGCAATAACCTACCCAAATGAGGTCACATGTCATACATAAACACAAAAAAAGATCAATTGATCAATTACAAAACTAAACTGTACTCTTAAAAAGAACACTCACTGGTAGAGACACTTCTGCTTTTGATATAATTTAGAGTGGCATGGCTGATCAAAGATAATTTTATAAATTTCTCATTTGTACACGTATGCGCACACATACACATATATGCACACATATATGCACACATATATAGATGCATATATACATATATGCAAGTCAAAACAATACCCTTTCAGGCTTAGAGTGACGCATAAACTATGCAAATTCTGGGTAGATCTCAAGTTTAGATGGAAAGCAGCTCCAGTATAGAGCACCCTCAACACCAGCGACACTCTAAATGTGCTCATCTCAAAGGTCTGCTTTCCTGTCATAGTGATAAAAGGCTTTTGTCATTTTACCGCTTGGCATGGACAGCAGTGCTAGTCCTATGCTTAAAGACTTTGCTGTACAAGTGACAAAAGACTTTGTCCCTGCTTCACTTGAATGAATAATGGCTGCACCCCTTTCACTGTACGAATCCCACATGGAGAGATGTGTTCATTCACATGCATGTGAGAAGAGCAGCATGCTGAGAAGAAATGCTCCAGTGGAACAGTTGATAATGTCAAAACACATGTTTCTCTTTGAATTTTCACCAGGCCAAAGAATGCTATTTTGGGCAATTCTTTTTTAATAAGTTTTATTGGAAGCACCAAGATGTGGCACAATTGGCAGTGTGCTCTATCCTATAAAAGAGCTATCGCTCTGTTAGTCAAACAGCATGCGTAAAACAAAAGAGCATGTGTAAAAAGGGACGCGGTTTGCATGGGCCATGTGACTCATGCCCCATTGGTGGTCTGGTTATAGTATCCTTTTCAGACTATATAGAGTAAACAGGCGAGCAACAAAATTGGTTGGAATTTGGAGTTTTCATATTTGTGACATTTTAACCTTGTTTTAGTATTGATACGGCAGATCGCATGCCCAAATCAACATGATTCATGTGTAAGGAAATTGTGTGTGTTTTTTCTCCTCTTGGTTGCATCAAAATAAAATGTAAGATATATTGCTATAATTAATATATAGTTTTAAATGGACCAGATTTGTTTTCTCCAGTTTGCAAACAAGTGTCGTATTTGTAATGTCATGGGGTACTGCTGGAAAGTCATTTGCTGTGACTTTTCAATGGGAGTATTTTTCTTCAGGGTTGTAATTTGGTAGTACAGCGCAGCTCTGGCATAAGATCAAGGTAGTAACTGCCATGCTGATATTAATTTCAGCTCATATATTCTTCAGTTAAGGTCCCTCTATAGAAATGTATGAAGGTCACAGTGTGATATGAGGAATGGCGCAAAAGCATGACAAGCATTTAACAATCCGCGTCAGTTTCAGGGACTCTTGGCAGTCAGTGATTGGGCACTGAGATTGGGGAGAGTCCCAGACAATTCTTTCAGAAGTGTAGCATAGGGAGAAGTGTAGTGCAGGGAGAAGTGGTGCAATCCATTGAGTTATTGCGGTAGAGGAGAGGAATGTTCCTCGGAGAACTTGGAGCATAGAGAGAAGCAATGCCATGGAGACTAACAGAGCGCGCCCCTCCACGGTGGCAGGACTGGATGCGCCTACCAGATCAGAGAAGCAAGTGGGGCTGTGAGTGACGAAAGCTGCATAGTATAGGAAAAGCTACTAGAGAGGAAGAGAATGAAGAAATGTATGCCTCGGAGGCAATGAGGCACACAAAAGAAGGGAGAAGATAGAGGGCAGTATGTGCCACGGAGGGGATTTGGTACAGGAATAGTTTATATATTTAAGAAGAAAGGTGTGCACCAGAGTTGGAGAAGAGATACTGCAGTGGAGATTAGATGGAACATTGGACCTCATAGGCAGTGTGGTGCAGGAGGTACTGCACGGAGAGGCTCTAAAGAGCTTCTGATAACAGTGATCATCAGAAATGGGTGACTTCATAGGACCTTGGAGCTCACTCGAAAGCCACACACAATCTAAACTGGTCAGGTCTCTCAACCGCGGTGCTCATGGGGGTGGGGGGGATTCACCCAACTCCCCCATCCAAGGATTGACAAACAAATCATATGACCTTAGGCACACGTAAAAAGTTCTCAAGATCATACAATATATAGTGGTAAACATGGATGTCTTTTTTGATGTTTTATTTTCGGCCAATTGGCCTCTTCTTTTAGCCTTCTTTTTTAGCTAACACACGTTTGTCTTCTTAGGGTATCCCTACGATTGTCGCAAATACTGAAGCACACATGCTCAGGCGAATTTTGGAATACTACCACGGGAGGGCATTCCCAATTTCGAAGAGCGCCTACTGGCGGTGTTGTAAAACAAGCATTTGCAATGCAATAGGTCTCGCATTTCGAGAATTTGAGCTATTGCCATTGTAAAGGACAAGGTCTTTAATTTATGTGTTTTGAAAACCTGCAAGCAGTGCCTAAACACGCACTTTGAGCTTATAGTCCTTGCTTATGAACAGCAAGGCTGGCAATAAAAGAGGCGCAGTTACTGCCAGCCTTGCTTCTCATTAGCAACAACTATAAGTTAGAGCACTACAGATTAATACGGACCGATTCTTGTGGGCAGACATGCTTGGTTAAATGATACCTCCACTAATTTCTGCACTTGCTGCTTTGATAACTGTGCAGCCTGCAGGTCACCGGTTTAAAGCCCAGAGGAGTGGACTCTGCCTTTCAATCTTTAAACCTCATTAAATTGAGTAAAAATGAGCTGGGCAACAGTAGCACTAGTTACCTATAGCGCTACCTAACACCAAATATTTAGTCGTGAACGCTACATAAAAACATTGCAGTGTGCACTGAACAAATGGTTCAAGAGTTAGAGAACACTTTTGGATTTTATTAAAATAATATGTATAATATAATTACTTATTATAGGGGCTTTCGGGCAGTCCTCTTCTTCCATTGGTCTCTTGGTGTTTGTCACTTTTTTCCTCCCACTACAGCATACAACCGAGGGCAATGGGTCAGCCCACTTCCGCCACTGGCTAATTTCACTGTGAGTGACAGCAGTCTGCGCTTTCACAAGGAGCACACCCGCACACAAGGTAATTTCCTCCAGTGCTTGGAGCCATCATAGTAATGTTTATTTTTTCAGACTGCAAAAATATTTTGTCCGTAAGCTTTTTTTCTTTTGTGATTGATTGATGAGGGTATGGGAGGTTCAACAACAATAACGTTTAGCAATAATGATCACAAAGTAAGCAATGACAAAACCAAAAGGCTGGTGGCCAATACCAGACTAGTGGCTATGCCAATGCCTATTGCTAATCTAAACGAGACCAATCAATTTATCAGCAACGGTTGTTAGGTGACTGCTAGTCGGTGTATTTCTACATTGCCTATTCCGCTGAGCTTGCCTGCTATCCCTTCTAATATGAAGAAAACGATCCTGTCTGGATGGGCCGTTCGAGAAGGAGACAGGCCGGTAACCAAAAAGCCTCCTTTTCAATGGGAAGCCAGCGTTTAGCATAAAAGCTGACTCAACCCAATCAGAATGATGGGCGGGGCTTAAACTCAACTTCCCAAAAATCCCGATTACAAGAAGCCTCACAGAGCGAGCAGCGCGTGCACGCTACAACGCTAGGCGAGACCAAAAAATACGTGATATTGGTTGGAACTGTGAACAAAACAGGTTACTCCGGGTCGGATTGTCAACCGGAAGTAGAGGAAAGGCTTTAAATAACTGTTTAGCTCAACAGCCCTCATGAAGTCGTAGGGATATACCCTAAGGCGATGAGACACCTGTTGGCCAACTGGCCGAAAATAAACCATCAAAAAAGACATGAATGTTTACGACTATATATTTTATTATCTTGTGAACTTTTAGCGTGTGCCTAAGGTCATATGATAGTTTTGATAACAGGAAGATTTTAAAGTCAACTCTTCCACAGAAATCTCACTAATATACATTAGTTCTTTCAACCCAGACTAGTCCAACTAGAAACCATAAACTGTCAATGTGTAAAACTTGAACCTGAGCACAAGCGGCCAGAGCTGGGAACAGCTAACTCACCTCAGACAGAATGACCTTTGCGATCAGAAAGGCACAGGACACCAGTGTGGTGATCTGAGAAAAGAGCAAAGGGAATGGTCAGTGGTGCACAGTTCACAACACCGGGTATACTTCAGAGGTCCCCCCACCACAATACCCCCTTGGGAAAAACCAATGAAGTGACCTGCCTGCGATTCACCGGATCCCATCCGGGGACTAGCAGACTCCTGCCACAGCTCCACGCAGCATCCACCTCCCTTCAAAGCACCAGAATCCCTCTGCCATTAAGTACTGTCGGCGGTCATCCCACCACGGGCTACACAGAGTAGGTATCTAGAGCACTAGATAAACCATATGCTGTCAGCACTCATTTAGCAAAGTAGACATTTTCATCAACAACCCAAGATCAGACTGCATGAATAAGGAATTTAAATGCCAAAGTTTTGTTTATAATTTAAAAAATGCGATAAAATTTTTTTTAAAAAAAGAATGACACGCACTGCCAGTAGTCAAAAGTACTGATAGATAAAGGGCTGTTTTAATAACATCACAGTTTGTTGATTTTTGGAGCAAATACAACATATGTATAGTGACGAGTGCAGAAATGCTCAAAATCTGCAGCAGTTTTAAGGGAATTTGCTCACTTCCAATTATAGAGATGTGGGTATTTACCGATAGAAAAAGTGGCAAAACATTCTACGTATAAAAATGGAAAAAAGAGCCGTCTGTTTCATTTCCAACAATTCATGGAGAGCATGCATTTCTCTTTGACCTGCTAGGGGTTGCCCATCAGAAGTGGGCAAATGAGAAAATGCAGACATTATTTGCTAAATGAAGCCTAATGAAGCATTGGGTTTATGTAATGCCACACAAGAAACAAACACATGAATTGCCCGTCACCTTTAAAGGACCGGCTGTCCATTACCTCTCCTTCCAAGCACCTGTATACCCACTTTAAGAAGCCTGCACTGGCTGCATATTGCAGTCACCTCAAAGCACTGGCTGCTGCAGTTCCCCACTTCTAAGGGCCAACTTTCACCTTCCACTTCAAAATGGAAATAACCCACCTCCCCGAAGCGGCATTTGTCATACTGCCTTCCAAATACCAACAGTTCTCTCACATTCCTAGCATCGCTGTCCTTGCAGCCTTCCAAACAGCAAGCCTCACCTTCCTCCGAGTAGCATCTGCTGCTGCTCCTCTAAACATAGTCTCACGCCACACCCCCGACGCACTTCTGGACCATCACATCACTTCTGGAATTCCTAATGGCCCTCAAGATCTGGCTGGTCGAATAAGTCTCCGGGGCCTGCACGCTCCTGGATACACTATCGGGTGACTAGCCATGCTTTATAAACCCGATTTATTGAAGCTCTAATTTGTTTGGGAGTGTGGCCCTACCTCAGTCCCTGCCTCCTGCATTGGCTGCTGCTAAACCATGTAGCTACAGACAGAACCAGCGCAAACTCACTAGTCCCATGTCCTCTACTCAATCCAGGCATCACCGCTTCAACCAACGGGCATGCCTATCACAGTGTGTACCTCCATATAGGGCAAAAGTTACAGTACTACTTACCGCTATCACCCACCAGTGTTGAAGACGAAATACCGCGTACCCCAGCAGCAAGCCTGAGAATCGAAAAAAGGCAAGAACCTAGAGAAGATAAACAAGGTGTGTGGATTAGAGGTGGAGAGGAGTTGGTGCAATGGAGATTAGATGGAGCATTTTAACTCAAAGGCAGTGTGGTGCAGATTTAAAATCGTGTCCCAGAACCAATAGAGGGCCAGAATCGCACAACCGTATAGTTTTTTGCACTCTCTGGTTTGCCAAGAACAACTGATTTCATTTTGCATTATCTTTTACTTTAACAGTCTCACTACATAGCTTAGAGATCAAATTAGCCCAAACATTCCTGCACAGTCTTGGGGGCTGGGCTCCAGTTTTCTGTTTTGCCCAATTTCCTTCTTTTATTGACAGGGGTAAATGGAGAATTTCCTCCAAGAAAGAACATTCACTGGAGTCATGATGAATGTGCCTCAGCCTGTAGGCTGTGGTGGATATCCGCTAATGTGGAGTTCCATGTAATCAAAGATGACTGGATCTCACCGTGACAGCTGTGGGGTATTCAAGGCATCCCACGCTGTCAGTCGAGGTGTTCCCAGGGTAAAATAGTGCAGTCAAGGATAAAAGGTCTCATGCTACCAATGGTTGGGAGGGCGCACGAGATCTTCTTGAATGAGGACCCTCGCAGTCCAGTGCAACAGGATCTCACCCTGTGCTCAGTGGTGTCCTCACTGCTGTCAAAAATAAAGTGCCTTGGCCTATCGCCTGCAGGGTCTTTTGAGAAGGGGTAAATTCAATGTAGTAAAGGTTTCTCAAAAAAACATCATGATTGAAGCCAGACCATCTTCTCTACTGCTCTTCATAGGCCATGGACACTTCTGAACGAATGTCTAAATGGTGCATCCTCAAACTAAAACAAGCATTGAAAATGCAATAGGTCTCGCCTTTAAGTTAAAGCCATTTGCTTTGCTATACAATATTATTAGCAAAACAAATGGCTTTAACTTAATAAAAGGCAAGACCTATTGCATTTTCAATGCTTGTTTACAAATGAAGCACTGACATGTTATGTTATATGTATCTGTAAAGTGCACTATCACTCGCGTGGCATACTCACACATAAGTCCCTGTGATCTCACTGGGCTCCACTCTTTGACCTTGCGGATTTGGGACTTCAGGTGATGATGACATCTTTCCCAGAGAATGTTGGAACTCCTGCTCGGTCTCTACACTGACGGCCCCACATTGAGAGGTGGAGGCGTATGACGAGAGCAGCGCATGCGTGCTGCTTTCGCCAGCCGAGACCTAAAAAGACAGGCCAATACCAAAAATACCCACATGGATTGAGCAGTCAGTTCCTGGCTTGCTGGGTCTGCTATTTCAGATGCAATGGCCTGTCAGTGAATCTCCCAGACCTTATCAGTCAGTTCATCCAGGGTATTGACTGCTCTAATTTATACGAAGAACAAAATATTACGTGGATAAAAGAAAACGTGTTCGTCTTTTGGGAAAGTGTCATTGTGCAAATTGCATTACAGAAAACAATACGATTTCATTTGACCATTTGGTCCGGTGCGGGAGGCGGGCTTCCTGATTCCGCAAGTGACAGCTGAACAACCAAGCCACATTCCACCCCGGCCCCAAACTGTTTGTACTTTAAGAGTCAACTGACAGGACTGTTTGTCAACAGGTATTCCGAAACAGAGATTCTTCTACAGTTAAAAAAGCCTAGAGAGAGCAGGCATTGCATTACGTGACTTGTGGTATGCGGAACACATTGCTTTGCAAACCCTGTGAACATGCTTAGGAATGTGTTTTTTCTAAGTGGGCGAACCTGCTTTCTAGAACGGACAAGTTTTCAGCACGTCAAGGGGAAGGGTGGTTCCACTTTCATAAGACCTGATTTCAAAGCAATCCTCCTGAAACATGATCACGCGCTTAAACGGGGCTACTGTGCGCATATTTTGTTGACGTCCCTACTGCAAGCGAGTTATTGCTTTA
Source organism: Triturus cristatus (assembly GCF_964204655.1). Lineage (NCBI taxonomy): Eukaryota > Metazoa > Chordata > Amphibia > Caudata > Salamandridae > Triturus > Triturus cristatus. The sequence continues at coordinate 1,255,305 of NW_028187305.1, forward strand.
AATTTAAAGACACAGATAAAGCTTTATCACCAACTTGACTGATTGCCAAACACACAGTCACAACACTGCACCCTACCCTAGGAGAATTATTCCTGCACCACTAAGTATTAGCAGGTGCTATGGTTTCCATGTGAACAGGCTACGGATAATCTGGAGAGGAGCAAAAATATACATCAAAAGCCATCATCATCTGCAAAATCAAGAACCTGCAGACACGTGTGCTTTTTTATGAAGTCTGACTACAAACAGCGTTTGCTGTCTGGACGACCTGTTCCATTCTTTAAAAACAAAACAAAAACTAACAAACTAACAACTAACAAAAATGATGCACTGAGAGAGTGGGCTATGGTATAACCCCGCTCAGCTATTGCCTTCCACACAGTTTTCATTCTTTGCAATTGGGCGGAAGGGCTGTTCATCAAGGCAATGCCATTTTGTGGATGGTGACATACATTTCCATTAGGTTTTGGTGATGGGGAATGGAGTAGTCCTGTTATGTATCACAACATGAAGCGTGTGATTGAGAGGTAATAAGAGTGGTTTAACTAATTTACTTTGCTGAAACAACAACAACATTTGAATTTCTAGTTTATGGCTTTTTCGTTCAGAAAGTGTGGTCCAGGATCATGTTCAAGTAAAAAGGAGTGCAAAAGGCACACTAGAGGGCGCTCAAAAACAAGTTAATGCAATAGCGAAACCATAAGATGCGGATCCAGCCACGCCACCACTCATATGTCCCCCCGTTCCCTCGCAGCGCCGCGGAAGGCCATCAGCTGCCAGACAATCACAATACATGCACCCGGCTAAACATATATAATAAAAACAAAAACAAACATGCAACGCCTAGAGCTTTGCGGGTGTGTCGGGAGAGCCGCTCAAAGACTGAGAGGGCACAGGGCGACCTCTGTTCAGAACCCAGAATCCTACTAACAAACTGTATGCAAACGCAGCCGCGTGTATATTTTGCTTCGCGCTTTCACTTTAAGTGAAAGCGCGATGCGAAAATAAACGCGCGAGAGTCAAAAAGTAATGGAACAAATCCCCACCCATGGAGAAGTCAGCATGAAACTTACCTGTTGGAACAAAGCGCGTCCTGCAAACATTCAGCGGCGATTTTAAGCCAAGTGAGAAGAAAAAAGTGCGTGGGGACAAATAATGGAGTGTCACGCCGCCGGTAAACGATCCAATGCCGGGAGGCGTGGCCAAAAGGAGACATGGCAGCAACAAGGAGGGACTAAGAAGCCTCCTTTACAATCAGAAGCCAGCGTTTTGCAGGTAAGATGACCCTAACCAATTAAAAAGATGGGCGGGTCTTCAACTCCGCCACCGAGAGCTTCAGAATATGCATTGATTTCAAGAAGCTCTCGAATGCCGCGAGCAGCGCATGCGCTGCTTTTGACAGCTAAGACCTAAAAAGGGGACATTAACGCACACCTGGAATGATCCACAGGTCAGATTAGTTTACTTCCTTTATTTAGCACAAACAGCTTCAAGGCACCGGACGAGGCAAAGCAAAGATAAATGCAAAGACAAATATAAAAAATGTAAACACAAAGTTTTCAAAAATGAACCGTTTGAAGTTAAAAATAATGTTGTTTATGCAAAAAAACAGAAAACCTAAACACTTGAATGGGGCATAGGTTGCAGTAGTCTGTTTTCTATTTCTCCTGCAACGCTAAACAGGAAGTGAGGGGAATTGAGAAAAATAATGGGGAAAGGTCAGAAACCGATGGCTGAGCAAAAGTTAGGCAGGAAAAGGAAGTAGGAATTAAGTATTACAAACGGAGCAATGCAGAGAGGTGAGGGAGTATTCTGCTTCTAAACTCAGTTGAAAACAGGAACACAGTGAAACAAATTGTATGTAGTGAACACGTAGAAAAGATATCGGAATATACATTGTTTTAATCATGGGTTCTGCATGTTGCATTCTTTTCTTCCGCTTTTGGGAAATAAATCCTGTAGATTTTGATTGCTGTTGCATATTACTACAATTAAGGATTGAGGAAGCAAACACTGGCAAAGTCAATGGGACAGGCATTGTCGCCAGTCTGTTTGCTTTGTCAATGCTACTGTTGCATTGTCCTGTTTTTTAAATAAAAAAAAATTAAAAAACCTTATTGGGAAAACTGCTGGGCTCTCAAATAAAAAATAAAAAAAATAAAGAAAATATTGGCTAAAAGCAAAATCTTTTTTGGATGTCACAGCACACAGTGCAATAGCAGTCCTTGGCACTTAATTGATTGAATGTTTGTGTGGACGTGCTCCTTGTGAATCTGCGAAAGGGCAGCGTGCCGGCACTTGATGGCTGAAGTGGCCCACACATTGCCCCATAATGTATATTGTGGAGTCATGAACATTTATTCCACCCACTACAAACGACCAAAGGATGAAGAGGGCTGGCTGAAGGCCCCATAAGTTAGTATATTATCTGTATAATGGTAGTAAAATTAAAAGGTCTTGACTAAACTCAGACCTTAAAACAGGTCGCACTTACAAATATATCGAAGAACGAGCTTGAAAACGTATACTCCAAAATCTCCTTCCTCAGATTCTCCTTGATCCCATCACTGGTCTGAGGATGAGAAACAACAACAATAAGGGGTCATAAGGGCTGTGGAAATCAGAGGTGAAACTGTATGAAGACTACAAGATTAAGCTTGCCATGGGAAACCTGAGCACAGTCAACAAGTGTTTCAAGGCACTAACACCTGAGTATCGTACATGAAACCCCTTTGAGAGAGACCTATGATCGTCACTGGCATTTGTAAATACTAAGATAATCAACCTATATATAGGCTATCACTTAAAAAACCCTTTTAAAGCCCCAACTAAAGGCACAGTTCTCTTCTTGGTTTTAAATACATTAGACATAAGTAGGACCATTTAAAAGATGTACAATTCTTTTAAATTGTCTTCCATCGAAAGCTAAATGGAAAAGAATACTAAGCCCATCCTAAAGAACCAAATATACACTAAGGTGTCTACCCAAGGGGGCAGATCCCAGAAGTGTTGACTGGGTGCCATGGTTGAATATTTATTATAGCCATTGTGCTCGATCAAGAGTTATCCGAAGAGGCCACCTCGCCAACTACAGGAAAACCATGATATGTAGAAGTATGAGACCTAACACGGCTAGTCCCAAAGGGCCATCCGTCACAAAGGTCACTCATAATGTGGCCGGAGATACACTGCAACACTCAGTCCAGCCCCAGGGGCTCCACAACCTCTCTGGAATGATCTCCCTTCTTATATTCTTCCCCTGTAGGGGACATAACTGCTTATCTACCTTCACTAGAGGGATAGGAGGATTCACATCCTCACAGCTAGCACCCACTGCACTCCTTCCTTTTCCATAAGGTTGTAGGCCATAAGGTAGTGAAGCATGGATGGGCATGCAAGTGGTTTGAGGGACTCTGCTATGTCCCATGCTGCTCCAACAAATGGATAGGGAGGCCTGCCGTAACTATTTGCCATGTCTGAGGCAGCCTATATCTTCTGGCGCGCCAAGTCCTACCATTGCCATCTCTCAAACCTACACCACTCCACACTTGAGATCGAAAGGGTCTGGGCATTTCGCATAGCAGTGGCTTCTTTACATCTCCTACCACACTTTCAGAAGCTAAACCTCTCAGAACCTGAAGCTCCCAAGGAAACCGCCAGCCGGTGTCCAGGCCCCTCCACCCTGCGTTGGTCTCTTACATGCTTATGCAGTATCACAGCCCCAACTGCAGCTCTGAACACAATGCGACTGAGAACAGCCCAACACACTCACCAGGGGCAGCACCTCAGTTATGGCAGAGAGACGTCACCTACTAAAAAATTGAATGATAATAAAAAAAGTTTATTATCATTTTATTTATCTTACTGAGTTAATTGCCAGCCTTAGGGCAGGGGCAGAACCATCCTGACAGAGCGTCACTCAGCTGCAGGGAGGAGAGTTTTGCACTGAAAGTGCGCATGCCGGTTTGGCCGGCTTTCTTAGGACGGCCAAACCGACATGCGCACTTACATTTCTCCAACCCAGCTGTGATGCACAGCCGAATGGAGAAATAGCACAGGCTCCCTGTGCCTGAGCAAGCGTCAAGTCATCCGATCAGGCCAATTATGGCGCTGCTCTCATGCTTGTATAACCAGCATGACAGCAGCGCTGTGATTCGCCCATAGGAGTCTGTGCAGTGTGCCCAAGGTCAGGAGAGGAGCACCAAGGTGGCCGCTGCAGCGGCAGGTAAGTGTTTAAATGTTATTATTTCCCCTTCCAACCACCTACTGCCCCCCCAACCCCCGGCGTTTGCTTTGGCACACCACTTTGCTGTTAAAGCAGCCGCCACTGACTCACTGCAACTGCACACATATTCACCACTGCTGACCTGTCTGTACACACACTCACTACTTCTGGATCACAACCAATCAACTACCAATATGCACTGTCAAGCTACAGACCAAGCACACACTGCCCTTTGTTGAGCATGAGGCAGTGATGTCCTTTCTACTATCAGGCGACTAGGTCTCCAACGTGCACTACAAATTGGTGTATGGTACACAAAATTATGCAATATTAATAAAAAATTACACTGTGATGATTTTCACATTACAGCATTTCAAACTTCATGTATTTTTCAGCATATGTGATGCTTACAAAAACGAAGTAGACCATTGCAAAATATAAACATTACACACTTTGCCCAAACAAAACAACAAAACCCAATGCATTTCGGGACTCTGGATCCCTTCATCAGGGGTAATCTGAAATAAATAAAGAAATGGGAAACGTCTCAAAAGATGCATATCTGAATCAAAAGAATTGTCAAAATGATTTGAGAGCGTCTTACAGTCATAAGTGGTCATGCACCCTACACCTCATCGTGATAAGATCAGTGACACGGTGTGGTCAGGGCACTTACTATTTTCACTGGGGCGACGCTAAAAATAGAATCTGTAATAACAGTATAAACCAACATGGACGTATTAAAAAGAGACAAATGGCCAATGCTTTTGTGCATAGTCATATTGATAGTTCACGTACCTAGGTGAACTGTGTTCAAAGTTCTATGTTCACTCAAGTAATTTTTCTGTGGTCACGTGGTGTCACGCACCTGACATGAAATTATGCCTGATCCCCAGACAAATAACGGGGAGGCAGCGCACTCCTATTTGTTCAAGATAGAAAATTGATTTTATCACTTGTGACTAAGGTGCTGCAGTGGTATGCTCGCTGTCAATCGAGCATAATGTCTGAAAGAAAAAGAAACTAACCATGCGATAGTCGCCACTGCGCACAGTGCTAGGGGTAACTATGACCCTTGATTATTAATCACCTTATCAGATGCAAAGTAATCAAACAGATCAATTGAATTCAGTGAACATATATTGATTCATATATGTAAATCATTTTCACACATATACATATTCACTGAAAAAAACATAGGTTTCACACATGTTATAGTTAGCTGGACATTTTACTGATAAAAAACCAATGAAATTCCCCCGTTATAGTTACTGTAGGCAACTATAACTCACGCGACCGTAATCCTCTGCTGATGCTAATACTGTATTTAGACACTTATTTGCCCATGTCTTCTTCCATTAAATTTTAGCTATACATATATTACAAATATTTTTTTTTCATAAAGACACATATGTCATCAGCAGAGGATTACGGTCGCGTGAGTTATAGTTGCCTACAGTAACTATAACGGGGGAATTTCATTGGTTTTTTATCAGTAAAATGCCCAGCTAACTATAACATGTGTGAAACCTATGGTTTTTTCAGTGAATTTGCAAGGTTTTTTAAATGCTAATTCCTAACTATAACGTGTGTGAAACCTATGGTTTTTTCAGTGAATTTGTACGGTTTTTTAAATGCTAAGTTACTGTACGATATTTGTGGCGTGCGCGCCCACTTAACGCAGTTCGTTCCGTGCGCGCACAGTGAGCACGCGGTGCCCACGTTACGCTAGATGGGCCATGAACGCACGATGCGCTTCGCGCACCGTGCGCACATGGAGGACATATGATGAGCATCGTTGTGACAGGTAAAATATATGTTTTGTTTAGCTCTATTAAGCCTTGCACAAAAGGTGCCCTTCGGGCACCTTTTGCACACGGGGTGGGGATAATGTGGATATATATATTTTTTTTTTATTATTTCTTACCGTACGCGTACGGTAAGCGTAATCGGCGAAATTTTCGAAAAAATTAAAATTGCCTTTTTTCACTTGGGGGATCGTTGGGGACTCCCTCGACATGGCTAGGTGCTTGGGAGCTGTGTAAACAGCCCCTTTACATGTTTTTGCACTTGGTTTTTCAACCCCCTGTCAGAGTGCGAGAGAGAAAATGGCGGCCGCCGCTTCCTGGTTTCGACCGATTCGAATGTTTACTAAGATCTAAGGGCCAATCAGAATCGCGCTCGTGCACGCCACCGTACGTGTACGGTAAGCGCACCGTAAGCGCACCGTAAGCTGGCTCAGATATATATATTGATTTAAAGGCTATTTTCTCAGAATCTACTGAACAGATTTACACCAAACCTACAAAAGGCACTTCCTTGACCTGAGGACTACCTCTCTGCCAAATTTCAAGTAATTCTGTTCAGCCGTTCGGGCTGTAGCTGTGTCTAAAGGTCCTATGGAAAAATGCATGGGAAAAACACGTTTTGGGACCCCCCTTTTATCTCAGCCCCCGCTTGACGAATCCCCCCGAGACTTTCAGGGTAGGAGCGGAGCGTAGCGCCCCACCTATTTTGAAAAATTCGCGAGGATTCGTTAACCGGCGCCAAAGTTATTCAAAATAGAATGTTGCGGATTTCCTATGGAAACGTGGTCCTAACTATAACTACCTACTGGCGACCGCCAGTAGGTAATAATTCATTTTGTTACAGAATACCTCACTTGTAGTGTATCCTGATGCTGATAAACATATGTCAATAAACAAACAAGGTACATTTTTGGTTAACACAGTTTAGTACACGAGAGAATAAAGATGAGCCCAATGCATTTCGGGACCGACACGTCCCTTCGTCAGGGGCAATCTAAAAACAAAAACACAATAATGATTGACATTACTAATAATCAAACACATACTGGTTGTACCCAATGCAAATGATTCAACAAACTATTAGCCACACTACATCAATGGTGAGACAAGACCCAGTTTTTGCAGTGTGTGAATACAACAATTTGCTGTGCTGAAATGGAGGCAGCAAGAACCACGCCACCAGAAAAAGTCATACACCGTGGTGATAATGAAGAAAGTGATGATTTGTACTCTACTGGAAAATATGAGAGGAGGAAAAGGTGATTCAAAGGTATGTATGGCGAGGTGGACTCACCTCGACTAATGTACCAAAAAGAAACGCATTGAAGGGAAGATTGCGGGCAAAATCGTAAATACCAGCCGATACAATTCTGCGGGAGAAACAACGGTGCAAATTGTAGAAAAAAGGCTGGGTAAACGAAATGATAAGATATGAGGGAACGTGGCTTTCCACTTACCCACCGCTGATCGCGTGGTGAAACAAAGTGGTGTTGTGCTAAAAAACTTAAAAATATATGGATAAGAATGATGGGGCAGTCTCATGAAACAAACGAAAAACAGCCTTGAAAACAAACGAAGCTATGCGGAAAAAACATTGAGAGAAACTTACATGGATGTCAGAGAAGAAGAGCGCGAACCGTTGGATCAGGTGAGGACCGGTACCTGGAGGGAATACTCGCGAGACTGCAGAAAGCCGCTAGATAAAGACTAAAAAGGGAGGACGGCTCCAGTGGGTGACGTCCTATGTGGACCATATTAAAGATAGAAACAGGACAGGCGAGAGTCCCGCCATGATGTAATAGTAAAGGTCTAATGCTACTAGTGCACATGTAATAGGGATAAAATCATGAAGCTACCTCATAAGAAACACGATGGGGGATAAGTGAAGATGGATAATAAACTACTAAAAAACGGGGGGGAGAAATGTCAAAAACGAACCCGATGTCGGGCTTCAAGGTCAATCTATACAATACGGTAAGTAAGGAGTACAAAAGGGAACGGGACAACTAACTGCCCTCAAAGGCATACGGTACTGTAAAGAAGAAAAAAGATAGCTGGTGTAAAAAATATATGTAGACCAAACTCCATGGGAAAAAAGAAGGCTCCGCAACCAGAAAGTGATAGTTGAGGTACAGATAACAAATGTCAAAAACCTAAAAGTGTAGTGTGATAAATGGAGAGTGAGTAATGAGATCAGAGGACTGTTCAGGACTATTGCATCCAAACGCAGGTGTGTAATTGAAAGAAGATATAGATGATATGGGAAGAAGAGATTGAGTGTTGAGGGAATCCTGAGGTTTACTTTAGAAAGACTTATTATAAGAAACATGACATATCCAGACGATCATTAAGACCAGATGGGGTCAGAGTATGTAGTTTTTGGATCCAGTAGATTTCTTTACGTAACAGCATGTTGGTAACATCTAAACCTGGTCGAACGTTTATTGTCTCAATAATTTAGAACCGCAGTTGTGAAATCGTATGTTTGGCCTCGGTCCAATGAGTTGCAAGGCTTGAGGTAGTGTTCTTGTGTCTGATTCTGGATTTATGTTCAGTTATGCGAGTTTTAATTTTTCGTTCGGTTTTCCCTACGTATGCTTTTCCGCAAGGACATTTAATGCAATAAATGACGTTAGCTGTGTTGCAGTCGCTGGTATGTTTGAGCTGTATCTTCATGCCAGATAAAGGATGGGTTAACATGTTCCCTGTGATTACATTGTTGCAATGAATACAAGATAAGCATCTTCTCGTCCCATGGTATAAAGTTGGTTCCTTAGTGATGACCGGGGAATTCAAGAGAGTGCGTAAATTTCTTCCTCTAGTATACGCAAACAGGGGTTTATGTTGAAACAGGTCATGAAAATCCTCCTCTTGTTGTAGAAGTTCCCAACGGGAATTAATGATATTCCTTTTGTCGGGAGAAATGGTTGAAAATTTAGTCACAAATACCAGTCGTTGTTGAGGAATGCGTGGTTGTTGTGTTAGGAGATCCTGACGAGGTTTAGCCATAGCTTTTGATAAACAATTCGTAAGAACTTCCTGGGGGTAACCCCTTGCTGAAAACCGTTTAGAAGTTTCAAGTAATTCAGTGGAACTGTTCTCAGTGTCAGAACAAATTCTACGAATCCTGATGAACTGGGATAAAGGCAGGTTCCTGATAAGACTTCGTGGATGGAAGCTTGAAAAAGCTAGTACGCTGTTTCGGTCTGTAGGCTTGTGGTAATCCCACAGATCCCCAGACACACACTTCTCTGATGAAGGGTTTCTACATACCTTCTACCACACAATAGATTTGGATATAAATCATTCACAGAGATAACCAGTATAGATACACAGAAAAAACACAGTTGAACACACAGAATTAAAGAGTCAACTGCAATTAGATCAACAACCCATCCTTTGATACAATCTAAATGCCCGCAATTTCCACACTTTGAGCAAAGTCGTAGACCTTTTTGACAACACATGTTTCGTCGAGATGGCATATCACCCACGCCTTCATCAGGGCTTAATATAAACAACTAACTGTAATGCTACCAATATAAGGATGTTGTAACAATATCAGGAGTATTCTCCGGTGCTATTGGGATATGAAATATAGCATTTTGCACATGAAGAATTCATTCTTCATTGGTAGCATTACAGTTAATTGTTAATATTAAGCCCGGATGAAGTTAGCTAAAAGTTCAAAGACTTGGCTCAAAGGGTGAAAACTGGAAACATGAAGATTATATTAAAGACAGATTGTTGATATAATTGCAGTAGACTCTTTGATTCGGTGTGCTCAAAGGCGTTTCTTTCAATGTATTGAGCTTGTACAGTTCACTAAGGTGGTTTGGTGGCCACCTTTCCGTTTAGAGGAGTGTAGTAGTGCTCAGATCAAACCACATCACTTTCTGACAATTTAAGTGTGCGCCACTAGTTATACCAATCCACAGAACAATTTGTTACTAGTATCAATACACAGATTAACAAAGGACACACATATTCACATACACAAACAATGCAAATGCAGATATCCATATATTCACACAAACATGTAGACTAACATATCAATTCAGTCAAACAGCAACACAGATAAGAATTCAAACCTATTTATAGGCACCCATGTATATAGCTTGGAACAAATGCAAGTATGTGCAGAATCCACACAACGCAGAAGCAACATAGTCAAAAATAAACCATGGTTATGGAAAGCTTGAGAAAAAAAAAAAAAGATGTGGTAGTGAGGAAATATGAATTTTGTGATCAGTTATGTCCCCTATCGTAGACCCCAACGGCTCCATGTGCATGCTATAAGTACATGTATGTTCCCTCCAGTTCCAGAAATACCAAAAGACTTAACTCCTCCATTGCTCCCGATAAAGCACATCCCAAAACACATCCCAAAACAGCAAAGGACGATTTCCTTTCCTCCTATTTAGATGACGTAGCTCCCGAGTATGCTAATACCATACCACACACACCGCATGACGATGGTGTTCAACATCAAGATCATCCGTCTGTATCCCCGCAACAACAAACTCCTACACAAGTTCCCACAGGTCCATCCGTTTCTACTGTTTTTCCCGCATCTACAATTTCTATCTTACGTCCAACGAATCCTTTTTTGCCCAGCACCTCAGATGGTGCTACAGGAGGTACGACAGACATGTTTGCCACACCGCCGCGAAATAAACAGACCCTTAGAGATTTAGCACTCCAACGTACACCCCAACTAGCGACGTCCGACATGTTTAAAGAACATCTTGTGGATTGTAGATACGATCCAGTGCCAGGTAAACAGGACAGATTGCTAATATCATCACTACGTATACGACGAGCTCATTGCACAAGGAGTGGTTGTAGAAACCGACTCCAATGTATGCAATTCCCCGATAATTCCGATTCTTAAAAGAACGGATCCAAAAGCACCACCAGTATATCGATTAGTTATTGATCTGCGCGAATTAAATAAATGTATTGTACCACAATACCCTGTGGTCCCAGATATCTCTTCATTACTAACAGCTATTGACTCAGAAGCAATGCTCTTCACTGTAATTGATCTCAAGAATGCTTTCTTTGGTGTCCCAATAGATCCGGAAAGTCAATATCTGTTCGGATTCAGTTTAAATGGACGAAGTTTTAAATTCACACGCGCACCTCAAGGATTTACAGAAAGCCCCAGCATCTATAGCCAAGCACTGAAACGAGAACTTGACAGTATCCACATGCCAGTCAACACTGCCTTGCTTCAATATGTCGATGATCTGCTGATCACCGCCCGAAGCGAACATGAATGTGAAACAGCGTCACTGACGGTTTTAAAATTTCTGGCCGACAAGGGGCACAAGGTGTCCCCTTCTAAGCTGCAATTCTGTGTTTACCTTGGGCACTCGCTGTCCAAGGAGGGAAGACAGCTTACACCCGATCGCATCCAGTTAATCGCTAACATGCCACCACCCAAGACACAAAAGGAGGTGCGGGCTTTTATAGGCCTCACCTCATACTGTAGGCAGTGGATCCCTCAATATGCATTTCTAGCAAAACCACTCATCCAGTTGACAACACAGGAGGCAGCCACATCGACTGTTCTCCCTTGGACTCAAGAACATACACATGCCTTTGAAAGCTTAAAGAAAGCTTTATGCCAAGCACCTGTTTTAGCAACACCATGTTACAGTAAACAGTTTACACTCTTTGTTACAGAGCGCGATGGTACTGCCTTGTCAGTACTCACTCAGGAACAAGCAGGATCACACAAACCATGTGCTTATTTCTCTAGTACATTAGATCCAGTAGCTCAGGCTCTTCCTGCGTGCCTGAAATCAGTGGCAGCAACAGCTTTAGCAATCAGACAAAGCGATGCCATAGTGTTAGGACATCAATTGACAGTACAAGTACCACACGCAGTAGAGGTTCTCTTGAACCGCACACAAACACAACACTTGACTATAGCGAGACTCACCGGTTACGAATTGACATTGTTTCAGCCACACATAGAAATCAGACGTTGTAATACGTTAAATCCTGCCACACTTTTGCCAGTAAATGGAACAGATCCATTAGCACATGATTGTATTGAAGTCATTACTATCACGACGAAACCCAGACAAGACTTGACAGATATCCCTTTACCAGATCCCGACTTGACATTGTATGTAGATGGTTCATGTATGAGAACAAGTACAGGAGAGTTAGTGGCCGCTTACGCAGTCACAACAGACACTGAAGTCATTGAAACAAATTGTATTAACACTTTGTCAGCTCAAGCAGCAGAGCTCATCGCTCTGACACAAGCCTGTATTCAAGCCAAAAATAAGAAAGTCAACATATACACAGATTCACGTTATGCATTCGGAGTCGTCCATGACTTCGGCGTACTGTGGCGAGAGAGAGGTTATTTAACTTCTCACGGTGCCCACATCCAACACGGACCCCTCATTCAAGCCCTATTAGACGCGATTCATTTACCTACTGCAATATCGATTATGAAATGCAAAGCCCATACAAAAGTTACCGATATCATTTCTCAGGGTAACGACTTAGCTGACAGAACAGCTAAACAGACTGCTCAGAACCAGACTCATATAACTGACGCGACAAAGACAATAGTTCCGACACCAACACATTGCATGACAGTTAAGGATCCCGCCCTTGATGTAATTGACATACAGACACATGCTACACCAGAAGAAATAAAGAAATGGACTGAATTAGGAGGGATCCAAACGGATCAAGGATGGATGACGAAGGAAAAATCTATATGGTTTCTTCCCGACTCCATGGTTCAAGTCATCATTAACACAATACATAGTCCAGCGCACCTAGGAGAAAAAGCTATGCTAGATAGTATTCAACACATTTGGTTCAACAAACACTTGCGAGCAGCAGCCAAACAGAAAGTACGTACCTGTATGATATGTTGTCAGTTTAATCCAGGTAAAAGCATCCCCGTAGAGCAGGGTGGATTTCAACCTCCCGATCATGCTTTTGAAGCCCTCCAGATGGATTATATCCAGATGGAACGATGTCGAGGATTCAAATATGTTCTCGTAGTTGTTTGTGCTCTTTCCCGTTGGACAGAAGCCTACCCGGTTTCAGATTACACTGCCCCGACTACTGCCAAACAGTTAGTTCGAGAATTCTTCCCACGGTATGGTTTGCCACGTGTTGTCTACTCAGATAACGGCCAGCCATTCTCATCCGAACTAATGAAACACGTTTCACTTTTGTTAGGCTACCAATGGAAATTCCACTGTGTCCGACATCCCGAGGCAGCAGGTCTCGTGGAACGCCATAATCAAACTCTGAAAATTAGATTGTCCAAAATATGTAGAGAAAAAGGTGTCGATTGGATAGTAGCCTTACCAGTTGCGCTCTTTTACATGAGAATGGTAGCACATTCTCGAACAGGGCTATCCCCGTACGAGGTGATCTTCGGTAGACCACCAAATATGTGGAGGACGCCTATACCTCGCAAAATCACTGATGTTGACTGTAATATGCTGACAGATTACCTGGCTTCCTTGATGTCTGCACTACAATCTTGTCGTTCACAGGTAGCTGCAGCTTTTCCCGATAACACGGAGGTGAAGCCCCATGACGTGGTTCCAGGTGACCTGGTTCTGGTACGGAATTTCGATCGGAAGACCCAACTGGAGCCTAAGTGGAAATCGCCTAAACTCGTTCTACTAACAACAAGGACAGCCGTGAAGATCGAGGGACGTAAAGGGTGGTTGCACTCGAGTCATATCAAGAAATTTTATGGACTACCGTCCAGTGTGAACACTCAGCCCTGCATTCCCTCACAGACAGACTCAAAGCTCCCCTTGGTTGAACATACAAAAACAGAACTTTATAAACTAAAGCTAAGGTCTAGCAAGTCAGACAATTTGATTGTTTAAGTCCTCTCCAAGGTGAATCGGTTGAATTTGTCTCTGACATGTATCCTCTAGACCGGAATAGAGAAAGAAATCGACAGATGCAGCTTAAAAAGCATGCGCATTGTAAATCACTTCGTAGTCACTGCACAGTAACATTATTAATTTTGTTTCTTCTAAGTCTTCTGATCATCATTTCTAGTATATTGCTGCATATGTATTATCCTATTTCTAAACGTGCTTACAATGTTACTGCTGAACATTCGTTTAGCGAGTTACCTCCGCATGAGTTGTCTTATAGATTTGCGCTGCGCAACAACACATTCATTAGTATGTTACATCATTCCCATCAGACCAGCAATGCTACCAATTGTTGGATATGTGGCCGACTCCCTCCCTATCAGAACTATAAGGGAGTTTTGCCCCTCTTTCCATATCCGTTCACACACAATGGCTCCTGTGGAGCATGGTTTAGTTTGATTAATTCCCTAGATTCAAATTCAGTAGTTTATCAAGACAACTGGGTATGGGGAAACCTGAACCTAGTTTTGCTTAAAGTCTGCTACCCTAACAAGGAGGGACTTCCCAAAAGAACAGGAACTGATCTAGAAAATGAAGTATATGGATTAGGTAATTTTACACTTAACCTCATGATCCTGAACGTTGAATCTGAAGCTACACCAATCTTGCCCGCCATGTCAGTATTCCCAGTTAAAGGGGAATTATGTGTAAGAAAGAATGGTTCCATACACATGGGCCATAGTAAATGCACCACTGTAATAAAATTCAGTGATCAAGGCAAGTCTACATTTAGGGCTTCCCGTCATTCCTACTTCATATGTGGCCAGACCGCATATATACGTCTACCTCTAGATTGGGATGGTACCTGTTACATAGCATTCCTTCTGCCACCTGTTTTCCTAGCTCCTCCTGATTATCACAGAAATACCCATTTAGTACACAATAGACAGCAGAGAGATCTCCCGATTGTCGATTACACTGAAACGGCATGGGAGCAATACACAGATTTCAATAAAGGTTTCTTTCCCTATATAGGTACAGTCACTAATAGTAAGCTGATACGTAGATTAACTAGAACCCTTGAAGCAGTAGTGAACGAGACTACTTCCGCCTTAGGCAATTTAACAGAAGAACAGTCTGCTATGCGGATTGTTGTGCTTCAAAATCGTCTTGTCCTTGACGTCATCCTGGCCGATAGGGGCGGAGCTTGTAGGGTCATCGGATCAAGTTGCTGCATTTTCATACCAGAAAATTCGCCGTCAGTATATAAAGCCATAACCCGCCTTCATAAGATTATAAGCCAGATACACCAGAGTCCAGGCACCTGGACTTGGTCCGGTTGGTTCTGGGGCGTGTTGTCAGCCTGGGGATGGAGGATCCTATCCTTCCTAGGTATTGGCTTTCTCATACTATTCAGTTGCTGCTTATGTCTACAATGTGGGCCAGCGATTTGTGGCCTGTGTGCCACATCGTGTATCCCACCTCCAAGTTTTCGTTCAAGATCCCGGAAGAAGAAAGAAGAACAAATGATGCTATATGAACAGATTGATGGATTGATGAAGATCGATATCTCCTGAGGGTCCGTAGGGGACAAGGAGGGAATGAGGAAATATGAATTTTGTGATCAGTTATGTCCCCTATCGTAGACCCCAACGGCTCCATGTGCATGCTATAAGTACATGTATGTTCCCTCCAGTTCCAGTTATGAAGACGCAAATACATGTGCGTCCACCGTCAACATGTCCTCTTTCAGATCCGCCATGAATGGGTCAGATATTCCATTCCTAAGTATGAAAGGCCACCGACTTTATGTGGTTCACTTTCCACATTTTACAGATTCAGGCGAGTAGGCCCTGAATTCTGTCATCAAGCCTTTTCCTGCCTTCTGCCTCTGAAAGCTCCAGTCCGAGCCCGCATCTGTATCCATGAACTTTGTCCTACTCCCTGCGCGGCTAACGGTGCCTGATCCAGCCTGTTGCCTGCCAAAAACTGTATTTCACCTTCAAGATTATCTGCTCCGCTCCTCATCCGATGCATTCCTGTCTAGTAGTTTAGGTAAACATTCTTCCAGCTACCGTGCTAAGGGCCAGGCCTCGCTGTCCTCGTGCAAGTAATTCATAGCCCCTGTTACCATGGAAAATTCCTGCCCCCTCGCATCTCATGTAGACACTTAGACGCTTGTACACGCACTAACAGTCAGTATAGAATAGATTCTGTCCGAGAGACCTTTCCTTTTGGATAATACAGTTCTTTAAACATAAGATATTAGATATGATTTGGGATTAGGTTGACATGACCCCCCAGACTTCTGTCTCCACATGTAGAGCTAAATGTCAAGTCCCCTTCACCCTCTAGTTGCACGTCAATCACACGTCATGCGGCTGCGCGCGCATCTCTGCCAAATATTTCTGCTGACATTGCAGGATTCTCTTATGGATCCACCCACTTGTGACATCATGTATAATGACGTTTTCTAAGTTACGCCTATATGTCCGCCTTTTTTAGTTACGTATGCATATTTTATCTATCTTATCAACTGTTACGCCTCCTGCATCTGTTTCACTGTAATGCAGTTCTTATAAAAATGATTACCTGTCAATAATGTATTGCCTTCCTTCCTGAACCCTCATGGTGATGGACTGTGAAGCCTGCAGTTCGAATTGTAATTCCTTTGTAGAGGAATAAAGCCTTTTAGAACCTCTAATACCACGGATTCTGCCTCTTATATTTACTGAGTTATTCTTACTAGACTTTACCGCATAAAAAATAGTACCGGTAATGAAATATTTACCACAGTAGGGGCAAGTCTACCGCACAGTAGTGCGTCACTTAACCACTGTCTAGTTCAGAGCTTCACAAACTTTTTAGAACCACTTCCACTTTTTAGAACAACAAACTTTTGCGGCCCACCTAGCTTTAATGGACATAAGGCAGATGGTTTTTTGATGTAACTAAAGCATCGTCTGCCAGTGCCCTCATTAACAGGCACCACATCTTCTATTGAAAGGCCACTAAATTTGCAGAGACATAGAGTTTACTATTAAAACTATACATAACAGAAATCTGGAACACTGAACATAGAGAGGCTGTGGCGTTGTGGCCAGGGCTGCTGACTTGGGAGCTGGAGAACCAGGTTTGAGCCTCGGTGCCGGCACAACATCCTATAATTCTGAGCAAATAACTTAATCTCCATGTGCCTGTTAAAACTAATATGTCCTTGTGTAATGTAACCAGCGCACATGTAAAGCGCTTCAAGTCGACTTTGTGCTATATAAAACAAGCTACGAAAAATGTGAGAAAGGGGCATGCTACGACTGGAGTGAGGTGGTGGGAGGGACAGGTCAGTATGAACGGAAAGGGGCATGCAGCAAAAGAAGTGCGGTGGTGGTAGGGACGGGCAAGCAACCAACTGCATGTAGAAGCTGAAAAGTTTAAAAAAATATATTTGTTAAAAGTGCTCGACCAATGGAAGGACACAGGCTGCCGGAAGCAGTACTTGGTCCAAGTACCACAGCAAGGTCGAAGACGTGAAGCCAAGCAGGAAGCTGGAGGCAAGAGGAGAAGTTGACCAACAGTAAGAAAGGAAACAAGAGTGACGTGGGATCCAACTAATGGTAAGTAAAGGTAAGTAATGGGCGGGCTCCAAGCCCCTTTTATGATTTTTTTTTTTTTTTTTTTTACAAACGATTTTGCAAGAACGGCGCAAACTAAAAGCATAAGCAGCAATTTGTCAGAAGATACAGCATGACATTTGACTACTGCCTTTGTATTTAACTTGTCACATTTGCCGCACTTCAGAGTTTAAAGGCATCTTAATTTATAGCTTGGACTTTCACGACTCACCAAAAATCACTAGTGGCTTACGACCTACAGTTTAGGAAACACTGGTTTAAATAGTTTAAACTACACATACATACATGTACCATGAAGGTGAAGAGCCCAAACAATGGGAGACTGCATGGACTTTACAGAAAGAGAGTCAGTAAGGTATTCCACAATGCTTTTAATTATGTATTTTGAAAACGTGCAAGCGGTGCTTATAGTCCTTGCTTACGAGAAGCAAGGCTGGCAGTAACTGTGCCTCTTTTACTGCCAGCCTTGCTTCTATAAGTACAAAGTGCGTATTTACACACCGTTTGCAAGTTTTCAAAACACATAAATAAAAGGCGTTGTCATTTACAATGCCAATAGCTCAAAATCTCGCAAATGCGAGACCTATTGCATTGCAAATGCTTGTTAGTTGTGGTTCCACAGGTTGACCTGGAATTTACCCTGCATGTAAAAATGTGTCAGGCGCACTTTTGGCAGTCCTTGATGCTTGCATCCTCTGTGTTTATAGTGTAAGGCAAGACAGGGGTTGGGGCTGTAGTCAATATGGAAACTCACTTGGTATGCTGTAAACAATCGCAAGGCAGACATCTGGGTTTCCCTTGGCAGACTTGGTTAGCTAATGACAAAGCAGTGACGGTGGCACTTGAAGACGAACAGAGTCCGTTCCTTCCAGCCCTAGAACAATGCCGTTTTACATCAACAAATCTTTCATATTGCCTGAACTGCTTTCATTTTTTCTTGCACCAATGCTTCAGAAGCCTTGCAGACTGCTAAAAGCACAGCCCACCCTGCAGAGGTGAAGGTGTGCAATAAAGAACTGCTTTACGCTGGTTCTGTGGGAATAAATAAATATATATAGTATTTGGTTCTTTGAAAGTGAGAAGAGTCACCGGTGTCATGTGTAACGTCCTTGTTTCTTCCAGTGCTCTTGTGTCCAACGCGCCCTGGGCTCTCTGATTTTCTGTGAGAAAAGGAGCTTACCCATAAGACTACCCTCAGTACTTTTCGCTAGTGGGGAGAAACATTTTTAAACAAAATAGGTAAACCGCACGCCAAAGGATAGAAGAACTAGTGGGACACTTTCTTAGCAGCAGGCAGTTTAACCCTCTGCGCTGCCTTAGGATGAATCAAACTTTCCACTACAGAAACCTCCGGTCTGTTTCTAGGAAGCAGATTAATGACGGGGCTTCTCTTGACATTTTAATTGATGTCTGGAAGTTGCTGGAGGACTAGAACGAAACTGAACGCGCGGTGGGAGCGCAAGAGACGCCATGAGCGTGCACATCGGCTGTCCCGGCGCAAGATGAAGATCGCCAGAGAAGACACGCCGTCTATTCGCGCTGAGGCTCCGAGTCTGAATCAGAGGCCGAAGCGTCCTTAAGCGGCCACCTGGGCAGAGGTACACTGAGCACCCCGTGAGCTCTGGAGACACGCTGCAAGGCATTGCATGATGTATGGCGTAGCGGTAAGGAATACGGGGCGGGGGGAGTAGCTGTATGGAGGGGGCGTCAGAAGCTGAAAGGTTCTGCTGCGATGCCTTCATCCTGGCGAGGGTAGGAAACGAAGTCTGTAGTCCTGGAAGAATATGGTGGGGGTCAGCAGATGGCGCAGGGCTGGCTGACACAGGAGGGGGTGCAAGGACAGCTGGGGATTGGAGAGGAGCGACCTGGTGAGATATGCAGGAGGGTATGTGGCAGTAGGAGGAAGCGCTCGCCTATGTGTAGAGTGTGTTTGCGAGCCAGAGCGAGATGGAAGCGAGAGAGTGTTTGTAAAATATGAGATTTTGCATGATTAACCTGGTAAGATAAGACGTAAATTTTCCGTCACCCCTGTTCACGTGTTTGAGAGTTGTCCGCCAACCATACCTTCACTCTTAGCACAGGAGTAGGCGCCTGCTTTGGCCTGGGTGGGAGGGGGGGGTGGCCAGGGGACGACAACTTCGTGCACGATGATCGGGAATCACTTAAGTCAGTGCCTAATTGTGCCATGGGGTACTTCTGAGTACACACTCAATCGGAGCATACGAATGTTTTTTGAAGCATGTCAAAAATTGCAATGACAATGAAGTCTAAATCCGTTTTCCAAGCGAATAATTATTTAAACACCAATTTTTTATTTTAAAAACCTAAACGATATCTTTTCCAGCCATAAAACAAAATAACCCCACGAATCCTGTTGTACATGAAGAGTGTGTCTGCGAGTGGCCGTTTTGAAAACAAGGGAGTTTACCATTGCTGTTCAGGAAGGCGGCATGACCTACGCAGCGCTCATAAAGGAATTTAAAAAAACGGGTGAAAAGCAATGTTAATAAAACAAAAAGCTGTGCGCTTGTAACGGAATTTAAAAAAAACGTGAAGCAGCAACATGGCGAAAGTGACGCACAGAAAAGCAACGGGTGGAAAGCAACGTTAAGCCAATAGTCTGGGCTTGTTGTAGGTGTAATGTTATTTGTTGTGTAATATATCTGGATGAATGGATAGAAGCAGCAAAATAACATTCGGGCGGCACACTATGCTACGCACGCATTTTTAGCTTGTGTTTTAAGCCACGCTCTTTATTACAGCGGTCACACCTCTATGAGCGACTCCCGTTTTTTATCTCACTTAAAAAGAGGGGTAGGGCTGGGCCAAGGTCAGTGAAATATGATGCCTCGGATAGGTGGAACGAACTGGAGGCTGGTTAATCACATGTGAAGCCGATCCCTCTGAAAAGTGGGTGAAGAAACGGGGCAGTGTTAGTCAGGCCAGGCCGGCCCTTTGCAATGTGGATAGGCCAGTTTAGGGCTGGAGCAGTGCCACTTACTGTGGGCTCCTTTGGGGTATTGGAATACACTAAAACATAGGTGTTGCTTTACAAGCGCTCTCACACCAGATTAGCGGATGCAAGACAAACAAGTGAAAGCGCATCACTCACCGGGGCTTGGGGACATCCCGAACTGAGCATGCGTGCACATTACCAAAGTGAAACTGCGTGAGGCTTGCAACGATGGAAGGGGGACAGGAGATGTGCACATCGCGTGTCTGTATGCGTGCACATCTCCTCAGTAAACGAGACGCCATACACGTTTGGAATCGAGTCAACTAATGAGCAACAGCACTTATTCGATTTCCTGCGCTATCGTCATTGGGCCAATCGTTTACAGTGATGTTATAATTATGCTTTATTTGAAACAAACCCTACCTCTTTTTGTGCACCTTGTTCCTTCGCCTCGTAAGTACACAGGGACTGCAGCCGCAGAAGCCTCCCGCCTTCAGCCTCGAGCGCATTGGGAGGATGCCGGCAGAGACAGGGCGCGAGCGGAGTCCCTCCGGAGTGAGAAACAGAGCCTCTCCTCAGCCGTGCACAAAGTGCCGAACCGCCGCCAACTCAGGCCGATGGGGCAGTACAGCCGAGCGCGCGGCGGGAGCGCTCGAAAGTTAAGAGAAGCTGTGCGTGTCCAACTCAGGCCGATGGGGCTGTCCAGGTGAGCGCGCGGTGGGTGGGAGCGCTTGAAAGTTTAGAGACGCCTGCCATGCTCATCTGCTGCCAGGGGCAAGCTCCAGGCGCAAGCTGAAAGACACGCCATGCGCGTGCCCATGTGCTGTCCTGGAGCAGGCTGATACACACGCCGTGAGCGTGCACATCGCCAGTCTGAGAAAGTGCACATCTCCTGTCCCCCTTCCAAAGTCAAGTTGGCAACAATAGATCTCGCTAGCGAGCAGCTTCGCTGCATCGCTAGGCACGACCTAAAATGCGGACGCATCTTTGAATTCAGATATCCTGTAGTGTTGCATGGGGTAGGAAACCATGTTAAATGCTGCAGTGAGGTCCAGGAGGAAGGAGGTTTGCCGTGTCTCCTCTGTCCAGTCTCATGAGGATGCAGACATGGGTATAACACACTAACAGGGCACTGGAACGAGGGCTTTCAACACAACACAATATCCAGAGCCCGAGTACTGTGCCATGAGGGATCTTCCACCCAAGGCACAAGAGCATTGTGATGCAGGAGCCTTCAAAACAACACACAGAAGCTTCACACAAAGGGACTATGGCATGAAGTGTGTCCTTGCCAGCTACATGAACTCTGCACAGCTCTGCTATAGTCCTCCCTGTAAAGGGTAATCTTTCTAGAAAGATTCCCCGTATTAGAAGATCCTCCTGCACACTTGCTACCCTGGGTAACACCTCACTTTGTCCTAGAAAGCAGGCCTCACCGGAACTAGTGCTTTAAATGGGCAGGTGCTGTACCTGCACTTCTTAAAAGCGCTGCTGTAGGAAGGCATAGCCGTCACAGGGGTGGTCCTAGCTGAGGTGTAAAGTGCGCCGCCTCCATCAAGGGTCCCCCTCGCAGTGGAGCCTCACATTCAGGCGGCCATCTTCCTTCGTGGCCAGACCACGGCCCCCAGCAGGGGAGATTGATAAATAAAAGAAAAAATGAAAACTCTTAGGGGGCCCCATGGGCCTCGAAACTCTGGAGTCTTTAAAGGTGCGAGGCTTCATGGCTGGGAGCAGGCGCGGGCCCTGGACAGCTGCCCATGCCTAGTGCCGGGAGTGGGGGGGGGTATCTCAAACGTGCATGGCTGATGTAATTAAGGGCGTGGTTTAAAGATACGCAAGCTAAAAATCCCTGCTTAGCACAGTCTGCCGTCCGACTGGTATTTTGCTGCTTCTGCCATTGTATGCAGATATATCATACAAGTAACATCACACATACAAGACGTCACGGATATAGGCTTTGCCAATGGTTGTTAGTTGTATAAAATAAATAGCAATAACTATGGCTTCGTTGTATACAATATTTAACATGCTTCAGTTCTGTAATGAGGACACTGAAAGAACTAAAACAAGTCTCTTTAAGGTTACCTCAAAGGCAGTGATGGGTGGTACTGCTGCAGAGTTAAGATTTATTTTTCACCCTGAGGGCAAAAATGTAGAGCCCGAAAGGGACACGTCTCAGCACCTGCTTTTTAGCCCGGCCACTTAAAGCCCTGGCTGTATCCGTTGGTGCTATGGTGCGATTTGTGTTGGTAAGGTGAGATGGAACTCAGCACAGTTGTACTCCATTGCCTCACTTGCACACTGTCTTGCCCGGTACCACACTTGGAATACCTCCCGGCTTCACCCGGCCACAGCACATGTAAAGCGGCACAAACCAGAGAAAGAGGGCCAACAGTAGCTACCAAAGCAGGGGCAGCCAAAACAACGGCCAGAAAACTGATGGGACGATTGTTACCAAACACAGATGCAATAATCCTGCACGTGTGGCCGCTGACCCTACATACATACAATTCTTGACCTCATTATTTCGAAAGGGCAGACCGTCACCTTGGACTTTATTACCCCATGTGACTGGTCAGACCACCACTGCATCCTTTTTTTTTATCAACAAGGAGGTACAGGTGTGGAAGGCCCAACCAACGAAATCAAAGATATGGAAAAGGGACCTCAGACTAGTAAACCCTGTTGAGCTAGCCGCCCACTGTACATCTGCCCTCTCCTCTCAAGCGGACCTGACTGAGGTGCAGTTACTCACTGACTCCTACAATGTGACCATCTCCAACATGAATGACATTGCTCCACTCAAACATACAAATGCCTTAACAAAAATATCCAAACCGTGGTATAATGATAACCTAAACACGGAACGTCGCAACCTTAGGGCAGTTGAACGCTCCTGGAGATCAAATCCCTCCTCGCACCAACTTAAACTCCTAAGAGACGCTAGGAGCCTTTACTACAAACAAATCAGGAACGCCAAGTCTAACTATTTCAGACACCAATTAGATCAAGCGGCAAACCTGCCCAAGAAACGTTTCGAATTGGTCAAACAGCAATCAATTGTAGGTCCAAACCTATCGGAACCTGGAAGCAGTCCACCCTCCTGCGACGATCTTGCTTCTTTCTTCATTGAGAAATCAGAACTTATATCCTCTGACCTCGCTGCTAAGAAGGATGTACTCCTCTCCTCCAGGGCAGCCTCTCCACCTGACCTCTCTGAAAAGCTCAACTCTACCCCCCTGATCCCTAAGAACAGTGCTGCCTGGGACACCTTTACCCCACTCAGTGAACAAGACATCAAAAAGATTATCCTGAATATCAACCCTTCCAACCACTTCAGTGACCCGTTACCCCCATCCATTTTCAAGGAAATCAAGAATGCACTCATCCCTACCTGGACAAGGATTGTAAATGCGTCTCTGTCACAAGGCACAATCCCGGATTGCCTAAAAGCAGCTCAAGTATCCCCTATACTAAAAAAACCTAACGCTGATAGGACAGACCTCAATAATTTCCGAACTATCTCCAACATCCCCACCCTTGCGAAACTCCTTGAAAAATGCATTCAGTCCCAACTCTGTGCTCACATTGAGAACTACCAGCTCTTAGACCAACATCAATCCGGCTTTCGGACGGGGCACAGCACTGAATCGGCCCTCATTCATGTATTGGATGACATTCTAAAGATTCTCGATCAAAACGAATCCTAGCTCCTGATCCTCCTTGACCTTTCCTCTGCTTTTGACACGGTCAATCATGACAACCTCTTAGCCATCCTGCAAAACAGGATGGGTTTTGGTGATCAGGTGCTACAATGGTTCTCGTCCTTCCTCCATCACAGATCGCAAAGAGTCAAGGCAAATCACTCTCTCTCCAGGCCTTCGCCTGTTCTCATGGGGATCCCCCAAGGATCTGCGTTATCTCCTATCCTCTTCAACCTTTTCTTGGAACCATTAGCTAACGCACTGAACTCCATGGATATTCATTTCCACATGTATGCCGACGACACGCAACTCTACTTGAAAATCTCATCCCCGGAAAACCTCATATCACTTAACACCATCCTAATGTATACTCAAAACTGGTTAACTGAGAACCATCTCCTGCTCAACACCTCAAAAACAGAATTCTTGCTCGTCTCCCCTCAGAATTACACCCCCAATCTTGACCCGTGGCTGAGCCACCTCACTGCTTTCAACTGCACTCCGCTCATCGTAAACTCAGCCAAATCTCTAGGAGTCACTATGGACAAGAACCTGAATATGAAAAATCATATCAGCAATACATGTAAAGGAGCAAACCACTTGATAAGAACACTCAGAAACATCAAACCTTTCCTCCCTCTTAAGGATTTCAAGCAGGTGGTTCAAGCGCTTGTCCTACCGAGGCTAGATTACGGTAGTGCCACCCTCTGTGGCCTACCCAAATACACCCTGGCTCCGCTAAGGGCTTCACTGAATGCTGCTGCTAGACTGGTTACAGGCTCCAAACGCAATGAACGCATATCGCCAGTCCTAAAAACTCTAAATTGGCTCCCCTATGAAGCACAAATCCAGCAAAAAATTGCCACTATGACGCACAAAGCTATCCACTTCAAGACGCCCAGGTACCTGGCACAAAAACTTGAACTATCTTGTGGTGCAAGAGCCTCCAGAAGCGCCACTACCTTACTCTTGAAACCACCTATCCTTAACAAAAAGAGAACCTGTCACAGAGCCTTTTCTGGCGCGGCTCCAAAGATATGGAACTCTCTTCCTCCAGAAATACGCAGAATC
This sequence comes from Triturus cristatus, assembly GCF_964204655.1. NCBI lineage: Eukaryota > Metazoa > Chordata > Amphibia > Caudata > Salamandridae > Triturus > Triturus cristatus. Next base: position 1,280,587 of record NW_028187305.1, read on the forward strand.
TCCAGAACAACGGTGTTCAAACTGGAAGTCAAAAGATTCCTGATGAATAAACTCCTTCAATAATTGGGCTAGCCCCTTGGCCCGTTGTCCTTGTTCCTTCTTCCATTGTTTCAACATTTACTACTACATTTTTATTTTTGTGTGACATACTGTGTCCCTCTGTTGTTACACTGTACCTTGTTTAACATAACTTCTATTTGAATTTTCGTGCACCTTATGATCATTTGTGTTTTTAACTTGTTGTTGTTACATTATTATCCTTCCAGTTCTAGTTTCATTGTAAAGCGCTCTGATATCCATTGGGATCTTGTTTGCGCTATATAAAACTTTATAAATAAATAAATATGAATACATTTACAAACTCTATCCATTCCTGTACTATATCTGATCCTCTCTACTTCAAAGGCACCCACCAAAGAGCAGAAAGAGACAGACGGCTGAAGGCAAGAGGCAGAACAGGGCACCAAATTCGGCGGTGGGACCACAGGAAGGGACAGAGGGCTGAAGGCAAGAAGCAGAACAAGGCACCAACCTCGGCGGTGAGACAGCAGATTGTTGCGGAAAAGGCAAGAGGCAGAAAAGGACACAGGCTGTGGTGATGGGAGAATGGATTGCTGCAGAAAGGGTCAGACTGGAAGGCAAGAAGCAGAACAGGACAAAGGCTTCAGTGGTGGGAGAGCACAATGCTGCAGAAATGGTTAGAAGCTGAATGCAAGATGCACAGGGGTTTTGGAGGTGGGACAGTGGATTTTTTGAGAAAAGGACAGACAGTGGAGGGCAAGAAGCAGAACAGGACATAGGGTTCGGTGGTGAAACAGCAGATTGTTGAAGAAAGAGACAGAGGCTGAACGTAGGAAGTAGAACAGGACACAGGGTTCGGTGGTGGAACAGCGGATTGTTGCAGAAAGGGACAAACTGGTGAGGGAGGAAGTAGAACAGGAAACTGGCTTAGGTGGTGGGATTGCAGACTGTTACAGAACGGGACAGACTGGGGGGCAAGAATGAGAACAGGCCCTAGGCCTTGGTGGTGGGACAGCAGGTTGTTACAGAAAGAGGCAGAGGGTAAAGAGGGCGTATGACAAGTAGAAAGCGAGGGGCACACAGGCCCAAACTGACCCAGGCAGGGAGTAAGAGGTGAGCGTAGGAGAGGAAGGACAAATTGCAAGCAAGATCCATCCATCCATGAGGTTGAAACAGCTACTTACATAAAAAGGTAACGCACCAATAGTACTCCAAATGTGATGAACAAGCTATGCTAATGTACCGCAATCTTGACTGGCAGCACCCTTATGTCACTGGACTGGGACCATCCCTCTGTTTTCATGATATTCCTAAATGGTGCTTTGAAGTTTCGGTGGGTCCAGCTATGTTCTGCTGCATAGTCCACTACTTGGATACATTATGCCAATAGCTTTCCTCTTCTGATGATAGTAGGTCACTAATCAAAGCTAGTTGTGGGTCATTAGAATAGGGAAAGGTGGCAGATAGCGGTGCATCATATTACTAGAAGAGCAGTGAATGTTAAAGGTCAGAAGGAAGGAGCTTTGGAAGAGCCCTCAGGAGGTCTTAGTAAGACAGGTCAACACAGAGGTGCACTTTTAGACATGTCTCAATGTGGGAACAGCAGTACGCGAGGCAAGTCAGACTGGATGAGAGATGGCCTCTTCACGTCCCCGCGGAGGGATAGCAGCTAAAAAAGAATGCAGATTACGAGAACATTCCATGCACAAAAGTGCAACATTAGTTTACGGTGAAAGGAAAATATTTGTGGTTGTGATCCAATTCATTCATTTTGTTATGGAATTGTAATATTTGGGGATCCCCTCTAAAATTCCATGTGTGGTCAAGGAATGTGTGGTCAAGGGGAAAAAAAAAAAAAAAGAATCACCAAATCGTACCACTGGACTTCAATAACATTGTTTGAATGTCATTTATTCGTTAGTTATAGTCGACCAATCATGAAAGTACATCAATATTTCTACAGTAAACAAGTGTTTTGCAAACTCTGGAGCATTGCGGCCTACTTCACAGTTGCCCGACTAGATCTAATAAAAAGAATTACCTTCCACACAACTTTAATGAATAAGGATTAGACAATTCTTGGATTTTTATCGATCATACAATAGATTTTTAGACTCCCCGCAAGTGCCATATTCAAGATACCTTAGAATTGGCCCTACTGGGGTGAATAGTGACCGAATCAAGGATTATATTATATGGCCCAATAAAGCTTCCTTTTGCACCTTGCTGACTAAAGATTGCCATCAATTCTAACAAGACAAGTACAGTAAATAGTTCAAGAAACATAATATATTCAAATTGTCTCCCTGAAGTTTTACACAAAACGTAAAATGTACTAAAAATATTTTAAACTAAATGTTCCCAAGAATAAGGTTTACTTTTTAGAATAACACCCCTGCACCGACCTCTTCCACCACACCCACCATGTTCGCTTGTCATACTGTACTTTTTGAGCAGTTATTCCGAATTACTTGTCAAATTCAGACTTAAGCACCTGAATACCAGAGACAGATACCACCCCCCACCCCGACTTTGGATGATATAATATGCAGAAAGCATAAGGGGTGAAAGGACAGACAGTGACCGGGTAGGTCATTCCCTTGCCTCCTGTCGAGCCTCTAATCCACCACTAGTGGTTTTGGAGCTGCATGCATGGCATGATGAGAGGTGGTGGCAGTTTGGCAGCAGGTGGGGACTCTTGGCAGACTAGATAAGCCTACAGACCCCTATTTAATCTTCACTGTACAACAAAAGCCAACTGTACAATTGAACTTCCTCGTCAATAAGTTTCTATATGTACTCATAACTATGCTGAACCTGTAACCTTGCATCTCTCTGGTCATTAGTAAACCCCTTTGGATATTGAGAGGGTGTGGAACAGACACCAAGGAACATCAAGAGCAATTCCCCGGTAGGCTGCCAAGATGGGGGCTGGTTTTGGACCCGTGGGGATCAGTTTTTTTGTTACACGGGGCAGGGGTCGCAGCATAGCTGTAATATCGGCCCCCCTGTAACAAAAGCAACCAAAACCAGCCCTGGCAACAGCTCACCCGCACCCCCACTCCCCAGGGGAGGACGAGGTGGGTGCCAGGGCCAGATTAGGTTACCAGTCCGGCTGTGACCCAAACATCCAGTTGTGCTGCCATCCTTACATGGCCATCAGAGAAGGCAGCATTATAACAGCATTCTAGGGGAGAGCAGGATGCGACCCAGGCGCCCGGAAAAGATTCCAGCAACCCAGACTCAAGTTAGCAATAAGCATCTCTCAAACCTCCCATCGTTAACCTTACTTCACCCTCAACACCACAATTTGGATGTGTCGTAACAGCCAGAGCAGCGAACTATGGAACTGGGGAACCAGGTTCGAGTCACAGAGTGAGCTCAACATCCTGTGATTGTGGGCCAATCACTTAAGATCCCTATCCCTACCAAAGATGAATGTGTCCTTGTGTAATGTAACTGGTGCTCATGTAAAGTGCTCCAATACCTTAGGGTCGAGTTCACGCTATATAAAACGGCAGAAAAAAGAAAAAGCTTCCTCTATTTTCACCACATCTTCAAGACCAACTTTAAAACTTAGGAATGGGGCACGCTCACAAAGAGTAAGTAAGAGAGGCAGCAGCTACTCTACAGGTGAAAGTGCATCTTCACTGAAGCCAGTGTGGGTGGGACTGCGGGAGGGTGAATGTGAAAGCGAGTCAAATACAAGCTAGAAGAGCGAGTGCATGTATGTAAGAATGAGGGAGTGCATGTACGGATGAATAGGTCAGACATTTAAGGCCCCAAAAGGATGACCACCACACTGACCGTGTGATATGCAACAACAAATGAATGAAGGCCTTCTGCAAGGCTTCTTTTTGGTCCTAGGTAAAAGATGGGTTGTCGAATAGAAAAATCATGATCATATTTCTCACAATATACCTCTATCAATATATCCTCTAACTCCACTCTCTCGTTGATCTCAAACCCCATACCACTGCTATGAGCCCCAAAATAACCCATTCTAGACTCTTCCATACTCTACCCCTCCTTGTATCATATCATACTTCTCCGATCCCCGAAAACAAGCCTTTCTAAAAACCCTTCCCTCCGACTATTCCCCATCCATCTCCCTTTTACTCATCCCAAGCCTCCTTCTCCTGCTCTGAGCTCCAAAACATCCCTCCACTATCCTTTTCATTCCAAACAATAGACTAACATGTCCACCTCTCAAATTCATTTATTTCACTATACTGATTCACCACTAATCCTTTATGGGCTCCGGAGTAGAGTGCTACTCGCCGAAAAAGCATTTCGATGACGCGTATGGGGTAGTGAGAGCTATATAATTAAAACAGAATACAATGATAACTTCAGTCAACAAATCAAACGTACTTCCTTGATCTGCTAAAATATCAAACCGCCCCACAATCCCCGAAGGTTGATGACAGAAGATGACCCACTGACCCAATCACTGAACTGCAAAAATGAATAGCTGGTTCTAGTCCGGGCCTGTGTGCCTTCAGAGCATGGTCTGAAAATGAATGTATGGAAACACCCTTATAACAAAACATCATATCCCCTGGGTGCGCCCTTAGCTCTTCCCACCCAAATCTTGCTGCATCTCTAAAGCATGCTGCAGAGAGGCAATTGTGTGACATGTGGCAAATGAACCCACCTTTGCTGGAGGAAAACTCAAACCCTCCTCACGCCCAAGCATCCACGACAAGCATCCACGACTGCCATCTAAGTCCCATGAGGCAATTCAGTGAACAGACCTCTCCGATGCAGAAGTCATTTATTCAGTCATTCGTGGTGGACGGCCGTTATTCACTTACTCACTTCCAGCCCCTCACAAACTAATTACAAACGACATCTAAATAAATAGCTCAATTAAAAAAACCACAAATGGATACGGTTGTGTTGGAGGGTGGGGGGGGGGGGGTACTTACGTTTAACTCAATAATCCACAGGAGGGAAACGAACAGAAGGTCAAAGGTCACAAAGAGGCAGAAAGTCCGTCTGACATCCGAGATTGGCTTCTTCTTCTCGGGAGTCAGGAAATAGTGCGGGGAGTAGAGCTGGCTCTGGGCGTAGGAGGTGTTGATGGATGCGATGGCGGGCAGGCTTTGCTCCAGCTCACTAGGGTAGGACCCCAGCGGCTTACTCATCGTCCTCTCAGAGCCGGGGCCCGGGGGCAGGCGCGGGGGTACGGCCAGCAAGCATCAGCACACAGTCTGAGGATAGAAACGGGGACAGTGAGTGGAAGGACATGTATAGAGCAGTGGCGTAACAAAACTTGAGAGGGCCCCCCTGCAAAGCACATGGAGGGGGGCTCCCCCGGCGGCATGGCCCACCATCTACCACTTTGCCCTACCACCCAGAAATCTAGCATATTTTGATTTGAAACCTCCAACATTTAAATGAAATGCCTCTATATTGTCTTTCTCTAAGTTCTAATGAGAAAGTGTGAAACACTCTTAACATACAAGCTATGCCATTTGTAACAATACTGTCAAAAGCAGATTATTTAACTGAGGCAGCAATCAGAACAAAGCCAAGGAGCGATCCTATTGTCTCAGGAACTGCCTATGGCTGAAGAACAAAGAACAACTATGAAGGTTCTGAAATAGAATTGACAATACCTTGAAACTTTGAAAGACCAACCCAAACCTGCAATTCCATAAAAACTCGACTGACAATATACTTGAGAAGTACACAAGCTATAACTCAGTATCCTGCGAAAGTCAAGAGAAATAGACTGGTGAATTATCTGCAGGTTAAAAAAAAACGAGTAAGCAATAGGGTCTGAGGGAACACACTACCAGCCCGGACTAAGTCCCCCTACTAACAATATGAATACACAGAAGTCCAGGGGTATAGAAAACCAAACAAAAAGAAAAACAAAATCCACCTGTCTGCAGTGAACCTAACAAAAGCCTGAATGAAGCTAACACTAGAACCTAGTATTAAAGTCCTCATGAAGAGGACGTAATCCCATCACACACCGTGGTGCCATGCTTCATCATATGGGATCTCCTCTTAACCAAACCTGGTTTGGCTAAGGAGCTGACACTCCCAAGGTGTATCTAAGGGAGGAGCTCGTGGATGTTTTAAACTACGCTAATGAAATGAGATCTCCTAAAGATCAATGAGGCTAGCCGAAGTTGGGTGAGGCCCTAAAGTGCAGTGTGAAACTAAGTGATATAAAATGGACTACAGGAACAGAAAGAGTTTAATTAGGAGTGTGCCTGTGCCAATGTTAAAAACAGAGTAGTTGCGCGGTCTGATCAAATTAACGAGCGCGCTTACAATAAACCAAAAAAAGGTCTACATGTTTCAGCCATAACAGATCATAAAATTGTGATCAAGGCTTTCTTCAGGACCAAATAACCAAAACTACTGCAACTGCAAGCTAGTGCAAAAGTGAGCACTGGCGTGACATCGTGTCTAAAAGTAGAAACATGAAACGATACAACCAACCTTGTACCACAGGATCGATTGCAAAAATTTGAACTCCTACCGGTCAAGAAGGTAAGTGCCAGTATCAATGTAATAAAACATGAAAAAATATATATAGAATTAATAACCAGGAAATGTACTTCATACAGGTTTATAGACACTGCAAATCGAAGATATCAAATAACCCAATATGAATCTTACCCGTAATGAAATCGGGACTAAGCCTGCCGCTCCTGGTAGCAACTCAGGGCGTGAGGCAACGCTCTGTGAAGGAAACAATTAAAAACATGGTCTAGTATGATGAAACGTGTGCATCAGAGGTGCAGCAGGCACCGAAGCCTGTCGCTCCCTCAACTGAATCACAAAGACATTCAACAGGCAGGGAAACGAATGTATTCAAAGAGGGACCGTGGGATGACTCAACCATAGGGCCGAGTGAATCCTCACTAAATCCCAAAAGCAGGTACACTTTATATATACAAAATTAGAATAATTAACAATAGTGCCCGAAACAGCGGAGCACACGGATTTTCTTAAACTGTCAACATTGAAATCAAAACGGGCGATCGTAAATGAGGAGATCACCTCAAAGACCAAAATACCCGCATGTTATTTTTATTCATAATTTTTTGCATGATAATAGCAAATACCCTTCATAGATACTTCAAGAGTAGCTCGCACTTCACTGGTGTTCAAAAGTGCGCGACTCTAGTGTCAAGAAACAGCCTCAAGGGCTAACAACACTACCAGCAAAAAACGGGCAGTAGATAGAAAAAGGGAAACCCTCTATATACGAGTAAAGGCAGCCGCCGATGAACTCGAGAAAGGTACATCGCTGCCGATAATGCAGCAACAGTAGCACACATCAGTAATTACAACAAATCTCCGAAGATTGTAAACGAAGATTCATAACAACCCAACCACCGCAATTAAAAAATACGGGCAGTGACTGGGAAAAACAGTGTTACGAACAAGACGGCACAATGCAGAAGGTGCATCGACACGGAGAATCTCACCTCTCCGTCGCTACCCCGAACCTTCTTCCTGGATGCTGGCGGCGGCAACCAGTAAACGGCCGAACACGGGGTAAAATAACACCAACAACGCCCAGACGCACAACATAGCGTAATGACGTGGCGCGTCAGTGGCAAAGTGCAGAGCCCTATTGATGACGTCACAGCAGGCAAGGGAAGTCTGGGAAATGTAGTTACCCAGTCTCAAAAACCTCCGGCCAGATCATATAAAGCCTGAGAACTTACAAGAGAACAACAATGAGTTCCAGAGAAACAATCTACCACAGTCATGCCACACAGATGGAAAGGGACCAACACAACAGTATTGGTCACTTCTAAAGGCATCCTAGGCTGATCGGACAACAAACCGCAAAATAACCGAACAAACCCAACTGGATCACTAGTGTGTAGGTAAGCATAGTGGTATTCTGCATGATGTTTGACATGAAAGCAAATAACAGCAGACCATGCACACCATCCACTAGACTATCTAGTGAAAAAACTACCACTTGCCTGTAGGCTGTTTGAGTGCTGATGAAAAATCACAATATACAGATACAGTCACTAAAATACAACCCACTCACGATAAACATCTACAGATGGTACCATGGTATGGAATCATTTAGACCAAAACAGTCACTTTGTAACTTAAACACCCAACGTTGTTCTTTATTGAAAAGAAATTTAGACACATCAGAAACGTGTGCAGGAATAAATGGTTGTTCAAGTACCGTCCAAGACATCTGATTAGGACTGTGATTACACTCCAAGAAATGGTTAGTCAGTCTCGTTGATGCCTTTTTGCATCGAATGGTGCTCTTATGTTCCATGATGCGTTGTTTCACTTTTCTCATGGTCATCCCCACATATTGTTTCTGACAGGGACAAGTGCTTAGGTACACTAACTTCTCACTATTGCAATTAGTGTGACGCAATGGTTTCCACGGTTTGGCAAGACCAATGTTAATCTCAGTAGTGTGTGCTGTCTGCGCACAAACCACGCACCCACCACACGGGAAGTGTCCCCTAACCGGTGGAAGATCTCATAAGGGGTTAGCAACAGTTGGTGGTACGCTACGAGGTCTGGTATGGACCATGGCATCACGCAAATTGTCCCCCTTTTGTACGAAAAAAGCGGAAAAGCCAATTTTAATTGGCCAGTATTCAAAATACGCCAATGTTTCCGCAAGATCTTCTGAATTCGATTGGAAAACGTACTGAAGGTGTTCACAAAAGTCAATCTCTCATGTTGTGCTTTGGGAACAGCAACTTCTAAAAGGGCATCCCGATTGTTATTGGCTGCTCGTTTATAAGACTGTTTGATCAGCTTCGATGGATAGTTTCTAAGCTTCAGGTTCTGCAAGAGAACATTGGCATGTTTCGTAAAAGCTTCGGTGGTAGAACAGTTCCTTCTCAACCGAAGGAACTGGCCAAAAGGCAGACCGGTCCTTAGTCCCTTAGGATGGAAACTGTCAAATTTCAACAAAGAGTTTCTTGCCATGGGTTTAGTATATAATTCACTACCAAGGCCTCCCTCTGTAGGAAAGATCCACAGGTCCAAAAAAGCCAAACCCAGTTTGCTAAATTCAACAGTGAAGTTGAGGAAGACATTTTGGTCATTGGGCCAATGGTGAAAAGCCGAAAGAGAGACATCGTCTCCTCTCCATATGACTAAAACGTCATCGATGTAACATTTCCATACTTTGATGGATCCAAGAAAGGGATTGGTTGAAGTGAGCACGTAATTCTGCTCGAAGAGATGAACATAGAGATTGGCCAGGCTGGGGGCAAAAACACTGCCCATTGAAGTACCGGAGATCTGAAGGAAAAACCGGTCTTCAAAGTTGAAAAAAATTTCCGTCATGGCCAGCCTGGCACACTCCATTATGAAAGGAACAGGTGAACTCAGTGGCTCAACGATGTTGTCCAATAGCGATCTAATCGCTTCAAGTGTATCAACCTGGGGAATGCATGTGTACAATGATTCCACATCGAAACTGACCAAATAGTCAGTCTCAACGTTGAAATCAATACCAGGTAATATGTTCAAGACGTCCTTGGTATCCTGAAGGAACGTGGGCATCGTTTTTACCAATGGTCTCAAGAACACATCTACAAAAGATGACAAGGGTTCTAAAAGTGAACCGATGCCCGAAATGATGGGTCTACCAGGAGGAGGACGTTGCTCCTTATGCACTTTAGGCAATGTGTAGAAATAAGGAGTCACAGTGTAAATCGTCACCAAGTAGTCAGCCTCAAGACTAGAGATCGATCCTTCCAATTTTGCTTCGGACACCAGTTCACCAATCTCTTTTTGGAGTCTCACCGTAGGATCGGAACTCAACAGTTTGTAAAAGCTCTCGTTAATGAGTTGCCGCAGGCACTCTTCACGGTAGTCTGAGGTGATAAGTATAACAATAGCACCGCCTTTATCGGCCGGCTTGATGATAATAGCCGGATTTTTGGACAAGGATTCAATAGCCTTTTTGTCAGTGTTAGAGAGATTATGATAGTAGTTGTTAGAGCCCATGTCTAATTTCGAAACCTCAAGGGAAACCGCTGTTTCGAATGCCAGTACAAGTAGGGGTACCGAACTCGCGGGAGGTACAAAGGTGGATTTATTACGTAACCCACTATCTGTAATCTGATCCATTGGGGTAGCATTCTCAACGGTTTTATCTTGAAAGAAAAACCGTAATCTGATCTTACGAAAGAATTTGGCTAGTTCACACTGGATCATGAATGGATCACCTGGGTTTGTAGGTACAAAACCCAACCCCTTGTTAAGAACATCCGTTTCAGCAGGGGTCAAAAGATGTGAACTCAGATTGACAATCAACTGCTGCTGGGACCTGCCGTTTGAGGCCCCTTCGTCATGCTGCGCAGACTGCGTGGAGATGGCGGCAGACTCCAGTGTACTCGTGTTTGGCCCTGTTGTCCTCTCCTTCTGCCTCGGTTTCTGCCTCGACCTTGCCCTAAAAAAGGCTGTTGTTGAAACATCTACGGAGGCGGGTTGAAAGGCATCATTTGTGGGTGGAATGGGACATTCGGAAAATGCCACGGAGCCGGGTTCCACCATTGTGTATGGGGATTCCCTTGCCAATTCCGTCTGTAGCCCTGTCTGCCTCTCCCTCGGTTAAGCAAGAACTACCCCAAATAGCTAAAAAAGGCTTAGCAAGGGGGCGGGGGGATGGGAGGCCTAGCAGCGATGGGGTTAAATATTGCAAATGCGAGACCAAGTGCATTGCAAATGGTGCAGGATGGTTTTAGTCCTTACTGCAGGGATGTGGAAATCCTATAGCCCAATGCCTGGTACATATTGTTTGGGAATAACACTGAATTTACTCCAACTGACCAAGGACTGGTCAATATCAACACACGTAGATGGAATATTGTGAGGAAGCTATTGAGGGAAAATATTAACTTCACCACTAGGTGAGTAAGGAAGCAATTCCTTTTGGTTTAGGTACCCTCACACACCCTAGTGGTGTCATGCTTCATCATCGGGTCACCCCGACGCCTAGAAGTCGGGGTGGGCTCAACCACAGTGTTGGGAGCTCTTTGAAGATATTGTAGACCATGGGGGCTAAAAAATTAAAAAACCTCAGACAGATCCCCAGTATCCCTTTATTATCGGGTCTGTCTGGGATACTAAAATTATTTAAATTAGGGTCTCTATAGGATTGTTATGGTCCTATGACCCTAGTGCCAACATGTTTCAGTCCGTATGTGGCCGTAAAGGTCCAGGACTTTCTTCAGGGCAAACAGAAGGCCACCCTGGGTAACAGAGGAAGGAATTCCCTAACCTGTTTTTCGTAGCAAGGGCAGAGTAGCTGCTCCTTGTTTGAGCGACTGATTAATTAATCTGTCATGCTTCGTATCCCATCCAAATTTCGAATGACATCCGTTTCTCGAAACGCCGGGGATCGAGACCAAGTAGGTGGACAGACGGGGCAGGACTCTTGACGAAGGTTTGACTACAGAGCTACCCCCAATAGCCCTACGATCCCCTGAGAAACGGGTGTCATTCGAAAGTCCTGGACCTTTACGGCCACATACGGACTGAAACATGTTGGCACTAGGGTCATAGGACCATAACAATCCTATTGAGACCCTAATTTAAATAATTTTAGTATCCCAGACAGACCCGATAATAAAGGGATACTGGGGATCTGTCTGAGGTTTTTTAATTTTCTAGCCCCCCTGGTCTACAATATCTTCAAAGAGCTCCCAACACTGTGGTTGAGCCCACCCCGACTTCTAGGCGTCGGGGTGACCCGATGATGAAGCATGACACCACTAGGGTGTGTGAGGGTACCTAAACCAAAAGGAATTGCTTCCTTACTCACCTAGTGGTGAAGTTAATATTTTCCCTCAATAGCTTCCTCACAATATTCCATCTACGTGTGTTGATATTGACCAGTCCTTGGTCAGTTGGAGTAAATTCACAGTGTTATTGATTATATAGGGAGGTGTTACTCTGACCTAGAATCCTCACCACCCTTCCGGCACATGAAATACCCTTTTCAATAGCCTTTTGTATACACATATTGTTTGGGGTCAAGGGCAACACGTTTTCATGTGTAGGCCCAACCCCGTACAGCACAAACCCTTTGGCTGCTAGTTTGCAGTACCACATTATGGATCAGGGAACGGCACTGCAGTTAAGGTCATATTTGTGTCCCGGTGTTAATGCTGTTCAAACATGTATTTATGGTTCATTAATGCCAAGCCTTTATCATTAGGGTGAGCGCTTTAAGTAAATGTTTTAAGCTCAGACTGCACTACTATCAGTGGTTCCAGTATAAAAATGTGTACACAAGTTTTCAATGTTTAGCAATATGAGGCTATGTATACCGTTCCCAGAATTCTCTCTGATTAGATGCAAATATTTGCAGAAGATTGAAAGCAAAATTGATGATTCTTTGGTTTCAAAATAAAATGTTCACAAAAAAATGCAAAAACATTTCGCTAAACTACTGTAAAATTTTAAGTACCATTTCTTTGCAGCATCATTAAGTAAAATGTGTTAAAGTATGCTAGCATTGCCCAAAAATATTTATAATGGAAAAATCAGGGTAACCAGTTTTAATAATATGATGGGAAACATAAAAATAAACAAGCATTGGTAAAGCCAGTAGGTCTGAAATTGTTGGTCAGCCTTTTACTTTTGTCAAGGTGCGACTTGTTTTGGCATGGTTTCTGTAAAACCGTATTGGTGTGTGAGCTGCCAGGCCCCTCACCATTTTAACAAACATTGGCAAAAGCAAAAACAAAATTTGGTCTCAAAAGCACACATTGCCACAGTGTTCTTGGCACTGAACAAAACGACTGTCAATACGCTCCTTGTAAAAGAACAGAATGCTGTCACTCAAAGTGAAGCTAGCACATAGACAGAGAATTTTAATAAACACATAAAGTCATGGTTAACGCTAGACCTATTTAGGGGCCCGATTACTAAATGAAGTCTCAAAAGTGCACCCATGTCCTTGCATTAAGTGCAGATATACGACTTGTGTGAATTCACTCGACTTTACACAAGTAGGCCAAGAAATAGTACTCCTAAAAAAGATTTGTGAACTGCATTTCAGCATGAGCAAATATCCAGGTGTAGATTTGCTCAAGCGAAAATATGACTGTTTGCAAGTTCACTTTCCGTCCAACCACTTTTTTTCCCAACCCTGGAAGAAGTTTTATGTCTGCCATGGTCAGGAGTAAATTTCCAACCTCTCTCAGTATGGGAAAACAGAGAGTTGGTGAAAACCCTTAAAACATGCAAGTTAGTAGGTTTGCACAGACTCAAAAGGGCATTCCAACCCTGGAACTGTTGCTTACCTCTACCTTCAGCCCCAGTATGTAGATCTGCAGAAACACAGCAACATAAGGGAATTGCTAGTATTCACACCCTACTACGGAAGGAGCCGTGCCATAATCGGAGAGGCTATTTTAGAGGTCTAATGTATAATGAGATTGCTGCCATCATTTTTCGCCGCATTACACGGCACCAAAGAGACAAGTGAACTTTGTTACAGGACAAGTGAAGTTATGAAGCAACCGGCCCCAAGGACAAGGAGATATTTTATTACATTTCACACCCCTGTTACCGTTAAGATACGTCAGGTTACAAGTTTAATGGCACAAAGAAATTGAGCCCTTCAAAGGGTGATAATGAAATAAAATTGTGATAACAGTAACACTGGTTATTTACAGCAGTGTAAGCAGGAAAAACTGTGGTAGGAAACAGGGCAACATTGTTACACACCAAAAGGCCGGAATAGAGATTCTTAGGGCTGCAAGCATTAGTATGAGGGAACATTATTTAAATCTTGGAGAGGTTGTTAAAAGTACGTAAAGAAAGGTTAACTCCAGCCCTTCAAAACTTGTTCAGGTAGAAATAAGACGCTCTTCTTCCATGAAGCCGTAAAGCAACAGCTGCTGCCTCAAGCACTGGCACTGCCAACCCTCTCTCACCTCCACCCCGACGTCTTTCAGGGAGCTCACAGAAATCCGCAGGCTGTGCAGAGTGCCAGCTGGCAGACCTGTTCGGTCTGCATGGGAGCGGCCAATCTCACTCGGCGCACAGCAACATCTCCATCACCTTTCTCCTGCCTCCTGTTGCAACACCTCCTCCTACCATCACTTTACTGGTGTACTTGGTCTCTCCCATCACCTAAAAATTCATCACTCCACTAGGGCATCATAAATGACCATCGCACTCAGTCCCGGTGCATTCTAATTACTCCATCACTCTCCTGGTGCAAATTTCCAAAGGCTTCCATGCACACCCCAGCCCCTCCCCCACTCCGCTGGGGCACCAAACCCTCTCCAGTTACTCCCTTGCCCTCCATTACTTCGCGAGAGGACCTCCAACCCTCCAGTTACTCCTTTGATGCACAGTAATCCCCCATAAACCCCTTCGTAAATGCTAACCCCTCCATTACTCCAGTGGTACACGACAACCACTCCACCACTCCCCTGGATGACCTGAACTGTATTACTCAGTGGTGCACTGCAACCCTCTTGTCCACTCTTTCCTGACTTCCAGTTTCACCTTAAATTCAAATCCCCGCTGCCTTGAAAGTACACTTCTATGCGTACATGCACAATTTAAGAACACCCATAAAAATGCAGCATTTCCACTTGCATAACTTCACAAACATCAACTTCCCAGTTTATAGGCCACAGAACACAATTATTTTTGTGCTTTTACACTGAACTTCTGGGCACCAATTGCCCCCTCCCCCAAGCTAGACACATGACGGGCAGAACAATCGCTTCCACTGCAGCAACTAGCTCCATCTTCTCACAGCACATCATGTCGGGCAGAGCATTTCACATCCTATCCGATGCACAGCAGGCCCCAGCTGCAGTTGGACCTTCCCGGTCTCAGCTGTAGTAACATATCATCAGGACGCGCTCTGCTCGCATCACTAAGGAAACTCAATTCCAAACCCCTCATTCTCTGTGTGGAATTGGGAAATTCTTTCTGCTAACCATTTCGTGACTGGAAACCCAGCAAAAAAAATATTTGCAATGCTATAGGTCTCGCATCTAAATATGAGACCTATGGCATTGCAAACAAACGGCCGCCATTGTCCCAGTGGCTGTGAAAGTGGGTGTGGCCCACTGAATGTAAGCAAAGCACGTCCTGATGCCTAACGTAGGGAAAACTCAATAAATAAAAAGAACACTTACTGTGTAACAACCAAGTAAAGGGGCCAGTAGCCATGGGAGGATACAAATTACAAGATGGCCCTACTAAGGAGGGACTAACGATCCTCATAATGAATCAGAAGACAGAATTTACAAAGGACAAACACCCAAGCCAATGAAAATAGGGTCTGGGAGGGATGGCATCAAAGTGAGAACCCAGTGGGACAAGAGATTGAAAGTGAGGGGACCTTTGGCAGCCAGGGCCGGACTGGGAACCAAAACCGGCCCTGGCAAAGTTGTTGGGCCCCCATGGATACTGGCGTGGGCTGAGAAAGAGAGTGGTCCACCTCTATTCTTTGGGATCTGTGATGGCGGAAGGACGTGAACCATTGCAACACCAGACCAGAGAGGCCCATCCTGTGCTCCAAAATAGATAAGAGGTTTACATGATTTACAGTATCAAATGCAGAGGAAAGTTCAAGGAGGATTAGGAGGCAATATTCATTGTGGTCGAGCATTTTTTAAATGTCATCGATAACGTGAGTGAGAGCCGATTCAGTGCTGTGACCACTCCGAAAGCCAGATTGGTGTTGGTCTAGTAGTTGGAAATTCTCAATGTGAGGGCAAAGTTGTGATTGGATGCTTTTTTCAAGGAGTTTGGCCAGATTAGGGATGATGGAGATAGGGCAGAAGTTGTTAAGGTCAGCACTATCAGCATTAGTTCTTTTTAGAATAGGTGAAGCCTGAGCTGCTTTTAGGCAATCAGGGATTGTACCTTGAGACAGTGAAGCATTGATAATCTTTGCCAAAGGGGGGGGTGACTTCCTTTATTTCTTTGAAGACAGAGGGTGGGGGTCGTTAAAATGATTAAATGGGTGGATACTCTGAAGAATCTTGTTAATGTCTCTTTCGCTGAAAGGAGTAAAGGTGCCCTATGAGGCATTGTTCTTAGTGCTCAGACTAGCTGGTTCGAGCTGTTCTGAGAGGGAAGGAGGGTGCGCAAACCAATGGGATGGCAAAGAAGCCTACTTAGATTCCAGTTCGATATTGAGAAGTCTTGATTTCTCAGTAAAGAAAGCAGCCAGAGCGTCGCATGAGGGTGGGCTGAATTCTGGGCCAGAGCGAATGGGTGCATCAACTGATTGCGGTTTAACAATTTCAAACAGTTACTGGGGCGATTAGAGGCTTGGTTGAGTTGTGACCTGATGTAGTCGGCCTTGGCGCGCTTGATTTGTTTGTTATAGGAGCTCCTTACCGTTCTAAGGACTTTAAACTGATCCGAGGATGGTTTGGATCTCCAAGATCGTTCAATTGCCCTTAGGTTGCATCGTTCAGAATTTAGGTTGTCATTGAACCATGGTTTGGAGATTTTTGTTAAGGCTTTTTTTTGTTGGAGTGGTGCAATGGAATCCATGATAGTAGAGTTGTAAAAGTCTGTGAGTAAATTAACCCACTGACATGTCAGCATGGGAGGAAAGGGCAGATTTACATTGGGTTGCTAGTTCAGCTGTATTGATATGTCTAAGGTCCCTTTTTCATATCTTCAGCTTCTTCGGTTGAACCTTCTTCAGGACACCTCCCAGTTAATATAAAAGAGGATGATGTGATGGTCGGACCAATCACAAGGGGAGATGTTATCCAGAGAGATGGTGTTTCCACTGGAGAGGATGAGATCCAGGATTTCTCCTTTATTATGCGTTGGCCGGTCACAGTATTGAATCAGCTTGTGATCATCTAGGAAAGATTTAAGGCATTGACTGCTTTGTCATTGGGGTTAGACCAGTGAAGGTTGAAATCACCAAGGAAGATTTGGGACACTACGGAATAGACATTACCGGAAATGATTTCCATTAATTTCTCGATGAAGGAGAGATTGTCCCCCACTGGAGGTGATAGAATGTATGTAGTTTACATACCGGGAGGTGGTTACTTGACATGTTGAGACAGAGGTATTCACTGGAGGAAAGCGTGAGGATTCAGAGTGAGAGACCGAGAGTGTACGCCGATATACACAAGCTAGGCCACTGACCTACTTCAAGCAGGGATGTATTCTCCCCAATATTGCCATAGGTTGGCCTGGGCCACTGCATGATGTTACGGGGCTCACCACGGATAGGGTTTGTTGCTTCGAGCTGCGGCACCTCCATGCCTGAATCTGTGAGAGTTAATTCCTGGCGTGGGAAGGATTGGCATCCTGAGGAACTGAGCAGGGTGGGACCGGCAACCACTCTCAGAACACCGGCAGAAAAGGGCGCTCCTCCCCCTGGGGCCCGAGGGTGGGCGTCCATTAGCTACAATAAATAAACCCTATCGGCTCTTAGCAGGAACGGCCCCACAGGAAACAACGGCACTGAGTCCCTCCCCCTCCATGTACTGCAGCCTTCATCTTAAAAAGTCTGGGAAACACCGTTCAAGTCTTAAGGGACCGTGCTGGGTGCTATTTCACACACTATATCCACAAATACGCAACATGGGGTTTTCTACAACGCGTTTGTGTTGCGATTGGGAATCACAACGAGAACAAGCAGTCATGGAAGGCATCCTCCCAGGTCAGAACTGCATGCAGGGACTGCGTGCGCGTGGCTGAGTGCGCGTGGCTGCGTGCGCGTGGCTGCTCACTTCCACGGCAGTACTCCATGGGAGTTAACTTCCCAGAAAAGGTGGGACATGCACCCACCAGTAGTCATTTGCAGGCTCCAAGTTTTACAGGACACACACAAAGGCCAATACAAAGGCGTGGGAGGAGTCAAACCCCACAAGTACATACCACAGATCACCACAGCGCAAGCGCTGTAAGCTCAACCTAAAAATAGTCCCACAGAAAAAAACACTTAAGCAACCAAAGTATAAAGATACTTGTGCTTTGGAGTTGCCCTGCGGGAGGAAACTAAACACAAAGGTGGGACAAAGAAGGATTCACTATTAGCAACTACGCATTTGTAAAAGACAATGGAAGGAACAAATAAAAAAGCCAGGTGGCGGGCTGTAAGCCTACAGAGTGAACGCAGCACTTTGTACTATACCTGTATAATTGTACACAAGGTGCCTGCACACATTCTACTGTCTGCTTGGCGTCTGTATACTGCAGCGTTAGCATGTAACAGTACCTTCATGCTCTCCATGCAGCTAAAAAAAAAAAAACGTGCCCACATTTGCACATCAGGGCAGTTTGGCACTTGCATACGATCTATAGGTGTTTTGGAAGGTAACTGAGACTGCATACATATGTGCTTCATATGGGCAATGTTTGTAGTAATAGTAAGGAATTAGATGATGGCCCACAAAGACCATACACCAGGCCCAGAAATTGCCCCCTCACACTCTATTGCTGACATTGCAAAAAAATGTAATTTGGGGAAGCCATAAATTGGGGGTAAAGGTATGGAAATGGGGTAGAGTAACCAGGGCGGAGTCATAAAAAGCAGAGCCAGACAGTCAGCTTTTACTGTTTTTTTTTTTTAGCTCTGCTGCAAAGCAGCTAACACAAACAAAGGAGACATTAAATCTGTTCCGGCTCAATTGGTTAAAAAGGCTGCATTTAAATAATGCGTATGTGGTAAGACATGCTGCATATATATTTGTGTACCCAACAAATATCTGGGGATAAAAATATTGGTAAAATAACTCCTGTGGTTAGTGCATTTGCTGGAGAGATCAGTCACAATTTTGAATCATAAAGTAGCATAGCGAAATAATGCATCTCCAGATAGTTCCCAGCCAGGATAATACTCTAACAGGAGGGCTGATGGCCTTTTTTCTTGGGTCTAGCTTGAATTGAAAATGCACATTGCTGCCCCAAATAGAAAGTAGACAGTACGGACGCTGCTGAATATGTCCCAGTGTTTGCAAATTACACCAGGACAAATTCAGCATAATTCAAAGGGTCTGGCAAGATCCCCCTCATTTCCTGCACTGTCAGACCAGCCCTTCTGGCACTGCCAGACAGCCCCGTAGGCCACTCCGACCCAGCCACAAAGAAAAGAATTGTGCCTAACTTTTTTCCAAAGCCTGTATCTGGGGTGCCTCTACCTCCGAGACTTGACTGTAGCCCCTCCTCTCAGGACAAATATTAAAATATGAGGCTGAATTCCACTCTGACACTATGCACTGGTTTGAGCCCATCCAGAGTTTAATTCTTTACTGCCTGGGTTTTATGTTGGGAAGAATTTTTTGCCATTCTGGCAACCTGTTCTGAACACAAATACATGGGATAATTCCTATCTGCCCTCAACAGACAGAAAGAGTTCCCATACACAGTACCGACCAATTGGCTGGGGAGAAACCCTACACCCACTCAATGCCTAAATACACAAAGTCTAAAAGGAGGACATTGCCTTGACTCGACACAGACTCCTGCCTTGAGCATACAATGGTCAAAACTTTGCCATGTTTATCTCTGTCCAACTCTCCCCTGTTCAGTTTGCTTTCCAGCAGATTTACCCAACACGTATCATGGGGCTGTCTCTTCTCGGCACACACTGGTATGAGAAAGGGTGCTGGCTGCCCTAATCTGTGTAGTTTTTCCACCACTACTTTCCCAAGCCCAGTTCACAATCAGAGTCTTGCCAACGCTTTTATCACGTTGCTGCCCATTCTTGCTAGCCCTTTATTAGGGTGACACAATTTCTGCCAAATTTGAAGTGTACCACTGGATGCAGAGGAGGTTCTCTGTGTAGCGGTGTGGGAATCGACAGAAATTGCAGTTAGCATGAGCTGAAGCCATCCTGGTTGTCGCATCCATTTTGTTAGCCATGTGACTCTTCCGTCTTCACTGTTGCTTGCTTTTCTATTCTGCTTGAGTCATCAATTGTAGTTAACTCCTTCAGTACCGAGCCAGAGCAATGTGTGTGGTCAGAAAGGCCTGTAGCTGCTGGAATGCACCTGCTTTAGAATGTAACTGTCAGGTTATTTCAACTGATGTATGCAGTTCCGTTTCTCCTCCCACTCTGCTGACTAAGTAATGTTTGTCTGACCATGTTGGTCAATAGCTATCCCTGTGTGCGCCTGTACCTTCTATTTGAGTCTCCATGCTTACTTAGCTACAAAGTGGGTATAAAAGACCCATGGTTTCTGCATTCCATGTACTACCTCCTACAGTGCCCGAGGGTGCTATATTGATGTAGACCCACTCATGTGTGACTGATAAACTTGTTATTTGATATTTCAGCTTCCGTGTTATCTCTATTTTGTTGGTCTAAGGACCCGTGGACAAGATAAGGGTGACCCCTGCACCGGTGAGCCCCTAAAAAGGCTCATTTCCACAGCTGCTGTAGGTATGTGTACAGTATGGTCCAGGTACTGTCTACATTTGGCGATTGTGTCTTCAGGCGCTGCTAAAGGTCCAACGATTCGGGCTGGGATTGTGAGGGCACTCCAATTCTACCTCTCAGGCCACCTTGTCTACTCACTGAGACATCACATTAGTACAGCCTACGATTTCCTGTTACACAGAATTTATTCTTTGCCTGCTGTGAAAACATTCCACATTCAGTTCTTTTAAGTAACGAAACAACATAAAACACTTTATAAAAACTCCTAAATAAGTAAATAAATAAAAAAAATATTGCAGCATAAGGAGGAATAGTTTTGGTGTTTTAATCTGATAGAATGACTGTCGAAAGGGGCAACAAGGACTAGGAATTGTAGTTTGGTAACATCATACTTTGGTCCAACCATAAACGTTACTCACAGTTTGCAAGTAAAGAGCCCCAATCCTAGAATGCGCACCAGTGTCCGGAACAATGCCTCTCTCCCCATCAAGACAGGTCCAACCTTGCACCCCTTTAGAAAAAGATACACCGGTTTGAAGAGCGCCACATCACAATGCAATAACCACGCCCAGCTAAGACTCCGTTTGTTTGTGGACTGTAATGCTGCCCTTAGCCCTGTACAGCAAGCACTCCGCTGCCTTCTGGCAAGGTTCACGCCACTCAAATAAAACTCATATGTACAACACGTATAATGTTCGAATCATTAGTTTTCAACAGGAACTTGAGCACCTGAAATTCGGAAAGCGACTCAAACACACTCTTCTTAACTAGGGCCCGTTTTTAGTTCTTCTTAGCCACAACAGCATCACTTCAGCCCCTAAAATGGGTCTCCATATAGTATTTTATGTAATTGTAGTTCATCCACCCATTTATTCATTCCATTTGCCGGGATACACTTCTCAGGTTATGCACCATTAGCATTCCCATAGAATCAGGTAATTATTGATTTTAAAGACCACCACCTCTACAGAGAAAGGCAAACCTGGAATTGAAGATCACAAGTGACATTGCTGTTTGGAATGGCCTTGGGCTGCAGAGGTCTTGGAACAGGGTGAGAACTCACTGACGGCATGCAGATTTAGAAGTCATAAAGACCTGTCCTGACCGCTCACAAAGGACTTCTATCAGAAAGACACATTCAGTGGCTGACTGGAGGTAAGGGGGGCTGTCTCCAGTGAGGACAAAGACAACTCAGGCTTTTCAACAACAGTTGGGCTGAGAGTGTTGTCACTAGCTGAGATCAAGCCATGTGACACAGGGCCAAGAACATGTTTCCTTGGGTGCTGTTACTCAGATGGAGCAGCAGAAAGTTCTTAAAGGTTATTTTTAAGGCATTGTTACCAAGGCCGTAGGAGACACAAAGGGCCTCATGTAGGAAGCCAAATACCGGTCGGTAACGGCCGAAATTCGGTAAATATCCCGTTACCGACCGGTATTTAGGCTTTTGCGATGTAGGGGGCTGATTTCTGGATTCGGTATTTACCGAATCGGAAATTAAGAAATCGGTAAAATACCGATTCGGTAAATACCGAATCCTGAAATCAGATGTAGGGAGCACTTTAAAGAGTGACAATTAGTAATAGAAATTCGTTATTTACCACCAAATACAGGTTGGTGATAAATAACGAATACCTTGCAAAAAGTAATATTTTGCAGATTTAAGAGTGCCATGTGGCAGACATACATGCCCTTAGGGCATGTATGTGCGCCACATGTGCACACATGCAAGATTCAGGGGTGCAACAGGGTGTCAATGTGACACCCTGCCACCCTTGAATATGCTCCCCCCATTACCGAATCGGTATTTACCGATTCGGTAATGAGGCATACCTTCCCATTGATTCCTATGGGCCTCCAGGCCCATAGGAATCAATGGGAAGGTATACCTCATTACCGAATCGGTAAATACCGATTCATAATTACCAAATTTTTCCGATTCAGTAAAATTTACCGAATGATTACCTACATCACATTTACCGATTCATAAATACCGAATCTGTAAAATTCGGTATTTATGAATCAGTAAATGTGATGCTCCCTACATATGGCCCAAAATGTCTGGGGGGAGCACAGACAGCCAAGTGCCTGATTTGGTTCCAAGAGCCAAAGCATGAGTCGAGCCATCAATAGATGTAAATCAGGTAAGAAATGGTACAAAAAACTGTGAGATACTGTAAAATGAAATGCACTTTTCAAAAAAATTTCTAAATTAAGTACCTGATTGTCACTCAATTCAGTGATATTTACTGTATGTAAATATATGTAAATATATGCAAGTCAAGAATTCCCCCATGCACTAGCAACCTTGCCATGAGTTTAACAAAATGTGTCCGTTTATGTTGTCTAATTCTATAGCCTATATTGGTCCTAGATGAGAAGGAAGATGATTTTCTATTAAATATATAAGTAAGGTTCTGTATAGGATAGATCTTGTATGGAATTACTTCAATGAGCTCTCAAACTGGATAGTTAACAGAAAAATGTGCAGTGAAATACAGCAGTAAGACCTGGATTACATAATTTGATTAAGTGGGGATGCCGGGATTAGGGCCCATGATTCCTAGTCTCACACTATACACTGCAGAGACAGCCTTCTCTCTTCCACTTAGCGCCAAAGGTCAGTGCTTTGTATTCATGCATGAAAGTGTCCCCAAACTTTTTTCTCCAATGCTGATGGTTATGGTTTTAAAAGTGCACTGGAGCATCCTAACCAGACCCGATTGCCAGTACTGTCTCCCTAAAAGTGATGTATGTGAATTGGTAACTCCAATTGGCAAGGAATCTAGCCCCCTTAAAAGTCTCTGGTAAGTAGTACCAGTGGTACCCAGGGCATTTAGAATTAAAGGGTTCACCAGGGCCTGAAGCACTGGCTGTGCCACCCTGTGTGGCCCAAGTCAACAGATGACAGCAGTCCTGCCATTGCAGATTGCAGAAGCTATGCAAACTGCTCCAACTCAACTTTGCTGTCAAAATGAGTAGCATGGTAACAACACTATTTTTAATATATGTCAGTCACCCCTATGGTAGGCCTCTAGAGCCAAAAAGAGTTAAACAAACAGGGGTAACCCTATAACCCAAGGAACCTGGGCTTCATCAATATATAAGAACAATGGTTCCGTAGGGAGAAAAAATTATTTACAATAGAAATAAATCAATTAAACAAAACAACACAGCAAAAGATGATCTAGCAAATAATTAATCCTTAAGCAATGAATAATTATTCAAAAAACATAATAATTTATTTTTTTGTATTTCAAGTGAATTTTAAATCATTCATCAACTCCTTTGAATATGTACAAAAAATCAAAAAGGCTGTATATACAATGATATTTACAAAAAAACGACGCAGTGACAAAGTGAATAAAGTGACTTGATGTGATAGTGAAAATGTGAATATTTACAATATATGTATGTGATTATCAATAAAATACATAGAAAGTTTTGCAAAGATTTTTTGCAAAAGAGTCCGCAGCTGAATTCTGGTTAGGTAGTGATCCTTGTAAGGCACTGGTCCTAGTTTTTCGTGTATACAAGGAGTTCCGATTAGTACTGGACTGTGGAACCGTCAACGTTTCGACCCTATACCACCAGTTGTTCTATACAATCATAGCGGGTCTTCATCAGGACATGGGAGGTGTATAACAGCCTACATGAAAAGAATTTGGATCAGTTTCTTAGCTGTGTTAAAGATCTAAAAACAGGGAAGAAAAGAATTTTCCCAACAACTCACCTAATAGTAGGTGATATGGCAAATGTCCAGCAGTGTGACGTAGTTGCCGCTCACTTTCAGTCAGAAGAGACTACCTAATGACATGTGTGCACATTAGTAAGCATATGATAAATGTAGAGCTCAATTATATCACATTAGGGACATGTAAACATAATTTAATTTACCAGTGTTGTGGAAGATCTAAGTTCGTCTTCTCCTAGTTATTTGGTCATTTTCTTCTTTTTAATTCAGATTAATGAGCCAGGTTTGAATCACTAAAGACATAAACGCAGATAAGGGTACTCAGAATGATGAACGGATAGCTTAAATTAGGTATCAATGGAGATTTGTGGCCCACGTAATGGCTCACCTGACTTCCAGGTAGATACTCTGCTTTGCGGGAGGCACGGTTATCAGGATGCGATTTCGACTAGAAGAAACCATATATAACCCACATTAAATACCACTGACCTCATGTTGTCTGTAGCTATTTCAAAAACACCCAACTGTTAAGTCATAGTCTGTCCTAATTCCCTGCGTTGGCAAATTACCATGTGATCCTGTTGGAGAGAGAAGATTCAACCCCATCGGTGCATACGCGAACTAGGTAATGTATAATCAATCCTAAAAACATTTCTAAAGGTTCCAGCGATGAAACAAAACAATCGATACATAAAAGCACCAGGCATAGTATAATCGATCATGCAGCCATGTCTGCCGGTTCTAGCTACTCTATATCTCAAAAAAACCAATCGGTCAACGATAAAAATTAACTACTCTACGCATCACCCACAACTCCTGAAGTTGCTACTTTATGTTGTGGTTCATCGGGCAGTCCGTCTACAGCAAAACACCGGCTCGAATCCGGAGCATGCAGCAGCTAAATAGTAGCTGTTCAAAGATATGGCTCTCTAAATGACCGAACGGTCGAATTGGGAATTGCTAAACTTGTTACAAGGATTACTCAAAAAGCACTTCTAATCCGAACAAATTATTTGTGTAATAACCCTGAAAAAATGTCTTTGAGGGTTCTAGCGAGCGGTGCATAAAAGCACCCAGCAATATAAACTCGATCACATAAACATTTCTGAAGGGTCTTGTTATTCAGTGTCCGATAAGTTTATCAGCCGTCATTTGACGATAACTAACACCTGCTTAACAAGCGTCCCACATCTATCCTTAAAGAAAACTCATACCTGATATGTGAATATATTCTTAGTCTCGGGCAATCAGTCCGGAACACGCCACCAGCTCGAGTGCAGAGCGTGCAGCAGCTAAATAGTTGCTGTTCATAGATGTAGAAACAGGACTATCTCGAAGCCCAAACGATCGGGTTAAAAAATGCCAGATCTGTTAAAATGTTAGGCTGCATGGAAATTAGGTCGGACAGGGCCATGATTTGATTAATCAGACTTGTATTTATAGTCTGGCCCAAGTATTTGCGCAAACTGGTAACATTTAATAAAAATCAGCTTACGAACATTTCATTACAATGTGAAAATCAAAACAACATCTTTTTACATGCCTGAACGAAATCAAAATCATTGGTCGAACCAACAATACAATAGATTTTTTGAAAAAACAAATATTTGGAAAAACATCGTATTGCCATCATGATAAACGGCAGTTGTTCTAGATAGTGCACATAGTAGTGGATCATAAATTTCCCTCAGCCAATTCGAATGGACGAGTTTGAATATAGTATATAGGCATATAGTAGTTTCAATAAGATGAAGCACACGTGATGTTATTATATGAGGATTCTTCAACTTTGCGTCACACCTTGGTGACTGGAAAAACAAATGACGGCCATGGTGTATAACTTATAAAATATTATCAGTAGACTAACATGTTCATCCCTGTTAGTATGTTACTAAGATGGAATAACCATAGTATGAAGATGGTGTCATTAAATCTGTATTTTCAAATGTACATCGAGTCTTTAGACCAGGACTGAGAATCAGTACAATAATCATGACATGAAACTATGGATAGTTGTCAAAGAACCCACAAACTTATAGACAGGCGAAGTGGTAATCTATAACTACCTAAAGCATAACATTCCCAGTTGTTTATTAGTCTCCTCATTTTCATTGAGCCCTGTCTTTACAGAATCCAGAGAGTGGATCCATCTGCACTCCTTATAATTGAGCATGGAATGAATGTTACCACCCCTCAGATGCAGCCGCACCCTCTCAATTACAGTCCATCTCATACTGTCTGGTGGATGGTTGAGGTTTAGGAAATGGTCCACTAGGGGTGCCCCTAGTGTTCTGCATTTAATCCTACTCATGTGTTGCAAGATTCTGGCCGGCCGCAACACAGTGGAGGGAGTCGGGGGGGCCAGGTCCGGCCCCCGGGATATTCGCAGCAGGTCCGGGGCGTCAATGATCAGGATAACGGCCAGGCTGGGTGCGGAGCTCTCGGCTCACACGTCCATCTCCATCAGCCTCCAAGCCACGCCCTCCATATAAGTGCAAGCTTACATGTTCCGATAGTTGCATCTTTCTATTAAGGGCTACTATAAAAGTGTTCAGGGGGGCATAGCATAAAATAGGCTGCCAACGCCATTATGGTCTCACTGAAATATATATTGTTTGGCATCAGACAACTTGTCTCAAACCCAACATTTTCTAAATTCAGATTTTATAGGACATGCACCCAGGTGGCTACTTTAGAGGTTGCCTATGTGGTTGCCCCAGCCTTTTCTGTACCCTGGCTGCCAGCCTACAGCTGCTGCGGCCAAGACAGGAATCTAACCGCCTGCCAGAAGGTGTGAACACTCCCAAGAGTCAGAAACTAAGGCCTGTCTGGGAAGGAGGTGACACCTCTATCCCTGACAGGATGGCTAGTGAAGTGACACATCAAGGCTTACACTGCCTCAGATATTCATTCAGGCTGCTTCCCAGGAGGGAACAGCCAACCCCCTGACCAAGAGGTACATTTGCCTCCTGACAAGAAGACAAATTAGGTAGTCAGGAGCTGTACAACCCAAGAAGGCTAGCCATGCCCCAAAGGTGGGCTACCTGGTCTGTACAGCCAAGGAACATTTCTGCCATTTTTAAAAGAGGCAGAATAGTGGTTCTGTGTAGAAAGGGTAGTACACCTGCTCCAGATGTGGTCACCTCAGGGGCGGTTTAGCTGCTGGGGATAGTAGCCCATCGGCTACTTGCACCCACACCTCTAATACCCTTAACTATAGGATTTAAGGGGCACCCGTGGCACCCAACCTCAGATCCGATTCGACTTGCAACCAAGGACAAAGAGACGAGTCTGCTACTTCAGGACCTGCAGAAAGCAAAGGCGCGATACCCTCACCTGTGGCAACCACTCTGTAACTGCACAACAGCTTAATTAGTACTGCAAGAGAGCTCGGTTACTCAAGCAACAGGAACCCCTCTGGAGCCAAAGTAAACTCAGAACACCCTTGGACTAGAAGCACTAGTCCCTTGCAGCTACAAAACGTGCCCAGAACCAATAAATCACTGGCCATCAGTCCCGTCGAAAAGTAAATCTTCCAGTGAGTTGTGGAAAACGTAGTCCTAACCTCCAGCAAGTAACAGGAGGCTATCGTTTTCCCCCAGACTACAAGATGCCAAAATAATTCCATGTGGAGCATGCCGCTCCTAAGGCCTGTTGGTGGCCAGTCCTCCTACCGCTAACTTTGTTCTATGCTATGTCTTGAGGGAACCCTGCAGCATCTTCAAACCGCCACCTCAGTGGCCCTGTTGAGCGTTTGCATCCGTTTGTCCCCCGCACCGCCTAAGCGGTAATACCAGTTCCCCCGTGCCACCTGCTTCATCACCAGGGACAGCCAGAACAACTTTGCACCTGGGCCCTCCGAACCAGGTAAAATCGAAATGAATGTAGTGGCCTGGTCCTGGGACACACATCACCTTACCCACTAGTGGTTTCCACTAGACTCGACCGGTAAGTGACTGATTGTCACTAGTGTTTATCTCCACTGACCACCATGTTAAAGTTTTGCAGTACTGAATTATTTTTCATTCGAAACTACATAACTCCAGTTATACTGACCAGATTGTGTTTGTTTAGGTCTAAATTTATATAAATATCTACTTTATGTTTATAAATTGGTGTAGGATTTATTTTTAGTCATGTCAATTATTTATCGTCCGTGTTGGTACTCTGAAATGCTTAACTGCTCTGTGCCACAGTACCAGTACTGAGCTAGGGATTTATTAGTGGGAATCCAAAGAACCTATTTTGGGTTTTGAGAGAGTATTGCATAGTGAAATCTAACCAGCCTGCACAGAGGTGTAGCAGAGCAGCCAGACTGGCTGACTCCGGAGTGCGGGGCTCACGGTTCGATCCCCAGCGACAGCTCAGCATCATGTGAGCCTGGGCAATAGGTCACTTAATCTCCCCAATGGCCCCCAGAGCCTTGAAACCCACATGGGTGATATGTTCGTACTTTATTATTATTATTAAATTTTATAGAGCGCGTAGTCACCCGTGAGTATCCCAGCGCTAAGATCAGTACACCTGGGGGTAGTGGGGGCAAGGGGGGGGGAGGTTAGGAGTTAAGGGAAGAGGTGAGTTTTCAGTCGCTTTCTGAAACGCAGATAGTTAGGTTCTGTTCTCAGGTCGCGGGGTAAGGCGTTCCAGAGGCATGCGGTATGAACCGAGAAGCGTCTTCCACCAGTGCGTGCCTTCTTGACTCTGGGAGTGATGATGAGGTGTTCCTGATCGGATCGAAGGGATCTTGGGGCTTTATAAGGATTGATAAATTTTCCTAGGATCGGGGGACCTTTGTTTTGCAACAGTCTGTGAGCCAGGCAGCGGGCTTTGAACTTCACTCGTTCTCTAACCGGGAGCCAATGGAGGAGCTTCAGAGCTGGTTTGGCCGAGGCTCTGGCAGGAGTGTTGGTGAGGATCCGGGCAGCCGCATTTTGGATCCTCTGTAGCCTGTTCAGGGTTGCCTCAGGAGCGCCCAGATAGATGGAATTACTGTAGTCGATCCTGGATAATATTAGGCCTTGGATCAGCAGTTTTTTTGCGGTAGGAGGAAGTAAGGGCAAGATCTTTCGGATTGATTTGAGAAGCCCGAAGCAAGTCCCGGCTACTTTTTTTGCCTGTGTTGCAAACGATAGATCTTTTTCGAGCCAAATGCCCAGGCTCTTAACCTCGGGTTTCGGGTCAGGAGGCGGGCCTAAACAGGGTGGCCAGATGTTCTGTGACAGGGAGAGTCCCTTCTGACCCAGGAGGAGAATGTCAGTCTTTGAACCATTGAGTTTCAGATAGGACCGGTTCATCCATCCTTGTATCTGCGTAAGACAGTTGTAAAGGTCCGCAGGTTGTTGGCTTGGGTGAGATAGGGATACCACTAGTTGAGTGTCGTCGGCGTAGCTGACGATACTCACTCCGAACGGGATGACAACCTCCTCCAATGGGGACATGTAGATATTAAACAATGTGGGACTCAGGGAGGAGCCCTGAGGTACACCACATTGGAGGGGAATTTCGGAGGAGCGGGTGTTGTTCTCCCAGATCTGAAAGGACTGATGACCCAGAAAGGACGATAGCCAGTGTAGTGCTTTTCCTTCTACACCGACACTCCTGAGTCGGTGGATAAGGAGTTGGTGATTGACGGTGTCGAAGGCCGCACTGAGGTCGAGGAGGATCACTGCCACTGATCCTCCAGCGTCAAGAAGTGCTCTGGCCTCCTCCACCGCCGCAAGGAGGGCGATGTCGGTGCCCTGCCCTGGGCGGAATCCCGTCTGCGAGCTTTTCAGCCGATCATTAGTTTCCAGAAATTGTGAAAGTTTTCTGTTCACCAGCTTTTCGGCGACCTTACTAGTTCCTGGGAGGAGGGAAATTGGTCTGTAATTGGCCAAATCCGCAGGGTCAAGGGAAGGTTTTTTCAATAACGCCTTGACAACTGCCGCCTTCCAGCTAGAGGGGACAACTCCCTGTTGCAGCGAAGCGTTGATAAGCTGGGTAAGGGGGGGATGATCGTGGGTGCTACTCTCTTGAGGATACGTAATGGTGCGGGGTCCATGGGGGAACCGCTTTTGATGTTATTAAGCGTGCTTTCGACCTCCTCGGCAGTCACTTGTCCCCAAGAGGTGAGACAGGGTGAAATAGGAGTGTTATTGATCTCTTTTTCCTCGCTCGAGTTAGTGGTTGGAATTGAGTCGAGGATTTTCTGGATCTTATCCTTGAAGAAGTTAGCTAGTTTATGGCATTTTTCCTCGTCTGCCTTGGGGTCTGGTGGATTTCTGGGTCCGGGGTCAGGGACTTTAAGGAGTTCTTTTAGAATAGTAAAAGATTCCTTGCTTGAGCACGCGGAATTTCCTATTCTTTCTTGGAAGAATAGACTTTTGGTCTTTCGAAGGGTAATTTTATAAGTTTGTAGTGCGGTGTGGTACGCGTCCTTTTTTTCCTTAGACTTATCCTTCCTCTAGGAACGTTCCGTTTTCTTACATTCCTGTCGTAGGGACTTAAGCTCCGTAGTATACCAGGGAGCGGGGGTCACCCGTTTGGTATGTTTAAGAGTAGTAGTTTTGGGGAGAAGTTGATCCAATGAAGATGTGACCCAGAAATTAAACTGTTCATCGGCAATGACAGGATCGGCGGAGAGAGTGGGTCTGGAATTTGAAAGGGTAGTGGCCCATTCCTCTGGAACAAGCTTGTGCCAGCGACGATCGGTGACCCGAGTTTAGGAAGGTTGGGAGGGGGCTATGAATAGATGACAGGAGATAGGGATTAGGAAATGATCTGTCCATGGAAGAGGAAGGGGGGAACCAGTAGTAATGTCCGCGATATTAGTCAGGACGGGGTCCTGGAGATGTCCCTTGTCGTGGGTGGGTCCATTATTGACCAGCCGAATGTTAAATGACCTCAGGTCATGCAAGAGGTCCAGTGCTATGGAATCTGTGGGGTCTGTGAGGTGGAGATTGAGGTCGCCCACTAAGAGGAAGTTAGAGGCGGAAGAAGCTAGTTGTGCCACCGTTTCGGTGAAAGCGTTAATGAATTTCCCGGGTGTACCCGGAGGTCGATAGATCAACAGTCCTGTTATGGAGTGTGCCGGGGAGGTTTGGAGAGCGAAATGGCAACTTTCGCAGTCTTCAATGTTAGCATTGCTGGTTCTGCAAACTAGGTGTTCTTTGTGGATTATTGCCAGTCCCCCTCCTCTCCCTTTAGGTCTATGCAGGGTTTGGATAAGATAACCTGGGGGAAGGGTATTGACAATATCAAAATCTGAGCTGGCAGAAAGCCAGGTTTTTGTGAGAAACAATACGTCCAGTCCATGATCTTGTATCAGCAAGTTGGTTTCGTGCGCATGCTTGGGGAGGGAACGGCAGTTAAGAAGGCCCATCTGTAGTCCAGGCTTTACCGGAGTCTGGGCGACTGGGTTACAGCGTGCACAGTTGATATACGGTTTGCCTTCATCATGGATGTAGCGACATTCCTGATTTTTTTCCAGGTGGAGAGCCCGAAGCATGTCACTTGTGTACACCAGACGCCCAGGCGCCAAATCCGGCAGAGTTCCTGGGCCTGGGACCGGCAGGGCCCGGACGGGCCCAGACGGGCTTGCCTTAGGCGCGCCTTCGGCGCGCCCGCTGCGCGTACGTGAGGTGCACATGTTTTTGTATGCGGAGTGGGCGTGGCCTCGAGCGAGTGGGCGTGGCCACAGGACCGGCTCACTCGCTGCTGGCGACAATTACTTGGGCGTTTCCCGCTGCAGCGATTAGCTCTGCTGCTAGGCGGTGAGGGTGTGAAATGAAGCCCCCAGTCTACGTGCAATTGGGTGAAAAAGGTAGGTTTCCCAGTGAAAGTTTTTACACACAAGATAAAATTACAGCGCTAACTTTTTAAAAAACAATGCTCCCGGCTGTGCCTCAGGAGTACAATCCAACCAGAGCTCTCAATCGGCTCGGTTTTGTAGGCGGAGTGGGCGTGGCCTCGAGCGAGTGGGCGTGGCCACAGGACCGGCTCACTCGCTGCTGGCGACAATTACTTGGGCGTTTCCCGCTGCAGCGATTAGCTCTGCTGCTAGGCGGTGAGGGTGTGAAATGAAGCCCCCAGTCTACGTGCAATTGGGTGAAAAAGGTAGGTTTCCCAGTGAAAGTTTTTACACACAAGATAAAATTACAGCGCTAACTTTTTAAAAACAATGCTCCCGGCTGTGCCTCAGGAGTACAATCCAACCAGAGCTCTCAATCGGCTCGGTTTTGTAGGCGGAGGGCGCGTGGCCTCGAGCGAGTGGGCATGGCCACAGGACCGGCTCACTCGCTGCTGGCGACAATTACTTGGGCGTTTCCCGCTGCAGCGATTAGCTCTGCTGCTAGGCGGTGAGGGTGTGAAATGAAGCCCCCAGTCTACGTGCAATTGGGTGAAAAAGGTAGGTTTCCCAGTGAAAGTTTTTACACACAAGATAAAATTACAGCGCTAACTTTTTAAAAACAATGCTCCCGGCTGTGCCTCAGGAGTACAAATAGGAATTATTATTTACTACACAATAATCCACTTTCCTACAGTTCAGTTGTTTGATTAGTATTGGGAGTTCATAAAACACACTTATCACACCTTAAATCAAACTCATACTATACACGAATATACAGATGTGTGCAGTGATACAATTGCTAGACAGAGTGATTTTAGGAGCAGTTTGAGGTTATGATAAGGGAGATTTATAAAGCGCACGTACACCAACAGGTCTCTTGGTGCTGGGTTAGGAGGCCACCAGTGATAAGGGTCTGTGTCTAGCTATATGCATGGGTGAAGAGCCATGCTTTCAGCTTTTTTCTGAAACACATGTAGTCTGTTTCTTGTCTGATGGGAATGGGCAATGAAGTGCAAAATTGGGGTCCTTGTATGGAAAAACGTGAACCTCCTGTCCGTTTACGTCTGAATCTAGGGACCACAAATAGATTCATTTGCGCAGATCTGAGAGTGCGCTTCAGGGAGGATCTGTGAATCCTAGAGGATAGGTATTTGGGGCCTGTTTAAAAACAAGCATTTGCAATGCAATAGGTCTCGCATTTGCAAGAGTTTGAGCTATTGGCATTGTAAATAACAATGCCTTTATTTATGCGTTTTGAATACTTGCAAGAGGTGCGTAAACACACACTCTGTACTTAACAAATTATCACAATCTAACTCATTAATACTTTCTTAATAAGTTAACCCATAAGAATCCACGTTACCTGCCTTATGTGAAGGCAGGCCCTTTTCTGCCCTCACTCATTCTCGCAGGACTAACATCCCAAATGTCCAACGATGTCACTACCAAAACATTTGGTTTACAACATACAAATCTTCCTTCTGGTAGCTCTGAATAATTCACTCGGCCATGTCAGGTATGGATATTTTTCAATTTAAATCAAAATGCCAATTCACCATTTTCAGCTCCTCGTGGGCCCTTGTGGTTCATAAGTAATTAGCAGTTGCACATGTTGGGATCAGCTTTTGCCTCTAGATACTTATTCAATTACTGCACTGCATTTGCAACAAGCATTTACAATGCAATGGTCTCGGCAATATTATAGGTAGAGCTATTGGTATTGCTCATTATTTTTTTATCATTTTTGTATCCCTAAATAAATGGCATTGTCATTTCTATTGGCATTAGCTTTTTTTTGCATATGTGATACCTATTGCATTAGCAGAGAGATAGTGAGAGAGAGAGAGAGAGTGGGGTATTGAAATAGAGAGTGAGGTAGTGAGCGAGAGTGAGGTAGATAGAGAGTGAGGTAGTGAGATAGAGAGTGAGGTAGATAGAGAGTGAGGTAGTGAGATAGAGAGAGTGAGGGAGAGGAATGTTGTGAGGTAGTGATATATAAGCATAGAGTGATGTTGTGATGTAGTGAGATAGAGAGAGAGGTAGTGAAAGAGAGAGTGAAAGTGAGTTAGTGAGATAGAAAGAGTGAGGTAGTGAGATAGAGAGTGATTGAGGTAGTGAGAGAGAGTGACGTTGTGAGGTTGTGAGCTAGAGAGTGAGGTAGTGATGTTTTGAGAGAGAGAATTTGTGAGATAGTGAGGTAGTGAGATAGAGTGGAGTAGTGAGGTAGAGAGAGTTATGTAGTGAGAGAGAGTGAGGTAGTGAAACAGTGATGTAGTGAGGGAGAGGGATGTTGTGAGGTAGTGAGATGTAAGCAGAGTGGTGTTGTGATGTAGTGAGATAGAGAGAGGTAGTGAAAGAGACAGTGAAAGTGAGTTAGTGAGATAGAAAGAGTGAGGTAGAGAGATAGAGAGTGAGCGATGTAGTGAGGTAGTGAGAGAGTGAGGTAATGATCTTTTTAGAGAGAGAAGTAGTGAGATAGTGAGGTAGTGATATAGAGGGGAGTAGTGATGTATAGAGAGTTATGTAGTGAGAGAGAGTGAGGTAGATAGAGAGTGAGGTAGTGAAAGAGTGAGTTAGTAAATGTGAGAGGTATTTTCTGACGTAGTGAGATAGAAACAGTGAGTGATGTTGTGAGATAGAGAAAGACTGAGGTAGTGAAAGAGAGAGTGAGGTACTGAGGGATGTTGTGAGGTATTAAGATAGAAACAGAGAGTGATGTAGTGAAGTAGTGAGATAGAGTGAGGTAGTGAAAGAGTGAGTGTAAGTGACTTAGTGTATTTGAGAGAGAGAGAGTGAGGTAGTGAGATAGAGAGAGTGAATTAGTGAGTTAGAAAGAGAGAGTGAAGTTGTGAGGTAGTGAGAGAGTGATGTAGTGAAGTTTTGAGAGTGTGTTGTGATATAGTGAGGTAGTGAGAGTGAGATAGAAATAGATAGTGATGTAGTGATAGAGAGTGAGGCAGTGAGATAGAGAGAGAGTGAAGTTTTTAAGTAGTGTGTTATAGTGAGAGATAGTTACTGTGGTAGTGATATTGTGTTGCTGTGAGAAAGAGAGAGTTGAGTAGTGAGTTAGAGAGTGAGGTAAAGAGTTAGTGAGAGAGAGTGTAGTATAGTGAGAGATAGTGAGGTAGTGAGAGATAGTGAGAGAGAGAGTTAGGGAGAGAGAGTGACGTAGTGAGAGAGCCAACCCCACACACATACAGAACCACCCACACAGAGCCACACACATACAAAGTGTATCCCCCAGACATACATACAGAGCCACACATACAGAGTCAGCCAGACACAGATAGAGAGCTATCCACACAAATATTCAGAGCTACAGACATCCACATACAGAGCCACTGACTTACACATACAGAGCTGGCTAGAGAAATAGACATGTCCGTCAGGCACTGCTGCACCGCCTTAGCATCGCCAGTCCACGTGCCCCTCTGAGGCCCGACATCCTCCATGATGGAACTAAGCCTGGGAAGAGAGAGTAAACACGGTGAGCCATTCGCCATTCCCCGGCCGGTGTGCCACTCCAGGGCAGCTGCCCCGGCCAACTATCCACGCATGGCATCACTTTCAAACAAACAATTCCTATAGTTCGTTGCATTGCACGGGTGAAGTTGCGAAACAGTGCAGGGTAACAACATCAAGTCAATGCGTCAGGCACACAAAATGCAGAAGAAGCAGATTGTTTGGGATATTTTAATGGGAATACGGTATAGGTAATAGGAATTTCAGTAGTATGTTCAATGTAACACGTTGTGTCCCCATTATTGCATTTATGAATAATTTGCACATCTTTGATTTCGGTGGCATATCGGAGAGGAGTGCACAATGTAGGAGGTAGACCCCCGGAGTGTACAGACGGGAGGGTGCCCCCCCAACACCCCTTGTGTTCTAGCCATTTTTCATGAATCATGCCCAATGTAGAACTGCCGATGGACCTCTTTTAAACAGCTACACATTGTAAGTGTTTAAGCACGCGCGCTCCCAGTGTTAGAAAAGCGCGCACGTGGACCTCAAGTGATCTGTCAGTTTCTTGGCATCTGCCAACTAACCATTAGCCCGGGAGTACGGAGAGTCGATCCTGCGGATTACCATAATCACGCGCTTTCCCCAGTGGTATGTATTCTAACTAGGGAGCAGGGCTTTTTGTGAGAGCTACGTGCTCATTCTGATGAGGGTGGTGAAAGCCTCGCCCTGCACGGGAGCAGAAGCGGTGTCTGACCGGAGCTTCTGCGCCGTTTGCGCGAGCCGGGCTGCTAATACTTACACTGCGCCATGTGGCTGCCGTGTGACAAGCGCTGTCACAAGGCACGCTCCTCCGCTCTACTGGCGTAGAAGCCGGATTGACAGAGGTAGGCAGGTATGTGGAAGCTCGTCTGCAACTGAATGACACCGAGAATTAGTAGCACTATATAGAACAGGGCATCCTCTGATTTTAGCGCTTTATTTAATGTTCGGACTTTACAACTATTGTCTAGCTTCGGAAACAGGATCGTTTTAACAACTTCTTTATAATTATCCTAATGTCTATTGTAGGGCCAGGGTATAGGGATGTACGCATTCGTTTTGAGACCTACATGCTTCAGTGCATTCTGACACAATCTAGACGAGAGTGCGCGGCCTTGCGCGGAAACAAGCAATCACGCCTTGTTGTGGGCACTGAAAGCAGGGCTGGAAACGGCGATACATGTAGCAGGACTGCAGAGAGCGTGGCACCCACAACTCGACCGCACTCGAAAGAAGTGGGGAAACTGCAATAAAGGCAACACCGCACGGCTTCATTAGCACCTTCAAACCAAGGGAGCAGAGAGCAGGGGGAGAGGACAAGCACACCACTGCCTTTCTCCGAGGCGAAGCAGAAATGCCTCGGAGAAACGCAGCGGCGGTTTCAGATTCGGGTGCGTGTTTTTCTTTTCTCTCCTCTTGCCATTGGCTGGAGGAGAGAAAAACACGCCTAAAAAAGGGCGTGGCTAAAAAGTGGAAAGAAGAGCACGGAACACGCCCCCGAATCTGAAAAAGACGGAGCCTATTTGGAGGGACGGCTCTCTCCTCAAATAGCTGCCCTCCGTTTAGGAAGCCAGCCAATGGAGGAGAAGCAAAAAGAGAGGCGGGCTAAATGGCCACTCTAAGAATCATTAAATCTCCGGACTTCCGGTTCTGCCTTCGGCAGACCGGACGGTCCCTCGACCTAAAAAGGTAAGAAAGATAATCCCAAATTCCCTCAAGTCATTTTAGAGTACGGCATGGCCACCGGACAAAAAGCATTTATCAAATAGGCTTGGAAAAATATACATGGGAGGGGAATGGAAGGTGTAGAGTTCATATTATTTGGAGGTGAATCTGGAGCGCTTATAGTACAGAACAATGAATAGCTTTGGAGGCTATTTCCTGACTCTACTAAGGGCACCATAAGGCTTTCAAGATCAGGTGTCATTACATGGGGAGATCAGTGAGAGCCACGTCAAAGGAGGTACTGAAGGGGGTTCAGGAGAGCAGCCGGACAACAAATTGTCGGAAACATGTTTTGTCTTCCTATGTAAAAGTAGTGTTTAGTAACTTCATACATAATCCTGAATGTAGAAACAATTTAATCAACTATGGTGGTTGTTTTATTCTCGTTTCCAGCTTCCTGTTAAGCTGAATATGGTTGCTAATTATCTTTTATCTTTTACTGTACTTCTTTGATGTTTTGTATTATACACAAGTTGGACTTTAAGCTTCCCGACGTGTGTGTGGGTTTTGTTTTAACAGAAAGTTGTCAAAATTGTAACATTGGTTCAAAATGGGTGTTAAAGGAGGGACATAATGAAGAAAAGTGAGAGAGGGGTGTGTCTGTAGTAAGGATGGGTAAGGCCGCCAGATTAGTCCATGTGACCGGAACACTATATTTCCCAACTTAATATGTATCTAAGTCTCTTGCTGTGTCTCTTCTTCCACGGTGTGTCCAGTATGCTGTGACTGTTGGTCTGCAGTGTGTTCAGTGTGGTCTTGTTACTCTGACCACATCCACCGACATTAAACATGTCTCCACTTCAAGTGCCTTCAGATGGTTGGTGGAAGCAGGTCACACCCAGCACAACCCCACTATATGATTATATTTGAAGTGAAACAGTGAAGCTGAGGAGTAAAACCCCTGCAGGTCTATTGGACGGATTGGCCTGCGTGTGGAGCGGTGCAGCGTGTGGTTCACTCCAGAGGTGGCATTCTTACATTTTGAAAGAGAGGGCTGCCTACTACTCATATATTCTGAACTAGAATCTTCTGCCGTCATGCAGTAGTGACCATGGTATGCAGGGGCATTATTTACGGATCTCCTGGACTATTCTTTCTGCCAATAACATCACAGTGAGTTAAAACACAAGCACATTATGGTAACAATTATTATCTTAGCAGGATTCGTTGTTATCATGCTAGGAGCTAACCCGACCACATGCCGGGCCAATTGTATCAAGGATAAATGACATTTAGGCTACCAGACTGCTACACATGCCTGCAGCTGATTTTGAAAGATTGAGCTTACCCATCAACCCACAGATCAACCGGAGGTGCCACAGACGTTTCCAGAAGGGGCAGTAATACCAGTCCGCCCGCACCATCAGCAGTAAACCTTGGCATTACAACCAGGAACACTGCAGCTGATTAGCAATGCAGAAACATGGTTAGGCGGTGCTGCTTCTGGAAAAAACTGAAGTGACTTATTGCATCCACAGCCAACCATAAGCCTGCTAAGAAGAGCAATGCCACAGTTAACAAATGGCAAGCGGCAGGAGAAATTACCCGGGAGTTTCACCCCGATACAGATTACTTGAAGTCTCGGAGAGACAGCACATGCAAGCTGCCTAGGCGAGACCTAATGATACAACCTATTTTGAACATGGATTGCTGCTCCACTAGAAGCCAGTAAAGTTCCTTCATCAGAGGTTTATAATGGTAGCGCCTAGGTTGTGGATAAATGATCCTGGCAGATACCTCAATGGCCTCAATTAATTTACAAAGAGGTCTTGTGGCCCCCACAGAGTTACCTCCTCTGGTTACAGTACTACATATGCTGCATGGCTTCAGAAGAACTTGATTGGTTTCATTCATGCCAACCCTCCCAAATCAGGTGGGAGACTAACAATTTTAAGTCTAGTCTCCCGCCTCCTGATTCCTGCATGCAAAAACCCGATTCCTCTGCGAGCTTCTGACGGCAGGCACTGGTCTTGAAAAACTCAGATTATACACGGACAGTAACATGCTCTTGCAGGCAAGTGCACCACATTCTTGTCACGCTCTCTCTGCCTGCCATAGCGCTTTCTCAGTGGTCTTGACAGGTAAGGAAAAAACATATATTTGCATTTCTCACATCCAATCCGGCAGCAGCACACTTGCAAGTCCCATACATGCCAATGACCCTATGCAGACTGCAATACAAGTTCTACCACCTTCTTCTTCTAAAATGTTGCAATGTATGCTGTTTGCAACAGTTTGTTCTGCAGCGGTAGTACCAACAGAGTTGTTTTTTTAGGCTTAGAGAATCATGCATCGAAAAAAAATGAAATTGCATCATTTTCTTTGCAAGGTTTCGAGGATTGCAGAACAGTTGGTGCATGTAAACATGCACAGGATTTTGTTTTTTCACTCGCTCAAATGAAGCACGGGGCGTCTTTTCAGATTTCAATTCAACGGACTGAAAAACAATACTCCAATTCAGTTCATCAACGTGTTCGTACGGTACAAAAGCAGAAACTCCATGGAATCCGTGCTCATGCAAATCGGATTCAATCACTGGAGCGGCTCGCTTTTGCATACACTTTGCAGGCACGTTTTTAGGTCTCGCTGAGCCCAGCACATGCGCTGGCTCGGAGAGACATTTTGGAGGTGAGTTTTCAAAGTGCTGCTGGCTGGCCTAGCGCTTGCGTTCACACGCGAACGGCTAGCCTTCAGCAGCACTTTGAAAACTCGTGCTTTAGTGCGTCATCGCGATCACTTTGGCTTTCAGAGCGATCGCAATGACTTTCGCTTTTACGGGCGCGCGGCATTACTTTTACTGCCGCGCGGCCAATGCTTGTTGTCTTTGGTATTCAGCCGTCCTGCGCCATTTCTTGCCTGACCCCTGACGCTCTCTCTGCCAGGAACAGGCGCATGCCTGCACAGAGATCTTAAACCAGCCCCCGGCGTGCAGAGGTACCGCGGGTATGTAGCTCTTCTGACAGGGGCCAGGCCACCATCAATGCGCAGGGCTCACACGCACACTCAAGTACATCGAAGAAACAGTCTTTCACAGCCTGTCACACTGCTCGCTCCATAAACAACGTGGCGCCCAGTGCACAGGGCAGGAGATAGCAAAGGCTCTGCTTGGAATGATTCATGTGAGTCCAGAGCACTGGTGGGGTCACTTGGGCATCAGACAGATGGGTGTTGCTCAAAGCTGTCACCCCACACCGCAGCAAAAATTCAATGTACAGCCTCAGAAAACAAAGTGCTCAGCAATGAATAACTGCCCATGATGGGATGCCCCCTCGCAGTGACTGTACAGCCAACGAGCTTTACTTGTGACAACCTTAGAATACATCGCCTTCAGGGCAGCACTGGCAGCCTGGTATTGGGCTCAGGTTCAAAGCTTCGCAGCCTCCTCAAGCTGCGAGTAACGGGAAACAGTGAATAAAAACTAGAGATATACCGGCTCGTGCCAGCGGAGTAAGGACCAGGGGCCGCATTACAATAAGTGCCCCTGGAGCGGGCCTCCGTTTTACAAATACCCGAGCAAGATATTTTGTAATTCTCACGAAATGCTGTTCGTCCCAAGTGAGCTTAGGCAGTGCATGCACTTGCCAAGTTTGATTTTAACATGTGGGATTCTAGATTTTTTTTTTTAAATTGCCTGGGCAGCTGACCTGAGAGGCGTGCGAGGCTACTGCTCCCCCAGCCCTCCCAATCCCAACTCTCTCCCCCACCACTCAATTCAGCAGCGCATCACTCCTCTGCAGAAACCCAGCACCGCACCTACACACCGACCAGCGCATGCCCAAAGCACCGAGCAAGATATTTTGTAATTCTCACGAAATGCTGTTCGCCCCAGTACACTCCACTTAATTTTAGTAGGAGGAAAAACAGTGCGACAACCCCTGCAAAAAGCAGCAGAAAGTTGACGAAATGCGACACTTTTCCCTCCTCCCCCACGTGAGCATTACCACCTAGAATAGCTGAAGAGCCAACTCCCCCATTGTATCAGGGCCCTACATGCTGTCAGTGTGCATTTCAGCATCACGGGACTGCATTATTGTCCCATCTGCCTTCACCTTATCGCTCATGGGTTGTGCAGCATCCATGGTATTTTAAAAACGCGCTGTAGCGTACTTTAATATGCCTCTCTACAGTTTCTCATCTATCTTTCCAGTCTTTTTATTTCATTTGTCACTGTTTTTTACCTCTCCAATCTATCTCCCTTCACTGGCTCCTCACCCGCCCCTTCACCCTTCCGCTCTCTCACTCCCACTCTCTCCTTTCGAGGTTTCCTGTCTGCACCCAAATGCCAGAAGAGCTATGCCATATTTGTAGGAAAGGTGTGTTTTTCTTCAGCTGGGGAGTAACAAGGCCTTCTGTGTCTCTATTGATCATAATAAATGAACCACACTTGCGTAACAGGCATAAACCTTGTACTAGTTCAGCGGCCCACAGCTTGTTTCAAAGCAGGTAATGTTTATAAAGAACTAAACTCAATGTCCACAGGTCTGTTTTTAAGAAACCATGAAAATGCAGCCAACTCTTTCTGCTCTTTTACTTTGCTTAATACAACCCATGTTGACCTTCAAGCTGTGTAAGGGAGTCTGGAGAAGTACGGAATAGGTAAATGTTGTAGAATGCCAAAATGAGGCGCCACAGTGAACTACTTTTACAACGTTTTTATACTATCATTTCTTTGACGTTTTGTTGTTTTCTGCATGCTGGTAGTGTTTGTTTACACAGTAGTGAATAACTTACTTCACTCATGTGTTTAGGTACCACTAATGCGATACTTTTACCCACACTAAAATTATTTTTGCGGGTCATGTCTGTGTAAGAGCTTGTGATGATTTTTAAAGTGTCCGTTTATAAACCACTTTCATGTATATGCAACATACGATTTCCATCAGCATTACAAAACCGAACAAACACAATGCTCATAGACCATGTCACCTATGAGACGCCAGTCAGTGTTGGTTCTTAGTCAGAAGACTTGCATTATAAGATTTGATTTTTTTTTGTTAGTTACCTTGCAATTAGCAGATAGATGCCCACGCATGCAAAGTGTGCTTGGTTAAAAGTCCAACTGATTGGTTCAAGTATAGGACCTCAAGATTGGCCAGTCTCAGAGGCACATATTTCCCTCATTCTTTTTGTTGGCTTTTCAGTGCAGAATATCTGCATATGGGTGGGGAAAGCAGAACTTCCAATACCAGGCTACCAGGAAGTACAAAACAGAATTTGAGACAAATGGACTAACACGTAGGCCAAATGTTTGTATGAAGTAAAAAAAAGCATTGACATAGCCAATAGGTCTCGCATTTGGGACCTTATAAGTGTTTAGTTATCCACCACAATATCCTTGGTGCAACAACATCAACTGTTGCATGGCTAAACACTTATAAGGTCCCAAAGGCGAGACCTATTGGCTATGCCAATGCTTGTTAATTCCTTCAGTCTAGTCTGCAAAGGTGCAGAAAAGAACCAACGAATGATAGGGAGCTGCATTCTTTGAGGCGGAGAAGGAACAATAGCCTACAAAAACCACCGCTCTCCTCCGAAAACAGATTCCCAAAGAGTTACTGAGCACGTACACATAAACAATTCCAGTAGTTTCATATATTATGTCCCATAAAACGAGACTGTCCTTCAATTATTATTTTTAAGTGTTACCTTTGTTGACAATAAGAAATCCCATCGTGGGATAACAAATATTTGGCTAAAACTGAAAAGCGTCGGCATCCTGCCAGATCCAGTCTCTAACTCCACACTTTACCTGCCACCCGCAGGTCATCTTCAGAATATCCGTGTGTGATTCTGCATCGCTTCCGGGTCTGCAGGGTCAGCGAATGGGAGAGCTCATTTCTTGTGACTGACAGGGAGTTGGAAACGTAACGTTCGCTCCGGAAGAAATAATAACGGAAGTTATCGCCCCAGTGCTTGATCCCTGCGAACATTACAGTGAATCCATGAATAATGACTAGAGGACAGCCAACCAATGAGAACGAGTGTGCATCGGTCTCCTCTCCGGTCCTCTCCATGGCTGTGTTCAATGTGAGATGAAAGATATCGAGGACGGACATTGGACGTTGCCCTGGTCCAATGAGCAGAAGAGTTTGGCAGTTTACTTTCTGGCTATGAACGGTTCCTTCATTTTTGCAGTTTTATATAGCGCGAACTCGACCCGAAGGCATCAGAGCGCTTTACACAGGCACCTGTTACGTCACAGAAGGACACCGTCCTTTTTGGTAGGCATGGGGGGAAGGGGGGAACAAGTGATTTACCCAGAGTCACAGGAAGCTGAGCTCACACCAATGGTATTTTTGTCCCGTGACGCACCGGCAGCGTAAGGGGCTTGTCCAATCTTTGGTCAACATCGCAGGCGTTTCAGGAAGTACGGATGATAGGAGGCTTGCTATTGGAAGTTTTGTTGGTCCAATGAGTTCACACGGCGGGGAGTTTCCTCTCTGGTCCGCAAGTCCTGTTAGTGCAGAATGTCGTGGATTCACGAATTGCCCAGTTATGCGGTTTCCTCACCGGCCCGGACTCAATGATTTATGCTCCAAACTTTGTTCGGAGATAAAACGTTTCTGATTGGTGGCGGCTCTTTGCCAATGAGTGGGTTTGCTTCTTACACTTTCGCACTGAAAGTAACGAGTTTTGACACATTCAGACTTCCTACCGAAAGGGCTACCTCACCTGCGGGTTAGAACCCGAGTACAAACTTAGGGGCAGATCTACAAGAAAGTGCTGCATTGTGGCACCGCCAGCCCTTTGGCTGCACCACGCTGCGGCACTTTCAGAGCACAGGAATGCAACATATTTACAAGAATATGTCGCATTCCTGTGCTCTCCCCTGCGCTGGTGCACAAACAGCTGCCAAGCGCCGTCGCAGGCACCCCACCCATGCAATATGGTGCTAGGATGCCTACGTCGTGGGGAGATTCTTTTTGTGCAGGAAGGGACACCTTCCTGCACAAAAACAATCACTAGAGGCTTTTTCCTCTTTCAATGCGTGCTGTAGAATGCAACACGCATTGACAGAGGAATAAACGAGGAGAAATGAAAACCTTTCTCCTCGTTGCGACTTGATTCGCTACCTCTAGGGTGGCGTAGCATTCACACGCATCTCCAGATTTACGATTTCTCGTAAATCTGGAGATGTGTCTTGTTCCATGGGTGTTGCGTAGGAACACCCAATGCAACACCCATGGAATGCCCCTTCAACGCAAAGTGCTGCGTGTGAACGGGCCGTATTTACAAGGAGAGGAAAAGTCACGCAGGGTGGCTTTTTCTGCCCTTGTAAATATGGAGCACCCTCCCCAGCGCTACCAGTACGTCACAAAAAGTGACGTACTGGTGGCGCAGGGGGCTTGTAAATTTGCCCCTTAGTAATCAGGCATTATTTTTTTTTGTTGCAGTTTTATATCGCGTGAACTCGACCAGAAGGTATCCGAGCGCTTTAAATGAGCACCATTCGCAGTACAGACGGACACATTCACTTATGGTA
The DNA here is from genome assembly GCF_964204655.1 of Triturus cristatus. NCBI lineage: Eukaryota > Metazoa > Chordata > Amphibia > Caudata > Salamandridae > Triturus > Triturus cristatus. The sequence goes on from NW_028187305.1 coordinate 1,325,216, forward strand.
GGCATGGGGAGATTAAGTGAGTTGCCCAGAACCTCCAGCCAGACTCCAACTTAGTTCCCCAGCATCAAAGTCGGCCGCTCTGGCCATTACGCCACATCATCTCCTAAACGACTTCCACAGAAAGGGCTCAATGTCGTCACAGGTTCGTAAAAGAATGTCTACATTTATTTTTTCAAATAACCACTCGAGAAGCCAGTGAAACAAGCATTTGTAAAAGCATTAGGTTTCACCGATATTGTTAATGGGCTGTTTAGGTTTTGCCTGCACAGCGCGTGCATCGAATGTTTGAGGGGTGCAGAAGTGGTATAAACATCCATTACGCTTCAGGTATCATGAAGAGGCCCGTCTCAACTCTCTGGAGGAGGTGAGGTGGATTTCTGGTGACATCCCACAGGACGAGTGCTGGGTGATTAATTGTACAATAGGACCTGTTTTCCTCCCCACACAAGGCTGAGTCACCCGGGTACCACATCTGGAGTAACACACCCTCTGAGGTGACCATGTACAGGTGTCACTTCAAAGGTTTCCGCATTAGAATTTAGACACCTGCTGTTTGGGGTCCCCAAAGGGAAACTAATCTGAGTGTGAATTTGTGAATCTCCCCTCTGGACGCGAGGACGGGAAACTATTCTTTTCGTTTAATGACTCATGATCTAAATCAAGTGATGGGCACTGCCCAGATAATGTTTCCCTGGAGCTGTAATGAATGCGCAGATACAAACGTCCCCACTGCAGAGATGTCCTTTCTTTTAAACAGCCTCAAAGCTGAACTGACATCATTTTGTTATAAAAGTTTTAAAGGAATAGTTACCCACCCTCTGACACAGAGTGGTGCGAGTCAGATATATTAGCAGGGAAGGGAGAAGTCAGGAAAATAAAACACCTTTCACTCTTATCACACAACTGTTGGTGTTGGTGCCGAAAGGCTGCTTTGCTCCTAAGAATTTTTTTGAAGGGCCAAACAGTACATTTTACAGCAGAATGTTGTAAAACAGTTTCCACAACCAACATATTTTCCGGGTAGTTCTGAAGGGTACTAATCCAAAAAAGTCCCACTAATGTGCTGATGTTGACCCAATCCAAGGACCCAGAGAGTTTCCTTCTTACCTTCTGCCCTCTTCTGCCTTTTCTTTTTTCTTACTTCCCTGTTTTTCTTTTTCTCACCTCTACACGTTTTGTTCCTTTCTGTCTCTCTCTCTCTCTCTGCCCCTCCTCTATTTCTCTCTTTGTTACTTCTCTGATTTATCATTTTTCTTTTCTTGAGTACATCCCTGTTGCACACTTGCCAGCCCTTGACCCAAGAGCTCTCCATCGCCTTCTGCTGATATTATTCATCAGTTTCCTCATAAAAAGAGGGGTGGGGGGGGGCTAAAAGCAGTCATTTTTCTTTCATTATGACTAAGCCCGCCACACCATTGGGCTCAGTAGCAGCCCCAGACATTGGCTATGTTAATGCATTTGTGTATATCACTAGAAACAACCAAGAGCCGCACACAGATGCATTTACATTGCCAACCCCTAAAGGTCTCTGATTGCAGAGATCTATTGGCTTTGCCAATGCTTGTTTTCTATATGTTTTGGAATATGGATTCCACCGATAAGATAAGAATTGTCTGTCCCATTGTTGAATGTGATTGTGAATGTTAACCTTGCTTCTCTTTTAGGGAGCAGACAGGCCTCCTTTAGATGCCTTTTTCTGCATTGTGGCTTCCTCCGCAGAGTTCACATCTAGAGGAATTAGTCAAAGAACCCACCAAGGATCGGAGACGACTAACTCCAGTGCGCCCACCTTCGAGAGGGAATGGATTTCGATCCTTTGTCAGGTGTCCTCTTCAAGAGGTTCCATTCAGCCCTTATGTGGCAGGGGATGAGGCCCCTTTGGTGAAAGATCATGACAGCAGCCAGCTATGCCTCCGGCACCTCCAGCAACCAACTATGCCTCCTGCACCTCCAGCAGCCAGCTATGCCTCCAGCACTTCCTGCAGCCAGCTATGCCTCCGGCACCTCCAGCACCTCCAGCAGCCAGCTATGCCTCCGCCACCTCCAGCAGCCAGATATGCCTCCACCATCTCCAGCTGCCAGCTATGCCCCAGCACCTCCAGCAGCCAGCTATGCCCCCAGCACCTCCAGCAGCCAGCTATGCCTCCAGCATCTCCAGCAGTCAGCTATGCCCGAGCACCTCCAGCAGCCAGCTATGCCTCAAGCACCTCCAGCAGCCAGCTATGCCTACGGCACCTCCCGCAGCCAGCTATGCCTCCAGCATCTCCCGCAGCCAGCAATGCCCCCGGCACCTCCAGCAGCCAGCTATACCCCCAGCACCTCCAGCAGCCAGCTATGCCTCCTGCACCTCTAGCAGCCAGCTATGCCCTAAGCCCCTCCAGCAGCCAGCTATGCCTCCGGCACCTGCAGCAGCCTGCTATGTCCCCAGCACCTCCAGCAGACAGCTATGCCTCCGGCACCTCCAGCAGCCAGCTATGCCCCAGCCCCTCCAGCAGCCAGCTATGCCACCAGCAGCCAGCTATGCCCCCAGCTCCTCCAGCAGCCAGCTATGCCCGCAGCACGTCCAGCAGCCAGCTATGCCCCCAGCACCTCCAGCATCCAGCTATGCCTCCAGCTTCTCCAGCAGCCAGCTATGCCTCCAGCACCTCCAGCAGGCAGGTATGCCCGCAGCACCTCCGGCAGCCAGCTATGCCCCCAGCACTTCCAGCACCCAACTATGCCTCTGGCACCTCCAGCAGCCAGGTATGCCCCCAGCACCTCCAGCAACCAGCTATGCCCCCAGCCCCTCCAGCAGCCAGCTTTGCCCCCAACACCTCCGGCAGCCAGCTATGCCTCCAGCACCTCCAGCAGCCAGGCATGCCCCAGCCCCTCCAGCAGCCAGCTATGCCCCCAGCACCTCCAGCAGCCAGCTATGCCTCCTGCACCTCCAGCAGCCTCCGGATCCTGACTATTCTGGCAGAGTCGGGGGAGGATCCAGAGCTTTCACAGATTCTGGGAGTCAAACATTTCAGACTCTTGGGTTCTTCAGCTTGTAAATGACGGAAACAAAATAGACCCAAAACTCGAGTCAGGGTAAACTAGACACACCACTGAGATGACCTGTGCTCACCCTCTGGTAGTGTGGTGCAGAGCAGTCAGGCTTATCAAGAGAAGCAATGTGTAAAGTATTTGTGACACACACACACACGCACACATGCCCATGCACGAGCACACGCACGCACACACCACACACACGACCACACACACATGCACACACACGCGCACATACACAAACATCACACACACACAAACACACGCGCGCATGTGCACACACATGCACATGCGTGCACACACATGCACATGCGCGCACACACACACGAGCGCGCGCACACACACACACACACGCACCTCTCTGCCTCCCGTATAGCATACTGGCAGACTCGTATCAGACCAATTCTTCTCTCCGTCCATCTTGCTTTGACTCACCTCTTCCTCATGGTGACCTCGAGTCTTGTCACTGTGCTCAGCCTGCTGCAGTGTCGACAGAAGCGCCCTGGAGCTTCACTGCTATCTCTGCCGCTTGAGGGGAGGTCTGGACATCGCATCATTGGAACTGGCATCTGCTGCGGAGCCGGATTGAACCTTGTTGGAAACCGGGCAACCGGGTTAGCGGTCACCAGGTTCCCAGCACAATGGTAGCTTGGCTCGAGCGGTTGGGGGTCAGGCACCGTGTTAAGCGTACGTCACACCCTCACAATAACCATGCGTTCATCCGTTCCAAAAACGACACTACACCGTAAAAATTATGGAAGAAAGAAGAAAATATATATTTCTTTATCTTATTTTCTCTTAGTTGCAGGCTTCACATCATAAATACAATACTATAGGATTTTCCTTCAAAAGAGCAGGTCAAATAAACAATGCTACTTCGGAATTTCAACAAATAGGTTCAGGTCATCATTAAGCAAAGAATAAATAGAGGTGCAATAAATATAGATGGCAAATAAATACAGTCAGACAATAAATACAGTGCAAGAAGAAATTAGTGGAAGACAATAAATAAAGCACCTTCAATAATTAAGGTAAAGCAATCAATGACAATTACAGATCAGATCACTTTCATGAGGTCACTTGGTCTTACTTTGCCCATACCGAGCTTGTGGTCATTTGGGTGGCATGGGGGTGTCCCACCTAGATTGGTCAAGGCTGGGGCTTAAGCTGAGACAGAATGAGGATAACCTAATGATCTGGCCCTCCAAACTACACAGCCCCTCACAGATGTCACTGCACCAGTCTCAAATCACCCCTGGCACTCCCAGGCTGGTTCTAACACCCCTCTAGCCCCTAGAATGGTCTTTTAGGGCTCCACGGGGCCTTAGACGCCCCCTCTACCACTTACTGTCCCTTCCACGACTATCAGCTCCGCTCGGCGCCGTGTCGACGCCGTGAGGCAGCTCCGGATCGATGTCGCTGGGCGGCCTCGGTTCGATGTCGCCACTATCGGCTCCGCTTGGCGCCGTGTCGAAGCTGTGAGGCGGCTCCGGATCGATGTCGCTGGGCGGCCTTGGCTCGATGTCGCCTTCCGGCGTCGCAGGGACACGGTCTCCCCGCTTCCGGGTGTCTCCGGAGTGCGATCTCCACTCCCGACCTCCAGCGCGCTTCACCTCAGTTTCCGACGACTCCGGAGGGCGGACTTCACTCCCCCGTCAACGCCTCACCTCGACCTCCGGTGCCTCTCCACGACCTCCTTTGGCGCCCTCACCACGACCTCAGGTGACTTCCTACTCGACCTCCGGTGCCTCTCCACGACCTCCGCCGGCTCCCTCTCTCGACCTCTGTCGGCTCCAGGTACGACGTCTGCTTTCTATCAGCGCCGCTTCTCTACCTCAGGCCCCAGGTCTCCAGGCTTCTCGACGTCAGGACTCCAGGAGGACACCGCTGAACAGGTCAGGAGCTTGCTGTTTTTCCTCTTTAAGGCCTGTTCCAAATGTTCAGGTCCTTAAGATGGTTCTTCTGGTCTTGGTCCCACACAGGGCTTTAGGCTGGGCTTGGTCAGTAGGGACTAGCATCAAGGGTGGGTTTCTGGACCCCACTCCAAGCACTGGTTTCCACCCCTGCTGCCTTACTCCGACCTCCTTCTATCTCTGTGTCTTCTCTCCTCTCCAGTCAGATGCCAACTGCCTCTCTAAGATGGCCTCCCAACATTCTAAAACTGCCTCCCACTATCCCAGGATTCTAGAATGTTCCAGAAGGTTCTAGAAACCTCCAGTGAGTTCTGATTATGTCACAGGTGACAATGGGTGGCCACCATTTTGTGTCTCAGGCCCTCAGACAGAAGTTCCAGGGGTAGGGAAAATGGCTCCCTGACCCTGCATCAACACTAACAAGTCTGGTGGTTCCCAAAAAGGAAAAATTATAACAGGGTTTGAGGCAGAAGTGGGACAAAATAAATAATGATGAGGAGGGACCACCCAAAGGGCTGACAGGTCTAACACACGTCCCCCCCAGCTGAAAGTGGGGAGAGCTACCCAACCCCTTGGGAGTTCTCATCACTAAGGCGGAAATACCTTGAGAGACCGTCTGCATTGGCGTGGTCCACTCCAGGCCGATGTTCCACCTGAAAGTCCATTCCCTGTAGGGAGATAGACCACCTTAGCAACTTGGGATTCTCCCCCTTCATCTGCATCAGCCACCGAAGGGGTCTGTGATCGGTCTGAACTAGGAAGTGCGAGCCAAACAGGTATGGCCGCAACTTCTTCAGAGCCCATACCACTGCAAAGGCTTCATGCTCTATTGCACTCCACTTCTGTTCCCTGGTAAGTAGTCTCCGGGATAGGAAGACCACGGGTTGGTCCAGACCCTCTTCATTGAGTTGCGATAACACTGCCCCAATGCCATGTTCCGATGCATCCGTCTGGACAATGAACTCCTTGGAAAAGTCTGGGGCCCTTAAGACCGGGGCCTCGCACATGGCTTGCTTCAGTTTCACAAAGGCCTGCTGACAAGCCTCCGTCCAGACTACCCGTCGAGGTTGCTTCTTGGACGTAAGCTCCGTGAGGGGGGCCACAATGGTACCATACCCCTTCACGAAGCGGCGGTAATATCCGGTGAGGCCCAGAAAAGCTCGGACCTCAGTCTGAGTCTTGGGGGGTTTCAAGGCCATAATGGCCACGATTTTCGCCTGGAGGGGTTTCACCGCTCCCATACCCACCAAGCGTCCAGGGTACATTACCGACCACTGCTCGATCTGACATTTACTGGCCTTAATCGTTAAACCAGCTTGCTTCAGGGCCTGGAGAACAGCTTGCAGGTGACGCAAGTGATCCTCCCAGCTGTTACTGAAGACGGCAATGTCGTCCAGATAAGCAGCAGAGAAACTCTCCATTCCAGTGAGGATCTGGTTCACCAGACGCTGAAACGTGGCAGGTGCGTTCTTGAGCCCAAAGGGCATCACGCAGAACTGGTAGTGGCCCTTGGGCGTGGAGAAGGCTGACCTTTCCTTAGCTCCATCAGTCAGAGAGATCTGCCAGTACCCGGAAGTAAGGTCAAAGGTACTCAGATATTGGGCAGCTCCCAGCCGGTCAATCAGTTCACCGCCCTCGGAATCGGATGAGCATCAGTCTTGGTTACTGAGTTCAGTCCCCGGTAGTCCACACAGAACCTCAGTTCCGGTTGGGCACCCGGTGGTGCAGCTTTTGGTACTAATACCACCGGACTGGACCAGGGGCTGCTGGAAGGTTCAATCACTCCTAGCTCCAGCATCTTAGTGACTTCACTGTGAATGCTGGCCTTCACCTTGTCTGTCATCCGGTAGATCTTTGACTTCACAGGTGGGCTGTCTCCTGTGTCCACGTCATGGACGCACAGGTGAGTCCTACCCGGAACAAGGGAGAACAACGAAGAGTACTGCCCCAGGACCTGGCGGCAGTCCTCCTGCTGTTCAGGAGTTAGGGATGGGGAGAGAATCACTCCCTCCACCAACCCATCCTTCTCTTGAGACGCAAATAAGTCGGGGAGAGGCTCGCTTTCCACGTCCTCTACTCCGTCAGTCACCATCATCAATATGACTTCGGGCCTCTCATGGTGGGGTTTGAGGCGGTTGGCATGCAGCACCCGTAGGGGCTGGCCAGGGGTCTTAAGATCCACCAAATAGGTAGCCTTACCCTTCTTCTCCAACACCTCAAAGGGTCCTGACCAGCGATCCTGGAGGGCGCTAAGCTCTCCTGGTTCGATCACCCACACCTTCTGGCCAGGCTCCAATTCCACCGGATGAGCATTGTGGTCGTACCACGCCTTCATCACTGCTTGGCTGGCTTCCAAGTTGTCAGAAGCTTGCTTCCACAACTTAGCCATTTGGCTCCGGAAGGCCAGCATGTAGCTCACCACGTCCTGGGGAAGCTTTCTGGGAGTTCTTTCCCATCCGTCTCTCACCAGGCCGAGAGGTCCACGCACAGGGTGCCCATACAAAAGCTCGAAGGGGCTGAAGCCCACTCCCTTCTGTGGCACTTCCCTGTAAGAAAACAATAGACAGGGTAGGAGGACGTCCCATTTCCTCCGCAGGCTTTCAGGCAGACTTCTGATCATGCCTTTCAAGGTTTTATTGAACCTCTCCAACAGACCATTGGTCTGGGGATGGTAAGGAGTGGTGAACCGGTAGGTCACTCCACACTCCTTCCACATGGCCCGCATGTATGCTGACATGAAGTTGGTCCCCCTGTCAGACACAACTTCCTTGGGAAAACCCACTCGGGTAAAGATTCCCATCAGGGCCCTAGCCACAACAGGTGCAGTAATGGTCCTCAGAGGTATAGCCTCTGGGTACCGTGTGGCATGATCCACCAGGACCAGGATAAACCTGTGACCAGCTGTGGTAGGCGGATCTAACGGACCCACAATGTCAATGCCCACCCTTTCAAAGGGGGTGCTAACGACAGGAAGTGGTTCCAGGGGAGCTTTCAGCTTCACCCCTGTTTTCCCACTGGCTTGACAAGACACACACGTCCGGCAGTAGGTGTCGGACGACACTTTCATTTGAGGACAATAAAAGTGTGAGACAAGCCGGTCAAAGGTCTTGTCTTGCCCCAGGTGTCCTGCCAAGGGGATCTCATGAGCCAATTCCAGGAGAAAGGCTCGATAACGTTGAGGGACAACCAAGGCCCGTGACGATCCGTGCATGGGTGCCTTGGGTTCACTGTAGAGGAGGCCATCCTCCCAGTAAATGTTGTAGTTCCCCTCAACGTTCCCTGCTGCCTGGGCTTCGGCCTGTCGCCTCAGTCCCTCAAGGGTAGGACACTCCCTCTGGCCCTTGCAGAATTCCTCCCTGGTCGGCCCTCCCTCCACGTGCCACTCGGCCGGGATGGGTAGGTTCTCCAGTTCGGTAACATCCCCCTCCGCGGACTCCTGGACCACCACCTCCGGTGGCCTATCCGTCACACGGGGTGCGGATGCCGAGGCAGGCTCCTCCTGCCCTCAGTTCTTCCCTTGGTCGGCAGCCGGCTGTGCCTTTGTTCCAGGCTCCCGCCTAAACGAACTCCCCCTCCGGGTAGTCGCAGACCCTGTGCTGACACAGGCCCAGTCAGGTGTACCCAGCATCTCCGCATGAGTCCGGTATTCCACCTCCTTCCAAGCATTATGCTCCATGTCATTCCCCAGCAGACAATCGACTGGCACGGCAGGGCTTACGGCAACTCGAAGCAACCCTGCAACCCCTTCCCATTCAAATGGAACCTCGGCCACCGGATAGTGGCAGGGTGGAGTACAGTGGGAATCACCTGCTCTGGAGACACCAGTTGGCTACGTACCATAGTCATACTGGCTCCTGTGTCTCTCAGAGCCTCCCCTCTTTGGCCGTTGATGGTGACCCACTGCCCATACTTTGTGGTATTTGCGGGCACCTGGATCTTAGGAACCATCTCCCGTTCTCCCAGGGACACTAAAGTGACACCCGCCCACTCCCTTCCCTTATCTAAAGGCATCTCCTCCCCGAGCACTACACTAGCTACTCCGGGGGCCTTTGCTCCGATGGGAGGGGGTGGTCTTTTCGGGCACTTCACATCTCCCTTATAGTGTCCGACACCACCGCACTCGAAGCAATGGACAACCCTTGGCTGCTGACTCTGGCCAGGATTAGGGTTTCTGGGTGGGTTAGCCCTAGTGGTGAATCCCGTTCCCTTCCCTTGGAAACGTTTTCTTTTCCCCTCCCTCTTTCTTCTGGGGGGCGCCCTGTCCGGTCTTTTGAGAGTCCCCTCCAGTCCCCCTTGTGGACACCCGGGTACTAGCCCAAATGTCCGCCTCCTCAGCAAGCTTCCGGGGATTGGTCAGCTTGCTATCCACCAGGTGTTGACGCAGTTCGGGGAAATATTTTTCGAGCAGGTGTTCCTTCAACATCAAATCAAACAACCCCTCATAGTCCCTCACCTCGCTGCCCTGTATCCAACCCTCTAATGCCTTCTTTGCATAGTCCAGGAAATCCACCCAATTCTGTGTGCCCAGTTTGTGGGTACCCCGGAACTTCTGTCTGTACTTCTCGGGTGTTAGTCCAAACTTCCTCACGAGCGCCACTTTCATGGTGGGGTAGTGGGTCTGCTCATCCTGCTCCAGGGCCAATAATGTATCCCTGCCAGCTGGAGGAATGTATTTATACAATCCCCCTCCCCAATATTTCTCTGGAACCCCATGGGCTCTTAAAGAGACCTCATAGGCCGCTAGCCACTTGGCGATGTCATCTCCCACACTATAGCTGGCTACTATGTCTTTTGGCAGATAGGGTTTGGGTTCCCTGGTGATTTCTCTGTCTTCGCTGCCACCATTAGGAACAGTGTGTGCCCCGACCCGTAGGATCTGGAGATCTATCTCCCTGAGCCTCAACTCGTGAGCCATCCTCTGTTCCTCCTTTTCTTTCTCCAGCTTCGCCAACTCCCATGTGAGCTGTCTTTTCTCCCTCCGGTCAATTAATTCTGCTTCTGATAAGCCGTTGCTAGAGACACTGCTGCCCTTCCTTGAAAGTGTTCTGGGCCCCGCTAATAGGTTCCCCACCTCAGGTTGGTACAAACCAGCCCCCTCGCTGTCAGTCTCTCCATCCCTGTCCTCCTTCTCAACCTTACTTTCTCGTCGTGCCTCCCCCCAAGCCCTCAAGCTGGTCTGGAGCTCACCCTTCTTTGCACCTTGGGGACAATACACCCCCTTTCGCTGACAAAACTCTCTGAGTTGGGCCACAGTGTAAGTTTCCACATCTTCCAACACAAACTCCATTTTGCCCACTCAGGATAGAAGACAGTTGCTTACAGAAGCTATGCAGGGGGGTACCTTTTGTAATACCTCCTCCCACCACCAGAAGCAAATTTGGAAAAAACAAAACTCAAAATTAGGAAGTCCGCTTGGAGAAAACTCCCGGTGTAGGCCTATGGACTACCCAAAGTTATTGTCGAGTAGACGCAAGCACAGCTCTATCCCACCGCTGAACACCAATTTTATGTTGGAAACCGGGCAACCGGGTTAGCGGTCACCAGGTTCCCAGCACAATGGTAGCTTGGCTCGAGCGGTTGGGGGTCAGGCACCGTGTTAAGCGTACGTCACACCCTCACAATAACCATGCGTTCATCCGTTCCAAAAACGACACTACACCGTAAAAATTATGGAAGAAAGAAGAAAATATATATGTCTTTATCTTATTTTCTCTTAGTTGCAGGCTTCACATCATAAATACCATACAATAGGATTTTCCTTCAAAAGAGCAGGTCAAATAAACAATGCTACTTCGGAATTTCAACAAATAGGTTCAGGTCATCATTAAGCAAAGAATAAATAGAGGTGCAATAAATATAGACGGCAAATAAATACAGTCAGACAATAAATACAGTGCAAGAATAAATTAGTGGAAGACAATAAATAAAGCACCTTCAATAATTAAGGTAAAGCAATCAATGACAATTACAGATCAGATCACTTTCATGAGGTCACTTGGTATTACTTTGCCCATACCCAGCTTGTGGTCATTTGGGTGGCTGGGGGTGTCCCACCTAGATTGGTCAAGGCTGGGGCTTAAGCTGAGGCAGAATGAGGATAACCTAATGATCTGGCCCTCCAAACTACACAGCCCCTCACAGATGTCACTGCACCAGTCTCAGTTCACCCCTGGCACTCCCAGGCTGGTTCTAACACCCCTCTAGCCCCTAGAATGGTCTTTTAGGGCTCCACGGGGCCTTAGACGCCCCCTCTACCACTTACTGTCCCTTCCACGACTATCGGCTCCGCTCGGCGCCGTGTCGACGCTGTGAGGCAGCTCCGGATCGATGTCGCTGGGCGGCCTCGGTTCGATGTCGCCACTATCGGCTCCGCTTGGCGCCGTGTCGACGCTGTGAGGCGGCTCCGGATCGATGTCGCTGGGCGGCCTCGGCTCGATGTCGCCTTCCGGCGTCGCAGGGACACGGTCTCCCCGCTTCCGGGTGTCTCCGGAGTGCGATCTTCACTCCCGACCTCCAGCGCGCTTCACCTCAGTTTCCGACGACTCCGGAGGGCGGACTTCACTCCCCCGTCGACGCCTCACCTCGACCTCCGGTGCCTCTCCACGACCTCCGTCGGCGCCCTCACCACGACCTCAGGTGACTTCCTACTCGACCTCCGGTGCCTCTCCACGACCTCCGCCGGCGCCCTCTCTCGACCTCTGTCGGCTCCGGGTACGACATCTGCTTTCTATCAGCGCCGCTTCTTTACCTCAGGCCCCAGGTCTCCAGGCTTCTCGACGTCAGGACTCCAGGAGGACACCGCTGAACAGGTCAGGAGCTTGCTGTTTTTTCCTCTTTAAGGCCTGTTCCAAATGTTCAGGTCCTTAAGATGGTTCTTCTGGTCTTGGTCCCACACAGGTCTTTAGGCTGGGCTTGGTCAGTAGGGACTAGCATCAAGGGTGGGTTTCTGGACCCCACTCCAAGCACTGGTTTCCACCCCTGCTGCCTTACTCCGACCTCCTTCTATCTCTGTGTCCTCTCTCCTCTCCAGTCAGATGCCAACTGCCTCTCTAAGATGGCCTCCCAACATTCTAAAACTGCCTCCCACTATCCCAGGATTCTAGAATGTTCCAGAAGGTTCTAGAAACCTCCAGTGAGTTCTGGTTATGTCACAGGTGACAATGGGTGGCCACCATTTTGTGTCTCAGGCCCTCAGACAGAAGTTCCAGGGGTAGGGAAAATGGCTCCCTGACCCTGCATCAACACTAACAAGTCTGGTGGTTCCCAAAAAGGAAAAATTATAACAGGGTTTGAGGCAGAAGTGGGACAAAATAAATAATGATGAGGAGGGACCACCCAAAGGGCTGACAGGTCTAACAAACCTGGTCTGCGGTGAGGTTGAAATATTGAAGCAGGTCCCACCCCCATCCATCGTCTCATTCCGATTTACCGGCTCGGTTCCTGCTTTCTGGAATCTTCTGCCTGCCAAACTCTACCTGTCCTCCCCATCTTCAAAATCTTGCATTAGATCAGGACTTTTTCTGATCTGTAGTAACCATCCTTTCGATTCAAATGTTTGCAGTTAGCTATTTTCTGCTGTATTTTGCTTAGTTATGTGCAGCTCCTAGATATATACATTGCACCCACAAACCACAATGTATACAACAATCATATGCTCACAATACATCCGTCAATGTTTATACTGCTAATCGGAGACCAGTTTTCTACATTGTTTATTCAAAATATAGAACAAGACCCCCTTCATATTAACCCATTGTGAAGGACGATGCCATTGAGTCAAAGGTTAGGTGCAGTCATCCTGCTGTTCAGGAGTTAGGGATGGGGAGAGAATCACTCCCTCCACCAACCCATCCTTCTCTTGAGACGCAAATAAGTCGGGGAGAGGCTCGCTTTCCACGTCCTCTACTCCGTCAGTCACCATCATCAATATGACTTCGGGCCTCTCATGGTGGGGTTTGAGGCGATTGGCATGCAGCACCCGTAGGGGCTGGCCAGGGGTCTTAAGATCCACCAAATAGGTAGCCTTACCCTTCTTCTCCAACACCTCAAAGGGTCCTGACCAGCGATCCTGGAGGGCGCTAAGCTCTCCTGGTTCGATCACCCACACCTTCTGGCCAGGCTCCAATTCCACCGGATGAGCATTGTGGTCGTACCACGCCTTCATCACTGCTTGGCTGGCTTCCAAGTTGTCAGAAGCTTGCTTCCACAACTTAGCCATTTGGCTCCGGAAGGCCAGCATGTAGCTCACCACGTCCTGGGGAAGCTTTCTGGGAGTTCTTTCCCATCCGTCTCTCACCAGGCCAAGAGGTCCACGCACAGGGTGCCCATACAAAAGCTCGAAGGGGCTGAAGCCCACTCCCTTCTGTGGCACTTCCCTGTAAGAAAACAATAGACAGGGTAGGAGGACGTCCCATTTCCTCCGCAGGCTTTCAGGCAGACTTCTGATCATGCCTTTCAAGGTTTTATTGAACCTCTCCAACAGACCATTGGTCTGGGGATGGTAAGGAGTGGTGAACCGGTAGGTCACTCCACACTCCTTCCACATGGCCCGCATGTATGCTGACATGAAGTTGGTCCCCCTGTCAGACACAACTTCCTTGGGAAAACCCACTCGGGTAAAGATTCCCATCAGGGCCCTAGCCACAACAGGTGCAGTAATGGTCCTCAGAGGTATAGCCTCTGGGTACCGTGTGGCATGATCCACCATGACCAGGATAAACCTGTGACCAGCTGTGGTAGGCGGATCTAACGGACCCACAATGTCGATGCCCACCCTTTCAAAGGGGGTGCTAACGACAGGAAGTGGTTCCAGGGGAGCTTTCAGCTTCACCCCTGTTTTCCCACTGGCTTGACAAGACACACACGTCCGGCAGTAGGTGTCGGACGACACTTTCATTTGAGGACAATAAAAGTGTGAGACAAGCCGGGCAAAGGTCTTGTCTTGCCCCAGGTGTCCTGCCAAGGGGATTTCATGAGCCAATTCCAGGAGAAAGGCTCGATAACGTTGAGGGACAACCAAGGCCCGTGACGATCCGTGCATGGGTGCCTTGGGTTCACTGTAGAGGAGGCCATCCTCCCAGTAAATGTTGTAGTTCCCCTCAACGTTCCCTGCTGCCTGGGCTTCGGCCTGTCGCCTCAGTCCCTCAAGGGTAGGACACTCCCTCTGGCCCTTGCAGAATTCCTCCCTGGTCGGCCCTCCCTCCACGTGCCACTCGGCCGGGATGGGTAGGTTCTCCAGTTCGGTAACATCCCCCTCCGCGGACTCCTGGACCACCACCTCCGGTGGCCTATCCGTCACACGGGGCGCGGATGCCGAGGCAGGCTCCTCCTGCCCTCAGTTCTTCCCTTGGTCGGCAGCCGGCTGTGCCTTTGTTCCAGGCTCCCGCCTAAACGAACTCCCCCTCCGGGTAGTCGCAGACCCTGTGCTGACACAGGCCCAGTCAGGTGTACCCAGCATCTCCGCATGAGTCCGGTATTCCACCTCCTTCCAAGCATTATGCTCCATGTCATTCCCCAGCAGACAATCGACTGGCACGGCAGGGCTTACGGCAACTCGAAGCAACCCTGCAACCCCTTCCCATTCAAATGGAACCTCGGCCACCGGATAGTGGCAGGGTGGAGTACAGTGGGAATCACCTGCTCTGGAGACACCAGTTGGCTACGTACCATAGTCATACTGGCTCCTGTGTCTCTCAGAGCCTCCCCTCTTTGGCCGTTGATGGTGACCCACTGCCCATACTTTGTGGTATTTGCGGGCACCTGGATCTTAGGAACCATCTCCCGTTCTCCCAGGGACACTAAAGTGACACCCGCCCACTCCCTTCCCTTATCTAAAGGCATCTCCTCCCCGAGCACTACACTAGCTACTCTGGGGGCCTTTCCTCCGATGGGAGGGGGTGGTCTTTTCGGGCACTTCACATCTCCCTTATAGTGTCCGACACCACCGCACTCGAAGCAATGGACAACCCTTGGCTGCTGACTCTGGCCAGGATTAGGGTTTCTGGGTGGGTTAGCCCTAGGGGTGAATCCCGTTCCCTTCCCTTGGAAACGTTTTCTTTTCCCCTCCCTCTTTCTTCTGGGGGGCGCCCTGTCCGGTCTTTTGAGAGTCCCCTCCAGTCCCCCTTGTGGACACCCGGGTACTAGCCCAAATGTCCGCCTCCTCAGCAAGCTTCCGGGGATTGGTCAGCTTGCTATCCACCAGGTGTTGACGAAATTCGGGGAAATATTTTTCGAGCAGGTGTTCCTTCAACATCAAATCAAACAACCCCTCATAGTCCCTCACCTCGCTGCCCTGTATCCAACCCTCTAATGCCTTCTTTGCATAGTCCAGGAAATCCACCCAATTCTGTGTGCCCAGTTTGTGGGTACCCCGGAACTTCTGTCTGTACTTCTCGGGTGTTAGTCCAAACTTCCTCACGAGCGCCACTTTCAGGGTGGGGTAGTGGGTCTGCTCATCCTGCTCCAGGGCCAATAATGTATCCCTGCCAGCTGGAGGCATGTATTTATACAATCCCCCTCCCCAATATTTCTCTGGAACCCCATGGGCTCTTAAAGAGACCTCATAGGCCGCTAGCCACTTGGCGATGTCATCTCCCACACTATAGCTGGCTACTATGTCTTTTGGAAGATAGGGTTTGGGTTCCCTGGTGATTTCTCTGTCTTCGCTGCCACCATTAGGAACAGTGTGTGCCCCGACCCGTAGGATCTGGAGATCTATCTCCCTGAGCCTCAACTCGTGAGCCATCCTCTGTTCCTCCTTTTCTTTCTCCAGCTTCGCCAACTCCCATGTGAGCTGTCTTTTCTCCCTCCGGTCAATTAATTCTGCTTCTGATAAGCCGTTGCTAGAGACACTGCTGCCCTTCCTTGAAAGTGTTCTGGGCCCCGCTAATAGGTTCCCCACCTCAGGTTGGTACAAACCAGCCCCCTCGCTGTCAGTCTCTCCATCCCTGTCCTCCTTCTCAACCTTACTTTCTCGTCGTGCCTCCCCCCAAGCCCTCAAGCTGGTCTGGAGCTCACCCTTCTTTGCACCTTGGGGACAATACACCCCCTTTCGCTGACAAAACTCTCTGAGTTGGGCCACAGTGTAAGTTTCCACATCTTCCAACACAAACTCCATTTTGCCCACTCAGGATAGAAGACAGTTGCTTACAGAAGCTATGCAGGGGGGTACCTTTTGTAATACCTCCTCCCACCACCAGAAGCAAATTTGGAAAAAACAAAACTCAAAATTAGGAAGTCCGCTTGGAGAAAACTCCCGGTGTAGGCCTATGGACTACCCAAAGTTATTGTCGAGTAGACGCAAGCACAGCTCTATCCCACCGCTGAACACCAATTTTATGTTGGAAACCCGGCAACCGGGTTAGCGGTCACCAGGTTCCCAGCACAATGGTAGCTTGGCTCGAGCGGTTGGGGGTCAGGCACCGTGTTAAGCGTACGTCACACCCTCACAATAACCATGCGTTCATCCGTTCCAAAAACGACACTACACCGTAAAAATTATGGAAGAAAGAAGAAAATATATATGTCTTTATCTTATTTTCTCTTAGTTGCAGGCTTCACATCATAAATACAATACAATAGGATTTTCCTTAAAAAGAGCAGGTCAAATATACAATGCTACTTCGGAATTTCAACAAATAGGTTCAGGTCATCATTAAGCAAAGAATAAATAGAGGTGCAATAAATATAGATGGCAAATAAATACAGTCAGACAATAAATACAGTGCAAGAATAAATTAGTGGAAGACAATAAATAAAGCACCTTCAATAATTAAGGTAAAGCAATCAATGACAATTACAGATCAGATCACTTTCATGAGGTCACTTGGTCTTACTTTGCCCATACCCAGCTTGTGGTCATTTGGGTGGCTGGGGGTGTCCCACCTAGATTGGTCAAGGCTGGGGCTTAAGCTGAGGCAGAATGAGGATAACCTAATGATCTGGCCCTCCAAACTACACAGCCCCTCACAGATGTCACTGCACCAGTCTCAGCTCACCCCTGGCACTCCCAGGCTGGTTCTAACACCCCTCTAGCCCCTAGAATGGTATTTTAGGGCTCCACGGGGCCTTAGACGCCCCCTCTACCACTTACTGTCCCTTCCACGACTATCGGCTCCGCTCGGCGCCGTGTCGACGCTGTGAGGCAGCTCCGGATCGATGTCGCTGGGCGGCCTCGGTTCGATGTCGCCACTATCGGCTCCGCTTGGCGCCGTGTCGACGCTGTGAGGCGGCTCCGGATCGATGTCGCTGGGCGGCCTCGGCTCGATGTCGCCTTCCGGCGTCGCAGGGACACGGTCTCCCCACTTCCGGGTGTCTCCGGAGTGCGATCTTCACTCCCGACCTCCAGCGCGCTTCACCTCAGTTTCCGACGACTCCGGAGGGCGGACTTCACTCCCCCGTCGACGCCTCACCTCGACCTCCGGTGCCTCTCCACGACCTCCGTCGGCGCCCTCACCACGACCTCAGGTGACTTCCTACTCGACCTCCGGTGCCTCTTCACGACCTCCGCCGGCGCCCTCTCTCGACCTCTGTCGGCTCCGGGTACGACGTCTGCTTTCTATCAGCGCCGCTTCTTTACCTCAGGCCCCAGGTCTCCAGGCTTCTCGACGTCAGGACTCCAGGAGGACACCGCTGAACAGGTTAGGAGCTTGCTGTTTTTTCCTCTTTAAGGCCTGTTCCAAATGTTCAGGTCCTTAAGATGGTTCTTCTGGTCTTGGTCCCACACAGGGCTTTAGGCTGGGCTTGGTCAGTAGGGACTAGCATCAAGGGTGGGTTTCTGGACCCCACTCCAAGCACTGGTTTCCACCCCTGCTGCCTTACTCCGACCTCCTTCTATCTCTGTGTCCTCTCTCCTCTCCAGTCAGATGCCAACTGCCTCTCTAAGATGGCCTCCCAACATTCTAAAACTGCCTCCCACTATCCCAGGATTCTAGAATGTTCCAGAAGGTTCTAGAAACCTCCAGTGAGTTCTGGTTATGTCACAGGTGACAATGGGTGGCCACCATTTTGTGTCTCAGGCCCTCAGACAGAAGTTCCAGGGGTAGGGAAAATGGCTCCCTGACCCTGCATCAACACTAACAAGTCTGGTGGTTCCCAAAAAGGAAAAATTATAACAGGGTTTGAGGCAGAAGTGGGACAAAATAAATAATGATGAGGAGGGACCACCCAAAGGGCTGACAGGTCTAACAAACCTGGTCTGCGGTGAGGTTGAAATATTGAAGCAGGTCCCACCCCCATCCATCGTCTCATTCCGATTTACCGGCTCGGTTCCTGCTTTCTGGAATCTTCTGCCCGCCAAACTCTACCTGTCCTCCTCATCTTCAAAATCTTGCATTAGATCAGGACTTTTTCTGATCTGTAGTAACCATCCTTTCGATTCAAATGTTTGCAGTTAGCTATTTTCTGCTGTATTTTGCTTAGTTATGTGCAGCTCCTAGATATATGCATTGCACCCACAAACCACAATGTATACAACAATCATATGCTCACAATACATCCGTCAATGTTTATACTGCTAATCGGAGACCAGTTTTCTACATTGTTTATTCAAAATATAGAACAAGACCCCCTTCATATTAACCCATTGTGAAGGACGATGCCATTGAGTCAAAGGTTAGGTGAAGTCACTTCCTGTGGTGTATTGTGGGTCATAGATCACGTGATTTTACCTTCATCATGGAAGCCTGGCTTTCAACCTCCAACCTTCTCTGTTTGTTTCAGAGGTCTGGTCATGATGATGAAATGGAACTGCCCCCTGAGCATTCAAGAAGAACTGAAGACATCTTTTCAACTGTGCTCTACTCGCAGTACTTACCCCCACCATCCTCTGCGTCATTGGCTGATGATTGCTCGACTACCAACCTCGTGAGTATGTCAGCATCAGAGTCAGTGGTTTGGTTCAGCATCCTTCCTGGAGAACAAGACCCACCAAAGCCAGCTTGATGCTTATCTCTCTATCTTCCCCCTTCACCTAAGGAATCAGTTCACCCATCTCTCCGCCCCCCCACTCAAGACATCGTTTTGCTTCCACCCCTCATCCACATCGCTTTGGTCCCACACACGTGTCTCCATCTTGCTTCCACCTTGTGTTGTTTCCTCCACCCACTTTAAAAACCTAGCCTCCACCAGAGACCACCCATCTTGTTTCCCACCACCTGCTTTCAGAAAAGAAAAAAGGAATGTTTTATTTAATGCGCCATTTTGTGGGTGTGCATTCATGCGTGGTGCATGTGCATATAGAATGATGCAGCAGGCAGTGTCAAAAGTTTTTTTTGTTTTTGTTTTATTATTTCGTCATGCGGCACAGCATTAGGAATGATAAAACCATTGGCAAATCCAATTGGACCCAAAAGGTGAGAACTATTGGTTTGCCAGAGCTCGTTATCCATTGTGTTTTTTTACCACCTTTTTGGTGTTAAATGGTTTTTTTTTTAATGAACACGATACATTTGCCTTTTGAATCTTTCTATTTACTCTATTTCTGTATCTCAGAAGTGACCAAGAGGTTGCCTAGTTGCCTCTGCAGCATTTAACTTTACAAGTCTGTGGTCTTGACAAACACAACCTTATGGAATCAAATCCAACAACCTTTGCAGTACCAGAACCTGCCAGATAAGTGATGTGCCACAGCGAAGCATCGGCTTTTAACAACTAGGATTTCGATTTAAGAAGAAGGTTCTACCTTAAGATGCAAGACAGCATCAGTAAAATATGGGAACGCAAGGGTCAGGCACTGATGGAAAAGCCCCACAGCCTGCTGGGTAGTCAGCCATCTGGAATCCTCCCTCACATGAACACTTCCTTTTGTGGTTGCTCCGAGCGCAGAAAAGAGACAAGAATGGACAGCATCAAGGAAGGTAGAGACACTATGGGGCATATTATCAAGGAAACGCGATAAATATTGCATTTCCCGCTTTGCGCGATTTTGGCCAACGCCGACTATCGCTGGAATTAATCGCTGAGATATCGCGTTATTATCAAAGCATTTCTCCAAGGCGATTAAAAATCCGGGGATAGAGGCGAAATGCAGGATTATCGCTGGGAATCCAGCGATAAACCTGCAGCGATAGGGGAATCCTTATTGATAGGGAGATGTGGACTTAGCCGTACAATCCACCTCCCATGATACAGATAGGCAAGTCAGGATTTTTGCAGACGTTAAGTACCGGCGATAACAGCGGTTAGCACAGCTTTTTTTATCGCTTCATGGTTCTGGGGCTGCGTTGATAATAGAGCGAAGTTGTGTCTGCGAGTGTTTCCATGACGTGTTAGTCAGGAACGCCTACTTTGCATGTCATTAGCGATATATATCGCTGACATGTAAAGTGGAAAAGAAACAACAGCTAACGCCTGTAATCCTGCGCTAACACCTGTTAGCGCAGGCTTGTTAATTGGGCGATTAAAATATCGCTGCTTTTTCGGCAAAAAGGGCCGCAAATATGGCGATATTGCCCTTGATAATATGCCCCTATGAACCTGAATCTCTGAAGCAGACAGGAGCAATAGATACTGATACGATCCACACTGTGGACGCAGCCAATGTTGAGGGGTTTTGCGATGATCTGGGAACTGGGGAGGAGGCCAGTGGGCCAGAGAGAGGAAAAAGCAAGAGGAAGGGGCAGAAAAAGCCCTTATCCCTCCAACAGCCACCACCAGGAATAAGAGAGGAGCCGGGACATCCAGCAGGCAGTGCTCACACGCGGAAAAGAACACCCAGATCCAGTAATTGCGGGTTGTTTGAATAGTGGGGATGGACTCTAGCCTACATTAACCTATGGGAATTCTTGCATCCATTTGGAAGACAATGACCATGAGGAGAAAAACAAGTGCAAAGAGCGCTAGAGGGCTGATGGGTTAGTGGAGCATAACACGGCATTGGGAGGTTCATGGTCACTTCTTGGCCTCCATGGGTCCTGGGGCACCGCTGGGGTAAGGGCGGCAGTCTGTGCCCAGGGGGATAAGCAGAACACCGTGATGAGAGATTGGCGGTTCCTTTCACTCTTCTCCAGGATGATGTGGGCCCACAAGAAGATACTGCCTACTCGGAATAAACCAATATAAAGGCTGTTAAAAAATATATACATATATATATATGAAGTACATGGGAATAGGCAGGTGGGGACCCACGCTGTATTATACAGATATTATCAGATCATAGGTAAGAACCTCCATATTAATGTCATGTGTCATTTTCTAATTGAATATTTTAACATTTTTATATATTTTACATAGAATTGTTTCTTTTAAATATTTATTGTGATGAGATGATTTTACGATTTGATCTATTATTGTATTGCTGATTTGCATTCATACAAATGGTCAAGATACGAATTTCTTCTCTGTCCATTAGGAAGTAGAAAGCACGTGTGCAGGCACTAAGCACTGGTAATGAGACTCCGATACCGCGTCATGTGATCAAGGCCGTGGTAGGCCGAAACGCGTCATGGTGGTCATGGTGGATTGAAGGCTTTTAATAAAGACACTGACTGAGCACTGAATTTGGGTTTGCTCGCCGTTCTTTCCTGCGAAAGGGAAGTCCATGGATACGGTGGTGAAAGTGATATATATATATCATCACTTGTGGATGCATTCAGCAAGAACTAATATTTTTTATTTTCTTTATTTTTGCTGAATCCAATGAAGACCGCACTCTTATGGCAAAGTTATGGACTCCAGAAGCTGTATGACAGTGATGCACCCTCACCATCAATTGCCCGCAAACAGAGAATGAGATGAATTTGAAAGGTTTATGGCCATAGGGCCAGGTTCAAAAGTCATGATGTCAAATACTTATGATTTTTCATAACTGTTTGAAATACTCCCATGTGGGCACACGAGGCTCCCGTCACTGAGTGGCTCTTCGGAAACTCTACCTATCGACAAATCAAGGAGGACTGGCACTACCCAATCTAGAAGAGTATTATCTTGCTGCGCAACTGCAATGGGTGGCCAGGTGGCTCTCACTGCAGCCATCTTCCCGCCCTGGTCCTTTCGAGCCCTCCTCACTCTGTTTCACCCATGCAACAAGGAGAAGGCGCCAACCCCGCTGCTGCTCCACACAGCATACCATTGCTACCGCCGGTGCCTATACATAACACGAGGCGCGAAACTGTACCCAGGAACCCCCAATACACTTAACGATACAATACCTGCATGTCATAGGGCAAGGCCGCCACCTCACAAAATAGTTTGCCGCATCCCTCAGGCGCCAAACAGCAGCAGCACTATCATCCTCGCGGCAGAGCTGGAGGGATCTTTGCCGTCCCTTCACAGATGCTGAGTGGACCACTGTATTAGAAGGTCCTATTAGTGTACCACGGAACATACGCTGTCAATTAATACAATACTACATAACACAAAAAGCATATCTTACCCCGGCTTAAATTAATAAAGTTTTCAACCGCCCATGATGCTATACCATAGACGCGGACCTGATACACACGCTGTGGAGCTGTCCATGACTCGGAGAATCCTGGAGAGCGGTAACCGATGACAAGGATGACATATTGGCACCCATCACGACTACACAATGTGAATTAGAAGAGACGCGTAAACACCCAAAGTGCAGAGTAGAGGTAGTGCCAGTAAAACCACAATCAGATAGCACCAGATGTAGACCTGGCACCATGTACTTACAGTTCGAGACGAGGAGGCGCATAGGACGCTAATTGAAATGGGGCACGGGAAGGGTTGCTCTAGTTCGAGTTAAATGCAGATTTTCCACAGTTTTAATGTATAGAAAATCATGATTTTATTAAAGGCACGGAGGCTAATATTATGCATAGTTGCTTTATTACTACTCAAACAGCAGCAACATCACATGGAATTAGAATACGAATAAACACTCTAGAACACTGAACATGCTTATATCCCCGAACAGGCAGCCATCTTCCTCTTTGTAGCTGCGAAAAACCAAGTCCTTTGTAAACATACTCCTTCTTTTTCCAAATTCTTCCGTCCTCAATGCCAAATCTCTTCTTCTTTGTCAACCTATAAAACAAACAAATTTATTAACAATCATGGGAGGGCACAGCGGAGGGATAATATTAGCCTCCGTGCCTTTAATAAAATCATGATTTTCTATACATTAAAACTGTGGAAAATCTGCATTTTATGGCAAGGCCCGGAGGCCAATAATCTGCATGTTCAAAGTTCTTATAAAACCGAATCCAACACATTTTCCACAGGCTTAAAGTAAAACTTTCTAAAAGTATTATCATTAGACCAATCAGCCGATCTCATAATATCATTCAAACTAAACCCTCTCATGAAGGCCTTACTTGCCATAGCTCCTCTAACCGAATGAGCTCCAAAAACACTAATATCTACACCGGCCTTAATCATTACTCCCCTTATCCACCTTGCTAAAGTGGGTGTTGAAACAGCCTTATATGGTCTTACATATGAAATTAGTAATTGTGTACAATTTCCTGATCTCAAACCCAAGGTTCTTTTTTCATACTCCTTTAAACAACTTACCACACACAACATTCTATCCCCCTCAAAAAGAGGATAAAAATTGTCTTAGACATAGTATTTGTTCTTTTCCTAATTTCAAAACAAACCCCTCCTGGCTGAAAAAACCTTGAATTCACCTCCAATGCTCCTACATCAGAAACCCTCCTACAAGAAACTAGACATAAAAGCATAGCTAATTTCCATGATAAAAGTTTCAGATCTAAACCAGAATTTGCTCCCCAACTTTCCAACTCCTTTAATACCACTGAAACATCCCAAAGTGATGAATACTTTGCCCTTGGTGGATGCACAATACGCACACTTTTAACTAATCTTTTAATCAAAGCATGCTGACCAACAGGAAGTCTATCAACCAAAGCATGACCTGCCGAAATCGCCGACCTACTTGAATTTACTGTACTATACGCCAAACCCTCTTCAAATTGCTCTGACAAATAATCTGCAACCTCTACCACAGGTGCCGATATGGGATCCAAACCCCTCTTAATACACCAAACATTCCATTTTCTCCATGCTGAACCATATGACCTTGAAGTACCTCTTGACCAGGATTTAGACACAAGATCCTCCGCTCTCTTTGATAATCCATGCATCTGCCATACTCTCCTGAAATCAACCAAGCTATTAACCGCAACTGCCCTGACACCACCATTTCGTGAACGTTCCCTTGAACATCTTGTAGAATTTCCCTTATATTTGGCAAGACTACTGGATCCTCCACCAGAAGATTCATTATGTCCGGAAACCACACCTGAGCTCTCCAAAAGGGGGTTATCAGTATTAACTCCGCTTGCTCCCTCCTGACCTTGTTCAGGACTCTCTGGATCATTGAAAACGGAGGAAACGCATAATTCCTTCCCTCCTTCCATATCTGTAGAAATGCATCTACCCCAGTGGCGGCTGGTCCATAGGGGCGTCGGGGCAGCGCCCCAGTTGGCAAATCAACAAGAAAAACTGCTCACGGAGAAAGAAATGTAAGCAAACGGCAGACGCAATTCGTCTGTTTACATTTCTGGCCTGTGCTGGCAGCTGCTTCACAGCCTCAATTGCGCATGAGTCATTCAACAATGAACGTACAGCGCACACACGCAGGCAGAGCAGCAGGAGTCCAGAAGTGGACTCCTTCTGCGCATCTGCGAGCAGAGCGCTTTTTATTTCTGCACCCCACCCCACTCCACTGACATTACATTGGGTATGCTGCGCATGCCTAGTGTAGTGCAGGAGTCTGTAGATACGATCCTGCTCGGCCGGTGACGTAGAGTTGCCCATGCCCTGTAAAATGGCAGGATATCGCCGAGTAGCTGCCCCCAGTCGCATCCAGTCTTCTGATTTGCCACTTGTCAGGAGAGGACTCGGAGACGTGATGCGACGCGGGACCGGCGCAGGAGATGCCTTATCCTAGTAAGTTTGTTTTTATTTGATTTCATTAAATACTCCCTCCCCCTCCCCGCGCGTACCCCCGAGTCATGCCGGCCACAACTGAGCCTTGGACGGATGATCTTCACTTGTTGAGGTTGTGTGGGTCTGGTGCCATGGTTTATGAGGGCTGGTTCACCCCTGGAGGAATGCATCCTTGATTTGTACTTTCTGGTTATTGGGTAGGTTATTAAAAACACTAGAGTACAATCCGATACTATGAACTAACTTGGACTTTAGCAACTGTGTGTGTATTAATATTATGCTTATGCGACCCTCTTTCCCTAATCACGCGTCCTTCCTGTGTGACACTTTCAACTTTAACATCCTGAAGCAGGCTGGCACGTGGCGCCTGCAGTACAACCAGTAAACACATGCAAGTGTGCAAGGTCCAGGTTTTGCCGAGTTGAACTGCGGGGTGCAAAAGTGTAGTAAAAAACAAAAAGGTCAGGGGTGCCCAAGCTTCGGTTCACAAAGGCAGCCTCGGCTCGAAGTAAGTGTACCTCAATGTGCATATTCTGAGCTGGCCAATCCGATTTCCGGCGCACGCTTCCAGCACTTCAGGGACAACAAATATCGATCATGATTTGTGTGACATCGTGATGGAAACACACGCAAGTCAAGGGCGCAGCTCTCATTGGAAAATCAGGTGCAGTGGCACCGGGGCCCAGGGGTTTGAAGGTCCCACTTCTCGCTGATTGCTGCTGTCTCTTCCTACCCGATGGTGGCATAGAAGGGCCCATTTACTGTGCCTCCATTAGGGCCCCTGGGACTCATACTACGCCACTGCTTTTTTGTCACAGACTACAGAATATGCCCGTATGGTTCATATTTTCTTGAAATGAAAAAAGTATAAAGTCGCTTTCAGGACCTAAGGGGGTGTACATTAGGAACATTTTAAAGCATACGGATTTCTATGAGAAACTTCAAATATCTTGGTAAACAAGTAAGCCTGAAGCACAGTACCCTTCAGCATGTCAGCATGCATACACTCAGTTTTACAGTCCAGGTTCAGAGCACTAGGTCACCTTATTCCTACAATGACTTCAGTCAAATGTGCCCCCTTGATACATTTTCATACCTACTATACATATTCAGCACGAGGCATACTTTTAAATCAGAGCAGAATACCAACAGCGTAAGTGTAGCCAAGCAACCGGAACATATTAAAAAAACAAACCAGTCTTGAAATGCTAATAGATTCGCTTTTATTCCAGCCTAGTTGTTAAAATGACAACCCCCTCCCATCCTCCCAGTGGTTTGCTTGTAGTTTTCTGCCCCAGTGCACATGTTTGGTGTTATTTGGGAGGGTATGTGCGTATGCCACCTGGATTTTTTGCTGGCACCCGACGCAATTCCATACTTCGCTCAGGACGACAGCACAAGGTCACACGGCGTGCGAAGTCTGGGGAGTCAAGAGTTCTCACATTCCTGACCCGAAACCCAGGCTCTTGGAGGGAGGCCCTGTCAAGCTCAGCCCCCAAAGTAACGGTATTCTAACTTTTCTCTCGCCAAACCACCTGTGACGTTGGTCCGCTGTACACATAAATTGGTGATTAAGGCCTCTTTTAGTCCCCAAATCACACACTTGGGAGTTTAGAAGCCCCGGTGCGAATAACCAGGCAGTGATTTCATCAAAGACACTGCACCCTGCCCAACACAGCTCTCGTGAAGGGCACGAAGGTAGGGGCACTTAGAGGGCACTTGAAACCGAATTACCACATTCCTGGGCCGAATTAAAGAGCTCTGCTAAAGCATTCAAGCTGGCTTAAAGGTAAGCTCCCTCCTACAATAAAATGTTATACTTGCAGGCATCATCTTTCACACTGTGAAACTGTTTTAGTGCTGTTTGTCCAGATGCAACACTAGCTGAACGCACACTCTGCGTCACATATTGTTCATCTGCCATGGTCTTCATAAGCGGAAGACACTACATGACACGAGGCTCCTGTCAGCCGGCTCAGAAATGCGATTCAGAGAACGTGCCGAGCTATACTTTGCACGGTCGCCCCTGCCTCTTTCAACCAGGCATTGTTTGCAGTTAATACTCGTACAAATATCAAGGCGAGGGCAGAACTTCAAAAGCACGTTCACCTTAGGAGAATCCATAGCTATAAAGAGTTGTTAGAATTCATATTAGCGCTCATTGTTACCACATTTATCATCTTGTTTTTAAAGTCAGATTATCATGTCAGGAAAATGGCAATATGGATAAAAAAACGATTGATTTAGCAAAAAGCACCAATTCATTTTTCTCAAATGTAATTTGTGCAAATTGTGTACAATTTGAACGAAATCAGCTGAACTGTGGAGACTGGCATTTGCCCCGTACCACGCAGGCTTTATTTGATTAAGTTATTGGATATTTCATTCCCCTCACCTAATGTAAAAAAGCAATCATACACACTTTCGCTGTCATCTACCAAGGGAAGCTTCGGAGTTGTGAAAAATATATTGCTTCTTCTGAACATGTCAGAAGGTTTAGAAGGGGGTACCTGGTAGTTCTTATTAAAAAGGGGTATTCATTTTGAGTTTACTTCTCTTTAATGCAGAAGGTAACGATAAATTAATCGAGCACTGACAAAGCTAATTGCTCTGAATTTAATGTGCAAAATATGGATACAATGCTCTTTAAAGCTAATCCTATCGCCTTTGGCACAGCTTTGTTACCTGAAAACATAGATAGAGACGACCAATGCAGAGGAGGCAGACGGAGAAAGCAATGTAAACATTGATACTGAGAAAACAATAGGAAAATAAAATGCAAGCACAGGTAACTTGAACGCTACAGGCGAACAAAGGGAAAAACAGACAGGAAAAACATACCGAGGAATCCTGACCAAAACTTGAAAAACATGATACAGCGGAAAAAAACGAAAGAAAAATAACTATTTTCTGTATACAACGCAAATAATGTATTATGTGATGATTAAGTTTCATGTACAGATGTAAATTAATCTGTCACGCATTACATTGTTAGGTAGTCCACAGGAGTGATACACACAACAGCCAACAGAACGACATGAAAGAGTAACACTCCTACGAATAGAGGCAAAGTACAGTCACTGTGAATTTTAAAGAATTGGTAACAATAGGTCTTTCAGACAGCTGCACTGTCAAGCCAGTCCTGAAAACCAACGGGATAGCCAATACATATGCTGCAGCACAGACACATAATCTATGCACATGAGACATAGTTCCCATACATTCACATATATAGAGAAAGCAACACCAATGCCACCAATCATGAACATACGGGGCATAAGGCCTAAAGACATTTACATATTGTGGAAGGGTTCAATAGGGATGTGCTCTATTAAGCGCTGCTGTTTTGCATTGCATTGTGTACAGTGCTGTACTTTAATGTGCTGTGTATTGTTGTGTTATGTTATATTCTGCTTTGATGTTCACTGCTCTAATCGAGTGCCAAGGGGTTTCCCGTATTGAATCGGATGTCCGGATTTGTGCTTTTGTCGTGTGCTATGTTGCACTGTATTGCACTGTTGTATGCTATAGTTTTCTGTACTGTATTGAGCAGTAACGTTGTGCACTTATGTTTGCTCCACAGTTCTGAGGCTTGCTGGACTGTGCTGTGCTTTGCTACACTATACTTTGTGGTGTTTTACTTGCTTTGCTGCGCTGCACTATACTGCGCACTATTCATGTATACTGGAATGGCCAGCAGTCTGTGTTTTGCTGTACAGTGTTACACCAATCAGCGGCAGCTCTGCCACGGTTGCGCTCACAGCACTCTGACTCGCAGACTGGGGCGATGGGATATTAATTAGGGAGGAAAATGTCTAAATGTATGGAAGTGCATTTCAGAACCTTTGGACCTTTTGAAGCTTGAATTTGGACTCTAAGCTTCTCAAGGAGGTCATTATCCGGGGTTATATGTGGCACTTCAGAAGTATTCCAATCGGAAGATATAGTTAACCCGGTATGAACGTTACTTAACAGGGTGGTGTCAGTGGGAAGTAAGAGTTTGATTTAATTTTATTTTGGTTGTGATTAGTTTAAAGAGCTCATTTATAAAGAGAGCTGTTTCTACGACACTGTTATATAGCAACAGGCCTCAGTCTCCTTGTAGTAGTAAGGGGGAGGTCAACATTTTTGTTTTCACAGTGCGCTTTGGGAATAAAAGGTTCAAACTATGAGAAAAAAATAAAACCCGAAATAAAGCATGTCAGAGTGTTTGCAAAGTGGCTAGATTGATTTTATTCACAGAAACAATAAAAATGTCATGATAACGCTGAGGGTTATTGTTTTTCCTAGAGAGAGATCAGAGTTTTGCCTGTGGAAGTTTTGAATCATGGAAAGGTAGTGCAGAAGGTTAATGTGCCTGCTGCAAAGATCATGTACCTGATGCAGATCACAAAATGCACATGATGTTTAGATGTTTAGTTGTTTGTTAAATAAAAAACATCTGTGAGGTACTCAGAAATGCATTGTATCTCAAAGTCTGTTATGAAGATCTGTGGTTATACTGAATAAGCAGCTGCCTATACTGAATAAGCTACCTGTGTTATATGACATCTCTTTATTAATGTAATAACTGCACATTCACAATTGCTTTATTAACCTTCCTGCTTTCTCAAATTTGCTTGAAAATGCACCATTTGGCCACTCATTTTTCAAAAGCCCTCCTTAGTTTGTTCGCTACGCTCGCTCGCTACGGTGTAGTATGACATTAATTTTACGCTCACCACTTTCAAATGTCACCAGCCGCCACTGATCTACCCCTTTCGCCTCTGGATCCGGACTCCAACTGTAGAAATCTTTCAACTGAGCATTCAACCTGTCTGCAAAAAGATCCACTTTCAACGGACCCCACAACCTCTCCAAACTCAGAAAAACTTCTCTCTTCAGTCTCCAATTGCTTACATCCCTCAGGTATCTTGAATACCAATCCGCTTCGACGTTGTTCAGCCCTGGTATATACTGAGCTTGAACCTTTATCTCCCTTTCCAAGCAAAACTCCCAAAACTCCTTGGCTAGCTCCGCCAACCCTCTTGACCGAACACCTCCCATCTTGTTCACATACCGAACTGCTGACAAATTGTCCATTTTCAAAAGTACACAACACTTCACTCGATCCTTCACAAAACTCTTTATCGCAAAGGATCCCGCCAGGAGTTCCAAACAATTTATGTCCATCTTTCCCTCTTTCTTCGACCATTGTCCCCCCGTTGCAATCATTCCACACCTTGCACCCCATCCGTGCATGCTCGCATCCGACTCTATCTCTATTTCTGGCATTTCTCCAAAAATTGCCCTTCTGTTCCAAGCATCCAAACTCATCATCCACCAATCCAACTCTTCCTGAGTTTCCTGATTCATTCTCACTTTCTGTGAATATCTTGCATGCTTCCTTAAATGATATGCCTTCAATCTCTGCAAAGCACGATAATGAAGAGGTGCTGGGAAAATTGCCTGAATCGATGATGACAGAAGACCCAGCAAACGAGCCAATTGTCTCAGAGTTATCCACTCCGCATTCCTGACTCTCCTCACTTCCTTCCTGATTCTCCTTACCTTCTCCATCGGCAACGTCAATACACATTCCAATGTCAGTATCTGAAAACCTAAAAATTTCATTTCCTGTTGTGGAACCACACAAGACTTCTCCTTGTTCACTACAAAACCCAGGTCCTCTATGACTTTCACCGCAAATTCTGTTTGTTCCTTCGCCAGAATCCGCTCCTCTGCCATAAACAGAATATCGTCCAGATACACAATCAGACGAATCCCTCTTGATCTCAACCAGGCTACCACAGGTCTCATCACCTTGGTAAAGCACCATGGAGCCGATGTTAGCCCGAACGGAAGACTCTTGAATCTCCATCTTCTCCCTTTGCACCTGAATTGCAAAAGGTATCTTTGCTCCTGACACATCGGAATTGTTAGATAAGCATCCTTTAAATCTAACCTCGTCATCCAATCTCCTTTCTTCAACAAGTCTCTCAACATGTGTATCCCTTCCATCTTGAAATGATTGTAACCAACCCAATCGTTTAGCTCCCTCAAATTTATTACTGGTCTCATACCTTTCTCTTTTTTCTCTACCAAAAACAAATTGCTTATGAAACAGCCTTGAACTTCTCTTGCTGGCTCTATTGCACCTTTCTCCTCCAATGCTAACACCTCCTCTGTCACAAGCAATTCCATCTCTCTTGTGAATCTTAAGATTTTCGGTACTCTCTCCTGAACTGGTGTACTGACAAAATCTATCCTGTAACCAGCTATAGTTTCCAACACCCAAGGATCTTGAGTAATTTCCTCCCAACGTGAAACAAATTGGGCTAGTCTGCCGCCCAATTTTATTCGAGTAACGGAATGGTCTGCTAGAGGTCTTACCTGAAACTCCTCTAGGCCTCCTCTCAGCACGCGAGCCCCTTGCTCTTCCTCTTTGCCTTTGTGGAAAGAAACTTCCCTGATCTGATCTCGAGAACACATATCCTCCTCCAAAACTTGCTCCATAGGGTCTTGAACCTCTTCCAAAATTGCTTCTGGTGAAGCCTTGTCCTCGGCCGGGAAACCGACCCCGCGTTCGCCCGGCCGATCCAAAAACCTTCCTAATGTCTTTTTGAACCTTTTGTAAGCTATTGAATGTGCCTACATATCTGGCCATGTCCTTAACGAAGTCATCTCCGAAAAGTAGGCCTTCGCTTCCTTCACCCAACTCCTTGCCAGCCAATTCTGCAAGCTTTGGGTCAATTTTAAAAAGAATACTCTTTCTTCTTTCTATGCACAAAGCTGCATTCGCATTTCCGAGTAAACAAATTGCCCTTTGCAGCCGCTGGCGCATCTCAATTACATCCACACCAGTATTACTGCTATGAGCTTCCTCACACATATCAAAGACTTTAGTCAGTGGGCCCAAGACGTCCAAAAGCCTGTCCTGACAACCCTTTAAACCTTTGTCAAGACCTCTTCTTGGATCCCTACCACCTTTATTTATAAAAGCCAACATCTTCTGATCTAATTCAGGTGTGTATGCCACCTTACTATTGAGACTAGGCCTTGGACACTCCGAACGTAGCCTCGTTCTTACCTCTTTAGGTATTTCTCTTCTAATCCAAAATCTTATATATTTGGCTACATGATCAGCCGGAGTCCACTGTGGTGATAATGGGTGCTGTATCAATAGCGGATCAAACATATCCTCTCCTTGAGGATCTACAAAATCCCCTATTTCCATTTTTATCTCCTTATCATCATATTTCCTTCTCTTTATAGGGATCTCTTCAACATCTGAATCCTCCAGGCTAGAACTACATGTCAGTTCCACATCACCTGAGGATGAACTTGAGTCACAGGATACTGCACTGTGCTTCCTCTTTTGCGCCTTTATAGCGCTAATTTTGGCCTTTATAGCCTTTTCTTTCTGAACCTTACGTTCATCACCCATTCATTTTTTACCTTTCTCCACATTCTTTCTTTTCTCCTTCCTTTTTCCACCTACACCAGACTTTCCTGCCACCACATCAACATCTTCAGTCGTCCAATAATTCTCCTCCTCACCACTTTTCTGCCTATTGTCTCTTTTTCTTAAGCTTTTCTCAAAAGTATCCTCTATTTTCTTATCAATTGATGCTGTTAAACCATCAAACATTTTTTCCATATAGGATTTCATCTTGTGTACCAAATTTCCTTCCATATTCTCCATTTTAAATTTATATTCTCCAAATAATCTTTCTCCAATCAAATAAATATTCTCCTATTTTTTTTTCCTAAACAACCTCCAAATCTTACCTCACTCAGTACTTCCCAAAGAAACACCTCTCAACTCAATGCCAAACCTCCCTGACCAAAACTCGACCTTTCGTGTGTGAAAAAACGATCAAACTCTGACAGAAACTGACATCTCCTTACTTCACCGACTTCCCTAAATATGGACGTCCGTTTTCCTATATTAACTAATGTGCACTCTCCCAAGCTCACAAAATGGCCGCCGTACGTTGCGCTTGTACGGCGGCTCATCTAATCCATTTCTCTAATCTTATTTTCAACAAATAACAAACGCGCTCGAGCGTAACATTCAATCCGCTCGGGCGCTGTAATTCAGCACGCGCTAACGCGCGCAAAGCAACACGCCCCTCGTCTCTCCTCGTGTGCTGCCCTACTGCTCTCGCGCACCTAACAACCTCCTCCTCTAAATACCGGTAAATCTCTTTGCGCGATGACTGCTCTCCACTTCTCCACGTTTAAACATCCTCATTTACAGAATAAATACCTCCTGTAACTCTCTTTCCAACCATCCATTCACGCTAAATTATCCCACATGTCCCTAGATCAAAACACACCGTTTTTTAATAAATAGCCCTCTCTAAGCTTTGCTCACAACTATTTATGCTTTTTAAAATTTCAATTTAAATTAATATTACTTCCTAATTAACATACAACCTCTATAATCTTTCATGATACAGTTCATGTAAATGTACTTATCTTGTTGTTCGAGCAGCAACAAAAGAGGAAGATGGCTGCCTGTTCTGGGGATATAAGCATGTTCAGTGTTCTAGAGTGTTTATTTGTATTCTAATTCCATGTGATGTTGCTGCTGTTTGAGTAGTAATAAAGGAACTATGCATAATATTGGCCTCCGGGCCTTGCCATAAAATCGAAGATATAAAAGGAGAATTATTGCTCTTCTTTGCCATTCTGAGACGCATTATTCAGCATCTAACAACTCGAAGATGTGCATTCAGCCCCTGTTTTCGAATTGCTTTAAGGTAAAAACGTGGTCAGCGAAATAGTGGGATCGGATTGTACTCAGAAATGGCGGGCATCCGTAACAATTGAGGCGGTAGTGGTTATTTTTGGTTCTGGGATTGCATCGCTTTTAAAATATTATTAAATTCTGCAGCCGTCTTCTTCCTCGTTTAATTGTGGCCTGACTCTGAGCATGCCTTTGGAAATAAGCACAATTAGGTTGGGAGGAGGTGGAGCCGCCGCATGCAGATCTTCTTGAAGACCCTAACGGGCAAAAGCATCACCCCAGAGGTGAGTGACCAGGGTCCTCCGGTAATAATGCGGGCTTGTGTTCGGGACCGGTAGACTGGGGACCTGGCCCTGAAGCTCATGTACTCGACTCGCCCTGCCTTGTTTCTGATCTCAGCCAGACTTGTGGCTTTCAGCCTGAGACCCTGTTTCGAAGCCTTCGGTGAGACCAAGTCTTTCGAACAACGCATGCGTGGCTGAGCCTACTCTCTGCCACCACCTTTCCTCCACTGGATGGCATTTATAATTGGGGGTTATTTTACCTAGCTGTATGTTCTGCGTACTCTAACCCAGTATTTAGTTGAGCCTAAGGTCTGTCACTTGTCTGAAGTGTGGTATTCCATGTCGCTATCGGAGTGTCGTGACCAGTGCTCATCTGTCCTTTTTGCAATGAAATGCTTTCATCTTGGCTTTCACAAGCCCTTGCTTGCCCTCTGTGACGTCAAGCACAAGGCTGACTGTAACCTGTATCCTCCTGCTCATTTATAATCTCTGCCCCACCCGTAGTATGCAGCTATATTTTTTAAGGAAAACTATCTGGCTGTCTTGCGAAATATTTATGGGATCTATAGCGATGACTTGTGGAGAGCATTTATCTGCCTTTTATTGAGGGATTGCGATTGTGTATTTTTTGCTAGAATTGGACTTGGTCAATTGTCTCTGAAGATTGTATGCAAGAATCATGCTCGCTGTTGCAAGCATGTGCTCGGGTAAAAAAGAATCTGCTTTTAATGTGTACAGATTGGTGATGGTGATATATAGCTCAGTAGTGATCTATCTAATATGCCCTTTAACCTTTGAGCGTTGTACATAATCCCATGCTTAACGAGGCATCAACAGCAGTTCTAAGGTCAGGATTTGTGTTGCTTTCACTTTTACCGGACAATACACTGTAGCATGCACGTTAGTATTATCTTGCACTCTTGTCAGAAAACGGGAGTTTATTTCTGCACCGAAATCTGATGGTGTACTTTGGCTTCCATGCAAAGTCTTCGGACTTATTTTGTGCAATATCAAATCGTTAGACATGCTATCGCTTTCTTTTTAACAAGTGCCCAGGGTCGATGGTAGAATTGTTGGCAGATATAGTACGTTACTAAAGCTTGTATTAACTATTGTAGTTAGAAACTACGTTAATTCCCCCTCATAATGCATTGTCAATGAAGACTGGTATTATTTTGATTATTAGACACAGAACTTCAGAAAATGCATGAACATCAATGGCTCCGTACAACGTTCTTAACTCAACGTTTTCCCTCCCAAGCCTGCTTTTTTCCAACAATTGGTTTGTCAGCTGTCACATTTTTACCTCTCTCGAACCTTTATTCTCTTATCATCTTATACTTATTGACACTCTTCCCTCTCAATTTCTTTTGTTTCACCATCTTTTCATCACAATTGTGTTATTTCTACCATGTTTCATAGTCTTCCTTTCTATTTTTTTTATTTTTATTTAATCTACTTATTTAAGCTCCCTTTTAGGTTGAAGCCTACCAGAGAGCACAGCTGTCTGGTTTGCTAAAGAAATCTCGGAGATCCAGAAAACTGGCCTAGAAATGCATTCGACTGTTGCTTACCATTGGCTTTGTGGTTTGTAACTCACATTTTCTGTCTTTCTATTTGCTGGCTTTATTTGCATTAGTCTGTCCAGCTTGAGTTTGCCCCGCCTGTTGCCCAAATCTTGTTTACTGTATTCTTCCACAGGTTTGCTTTCTGTAAACAGGCCTTCAAATCTTGTTCTTATCTTGTCACACATGCTGCTGTGCATTCAAAGACAGAGGTCAGATGTCTGTCTCTCTCTTCCAAGGAGCTCAGTGTTTATTTTTTGTTTTCTGACTTCAAAGTGAGAGAATTTGTGACAGTCCTGCTGAGTACCCATGTAAGAGGAGAGCGTGCTGGATGTTTTCTTTTTGTAGCACACAACTAAAAAAACAAGCATTGGCATAGCCAATAGGTCTCACTTTTGGGATCTTATAAGTATTTAGTTATGCAGCACAATATCCTTGGTGCAACAACATCAACTGTTGCATGGCTAAACACTTATAAGGTCCCAAAGGCGAGACCTATTGTCTGCCAGTGCTTGTTGAATTTTGCATGTATGTGTTTATGTATAAATAAATGCCTATCTGTGCATGAGTGCATGCTGTGAAGGGGTATGTGCACGTATTTTTGCTTGAGAATGGTGGGTGTATGTTTGTGCACTTGAGAATGGATGTGTTTGAGTGATTGCGTGGAGATGGAGGACTGTGGGTTTGTGTGCTCTTGTAAGTGAATGGGTGGCAGTGAATGTGTGTGTCCGCCTCACTGCTCAGCCACTGAGTATTATATATCATAAAAAAACTTTAGGGAAAAAACTGTCTACCTGTGTATTCCTGTGCATTGTCAGAATCATTGCCATTCATGAACGTTATAAGAGAGTAAAAATGATTCTATACCCTACCATGGCATCTTCTGGTGCCTCAGTGGCACTAACTTTAGACCGTGTTTACTATAATTGTGTAACTATTCCCAATATTTTCCCCCTGGGCACAGAGTTCCACGAGGTTAGAAAGCTGAACAATGGTGCACTGTTTTGTGTGATTCTTTCGTTTGGGCAACTGGGAGACGGCAATGATAAATTGAGAATTGTACGCAAAGGATAATATTTATTTTGCACAGCTAAAATATGTGTGTGCACTGCATTAAAGAGCAAACGCACTGCTGGCTCTCCAAGCAAACAGGTCCAGCGTCTCTCTACCCCTTGCCAATGTTACTTAGATTGCTGAGTTACTGGAAACTGGGTGCTGCATTGAAAGCCGCCACACCAACTTACTGCCAGACATCTTGGATGGGGGCCCACTGAGCTTGTGAACTTGAAGACAGCTCAAAAGCGAATTCTCAGTAGGATCCAGATGTTTTCTGCGTTATTTCCTGGAGCGCTAAGTTTTTACTTGCGAAGTGTGCTCAAGGAACACCGGCTTCCAGCGCCACTGCCACCCGTCAGAGTTCATAACAATGGATCCAGTACATGGGTGTGCTGACTTTCATCATTGCATCTTCGGGAGGCAGGTCTGCCCTGCTTGTAGAGGGGGTGATATCTACACTCTTAGAGGTAGCTTCGTGTGCGTAAGGTAACCTTATGAATGTCAATAGGAGGGTGGCTGAGGGTAGCACGCCTTTAGTACCCGTGGCAGTATTTTTGCTATCACTGGTCTCAGGGGTCAGTGGCAGCAATAGAAAGTGAGAAGGGACATGAGAGCTGCTTTCTGCAGTTTTACTACATTGTCTTTCACGTTCTCTCTCTGCAACGTATAGGAAGCTGCTGACATGGCAAACCGTGTGACGCCATCAGCTGCATGATGCCACTTCTGCCACCCCTGTCATTTTGGTGAATGACCTCCGTGGATATGGTCCTTTAAACGCAACAGCTTTAAATCTCAGGTGGTGATCCTTTGCTAGACTCAGATGGAACTGGTGGACAATGAGAACCCTAGCTTCATTCGCATAACAATAATTCACCATTATGCCCAATAAGGTAATTTATATCTTACTATAACTCTTTAGGGCACTTGTTATTTACAGACTTTTGATCTCCTTGGGTAAATATGGCTTTTTCTTTCTGCACGTCACCTAACGCTTCTAATTTCTTCTTGGTCACACCTCTTGCGATTGTTTCCTTTAGGTTATCATTTAATTCAATTACCATTGGGTCTTTTTCTCACTACATTTTCCTTTTTCTCACTCTTTCATTACTTTTAACTAAAATTGAGAACATCACTTTATGAGAAATTTCAAAAATAAAAAAATATACTCTTTTGTCTTTTTCCTTTGGGGCACGAATTAATTGCACCAAAATACCTAAATGCTCTTTCCAAGATACTCACATCAACAAGGAATTGTCAATAAGCCCGCATTTTCGTTATGTTTGCGTTTGCAGCCTTGATAAAGTTACTTTATAGTAACGAAACACATGTCGGCTGTCCTCTGCTACTCTACAACCGAGCTGTCCTTGATTGTCTTCATTCATCAATGTTTGATAAGTTCCAGGATTGGGACTTTCGTCTTTGATCTATGCATCGGAGTATAGCGTGCCCAGTGAAAGACATTATAACATAACACAGAAAATGTGTTTTGTACTTGCCAACTAATACCAAAATTTATTTTGCACTTGGCGTCAAATACACTGTACTCATTTGTGTTTGGAGTGGTTTCATATAAAGTAATATTGAAATCGCATTTTTGTAATGGGAATTGAACACACTGCTTTTTACCAGTGTCCGGAGTGGTTCAACTAAATAAAAATGTTTAATATTAAACATCTTGAACAAGAATTTATGTGCTAGTGATGTTCTATCTTTATTTACAAATTGTACTTTTCCTCTGCTCCTCTGTCTAAATTACTCAATACACATGTTTTAAAATAGCCATCTCTGTCATACTTACCTTCCAATTATCATAGTTTGTTTTGACTATTAGAGTGCCGAGGTACTATTCTCCTTATAAATATATGTTTGAACAGGTTTTCCAGTAATACTTGTTTGTTATACATCCTTGGTAGTGGGATGTACATGTTACCTTGATTGGCACCATCACTTGCATATATAATATAGTGAAAAGTACAGAAATAGTAGAATTCGATATGCGACAGTTCTTAAACCATCACTACCTTATCTGATATTGTAAGGAAGCTGCTGACGTGGCAAACCGTGTGACGCCATCAGCTGCATGATGCCACTTCTGCCACCCCTGTCATTTTGGTGAATGACCTCCGTGGATATGGTCCTTTAAACACAACAGCTTTAAATCTCAGGTGGTGATCATTTTACAGGGTGCCTCGATTATACACGGCCCACACAATATTGACCTACGGCTATATCGACTCTACAAGGTTGCCTTTTGTTTTATAAAGCTCAAACTTCACTCAACAGTGTTTCAGAGCACTGTGCCTATGGTTAATCGGAAAACACCAAGCAGAAGTCAACCCTGTGTTCACTGGAGATATTATTTACAATACTGTGTTTGAGAAACAGGATTTCAGTACCGTGGTGTCTAGGATGAGCAGTGGTGCATAAGATTGGTGAGTGTGCAAAATCTTAGAATTCCAGAGGATTGCAAAGCACATGAATAACAATTAGGCACTTGTGCCTTTACTAATAAACGTGACATAGCAGATACCGTTTAGCAGTTTGAATGATATATAAGCAGAGTAGAACCTAAAATGTAGCCTGGAGTGCCAAAACTAGAGCACGAATATAGACATCAAGAAATAAATCCGTACGTAGAAAGAAAACGGCGATTTGCGTGAAGCACCTTTGATTATACAAGTATGACTTGTGCGTGGTATAAAGGACTGGGTCACAAGAAGAGTACAAGTAAAAAAACACTGAAGTATGTATGAAGATAGAGTAAAGCAACAATTGCACAAGGCAACATTGGTCGAAATAAACCTCAGAGGTTAAAAGAAAACGACAAGAGACTGACCGAGGAATCTCCTAGAACCTGGAAGATAAGTAGTTTTAAGGATCTTGTGCATTACCACGAGTTAGGCATTAAAAGCAAATAATTGAATAAATGTAGACAGCCTGCTAGGTATATAAATGAACATAGATTTGACCTAGAGGATGTGATTTAAACGGGAAGGACAAGTGTTCCTCAAGTAGCAGGTTCAACAAGTGAGTGGGTAGGTCGATCCAAATATAAGGGTGGAGCAGGGTTGTGTATAAACGGTTCAGAGTGCAAAGGGCAAGAACAGGCTCTGGACAGAAGTGCGATTTCTAGTACATTGACAGTAATTAAAGGCGCGAGTGAACTAGGTATGACATCGGTGTGCAAAAGATAAGCAACTATTCTAAGATACTGAAACTTCTAGTATTTTTGCGCGGTAATATAGTACAATAGTGGGGTCAGTAGAGATCGCATTGAGCACAAAGCTGTTTAGATTAGTCAAGATAGTGAAACTGCAATTGCACCCTAATCACCATACCAGCCACCCAGGGAAATAACAATGGAATAGCCCATATAGTTAGGACAGAACAGGAGCACTACCCAGGGTCCAACCCCCTGCGTCCCTCCGAATGGCTGTAAAAGATAAATTGTTCAGATATATCTGGATAGATGGAGAAATGGAAAACACTTCCCTGACACCTGTAAGGTGGGTGCCACAGAACACATTGAGGCAGGAAAAGGAGGCCTGGGAGGGGCATCCACCATACTGACCCTTAATATGAGAGATCCCTGAGGCCAAGCACTTCCGGTGCATCAGTGGCATGTGTGTTAGGCAGGAAAAGGAGGCCTGGGAGGGGCATCCACCATACTGACCCTTAAAATGAGAGATCCCTGAGGCCAAGCACTTCCGGTGCACCAGTGGCATGTGTGTTAGGCAGGAAAAGGAGGCCAGGGAGGGGCAGCCACCATACTGACCCTTAATATGAGAGATCCCTGAGGCCAAGCACTTCCGGTGCACCAGTGGCATGTGTGTTAGGGGGCATGAATAACTCTCAGCACTCCTAACAAGAGGTGAGAGGATGTAGCCTTACGGCTAGAGCGGTCGACCTCGAAGTTTGAGAACTGGGTTAGAGTCTCAGCAACGACGTTCAACATCCTGTGATTCTGGGCAAATCTCTTAATCTCCTTGCGCCTAACAAAAATGAATGTGTCCATCTGTAACGAAACTGGTGCTCATGTAAAGCGCTCTGATACCTGAAATCTTCGGGTCGAGTTTGCGCTATATGAAACTCTTTAAAAATAAAAAGGTACGTTTTTACTTAACTTCACAAGTTAGTCCTTCCTAACCCTACAATGTCCTTCATTTTGCCTCTTGTACCTTATTCCTCTTCACCGGGCACGTCTTCCTCATTCCTCTTGCTCCTTCACTTCCACTCAGTTGTTTCTTGCCAGCATTCTTCGGTCTTAGCCTCTCCTTCACTCCTCTCCAGCCTCCCTTCTCCTCCCCCCCTCAACGCTTCTCCCCCCTTCTGCTCAGCTCTGACTCTTCTGCCTGTAGTCCTATTTAATACATCCAGTCTTCTTCAGCCTCGCCTCTTCTCCCTTTCTTCCTTTCTGTGCTTCACATACCCTTACCATTCATCTCCCCTTTTGCTTACTTCATCTACTTAACTTCTGTGACAAACCCCAGCAAAATCGACACAATGGTTATCTTTGTTCTTTTTGAGAAATCCTGCAATATATTTCTACGTAATGTAAATCATTTGTATATGTTTTTCTAAAGTGTTTGTTTTTATTTCGTATGGTTAATGAATATGAATTTTTAGGTTGAGCTTTGGCAGCGCGCAAGCGTTGCTGCAAGCAAGACCTACTGTAATCGATACAACCGCTTTATTCCTGCCTACAATTGGTTTATTCCAGCGTTGAACTTCTTTGTCGCCTCCTGTCTTGTTCCCACAGCCGATGCCTCACTTCCTTTAAAAACTCAGGAGCACCAGTGTACTAGGGCTAGCCTTCCTTATAGCCTTTGAGTAAGAACTTTTGTATGTATCTTTATCGATACTTTTGTCCAGTCGCTGCTTCTGCCCGTTTTGATTCCCCTTCTGCTTTGCATTACAAACCCCCCCCACCATACGAGCGCACACAGCCCCTTCAGCAGTCATCTTTTCCCCATCATTGCTTAGGTTAATTTTTGTTGCTTTCTGCCCTCTTGACGATGCCATGCTTCTTGTTTGGACGGCATTTGCCAATCCGTGTGTAATAAAGTAATGCAGCAGTAGCGCAGACACAGCCTCCTTCTTTCCGAGCCCTTTCTTCCCTCCACAGCAGTCAGCAAGCTGCAACGGATGGGTATGATTGATACGCCACACAGCATGCCACACAGCATGCCACGCCCACCCTGGCTTCTGGGAGAGGCCTTGTCCAGAGACCATGCCGTTTACAAGCACACATTATGTAAACCTAATCAGTGCAACCATTAAAACATGCATTTCAGCTGTTGCAGAGTTAAAACTGACATTCGCTGTGGCAGCGCACAGTTAATTATGTTTATAAAGCGAAAGGAAAAAAAATTACCTTACCTTTAAATGGCACGAGAGGAGAGGCAAGTCAGGGCGGTGGCCCAAATAATTATTTTTATATTGGAAAAAGTGTGTATAAAAGCAAAAAGTAAACCTTTGTATTGTGATGCTGTCCTTCTGTAACTCCACTAGCCCCTTCACTGAACGCAAACCAAAAAAGTGGCACTATTTATTGGTCTTTTCCCCCTAAACGTTACTGTGTAACATAGGCTAGTTCTGTGGGTGAAGCCAGAGTATGAAGCACGGACCAGTGACCCCTTATAAATGTGTGTCTGGCACAGATCAGTGATCCACATCTGGAGTATGTAGCATGAATTAAATTTGTTCTATGCAGCTAAGCACTGGTATATTGTATGTTATGTACCTTCGACCAGGGCCATGCTTTTTCTTAGCCTGGTTATGCAGCATGGCTGAGAGCCCACATCTTTGTTTGCCTGGTTCTGCAGAATGGGCAGTGGCCCTTTTTTGTTAGCTTAGTTATTCACCTTATGGTAAAAGAAGTTATATGTATAATTGCAAAAAACAATGAGAGGGACTAGCCTTAACAACTGAGTACCGGAGAGTACCTGCCCATTTAAAGCTCTGGCTATTTGCAAGGAAGTTTTAGAACCAATTCAGAAGCCTTAGGGTTGCGAATGAAAATAAGTGGCCATATTTAAGGCGCTGTTCTCCTTAAAGCTCAACAGCAATGAAAACAACTTTCCTTAATTGCCCATAGAACTGAAAAATATTCTAAAGTATGCAACTAAAATGTAAAATATTTACATATTTAAAATATAAAAACTGAATTTGTAAAAGTAAATGCTTCGATTTGTGCATAATTAGGTCTATGCTATATTTATTCAGTCTTGCAAAATCTCCACTGATTTGTTAATTTGTGTTTTTTCTTATTCTTCACTGCGCATTCATCTCTGTATTCACATTAATTCCACCCTCCTGTACGGCGTTCGTTACCACGATGGCCGGCGGCCATTTTGCCTTGGTCATACATTTGTAGTAATGTCCCTTCTTTGTACTGTTTCTATTTCAACTTTGGGACGGGCTAGAACTGTGCGGATTTTCACATCGTAATGGCGGCGGCCGTAGCTGCAAGACTGGGTGAGGAGGGCAGTTGAGGGTGGAGGTGCTTCTCCCATTTCGTAGGGGTTAAAAGTTCCAGGATTGTTTCCTCACTTGAAAACTGCTCGCAAGGAAAGCGGCCATGAAAGCTAACTCACTCATACTCCTGTTTTCCTTCTCCATAATGACTGGAAGGCACGTGTGACTAGAAAATGCCAACTATGAAACCCTTGATCTACTCTAGAGCAATTATCTATGTTGAAGGGTGGTGGCGCAGTCTGTGAGCCTCCCAC
This sequence comes from Triturus cristatus, assembly GCF_964204655.1. Taxonomy (NCBI): domain Eukaryota; kingdom Metazoa; phylum Chordata; class Amphibia; order Caudata; family Salamandridae; genus Triturus; species Triturus cristatus. The sequence goes on from NW_028187305.1 coordinate 1,368,407, forward strand.
ATTTTGACAAAAGCAGCCAGCATTTGCGTAAAATAAAACGATTCCCTTCACTAGTCTAGCAAGGAGTATCCATCCCCTTTTCAAGTATATGTGTCAAAGGGAGTCTGACGTATAAGAGTAAAGTCATTTTACTAAGCCTACATGTAGTAATCTCACTTAATGCAGAAACTTTAATTGTAGGTTTATTATGAAGCTTGGTACAAATGCATGCAGGTCTCTGTCAAGCCCAGCTGGAGAATGCATCATAACATTCTCTGCACACCGTTTCTCCCCACATTCTTATGACACAGCTCTATTCCAATTCTATCTCATCTTAAAGAGATATGCAAGTTACTACACATCTCCCTCCTTAATACAAACGACTCTAAAAATTAAAACAACTTCAAAAGCGAACATATTCCTCAAACCTCTTTGGAGTTATTATACGTCTTCCGAATTTGTTGGATTTGTTTTGCACACTGTTCTCCTTGGTCACGATTCCATTCTGCAAACCAGATTCCCCAGCAATCACAGGATTATCAGATTCACTCCCATCAGGATCCATCCCCAGCAATCACAGGATTATCAGATTCACTCAAACCAGATTCCCCAGCAATCACAGGATTATCAGATTCACTCCCATCAGGATCCATCCCCAGCTCACCTCCATTACTACACTTCTCCTGAGGAACACCACAACTCACTCTGCCGTCAGCATTTGGTATGACCAGTGGACTATCCAACAAATGAGAACTGGGATCCTGAACTCCAGAGAGGAAACCAGACTCAGACAAATTAGGCTTCTTAGTCACATCTCCTCCCTTTTCAACAGAAGGAACAATATCCATCCACTAAAACTCTTTTTTTTTCTTCCATAAAACGCGTCTTCCTTCTAACAATAGAATCATCTGAAATGGAAATACGACTCATGTGATGTACACTACCATCATCCAGTTCAACCGTGTTACGCATTACTTTAGTGACAATCCTTGGATCAGAGAAACTAGCTTGTAACTTACCCACTTCCTTTCCACTTTTAACCCTGACACTTTGTCCAATATTTATGCAAACATCTTTAGTACCATCCCATCCTCGTCGCCAAATTAAGTGTAGTAATCACACTTAATGCAGGAACTTTAATTGTAGGTTTATTCTGAAGCTTGGTACAAATGCATGCAGGTCTCTGTCAAGCCCAGCTGGAGAATGCATCATAACATTCTCTGCACACCGTTTCTCCCCACATTCTTATGACACAGCTCTATTCCAATTCTATCTCATCTTATAGAGATATGCAAGTTACTACACAACACCATGAAAAGACGTTTGTTCTTTGTATAGAACACTAAGATGACCATGTTCACCTGAAACTTGGGTGGATGAGTACTCATCCACAGGGTCTTCCCTGTGCAGAAGAACCTTCACCCATCTGCATCTGTAGATCTAGAGCCACTGATATGTGTACAACCCATCTTCAACTGTGCCGCCTTGGTGCTTTTCAGAGGTGAACGCTGTGTGCAGGAAATGTATGGTTTTGCTGTGAGGCCCACACTTCGTCACACATCGTTAGGTATCCGCGGTACCCCTTTCCTTATTTTCTTCATGATACCTCCCCTTTCCTTGGTCCTTTTCCTCGGCCTTGACACATGGTACCCCATTCCCGCAGTATTATTTTCTATTTGTTTCTTATATCCTTTTTGTCATGAAGTTGCAATGTATTGAGCGGCTTCACTTACGTGCACTTGGTATTACTTTTTTATTGCATAGGATGTTTCATTTATTTCTTCTCACCAAAGTGTATTTGCTAAAACTGGTTTAATGACCATCAATATCTCTCTATCATTTTTTTATCCATTTTGGTTAATTTGCACCGTGCAATACTTTAAACTAATTGGAGCGCCGGATTTCAATATTTGAAACCTTGATAAGAAAGGGGCAAAACACATGTCGGCTTCATGCAATGAACAGCACACTTTCCTGACACTGTCAACATTGGACTGCCTTAATATTCCATTGGTTACTGTTTCATAAGTATAATGTGTACCTGTAATATATAGTTTGACTAGATGAGTTAACGGTAAATTAACGTATTTGTGTGAGTGTACGTATTTATATATATCACTGTGCAATAGTGGTAATTGGAATCACAGTACGCAGTATTCTTTACCTGCAGTTGCCCCTGCCGGGTGGGCCAGGCATTTAATTTTCCAAGCAAATATTTCAAAGAAGCAACATAGGGAACTTTACCCCAGAACGGTGCAAAACGTATTTTAATACAAATTCCTTAATGCAAGTGAAAAAATAGCCCTTGCACTAAGCAATTTACAAGAAATAACTTTTTGTACCTTTCCGTAGTGCCATCCCTTATCTCGCTCCTGCAAAATACTTGTTTGGAAAATATATATAGCTTGAAACACCTATATCTAGCACCACAAGATGTACTATGTTGAGCCAACATTATTGCAACTTTGCGGATGGGGTGTCTTAAAAAATATATGTGTAGCGGCAGTGGTGTAGAATGGTAATAAGGGCTTCCCAAGTCCTGTAGGTTTTTGTTGGGCAGATGGTTTGCTCTGAATGTGTAATTGAGCTTACCCTGACCTTACAAAAAAACCGAAAGGGGCAGGACTTTTGTTTGGAAACAGAATAATGTGAATGTGTGCCGTAGGAGCAGCGCTGTACTGTGTAGAGTTGAGTTTGGTTGACTGGATGTAGTAAGGATTTGGAATTTGGAGGCAGAGCTTGAAAGTATGTTTGAGGGAAAAAAGGGATACAATTGAAGATATAGTGATCTCAAGATGTTATGCTGGAAATTGAGGAAATAGTTGACTAAGGTGAAGCTCCGCCACGTGTACAGGTGATGATGCTCATTTAGGAATGAGCTCAGGCAAGGAATGAATGATAGCATGAGAGAAGGATGTTGGGGAGATGAAAAGGTGTGTCGTGACTGGGCAGTATGGAAAAGCAGTCGGAAGGTTCCAAAAGCAGTCCGTCTCGGATTATTGATGTAAACAGAATATCTGGGGAAATGCCGGTTCTTTCTTTTCTTTCCATTTGTTAATTTTCTTTTCTTATTTGTGATTGGGATCTGTAATATATTTGATATATTCCCTTCCTTACTCTTTGGATAGAATGAAGCTCCGTTTCCAATTCCACGATTCCCTGACTTGATTTCATAGGGTGGAGCAATGTTCTGCAAATTCATAGAACCGACCTACAATTGTCTGTCTGCTTGAGCTTTTCACTATGTATGTGAAACGTCATGCAGCGTGGATTCATTTTACATATAGCTTCCGTATCCTCTCTTATGCTTTCTACCTTAACTTGCCCTGTGAGAATTACACAGTTAAAGTAGAATGCAGATCATGCTTCAGGGGCTTGTCAATGTTGATGGGTATTTGAGGTTGAGGCATTTGTCTAGTTGATGAACAGGTTTCTCCTGAAAGGCTGGCCAATGATGACATATATTGTAAGATGTTTTAGTTAAGAACGTCCATGCTTTGTGCATAAGCCTAGAGCCAAGTATTAACCCTTAAGCACAGCTATCTGGTTTGTTGAACGCGTACAGTGCAAAGAAACTGGGACGTGGTGTGCACAAAAACTCAGACTCGAAAGGCAATGTGCAAAAAACCTGACGTAAAACTCAGTATTGCATAGACTTCCCTCTTATAAGTCCAGGTCAGTACTTCACTTTGTCCTGGCTCCTGCCTTGCCTGTTGTGCATAGCATGGCAGAATCTCTTCTACAGTCCTAACTGGTTAAATCCCACTGACCGATACATGAAATAAATGGTTATGTGTGACGCACTTGAAACAAAAGGCAAAATAGGAATATAACTGGCTGTAAAGGCACTACGACAGTGTGTGCAGAAACCTGACTGAAAAGGCAGAGTATGCAGAACATATATTAAAAATGCAGTATGTGCAAAGAACCATATTGAAAAAAGGTTTATGCTGACAATCTGAACTTAAAAGGCATTGTTTACAAAGCACCTAACAAAACAAGCATTGGAAATGCATTAGGTCTCGCAATTGTTAGGTTTAGAGCCTCGGTGTTGTAAATGTTAATGTATATGTGTAAAAAACAGTTAATGAAAAAAGAAAGTGTACTTTTTATTTAAAATCCCAAAACTGCCATGTAGCTGAAAAGTGTGTTGATGCTGCCGTAAGGCTATATTGCCTACAGCTACTAGTGATAGCATTAAGTCAATTTTGCAACCGCAACAGTGACATTTTAAATGTTGAAGGCTATAAATCATGCCGTTACAATAAATGCGACAAACAGTGTCTCGTCTCGTACCACAATTACTGGATGTTACATTAACGTCAAGACTCAAACCTTGCTCCCCAGCACCAAAGTACATAGATGTTTCTGTTATGCCACATCTTCTCGAGTGTGTATTGGTAGACATCTCCTGTATGTAGTTACCATTATATGAATGTCTGTGTGAACGTGAGGCCGTGGCTATGCTTGTAAGGGTTTGAATGGTGGAAATAAGAAACCATGGCCTTTAAGTAGATATGGCAGATAGTATTACTGTATATAGTAAAAATGTTATCGTGCAGGTGATATTTGTCTAAACGTGTAACACGAATAAATAGTTTTAGAGTTAGTGTATCTTTCATTTTCACGTTTCGCGTTCACGCACAGTGCTGATTTTGTTTTAAAAATCTGCGATGTCGGCCTAAAGCAAGCACCTTGTATTGAAAGCCCAGTGCCAGTAAGTCTGGAGTGGCATAGCAGTTGTCAATGGTTTCACAATGTACTGTGAAAGGAAACAGCAATACTGTACTAAACGGAAACAGGCCCTTGTAGTGAAGATCTTTTTCAGTGTGGACGTAGCATGTGGTACCTCTTCACTAGAATATGTTTGAAATGCGTTGGCACCTTCTTTTCAGAAGAAAAGATAATGGTGCGCTAAGAAGTCTGTAAACGTGTGAAAACTTTGAATAGTTTGTGAACGTGTTTAAATTGGAGACTAGGAACAAATGTTCAACTGCGTTTTGGAAGTATTTATCGCGGCACCCACACTTTACCTTTGAACATGTTAAGCTAAAACGTGGTAGCCGTGATTGCTGCAAAAGTAAAGAAATTGCAACTAAATCTATTTCTTTACTTTTTAGCAATCGTGGCACATGTGCTTCAGGTTAACATGTTTAAAGGTAAAGTGCCTTGAAGAATTGTTTACTTTTTATTAACAGGTACTTATTGTTTCCAACTAAGTGGAACTCATTTTATCTTCTTCAGGAAGAAGAAGGCTCGCTGATTGCAGTCCTATACCAAAGTAAAAGTCTGACCTGGCAGGAAGCAGATACAACACAGTAAAGAGAGGGCAGATTAATTCTAGGTTTAGCTAACCAAGCACAAGCAATGGTTGTAAAAGGACAGGGTCTATTTCCATTGGAAATTTGGAAATTTTCCAAGTAGATTAGCAACCCCAATTGCTGTAACTGTACACAAGGTGAGACCTATTGTATTTGTGTGCAGGGTTATTGTAATGAAATAGAGCAGAATTGGCATGATGCGTACGTTATGGTGCCTCAGGCGTTTGGGTGTCTCGCTGTGTGAGTAAAAGGAGGGTGGTTTCAAAGCATTACATAGGTGAGCAAGCGGTTATCTTTTTAGGTCTCACCTGCGTAGGCTTTGCGCATGCGCAGTCTCGCTGGCGAGATTTAATGAGATGTGGGTATTTCTGTAAGGGGCATTAAGCCACGCCCCTCTTTGCCATTGGCTGGCGTCACCATTTATGCTAAACGGTGGCCAGCCATTGGAAAAGAGGTGTTGGTGAGGTATTTGCTTGGCTTTCTGAGCCGTCCCATTTGGACGGCCTGGCCTGCTTTGCGTTCGTCGCAAAAGGTTTCTTATCTTTATGGGGCCAAACACATGGCCCCATAAAGACAAGCAACCCACTAACAGGCGAGGCCGTCCAAGTGGCTCGGCAGAGAAAAGCACGAGCAAATACATCATGCGTCATGGCGATCTGCTCCGTGCCCGCGGTCGACACCCGCCACCAAACCGCCACAAACCGCCGCCGCCATGTTGAACAGCAGCTGCCTTCTTGGAGGAGTGAAGAGGAGCGCCATGCTGCAGCTGAGCGTGTGCTGCGGAGGGCCACGCCCCCCGCTCGGGTAAGCGGACTGCGGGTGTAGCGACGGCTACAGCTTGGACTCCAATTCCAGCCCCTGCAGCCCGACTGCGGAGTCTCCGTGCTTTCTGGTACCGGAAGCCTCCCCGCCTGCCACCACTGGTGTAATTTAGGAGTCGATGAGTTCACAACTACCACGGAGAGTGTGTACTAACACAGTCAGCGGCCCAATGCCCTTCATGTGTGCGTCCTCCCATTGCCCTGAATCATGGCTTTCACACCTGAACTTCTCTTTGGCGGTCATGTGTGCGTGCTCTTAGACAAAACATCCCCAAATCCTCTGTGGGTGAGCACTGCTACATACATCCCCCCGGAGTCATTGCTGAGTGCACAAACACTAATATATTTACTGTTGTAAAGAGTGTGTTCACACGCATTAACATCCCATTGTCCTCAGAGTGTGCGCTCATACATTAAAAATGTGTTTCCACTAGCATGAGATCACACTATCACCCGAGAGCCTCCTGAGCCAGAACGTGAACTCACACCCTGCACACCCACGAGTCTGTAGTGACTGTGTTCACGCAGATCGTCTAAGAGCACATACGAGTGTTTGTTCACACTCAACATACAAGGGCATGTAGTGAGTGTCTATTGACAAGCCGAGCATCTGCAAATATTTAATGAATGTGAAATCACACAAAGACCATCAAAGAGCCCGTTGTGAGTGCCTGCTCACAGTGAATATTCAAGTGTCTGTAGTGAGTGTGTGTGACACTGGATATTGAGCAGGATGTTGAGCAGACGCCGTGCCGAAGTCAGCAGCTTTGACTGTTACGCCACACCCCCCAAGTAAATATGCTTAGTTAATAATGCCAACACCCCTTCCCATTTGAATATTGCTCCAGAGAGCTGCTAGAAGACATCTTATCTAAGTAGGCGCTTGCAAGAAATTGTATTTGTATCTAGCGCTTCCTATCCCTGAGGAGGCGGCTTCAATGCACCAAGCCTTTGTTCCAGAGCCGGAATCCCCTCTCTGCTTGGTCCTCGGGAAAGAATGGTGGCCCTCGTACAGCACCGCCCAGCAGCCTCTTAAAATGCACGGATTCTGCAAGCAGCTGAACTTGCACTGCATCAAAGAGTGGCGCTGCGGGTGGTCAAGATCCCGTTTTCAACTCGGTGGTTAGAATCCCATGACGTCACAGCCACTCCCCCGGGTTATCTTTGTAGTTCTATGTCTTTGCATGAGGTTATTAGCTGACCCGCTGTCTCGAACATCAATAACGTAGAGAGGTTGGTAGACTCTCGGCTCCGTGAACCTCCGCATCCCGCACGGATATCCTGCACGAGATCCTCAACCTGTGCTACGCGGTCGTGTTTCTGAAGGAGAGTGGCACCCGACTGTGTGACTCCGAGGTTTCTGGCTGCGGTATCGCCGGAGAAACGAGCATTTGAACTTTGCGGCCTGTGCGGCCCTGGAGCCGGGACCTCAAGTGGACGCCGTGGCCGGGTGGCAGTTCAACAACAGCGGCCTGTTGTGACTGGGCGGAGGCGGTCCACCGGAGCGGTGCCAAACTCGGCCTACATTTCGTCGTGGTCGTTTCTACTGTCAAGTGTAGCGGTCCGAGTGCATGCCCGTGGGTGCAATTCTCAGATCCTCCGGTGGCTGCCCCTGCCTTTGATGGTGAGCTGCCCGGCTGCCGCCCGTATCCTGCCCTGATCATTGCGGGCCGCCCCCGGCTTTTCACGGGAGCGGGTCCGTAGTGGGGACGACTGTTGCCCGTGACCACGCAACGGATAACTTTTCGCCTGCCCCCGGAACCCGGTCACCAGCGACGTGGCCATCGAGACGCTTGTCCCAGGGTCCCGGCCCCGGTGAGGGTCGGGCATACTTGGCGGCCATCTTGTTGCGATGAAGCCTACCATCCTGTCCGCTGGGTCGCAGCGGGCTTGTGAGAGTGCGACTTTTGGGAGTGTGGCGGCGCGATCGCAGAGAGCTGTGCTGGGGTACGGCGACCTCCTCGAGGCCCTTGGTGCTCTTCACTCCTCCTTGATTCATGGTGTCGGGGTCTTGGGGAGTAAGCTCGACGGTGTGGCGTCGGCGTTGGGGCAATGGCGGCCCGCCTGTCCGCACGTACATAGGGACTACCCACACTGCGCACAGGAGGACACTTTGGCGGCCACCCCTGAGGTTAGTGCACGGCTGGACACTCAGGCCAGTATGCTACAGTGTGTTCGTCCAGCTGAGGGCCCGATCTGTCCCGGAGGCATTGGACCTGAGTGGGGTGTGGTAGCCTCGTCCCGTACGTGCCCTCCTGCGACCCAGGGACAACTCCAGCAACTATTGTCTGCTTTGGCTGCTTCTGCCTTCCTGGACCTTGAGTGCAGTGCATATCCTGGGGCAGCACTGGGAAGCCTGTTTCTCCACGCTGCGGACTGTGTTGATGCTCGGAGACTTCCACCCCACCTGTGTGCGTCGCTTCTCGGACGTTTTTGGACAATCCTCTACCTTGGAACGTCGGATATGGTGCTGGGTCGAGGGGTAGGCATGGGCAGAATTCCAAAGAGTGGTCAGGGATAAGGCGGATCCTTCAGGGGTGGTCATCTAGTGGACGGGCGGGCTCAGGGGTTGCGCGCTCTCATGGCATAGCTAACAGCATAATAGGTGCATAGTGCTCCCCATCTTTCTTGAGAAGATCGCTTTTGTGCTGTTTATTGTTCACTTTGGGGGAAATTTACCGTGCGGGAGGGAGAAGCCGGGGGTATGTTTTGAAGGCCCTCCTCCAGTTTATTAATACTTTCTCCACACCCCGTCTGGTGGGGTTCTTTTCCTACTTCTTTTTCCTTCTTCTCCTATATTTCGGGTTTGGTTCCAGGGCGACAGGCACACTGCTGGGGGGGGGGGGCCGTACTCATCTGCAGAGGTGCAGGGTGGGGGGTTGGGGGAGGGGGTTCTTTCGTCTTTTATCTCTTTTTCCATGGCCTCCTTTTTCTTCTCTGATTCTTTTTGTTTTTCTTTTTCTGGGATCAGTGTGATACACCTCCTTTGCTATGACTCGTTGCCGCTCCATGTGTACCACAATTTCCGGGGTGCTCTCCGGGAGTTCTGGCGGGGGACTGCAGGCGCTACTGCTTATGATACTCTTCCTCATCCTGATGTTCTTGTGTTTGCGCCATTGACCTAATAGATTGCTGTAAATTGTTTACGTCTATTACTCTGCATACCTGTAATTGCTGTTTGAAAATAGTCTGGCACCTGATCCTTCTGCCTTGTTTCATTATAAAACGAAAACCTTTTTCTCCTGGTGCCCTACCTACGCTGTTCACAGTATTAGCATCACGATTCTGCTCCCCGATGTGCTGCCTGTGTTTATACTTGCCTGTTTTTGCTCTGATTGCTTAGCGGCCGGCCCCGGGGGGTTGTAGGCCCATACTTGTTCTCTATTGAACTGTCAATAAAGATTTTCAAAAAAAAAAAATAAAAAATAACGTAGAGAGGTTACAGGAAAAAGTGCATAAGAAGGAACTGATGACAACCAAGCACATGAAGAGACAGGCACAAGCACAGCCAGGCATACACACATACGCTCAGCACACAAACACACATGCACGCATACACCCAAAAACATGTATATACCCTTAGCGCAATCACAGAGGCACACGCACAGCCACGCGCACAAACACGCACAGATGCAAACACGCATGCACAGTTTGACACAAACTCACACACGCGCACAAAACCCTCACCCAAGGCGGATTTCCTTTGTGCTGTCAAACGGGCCTTCCTCTCCCACAGCGGCACACGAAACGGGGCCTTTCAGGGGTAAATAATATGTGTCAAATCTACGCGGGAAAGTAGACCACAAGCCGCCTCACACTAGCCACTGGTGCAGTGTCTGATCAAACACATGCCATCTTGGGCGACTAAATATACACACACAGGGCAGGCTGTGTGGGAGCTCTCACTGTATATTTACTTGTGACATTAGACACCACCAGCTGGAGTAGCGGCATATAAATCAAAAAGAACCAGTTAATAAAACAAAAGACACTCCGTGCACTGGAAATAATAATAAACAAGCACTGGCACAGCCAATAGGTCTCGTGTTTAGAGAGAGCTATTGGCTTTGTTAACGTTTTTAATATGTGTTGCAGAGCATTGTGAATGTTGTGCAGCATTTTTAAAAGTTATAAGTAATAATTAAAAAAGTGTTATAACCGTTTGTCACTTTATATATGACCTAGAAAACATTATATACAACTGAAGTATCGTAATGCAAGCATTTGCAATGCAACAGGTCTCGCATTTATGCGAGTTTAAGCTATTGGCATTGTAAATGACAATGCCTTTTATTTATGTTTAAAAAACGAAAGTAAAAATAAAAGGCATCGTCATTTGCAATGTCAATAGCTCAAACTTGCGTAAATGCGAGACCTATTGCATTGTAAATGCTTGTTTAAAATAGCAGCATGGCCCCGTAGTGAATGGTGCAATCGATTGTGTGAGAGAGGCTTTTTTGTTATTAAGCGCACATTGGTTGAGACGCTTAGAGTTAATAAATGATAAATAATTAATACAATCCAGTGTAAGAAAATGCAGCACATAATATTGGTGTGTTTAATTGAAGCAGCAGTTATACTTTTTTTTTTTTTACTGTTAAGCAGAAGAGAAGTATGCGATTTTGCCACATTGGCAGTCTAATCAGGTGACGGAAAAAAGTGAAGCTTTAATAATTTACTTAGTATTATGTGATGTTAAGTGAAATAATGACTCGAACCCTGCTATATAGCTGAAAAATTTGTAGATGCTGCTGTAAAGCTATATTGCCCACAGCTAATAGTAATAGCATGAAGTCAATTTTGCAACTGCAACAGTGACATTTTAAATGTTGAAGGCTATAAATCATGTCCTTACAATAAATGCAACAAACAGTTTCATGTCTCGTCTCGTACCACAATTACTGGATGTTACGTTAACACTCGAACCTTGCTCCCCAGCACCAAAGTACATAGATGTTTCCATTATGCCACATCCTCTCTGTAGACATCTCCTGTAAATGGCATGAACGGAATCAAAACATTAGAAAAAAAATACTAGCAACAAAACATTACTGCAAATGCGGACCGAAAACAAAACGTTACAGGAAAACAGAAGAAGAACGTTAAAGTAGTTTTACGGGCGGAAACAGAACATTACAATAAAAAATAAATGAATGTTGAACCAAAAAACTACAGTTTCAATGTCAGCCAACACAAAGTATCGTTTCAATACGTTGTTGAACGAAAGAACAAAAAAAGGTCTAAAACCAGAGCTATAAACCTCACTTGTGTAGCGAGATTGTAATTACTCACTGTTCTCTGGGAGGAGCAACAGTAAATTGACAATGGATGCCTTTAAAAAATCATACTGCTGAATTTACGAGTGACAATGCAAGCAGCCAATTGTAAGAAAATAACCTCACTTTAATCTCGGGGAAACAGGGAGCTTAGGGAACCATTTGCAAGCCCTTAGTCACACCTGTGAGAACTGCGGCCTTCACCAGCTTATTCAAAAACCAACTCATAAGGGAGGCCATACGCTCAACCTAGTGTTTGCCAAACTGTCTGAAACAGAGGTACTCAGCATTCTTCCATTAAGCTGGACTGATCATTTCTTAATACAGTTCAGGCTGACTATACCAGCCGGCAGGGAATAATCAAACTAACTTTAGGTGGTGGAGGGATTGGGCCAAGCTCTCCAAAAAGGGCACAGCACCTCTCTTTTCAAGACGGAACCTGTTTAATCCAGAGGAGGTGCCTGAGGAAAACTATAATAGATATAGCAACTCCATTAACCAAGTGTTGGAGGGATGTATACCAAATAAAAAGCTCAGAATGAGAAGAACTCCCTCGGCCCCCTGGTTCAGTGAGGAGCTTAAAGTGCTGCGTTCAGCTCACCGACAGGCCGAAAGAAGCTGGCGCAGGTTGTACCTAGAAACAGACAAAAAAGCTCTAAAACTAATACAAGTTCAATACAAGATGGCTATTAGGGAGGCTAAGTTGCAATTCTACGCCAGCTCCATTCTGCAGGCATCTAATGGAACTAAGGCCCTCTTTAACATTGTAAGAGATCTTAGTAACCCTAGGTGTTTGGCCAGCACAGTTCAGCCATCACAAAATCTGTGCAATGAAATTGCCACTTTCTTCATTGATAAAGTCACTAACATTGTCAGTGGGTTTGATCAGAACGTCGCCGAGACCCCTCCGACTATCGCAGATATCAGGAGAGACATCTCTTTGAACTATTTTCAACCCCCCACGGAGAACTCCTTCACCAGCATAGCTCGGGAGATATCATCTGGGTCACCCCTTGACCCCCTCCCTCACTAGGTTTGGAAGGAATTCGGTTCCGACTTATTTCCAGATCTGTGGCAAATTTGATGCCAATCCTTGAGTGAAGGAGTTGTACCAAGCTGTTGGAAGCAGGCGATAGTCACCCCTCTACTGAAAAAAACATCCCTAGATCCATCACTGCCAGCCAACTTCCGTCCCATATCCCTCTTACCTTTTCCAGTTAAAATCTTGGAAAAAATGGTCAGCAAGTCCTTGTCTAATTTCCTGGAAGAAAATTTGCTCCTGGATAGGGACCAGTTTGGATTTCGACCAGGGCATGGGACGTAAACCGCATTGACAACCGTTCTGAACAAACTTCGAATGCGAGCCGACAGTGGCAGTTCCTCAGTGCTGGTGCTGTTGGACATGTCGGCCGCATTCGACACAGTTAGTCACGCGGTCTTGCTGGCAAGACTGGAAGGTCTGGGGGTAACGGCTCGTGCCTTGAAGTGGTTACAGTCCTATTTGGCTGACCGCCAACAGGCAGTCACCCTGACGCCATTTGTCTCCTCTTGGTCCTCGGTATGCCAGGGAGTGCCTCAGGGCTCGGCAATTAGTCCAATCCTCTTCAATGTCTATTTAGGGCCCCTGATCCCCTTAATAAAATCTCATGGGATTGAAGTGGTTAATTATGCGGACGACATTCAGCTGATGTTCTCCATGGAAGGAGAGCATGCAGTTTCCTTGAGCTCTTTTCAGGCCTGTATGAGGCAGGTCTCTGATTGGCTGAAGGCCAATTCATTACAGCTGAACGCTGGGAAAACGGAGGTACTGCACTGCTGCGCAGCTAAAATGTCTAGACATCTTTTGGGCGAGTTCCGGCTTAGGCCGGAGGACGCCCCTATAGCTGCAGCAAAAACAGTTCGTAACCTGGGAGTCTTGATGGACGAAGACCTTCAACTGCAATCTCAGGCTAACAAAACAATCAGCACCTGCATTGCCCTGATGAGAGCTCTTTGCCAAATTCTCCCGTTACTCCCTAATGAGGCCAGGTCCCTGGTGGTCCAGACTGTGATCCTGAGCATACTGGATTATTGTAATTCCCTGTACCTGGGTGCTCCCCAATACATTGTACAGGGATTACAAAGAATACAGTCCATGGCAGCCAAATTGGCACTCAGGAGACAGCGTGACTCATCAGTAACACTGGCACTGAGGGACCTTCACTGGCTGCCTGTTAAAGACAGAATCAGTTTTAAGTCGCTGGTCACGGTCTACAAAGCCCTATATAACATAGGCCCATTACCTTTATGCGAACAATTCTCCTGGTATGAACCAAAAAGACTTCTCCGGTCCACCAGCCAAAGCCTGGCATCCGAGTAAAACTTGCTAGGATGGGAGGCAGGGCTTTTAGCACGGCGGCAGCCCGCCTCTGGAATAAGATTCCCCAAGATCTGCGACAGGCTAAATCGCTGTTGGGCTTCAGGAAGGATCTTAAGACCTGGCTCTTTTCCCAGGAATAGGTAGCACCATTCTTGACTAGCGGCTGTTTGTTCTATATGCTTCATGTTACTACGTTCTCTCAGCGCCAGGATACCCGTAGGGTGGCAGCCGCGCTATACAAAAACGTATACAATACAATACAATACAATACTTGAAGCCCACTGAGTCATTACAGCACGTCTCGAAGAGACAGCGCATGTGCTGCCTAGCTCGACCTTAAAAGGAGTGAGCAAGCTAGGAATAGCCTGGGCATGGGATGAGGTTCTATATGATAGAAAAGACATCCAGAGAAGAGACTTAATAAGGCCTAACTAAAAGGAGGTTGATCTGGAAATGGACTACTAGAACAAATTTAACAGAAAAGACTACAGACGTGTGTGTGTGTGTATATATATATCTATCATGCACAACATTAGAATGTACCTAATAAAGTGTTTTTATTAATTAGAAAATAGTGCTTACGTACATGTTTTTAATTAGTATAACTAGGCCGCAAATGCAGAGTTATAAAGAGTATGCAAAAATCAGAAAATGTTATAAGTCTCGATGGGCAGCAAAATCAGGAAAGAATTGGGCAGGCTCCCTACTAGATTAGTAATGTCTTTCGTTCACCACCAAAACTGAGGATTTTTTATACACAATCTTTGCATAGAAAATGAGAACTTTCTTTCAGAATCATGGTGGTGTGAGGACAAGAAAATAAACATCATATTACCTAAACACCTAAACATCAACCCACCACACGAACAATTATTCAACACCATCTATGCTAATATCATTGAGAGATGTTCGAGCAGGACAAGTTACATTGACAATGGCATAGCTGGCATAGTGTGAAGGAATAGCTCTCAGTGAAAAATGGTAAAGTAGGCAACATGTTGCAAATTACATCCAAACTGGGGAAAATCACTGTGACCAGAACAAGAATAACAATTAAAATATCCCAATACACCACAGCTTGACTGTGTGCCATGGAGCTTGCCGGGAGAGAATGCTCGTGGGGTGGCGGGGCCGCGGGGGGAGTGGGGAGAAGGGTGAAACACAAGGTGAGTGACAGAGTGACTTCCATCTTGGTCACAATGGCATTTTGCACAGAAATGTGGCCTGATTAATATACATTAGAAAACGCACCTCTACACATCATAACAAACTTGATTCAAAGACATTCATATTCAAATCAGTCTGTATATGTGAGGTCACGTGTGAAATTTCATTTTGCTCATTGCTTATAATGCAGTAACATATACATCCATCAAATTATTTTACAGTGCCGCCCTCCAGTTGAATGTATGCTATAGGGATAAGCCAAGCTTGACCTTCCTTCGGTAATAAAGTGTGTACATGTAATGGAAATTGAGCGTCACGAATTGGTCTGCCTTCGAGACAGCATTACTGATGTAAGAACGCAAAGGAAAGGGAGACACTCCAAATGCAAGACATATTTAATCAATAAGAAATATGTGTTCTCATATAACTAACTGAATTGCCCTATATGCTAATATTTGACCATGAAAATGATTTGGATGATGCTTTTAAAAAAACCATTTCCAAATTAGCATGCTTAGTTAAGCTCCAGATTGCTCCATACCATACAATGTCTGTAAGAAATGCGCACCCACTTCATGACAGACAGATGCTCAACAAATGTAAAAAATACATTTCAGCTCACAAATCTCTGTAAAAAAACAGCGCCATATATAAATCCCGAAATCGAAAAACATTTAACACCACGGGACTACATTGTTAGTTGCAATCTTATGTTTATCGATGATTCAAGTATTTTAATTCGTAAGCAATGAGGAATTTTAAGTGGCGTGAACGACTCTACAAAACCCATTAGTTGGAAAACAAGCATTTGCAATGCAATCGGCCTCTCATTTACGCAAGTTTAAGCTATTGGCATTGTAAATGAAAATGCCTTTTTTTGTAAACATAAATAAAAGGCATTGTCATTTACAATGCCAATAGTTAACCTCGCGTAAATGCGAGACCTATTGCATTGCAGATGCTTGTTTTTTATTCTTCACTGCGCATTCATCTCTGTATTCACATTAACTCCACCCTCCTGTACGGCGTTCGTTACCACAATGTCCGGCGGCCATTTTGCCTTGGTCATACATTTGTAGTAATGTCCCTTCTTTGTCGTGTTTCTATTTCAACTTTGGGACGGGCTAGAACTGTGCGGATTTTCACATCGTAATGGCGGCGGCCGTAGCTGCAAGACTGGGTGAGGAGGGCAGTTGAGGGTGGAGGTGCTTCTCCCATTTCGTAGCTGATGTTTCTCCCAAGAAACATTTTTATCTCTCTCCTGCATGCAGTTCCCGCATTACACTACATTCAGAGAGTTCTGCTTCCAGAAGTGTTCTTTTATTGTAGGTTACCATTCTCTCTTCGTTACATAGGACTTCTCATGCGTTTGTCCCCATTACTTTACATCTTTCGTTACATAGATTTCCACCTCTTTCAAGAATTCACTTCGAATGATCAGTTCGGTGCTCCGACTCGAAATCCAAGGTCATGTTCATACAATAATAATAATAATAAAGCCATTTCTAAAGCGCCTGGCTGCACTAAAAATAGTGTGTCCCCGCGCTGAAATGTTGCTGTGTCACAAGAGGCATCGAGTTAGAGAGAGCGAGGAAAGGAGAAGGAGAGAAAGAAGTTAGTTGGGTGGAAACAGGTGGGTTTTGAGTTTGGCACGGAATCTGGATTCTGAAGGTTCCATACGGAGGTCAAGCGGAAGTTCATTCCAGTGCCTTGGGGCCAGGTACCTAAAAGAGCATCCTCCCATTCTGGCTCTGCGAGTACGAGGAAGTTTAAACAACATCGCTCCGGATGACCTTAAATTGCGGATGGGGCGGTGAATAGTGAGGAGCTTTTGCAAGTATCTAGGACCTTTGCCATGGGCGATGCGATTCAAGGGCTTTGAATTTGATGCGTTCCCTGATCGGAAGCCAGTGAAGCTTAGTTAGAGCATTTTTCCCAGATGGTGGTGGACGTGGTGGTGGTGGATGTGCTGTACATTGTGGTGGTGGTGGTGGTGGATGTGGAGGTGGAGGACGTGGTGGTGGTGGACGTGGTGGTGGTGGACGTGCTAGTGTTGAACATGGTAGTGGAGGTGGTGGTGGACGTGGTGGTGGTGGACGTGGTAGTGGCCGACCTGGTGGTGGTGGACCTGGTGGTGGTGGACCTGGTGGTGGTGGACCTGGTGGTGGTGGACATGGTGGTGGTGGACATGGTGGTGAACATGGTGGTGGATGTGGTGGTGGACGACGTGGTGGACATCGTGGTGGTGGTGGAGGATGTGGTGGTGGTGGAGGACGTGGTGGTGGTGGATGTGGTGGTGGGAGACGTGTTGGTGGTGGATGTGGTAATGGATGTGGTGGTGGACTTGGTGGTGGATGTGGTGGACATTGTGGTGGTGGGCGTGCTGGTGGTGGTGGAGGACGTGGTGGTGGATGTGGTTGTGGACGTGGTGGTGGATGTGGCTGTGGACGTGGTGGTGGTGGACATGGTGGTGGTTGTGAATGTGGTGGTGGACATGGTTGTGGTGTTGGTGGACGATGTGGTGTCGGATATGGTGGTGGTGGATGTGGTGGTGGTGAATGTGGTGGTGGATGTGGTGGTGGTGGATTTGGTAGTGGCGGACATGGTGGTGGTGGACATGGTAGTGGCAGACATGGTACTGGTGGATGTGGTGGTGGACGTGGTGGTGGATGTGGTGGTGGATGTGGCTGTGGAAATGGTGGTGGTGGACGTGGTGGTGGACATGGTGGTGGTGGAGGACGTGGTGGTGGAGGACGGGGTGGTGGTGGACGTGGTGGTGGTGGACGTGGTGGTGGTTGTGGACGTGGTGGTGGTGGACGTGGCAGTGGTGGTGGACATCGTGGTGGTGGGCATGGTGGTGGTGGACGTGGTGATGGATGTGGTAGTGGTAGTGGTGGATGTGGAGGTGGTGGATGGGGTGGACGTGGTGGTGGTGGACGTGGTGGTGGTGGATGTGGTGGTGGTGGACATGGTGGGGGATGTGATGGTGGATGTGGTGGACGTGGTGGTGGTGGTGGACATGGTGTTCGTGGTGGACGTGGTGGCTGTGGATGTGTTGGAGGACATGGTGGTGGTGGAGGATGTGGTGGTGATAGATGTGGTGGTGGAGAACATGGTGGGTGTGGTGGACATGGTGGTGGGCGTGGTGGTGGACATGGTGGTGGTGGATGTGGCTGTGGACATGGTGGTGGTGGACATGGTGGTGGTTGGACATGCTGGTGGTGGTGGACGTGGTGGTGGTGGTGATGGATGTGGTGGTGGAGGACATGGTGGGCGTGGTGGACATGGTGGTGGGCGTGGTGGTGGACCTGGTGGTGGTGGACCTGGTGGTGGTGGATGTGGTTGTGGACATGGTGGTGGTGATGATGGTGGTGGACATGGTGGTGGTGGTGGACGTGGTGGTGGTTGTGGATGTGGTGGTGGTTGTGGTGGATGTGGTGGTGGTTGGGGATGTGTGGTGGTGGTTGTGGACATGGTGGTGGATGTGGTGGTGGTGGACATGGTGGTGGACATGGTGGTGGTGGACCTGGTGGTGGTGGATGTGGTTGTGGACATGGTGGTGGTGGACGTGGTGGTGGTTGTGGACATGGACGTGCTGGTGGACATGGTGGTGCTGATGGTGGATGTGCTGATGGTGGATGTGGTGGTGGTGGATGTGGCAGTGGACATGGTCGTGGACATGGTGGTGGTTGTGGATGTGGTGGTGGTGGACATGATGGTGGTGGACTTAGTGGTGGACATGGTGGACGTGGTGATCATGGATGTGGTGGTGGTGGACATGGTGGTGGTGGTGGATGTGGTGGGGGGAGACGTAGTGGTGGTGGTGGATGTGGTGGTGGTGGATGTGGTGGTGGACGTGGTGGTGGATGTGGTGGACAAGCTGGTGGTGGTGGAGGACATGGTGGTGGACATGGTGGTGGTGGATGTGGTTGTGGACATGGTGGATGTGTTAGTGGACGTGGTGGACATGGTGGTGGTGGACGTGGTAGTGGCAGATGTGGTAGTGGCGGACTTGGCGGTGGTGGACCTGGTGGTGGTGGACCTGGTGGCGGTGGATATGGTGGTGGTGGAAGTGGTGGTTATGGTGGATGTGGTGTTGGTGGTGGAGGATGTGGTGTTGGTGGTGGACATAGTGGAGGATGTGGTGGTGGTGGTGGACGTGGTGGTGGTGGTGGTGGATGTGCTGGTGGTGGATGTGGTGGTGGTTGACGTGTTGGTGGAGGACATGGTCGTGGACGTGGTGGACATGGTGGACATGGTGGTGGATGTGGTGGTGGTGGATGTGGTGGTGGATGTGGCTGTGGAAATGGTGGTGGTGGACGTGGTGGTGGTGGTGGATGTGGTGATGGTGGACATGGTGGACATGGTGGTGGTGGACATGGTGGTGGATGTGGTGGTGGACGACGTGGTGGTGGATGTGGTGGTGGTGGAGGACGTGGTGGTGGTGGTGGAGGACGTGCTGGTGGTGGTGGTGTACATGGTGGTGGTGGATGTGGTAGTGGAGGACATGGTGGTGGTGGAGGAAATGGTGGTGGTGGTGGATGTGGTGGTGGGCGTGGTGGTTTACGTGGTGGTGGTGGACGTGGTGGTGTTGGTGGACTTGGTGGTGGTGGATGTGGTTTTGGACATGGTGGATGTGGGTGTGGACATGGTGGTGGTGGCTGTGGACGTGGTGGTGGATGTGGTGGTGGTCAAATATTCGCTTAACTGGCCTCTGTAAATTATCAGTACCTCCATAAGTCACATTGTATATATTATGCACTTTTCACCACAGCACTGAGCACTATGTCACTTTGTCACTAATATGTTTCACATTCGACAGCCTTTGCAATCAGTTATCTATGAATGATGCAATTCATAAAGCCGTTTTGAAAAGTATTTATGGTCTCTATGTGTGTTCATATAAACAAACAAAGGAAAGTTTTTTCTAGAAATAATACTGTTTACCCGACAGAACCGTTTGTATTATTTTGTGGTGGTGGTGGTGGCGGCTGTGGACATGGTGGTGGACGTGGTTGTGGTTGTGGTGGTGGTGGACATGATGGTGGTGGACATGGTTGTGGACGTGGTGGTGGTGGACTTGGTGGTGGTGGACACGGTAGACATTGTGGTGGACGTGATGGTGGTTGTGGATGTGGTGGTGGTGGACGTGGTGATGGTGGAGGACGTGGTGGTGGTGGACGTGGTGGTGGACATGGTCGTGGTTGTGGACGTGGTGGTGGATGTGGTGGTGGTGGACGTGGTGGTGGTGGTGGACGTGGTGGTGGTGGTGGACATGGTGGTGGTGGATGTGGTGGTGGTTGTGGATGTGGTGGTGGTGGACATGGTGGTGGTGGTGGAGGACGTGGTGGTGGTGGACTTGGTGGTGGTGGATGTGGTGAATGTGATGATGGTGGACTTGGTGGTGGACGTGGTGGATGTGATGGTGGACATGGTGGTGGTGGTGGTGGTTGTGGATGTGGTGGTGGAGGATGTGGTGGTGGTGGACATGGTAGGGGTAGTGGTGGATGTGGTGGTGGTGGAAGTGGAAGTGGTTGTGGTGGTGGAGGATGTGGTGGTGGTGGACGTGGTGGTAGACGTGGTGGTGGTGGTGGACGTGGTGGTGGTGGATGTGGTTGTGGACGTGGTGGTGGACGTGGTGGTGGTGGACGTGGTGGTGGTGGTGGTGGATGTGGTTGTGGACGTGGTGGTGGACGTGGTGGTGGTGGACATGGTGGTGGTGGACATGGTGGTGGTGGTGAACATGGTGGTGGTGGTGGACGTGGTGGTGGTGGTGAACATGGTGGTGGTGGTGGACATGGACGTGGTAGTGGTGGACGTGGTGGTGGTGGTGAACATGGTGGTGGACATGGATGTGGTGGTGGTGGACATGGATATGGGGGTGGTGGACATGGACATGGTGGTGGTGGACATGGACGTGGTGGTGGTGGACGTGGTGGTGGTGGACGTGGTGGTGGTAGAAGATGTGGTGGTGGTAGACGTGTCAGACGTGGTGGTGGTGGACATGATGGTGGTGGATGTAGTAGTGGTGGACGTGGTGGTGTTGGTGGACGTGGTGGTGGTGGTGGTGGTGGACATGGTGTTCAAATAGCTAGCACATTTGCCGTTAGGATTCATACAGAATGGTGATACAGGACATTTGCTTCAACAAAACTTCCACAGTATGAGTGAAATATCAGATGCTATTTAATAAGACACATACAAATGAAACGTATTTCAAATATTTTTACTGTTTGAAAATTAAGGGCTTTCACTTTTAAATTCCCCAAAGAAATTGATTAAATAGTGCTGTCAGTAATAAAGTTAAATCGGGAAATCAGGGAGATGAGTTATCTGCAAGATGACAAAACAAGGAATGCGCGTGAGATAGAGGGGGAGCAGGAGGTGAGCCCGGGAGTGGTGCGTGCGTGCAGTCTGCTCATTTTCAAGCACTGCACTCCTGCTTGTGGTGCGCCCATGCTTGCTCCCTCCCGCAAGGTGGATGCCGCCACACGCACCAGTGTGTGCTTGAAAATGAGCAGAGCGACGGCTAAAGGCCCTCCTATGCGGCGCATGCGTGCTGCGTAGGCAAGACCTAAAAAGATGTGGAAGATCAACTAACATCACATAATACCAACTATCACCTACAATCTGTTTTTGCAAGGGATGCAGCACAGAAGCTTCAACCTTTACAATCCACGATGCCATAACTCAGAATATTGGACAGTGTCTGTCACCTTTTTCATCTCAATGTATTTTCCCCATGGATTCCACTGACCAATGTTTGCTTTGCCAGTGTCTGGAGACCCACATATGCTACGGTGGAGCGGTTGTCAGTTAGTTGACCTCTTTCCTCACCAACTGCAAACATCTGGTCAGGATGGGCACACACCTTCCAACCCAACCCCAGTCACTTGTGGTGTGCATAGGGGTATAAGATTTGCTCCTACGCTTTTGAACTTGTATTTGGAGCCACTGAGAAATCTATATGGGAAATTGGCCAGAGTGCCAAAGACACCCTCAACTATCGGGAAATAAACTCTATCAAACATTTGTTGACTGTTAAGGGTTGTTTGAAAATTTCTTCAGACTCCTGCTCTTTATCACCCAGAGGCCAATGGGATGGTGGAAAGATTTAATAAAGTAATTGAAGAGACCATTGCATTGGCTAAAGGAGTGGGAATTGATTGGAGAAAAGAGGTCATTGGTAAGGTTGAGGAATACAGATTGACTCCACATGCAACAACTGGAAAGACTCCGTTCTTGTTGTTTCGTGGCAGGGTGCCCAATACGTGTGTTGAACCGTATTGGGTTAACAAGTATGAATTATCAAAAGGAAAGGAGAGAGTGTGTGATGGGGAACATATGTTAAGAGTAGAAGAAAAAGCAAAATTGAGAAAGGCATATTTTGATGTCAAACATGCTGTAAAGAAAACTAAAGTAAATGTAGGTGATTGGGTCAGAATTAAATGTCCTGGCTTGTTGGGGAGCTCTTCATTTAAATTCATGAAACCAATTAAGGTAATCAAAATATTCAATAATGCAATTCAAACGCAGGACCATCGAATTTGGAATTTAAATAGAGTATTTGTGTGTAGTGGTATGTCGGAACATAGTAAGGGGGTGGTGTCATCTAAGGAAAGTTCTTCTTCTCACCAAACTAAGGGGGAAGAGGGAAAGGTTACAAATTGCCCTAGGACATCTTCCAGAGTGGTGAAAAGACCAAGTTATCTTAATGATTTTGTTAAAGTTATTGTTTAATCTTATGTGTATAAAAAATAAATAAATAATGTTTTCTTTCAAGGGAGGGAGATGTGTGGTATTTCACATTGGAGTAAGTTGCTAGGTGCTATGTAGGTATTATGTCATGCTAGAATCTCATCTATGTCATGGATTGTTGTATGTGGGGAAGTTCTGTAAATGAGAGTTATAGTAATGCCTCACTGGCTGTTGGATGGGATCTTCTCTTATGGAATAAATAACCTTCTCATGTTCAACCTGGTCCTGGATTTATTTAAGAGGAATCTTACAAGCCCCTTCTCCACTGCACAGTATTTGACATCATGGAGGACAGAGCTCCTTATTGGCTAATCCCCAGCTGCCTGCACATGTCATACTTTTTGTGACGATGGGTCTTCTCTTCCTTTACATCCAGGGCGAGACAAGATGCGTGTGGGTTTTCACTGCGTAATGTACACGAGCCGGCCAAAACATGCTGGCGCTCATGCGTAATATACAACATGCCCGCCCCTCGGATGCCAAGCGGCCACCTGTGTGCGCGCGCCTCCCTGGAGTCCATGAGGCCCAGGGGTTCCCCCATGGAGACACAACACAGTCCCCTCCCCCACGTGTGGAAGAAACCAGCTCCCCACCCCCCTACGCACGGAGTAAACCAGCCCCCCACCTCCTTACGCATGGAGTAAACCAGCCCCCCCCACTCCCCACGGAGGATAGTAGCCAATGCCTGCGCATGTGACCTGCTGACACGCAGTTTGTCTTACTGCTGTCAAAATGCAGAGTTTCCACAGTTTTAATGGGTAGAAAATCATGATTTTATTTAAGGCACGGAGGCTAATATTATGCATATCGCCTTTATTGCTCCTCAAACACAGCAGCAACAAACATAAGAATTTAGAACATACAAAGCTCTAGAACGCAGAACATGCATATATTGCCAGAACAGTCAGCCATTTTCCTCTTTTGTTGCTGCTCAGTTGCAGATAAGTCCGCTAATTTTTTTGATCCTTATTGAATGTAATTATGGTGGTTTTAAGTTGTGGATATATATAGTATGAAATTGGGTTGTATGATTTCTTATTCAAATGAAAAATAAGGCATTTTAACTTCTGATATGAAAGTGTGTATTTTAAAACGGAAAGTATTTTGAATTTGTGATCGTTTGAGGAGGAGATGTATATTTTGAGCAGTAATGCTCTTTGTCTATCAGGTACGGGTTTGATATGTTTCTGTAGGCCGAGAGGAAAGCAAAAAAAGGTTTAGGAAAAGTCAAAATGTCAGTTTGGACACCGGTGAGACACATTGTGTATGTCTTCATAAAACAGTCCTCAAGCTACAGTGTCAGAAGTGACTGGAATAATTGATAGGGAGTGAGGGTCCCCCTATCAACTGTTGGTTCTGTGGACTTGGGGTTTGATCCCTATTAAAATATACCAGCACATATTCCCTTGTTTCACAATGTTTTCAGTGTAATATGAAGCGCACGCATGGCTGCCCTGAAACAGCATGGCTGGCACAAGTGAGGTGAATTTGTAAAGTTAAAAATAAGAGCGCCCAGCCGTATTTACACAAACGCCAAATGTTGAGAAGTGCGTCTGCACTTTCTTTAAATGAGGGCAGCTGGGGCCGGTGGGTCACATATAAAATGAAAAAAACAAAAAATTCTACACACAGGGTGGAGGAGCAAGTGGGAAAAAAAAGTCCTCAATTATACTTTTAAAGCTAAGGGTGGTACGCAGGTCTCGGGGTTCTCCCCAAAGTGCTATTATTACTGTATGTTAGACCATCTGGTTGGGGGCATACTGGCTAATGGCATACCAAGAGCAGCAGATGTTAGAAAATTATGGCTAGCCACCTCAAAACCCTACGTGACAGGATTCGGTTTAATGCCCCTCCCCAAGGCGGGGTTCACTGACCACAGCATCTAGAAAACTGCTTAAAAAAAATAGACACCCAGGTCCCGCAGCTAAAGTCAAATGGGGCGTATTCTTGTTACCAAGCCAGAAGTAATCCCCCCCCTTTTTTTTTTTCTTCTTGTTTGGATCATGTCTGCGCTAGATGTTTTCTTCATGGCATGCAGTCCCGATAGCACCCCAAAACGCTTTATAGGTCTCCAAAGAAATGGAGCTTTCAGCTATAGGTGAAACCATCCTTAAGCCTGGGATGTTGAGACCCACAACCACACACAAGTCAATCAGATAAGAGGCCTCCGCGTGATGACTAGTTTGAGACTCCAGTTGGGGTCCGCTCGACCGTTCATCCTTCCGGTGATCGACAAGATGGGTACCAACTTCATTAGGTAGTGACAACTATCTAATCTGAGAAGTTCAAGAGGCCCCAGCCAAAAGCTAGGGTCATCGGGCACTCCGGAGGTACTATTAGAAGGTGGAGTGTGGTCTGAGGGAGAAGGGTGTGCAAGGAAAGTGGGCTTCCAAAGTCTATCCCTGCTCCAGATGGAAAACAGGGCACCAGGTGCACTCCCTCCAGGCTCACCTCTATTCAAAGCATATGCTATTCGCGTTGTTCCAACATTGTAGGCACGATCAAGGCGAAACAGCAGGCCCTGACTTCTGATCCTGGGTGCAGTATAGGGGATAATATATGCCACTGAGGGTCGGCCATCTGACAGCATGGTCCATGTTTAGAGGAGTCTGCCTAGCCTGAAATATGGGGTAGGATTGGCCTAGTCAAGCCAAAGACGAGCGGTACGGAGAAAAGGGGTTCACAGCTGCTGGCCCTCTCCCCACGAGGCAAGGGAAACCATGAACTATGCGCCCCAAGGGAACACCCAAAACAAAATTGCCCAAAAGGAAGATTCCAGAAAAAAAGGAATGGCCGAGAGCAGCTAAAGCCAGGTCACTGGCGCCACAAGGAAAGGCCGCGTATTGCACCACGACAGATGCACAAACATAAAAACATGTTTCTGTGGCATGTTGCAAGCAGCAGCAACACCAAACAACAACACACCCCGCTTCCCACATGTTTGTGCACATGTAGCAAGCAAGAGGGTGGTCTCAGGAGGGGGGCAGCACGACAACTGCGATCTTGTACCTGCACAACGTGTTTTTGGAAGGGAAAAAAATTGTGACGCCATAAAAACCTGCTAAAGCCACAGTCCCGTCCCTCGCTGAGCTCTTGGTACCACTTCACAGCATACGGAACACTGACTTGACCACCCAGAGCCAAAATGTCAGAAAAAGGTCTGAAAACACCCTAATGGATTGGAACGTGGGCTCATCGCTTATAAAACTAAGATCTGTCCAATTAATGTTATATAAACCACCCTAACTCCCCTAACACCTAAAAGACCCATCCAATAGGGGTCACCTTCTGATACCTTACTAGATAGTATATTGATGCCCCCTGTGGTAAAATACAGGTTCCCCAGAACTTTTACGGAGTGTATAACTGAATTGAATTAACAGACAACAAAGTTCTTATTCACAACCGGTAGTTGGTAAGAGACATCGCAGTGCACCAATGCCGACTTTTCATCAACCTCCAGGACCCAAGGAGAAAAGAACAATGTTGAAGTTGTGCAAATGGAAGAATACACAGGCCCTCAGCGAGGGTCTGTTCAACACCCACGGCCCTGGAGGAGGAGGGAACAAGTGAGCCGTTCCAGCGTGCTGTCGAGTCCTTCCATGGAATTATCACCCTAGAACTGACAAACTACGAACTGGTCAGAAGGAACTCCGCCATCTGAGTACCACAGATGGCTCCCAGGGGACCCACCCCTAGAACTGCAGTGTTGCAGCAAAAGCTATCTATCTTTGGTTGTGTACAATCTGCTTTCTATAGGTAGTCCCCCAGTTCAGTACTACTGAGGAACTGGCGAGTCAAAGGAGTTTACTAAAGAGGAACTACAGCATCTGTGTGGGGATCTCACATGTTACTTATAATTACACCGACCAACTCCAGCATCACCCAGTGCCCCTTTCCATAATACATGGTACCAGCACATGACCACAGTCTGCTCCTAGGCATCAGCCAGATCATGTTATGTCTGTTAATCCCACATGCAGTAGGCGCAGACACTTTACCTGTCCCAAGAAGTCGCCCTGATAGAGCAAAATGCATTGTACACCTCTACCTATGTAGGATAAGGGACAAGGTCCAACCCAACAAAGTAGAACCACACAGTGTAGTGGTAAACATAACCCAATATAATCCCAACCCAACACCGCTATACACCCTAACTGAACCCATTGATACCCAAACTGTGCTAGACTGGGTGCGTAGAAAGGGCCAAATAAAGGACGATACCACCTGGCCGTGAGATTTCCTGGAGAAAAGTTTTTTGGGGAGTGACAAAAAACCCCAACTCTGTCAACAAACCCATCTGCTCCAGCGCACATCTGTGGACCAAGAGTGGCTCTTAGTGTAAGCGGGATGGTCTTCCTAAAGAACAAATGGTCTCCCTGCATGGAATTCCTATCCAGGGCTATCCAGCTCCAGGATAGAAAGGGTAATAGGTTGCAGGGGGGAGTGTCAAATGAAAGTATGACCACCCCATTTAAGAAAATATGAAACGCCGAGGTGAGAGGATTCACTTTATTAGAAGGGAAAGGGCAACCACTGATTGTACAGAAACCAACACTGTATTCCTTCTGTTTCCGAGGAAAAAACACATCCGATGGACACAAATGCTAATTGGAGTGATATTATATATTCTGGATATGTGAGGGGGCACCTCCATGCTTGTGGATTTCTACTGGCAGTGCGGCGAGTATGACTACTCTGCTTACTCCCAAGTAGAGGGAACTGTGTTCCCTGGTCACCTTGCACACCCAACGCTGGTCATTCCTGGAGAAGAGCTATCAGACTTGTACCAGCACTCACTAACGGAAAAGGCAAACTTACTGCATCAAGCTCGGTAAAGGGAGCTGTGCACTATTTTGGCTGGGGTCAATTAAGACATTCCAGAAGAATTTAGACTGTTCACGGAAGCACAGCTGCTGCCCTTTTTCAGCCATCAGACAAAAGCAAATGCCTGCTGACTACAAGTAACCCGGTGGGGGATGCTCAAAATGAACAGCACTGAGCTCGGCCTACACTCTATTAAAAAAACAAATGTGATCAATCTGCCTCAGGTTGATGCAGTATGTTCTGGATTGAATGACTGCAATGGAGGGAGGGACGAAGCAGCTTGCTGCGCGTTCATCCCATGGAATGGCATAGTCAATGGAACACTGACACTTGCCAAGCACTGCACAATCTACAAACAGACATGCGCAAGGGAGGTGCCCCTGAGCAGGAGTTGTTTTCTAATTGGTTCGCCTGGCTGCCACAATAGATATCCAGTTTATGTAAAAATCACTGTTGGCCTTTATCATTGTGTTGCTATTAATATGTGGGGTTTTGCAATTGGGGATGACCTGTTCTAAAAACGCAGTTCTCGCACTGGTAGAATAAAAACAGATAGATAAATAGGAGGGTGGCAGTTGTCACAGTCGAGCATAGGAAACAACAGGCAACAAATAAAGCTATTTTTCAAATACATAAGTTAGGTAGCGTAGTTGAAGAATCAACTAGAGTGGGGGAATGTTAATATGAATGCATTAATCGATGAAAATGAAATCCCGTCCTTATTAACTGAATCGTCCGTTGAAAACTCCACATCACCCTCGACTCGCAAATATGTAGTCAAGCAGGCCCTGAGACCAAGGCCCAGGGTTTGCTGATTGATCAGCTACAGGCGAAAGGGCGTGTAGCTGGCAGGCAAATGCTCAGGCAGGAAACTCTTGAGCAATCCCACAGGTGGGCGCATCGACATCACAAAGGTCATGGGGTAATGCCCGAGTAAAGCACACATGGCCAGAGTGGGTACATGCGTTCCTAAAACACCATAAAAAGTCAGATGCCTCATGATTTAGGAACACCTGGCCAATCGGGGCCTAGCACAAATAGTGATCACATGCTCCCCATGCCTGACCACTCAAGACACTATTCACTGGCCGTGTTGTGTCCACGCAAGGTCAAGACCCACCTGTAGTAACCAGATTTAGAGAGAGACTATTAATTTGACCCCCAAGGCAGCAACCAATATTACTCATCATATATGGTACGACAGAAGCTTTTACAACTCATTATGTTTTGTATATAAGAACGACTCTTACGGTTTGTAGATAGAGACAGTCCTCAGATCATGTAACTGTTCTCCCGGCTGCAATGTTTAATTACATGAACTGTTCCTGTTTTGCAATTGCCTGTTGTCGTCCTTTATTTGAGGGATTTCGAACTCCAGCAACAGAGGCACCAAAAGGATCCTAAATGTGTCTCTAGATCTGGGGATACATCATCCAGCTCGCATCAGGAATGGGCAAGCAGGTATTGTAAGGGGTGTTAAGTCTGTTGGCGACGAGTGGAACAAGTCATCCACAAGAAACTGGGGTGGGAGAATCCTATCTAAGGTTCTTGGCACGCTTGTTCAATAAGGCTCGAAGGGAGGAATTGTTCTTGAGGATGAAGTCTCATGAGATGTCTGTGGTACCTCTTATTTAAGAAGTGGACCGTAAAGTACAGTGTTTAAACTGTGCGACTTTCAGCATTCAGAGTCTGGGGTACCCTCAAAACGAGTGGCAGTTTAAATATACTAATATTTAGACCATGTCACGAATGATGCAATATGTGACATCATCAGCAGTGCATTGCGGGCGCGCGAGTTATAGTTAGCAGAACTAACTATAACGGAGCAATTTCTATGGTTTTGTACGAGTGGAATGGCCAGCTAACTATAACATCCCAGAAACCTATTTTTTTTTCTGTGAATTTCAAAGGTTTTTAAATGCTAATTTTTAAGTGTGATAGTAGTTATACCTATTTTTTTGTACTGATTTCCTACAGGTTTGTCACTGTTCATTTGTAAATATTTTATTCATTAAATAACATTATATATTTTACTGAAAATTGCAAAAAAACATTCAAAAAAATTCAAATTGAAATATTGCTACATTTTTTTGTTTTCAGTTTTTATTTTAATATATTTATATTATTTTCTTTAAAAAAATGTTTTTTCCAAATATTTTTCAGAGTCGCGCACTAAAAGTGTACACATCACGGTGGGTGTGCGGATTCTAGCCGCTATTTTAGAAAAGTCGTGAAGGATCCGCGTACGGTGTGCGACGGCTGCATGTTCTTCAGTTACATCATATACATTTAATATTACGTGATGTGCGCGATTGGTATGCGACCAGTCCGCGACTCCTGCTCCCGCGCATTCGCAACACATGCGCATTACGGTACGAGATGCTTGCGCGGTGGCGGGTCCCGCATGATGTCATATACGTGCTGGGGCGTGCAGGGTGCGCAACTCCTGCAAAAAAAATTTCTGTTCCAAAATTATATGTGTCTTTAATACACATATAAGGGCAAGAGATTATCTAAAATAGTCCTAAAAATAACATAATTGTACTTATAATACACTTATATTATTTTAAAATATATTTTCGCAAAGTAGGGTGCGTGCATCGTGAGTGCAGAGAACCAGGTCAGCAGAGGTGCTGTAGAGCCAGAGAAACCAGGTCAGCAGAGCCGTTGTAGAGCCTGAGAAGCAGGTCAGCAGAGCTGCTCTAGAGCCTAAGAAGCAGATCAGCAGAGCTGCTCAAGAGCCAGAGACCCAGGTCAGCAAAGCTGCTCTAGAGCCAGAGACCCAGGTCAGCAGAGCTGCTCTAGAGGCCGAGAACCAGGTCAGCAGAGATGCTGTAGAGCCAGAGAAACCAGGTGAGCAGAGCTGCTTTAGAGGGAGAAAACCAGGTCAGCAGAACTGCTTTAGAGCCAGAGAACCAGGTCAGCAGAGCTGCTCTAGAGCCATAGAACCAGGTCAGCAGAGCTGCTTTAGAGCCATAGAACCAGGTCAGCAGAGTTGCTCTAGAGCCATAGAACCAGGTCAGCAGAGCTGCTTTAGAGCCACAGAACCGGGTCAGCAAAGCTGCTCTAGAGGCCGAGAACCAGGTCAGCAGAGCTGCTGTAGAGCCAGAGAAACCAGGTCAGCAGAGCTGCTCTAGAGCCAGAGAAACAAGGTCAGCAGAGCTGCTTTAGAGCAAGAGAACCAGGTCAGCAGAGCTGCTTTAGAGCGAGAGAACCAGGTCAGTAGAGCTGCTTTAGAGCGAGAGAACCAGGTCAGCAGAACTGCTTTAGAGCCAAAGAACCAGATCAGCAGAGCTCTTTAGCGGTAGAGAACCAGGTCAGCAGAGCTGCTTTAGAGGGAGAGAACCAGGTCAGCAGAGCTGCTTTAGAGGGAGAGAACCAGGTCAGCAGAGCTTTTAGAGGGAGAGAACCAGGTCAGCAGAGCTGCTTTAGAGCCTTAGAACCAGGTCAGCAGAGCTGCTTTAGAGCCAGAGAACCAGGTCAGCAGAGCTGCTCTAGAGGCCGAGAACCAGGTCAGCAGAGCTGCTGTAGAGCCAGAGAAACCAGGTCAGCAGAGCTGCTCTAGAGCCAGAGAAACCAGGTCAGCAGAGCTGCTTTAGAGCGAGAGAACCAGGTCAGCAGAGCTGCTTTAGATCGAGAGAACCAGGTCAGCAGAGCTGCTTTAGAGCCAGAGAAACCAGGTCAGCAGAGCTGCTCTAGAGGCAGAGAACCAGGTCAGCAGAACTGCTTTAGAGCCAAAGAACCAGGTCAGCAGAGCTCTTTAGAGTGAGAGAACCAGGTCAGCAGAGCTGCTTTAGAGCCAGAGAACCAGGTCAGCAGAGCTGCTCTAGAGCCAGAGAACCAGGTCAGCAGAGCTGCTCTAGAGCCAGAGAACCAGGTCAGCAGAGCTGCTTTAGAGCCAGAGAACCAGGTCAGAAGAGCTGCTGTAGAGCCAGAGAAACCAGGTCAGTAGAGCTGCTTTAGAGCAAGAGAACCAGGTCAGCATAGCTGCTTTAGAGGGAGAGAACCAGGTCAGCAGAGCTGCTTTAGAGGGAGAGAACCAGGTCAGCAGGTCTGCTTTAGAGCCAAGGGACCAGGTCAGCAGAGCTGCTTTAGAGCCAAGGGACCAGGTCAGCAGAGCTGCTCTAGAGCCAGAGAACCAGGTCAGCAGAATTATGTGTCTTTAATACACATATAAGGGCAAGAGATTATCTAAGATAGTCCTAAAAATAACATAATTGTACTTATAATACACTTATATTATTTTAAAATATATTTTCGCAAAGTAGGGTGCGTGCATCGTGAGTGCAGAGAACCAGGTCAGCAGAGGTGCTGTAGAGCCAGAGAAACCAGGTCAGCAGAGCCGTTGTAGAGCCTGAGAAGCAGGTCAGCAGAGCTGCTCTAGAGCCTAAGAAGCAGGTCAGCAGAGCTGCTCAAGAGCCAGAGACCCAGGTCAGCAAAGCTGCTCTAGAGCCAGAGACCCAGGTCAGCAGAGCTGCTCTAGAGGCCGAGAACCAGGTCAGCAGAGATGCTGTAGAGCCAGAGAAACCAGGTGAGCAGAGCTGCTTTAGAGGGAGAAAACCAGGTCAGCAGAACTGCTTTAGAGCCAGAGAACCAGGTCAGCAGAGCTGCTCTAGAGCCATAGAACCAGGTCAGCAGAGCTGCTTTAGAGCCATAGAACCAGGTCAGCAGAGTTGCTCTAGAGCCATAGAACCAGGTCAGCAGAGCTGCTTTAGAGCCAGAGAACCGGGTCAGCAAAGCTGCTCTAGAGGCCGAGAACCAGGTCAGCAGAGCTGCTGTAGAGCCTGAGAAACCAGGTCAGCAGAGCTGCTCTAGAGCCAGAGAAACAAGGTCAGCAGAGCTGCTTTAGAGCAAGAGAACCAGGTCAGCAGAGCTGCTTTAGAGCGAGAGAACCAGGTCAGTAGAGCTGCTTTAGAGCGAGAGAACCAGGTCAGCAGAACTGCTTTAGAGCCAAAGAACCAGATCAGCAGAGCTCTTTAGAGGTAGAGAACCAGGTCAGCAGAGCTGCTTTAGAGGGAGAGAACCAGGTCAGCAGAGCTGCTTTAGAGGGAGAGAACCAGGTCAGCAGAGCTCTTTAGAGGGAGAGAACCAGGTCAGCAGAGCTGCTTTAGAGCCTTAGAACCAGGTCAGCAGATCTGCTTTAGAGCCAGAGAACCAGGTCAGCAGAGCTGCTCTAGAGGCCGAGAACCAGGTCAGCAGAGCTGCTGTAGAGCCAGAGAAACCAGGTCAGCAGAGCTGCTCTAGAGCCAGAGAAACCAGGTCAGCAGAGCTGCTTTAGAGCGAGAGAACCAGGTCAGCAGAGCTGCTTTAGAGCGAGAGAACCAGGTCAGCAGAGCTGCTTTAGAGCCAGAGAAACCAGGTCAGCAGAGCTGCTCTAGAGCCAGAGAAACCAGGTCAGCAGAGCTGCTTTAGAGCGAGAGAACCAGGTCAGTAGAGCTGCTTTAGAGCGAGAGAACCAGGTCAGCAGAACTGCTTTAGAGCCAAAGAACCAGGTCAGCAGAGCTCTTTAGAGGGAGAGAACCAGGTCAGCAGAGCTGCTTTAGAGGGAGAGAACCAGGTCAGCAGAGCTGCTTTAGAGGGAGAGAACCAGGTCAGCAGAGCTCTTTAGAGGGAGAGAACCAGGTCAGCAGAGCTGCTTTAGAGCCAGAGAACCAGGTCAGCAGAGCTGCTTTAGAGCCAGAGAACCAGGTCAGCAGAGCTGCTGTAGAGCCAGAGAAACCAGGTCAGTAGAGCTGCTTTAGAGCAAGAGAACCAGGTCAGCATAGCTGCTTTAGAGGGAGAGAACCAGGTCAGCAGAGCTGCTTTAGAGGGAGAGAACCAGGTCAGCAGGTCTGCTTTAGAGCCAAGGGACCAGGTCAGCAGAGCTGCTTTAGAGCCAGAGAACCAGGTTAGCAGAGCTGCTCTAGAGCCAGAGAACCAGGTCAGCAGAGCTGCTGTAGAGCCAGAGAACCAGGGCAACAGAGCTGCTTTAGAGGGAGAGAACAAGGTCAGCAGAGCTGCTTTAGAGCCAGAGAACTAGGCCAGCAGAGCTGCTTTAGAGCCAGAGAACTAGGTCAGCAGAGCTGCTTTAGAGCCAGAGAACCAGGTCAGCAGAGCTGCTTGAGAGCCATAGAACCAGGTCAGCAGAGCTGCTTTAGAGCCATAGAACCAGGTCAGCAGAGCTGCTTTAGAGCCAGAGAACCAGGACAGCAGAGCTGCTTTAGAGCGAGAGAACCAGGTCAGCAGAGCTGCTTTAGAGGGAGAGAACCAGGTCAGCAGAGCTGCTTTAGAGCCAGAGAACCAGGTCAGCAGAGCTGCTTTAGAGGGAGAGCACCAGGTCAGCAGAGCCAGAGAACCAGGAAGCAGAGCTGCTTTAGAGCCAGAGAACCAGGTCAGCAGAGCTGCTTTAGAGCCAGAGAACCAGGTCGGCAGAGCTGCTTTAGAGCCATAGAACCAGGTCAGCAGAGCTGCTTTAGAGGGAGAGAACCAGGTCAGCAGAGCTGCTTTAGAGGGAGAGAACCAGGTCAGCAGAGCTCTTTAGAGGGAGAGAACCAGGTCAGCAGAGCTGCTTTAGAGCCATAGAACCAGGTCAGCAGAGCTGCTTTAGAGCCAGAGAACCAGGTCAGCAGAGCTGCTCTAGAGGCCGAGAACCAGGTCAGCAGTGCTGCTGTAGAGCCAGAGAAACCAGGTCAGCAGAGCTGCTGTAGAGCCATAGAAACCAGGTCAGCAGAGCTGCTTTAGAGCGAGAGAACCAGGTCAGCAGAGCTGCTTTAGAGCGAGAGAACCAGGTCAGCAGAGCTGCTTTAGAGCGAGAGAACCAGGTCAGCAGAGCTGCTTTAGAGCCAGAGAACCAGGTCAGCAGAGCTGCTTTAGAGCCAGAGAACCAGGTCAGCAGAGCTGCTTTAGAGCCAGAGAAACCAGGTGAGCAGAGCTGCTCTATAGGCAGAGAACCAGGTCAGCAGAACTGCTTTAGAGCCAAAGAACCAGGTCAGCAGAGCTCTTTAGAGGGAGAGAACCAGGTCAGCAGAGCTGCTTTAGAGCCGGAGAACCAGGTCAGCAGAGCTGCTCTAGAGCTAGAGAACCAGGTCAGCAGAGCTGCTCTAGAGCCAGAGAACCAGGTCAGCAGAGCTGCTTTAGAGCCAGAGAACCAGGTCAGCAGAGCTGCTTTAGAGCCAGAGAACCAGGTCAGCAGAGCTGCTTTAGAGCCAGAGAACCAGGTCAGCATAGCTGCTTTAGAGGGAGAGAACCAGGTCAGCATAGCTGCTTTAGAGGGAGTGAACAAGGTCAGCAGAGCTGCTTTAGAGGGAGAGAACCAGGTCAGCAGGTCTGCTTTAGAGCCAAGGGACCAGGTCAGCAGAGCTGCTTTAGAGCCAAGGGACCAGGTCAGCAGAGCTGCACTAGAGCCAGAGAACCAGGTCAGCGGAGCTGCTCTAGAGCCAGAGAACCAGGTCAGCAGAGCTGCTGTAGAGCCAGAGAAACCAGGGCAACAGAGCTGCTTTAGAGGGAGAGAACACGGTCAGCAGAGCTGCTTTAGAGCCAGAGAACTAGGCCAGCAGAGCTGCTTTCGAGCCAGAGAACTAGGTCAGCAGAGCTGCTTTAGAGCCAGAGAACCAGGTCAGCAGAGTGCTTTAGAGCCATAGAACCAGGTCAGCAGAGCTGCTCTAGAGCCAGAGAACCAGGTCAGCAAAGCTGCTCTAGAGCCAGAGAAACCACGTCAGCAGAGCTGCTGTAGAGCCAGAGAACCAGGTCAGCAGAGCTGCTCTAGAGCCAGAGAACCAGGTCAGCAGAGCCTCTGTAGAGCCAGAGAAACCAGGTCAGTAGAGCTGCTCCAGAGGGAGAGAACCAGGTCAGCAGAGCTGCTCTAGAGCCAGAGAACCAGGAAGCAGAGCTGCTTTAGAGCCAGAGAACCAGGTCAGCAGAGCTGCTTTAGAGCCATAGAACCAGATCAGCAGAGCTGCTCTGTAGCTTAAGAACTAGGTCAGCAGAGCTGCTCTAGAGCCAGATGACCAGGTCAGCAGACCTGCTGTAGAGCCAGAGAAACCACGTCAGCAGAGCTGCTTTAGTGGGAGAGAACAAAGTCAGCAGAGCTGACACTGACTGACTGACTGACTGACTGACTGACTGACACTGACTGACTGACTACTCTCTACTACTCTACTACCCACTCTCTACTACTCACTCTACTACTCACTCTCTACTACTCACTCTCTACTACTCACTCTGTACTACTCTGTTCTACTCTACTACTCACTCTACTACTCTCTACTACTCACTCTCTACTACTCACTCTACTACTCACTCTCTACTACTCACTCTCTACTACTCACTCTCTACTACTCTGTACTTCTCACTCTCCACTACTCACTCTATTACTCACTCTCTAATATTCTACTACTCTCTCTACTACTCACTCTCTACTACACTCTCTACACTCTACACTCGCTACTACTCTACTACTCACCCTACTACTCTCTACTACTCACTCTCTACTACTCGCTCTCTACTACTCACTCTCTACTACTCACTCTACTACACACTCTCTACTACTCACTCTCTACTACTCCCTACTCTCTACTACTCCTCGCTCTCTACTACTCACTCTCTACTACTCTCTGCTACACTCTCTACTACTCACTACTACTCACTACTACTCACTCTCTACTACTCACTCTGTACTTCTCACTCTCCACTACTCACTCTATTACTCACTCTCTACTATTCTACTACTCTCTCCACTACTGACTCTCCACTACTGACTCTCTACTACACACTCTCTACTACTTGCTCTCTACTACTCTACTACTCACCCTACTACTCTCTACTACTCACTCTCTACTCGCTCTCTAATACTCCCTCTACTACTCCCTCTCTACTACTCCCTCTCTACTACTCCCTCTCTACTACTCACTCTCTACTACTCACGCTCTACTACTCACTCTCTACTACTCTCTACTACTCATTACTCTCTACTACTCACTCTACTTCTACTCTACTACTCTCTACTAACTCTGCTACACTCTCTACTAACTCTGCTACACTCTCTACTACTCTCTACTACTCACTCTCTACTCTATTACTCACTCTCCACTCTCTACCTCTCTACCTCACTCTACCTCTCTCTACCCATCTACCTCTCTCCCTCTACCTCTCTCCCTCTACCTCTCTCCCTCTACACCTCTCCCTCTACACCTCTACCTCTCTCTACCTCTCTACACGCACACATATGCACATATATATATATATGCACATATATGCATATGCATTTATATATATGTATGTGTGTGTGTATATATATGTATATGTATATATATATACATACATAATCTGCATATCTATATAAATACAAATATAAATGCATGCATACATATACATATATGCATACATATGCATGTTATGTACATGAAAGTTTGAAAAACACGAATACAAGCAAAGCTAAAAAGCCACCTACTTACAAACAGAATTGCTTTAACTTAAACGAGGGCCTATTGCATTTTCAATGCTTGTTTACTTGGTTCCATCAAGGAGGCATTCAGATGTATCAAACATTTGCCATAAATTATGAATGGTAGCACTCTGAACAACTGAAAGGAAGGCCGCCCTGCTGACAGAACAGTGGGAAACACTGGTTGAAAGCGCTAACTTGAAGAGCAGTGGCCCCTTCTGGTCAGCTGTTAGGAAGACGCGAGACATGGGGAAACATGTATCCCCAATCAGCTGTAACATAACTAGCAGTAGTTGGGAGGCTCACTTTGCTAAAATATATGCGACTCCTCTCAATGAAGTAACCATCTCTACTTCGGAGGAGTTCAATTCAATTCAATTCAAATGATCTTTATTCGCATATATTTAAAACATCCATAAAAGTACATACAAATTGCAGCATTCATCCCTATACACAATAAAAGTTACATCAACAGTAATAACTAAGATATGTGCAAAGCAGCCAAAAAAGTGCAAATAACAATGTGCAGATAGTACAAATACTTCTGGATCTAACAGGCCATTTCCATTTTGTTCAACATCAAGGAAGAAAAGGATAAAATTGATAACTCTATAAAATACATCCATTTAAATATATATAAAACATAAAAGTCATCCCAATGAACAAGGATAAAACAGATCTTATTAATCAAAGCACATCTAAGGGAACGCCCATTGTACAAAAATGCAATGTGCAAATAGTGATGCAAACTGTCAGGCCAGGTTCATTATGGTATATAAACACCCATTATGCAAAAAGTGCAATGTGCAAATGGTGCGAGATGGTAAACAACCTATCAGGCCGTGTTCATTGAGGCGCGAGAACGAACAGCAATTTTGAGAAAGTGGCTAACTCTGGAGATTACATCGTCAGTGCTTAGCTCCCGTAAAATTCTGAAAGCCTCGTTAAAATCCGTCAAAGCACTAACTCTAAAATAGGGAATTAGGAAGTGTTTGGTATATTTTGCATAAAAGCCACAAAACAATGTAAAATGCAGCAAACTTTGCTTCCCACCTTGGTTACATGGACAATCTAAATTTCCCAAATTATGGGTATAACCCAAGGGGAAACAAAGTAAATTTACCACACTTCCATCCCTAAACCTAAATAGCAAGCTCCTGTTCCATCTGCCCAGTTTCTTGCGCAAATAACCTTGGGGCATATTATGTGGCCTAGCACAGGGTTCTTGAATAGGAATGTACCTGAGGATTGCTGGCTTTGCGAGTTCAATATTTTCTCGATTCACTCGGTACAGGTCGAATAAGGCCCTTCTTACTATATTCTTATGCGAAGAGTCTATTGTTTCGGGAGCTAAGAAAAGGTGCCCCATTTCTACACTTGCTAAAGTCTTCTGTACCGCATTAAGCCAGGGAATGTAATTGGCCCGCTCACTTTTTAGGCAGTCTGAAATGATATCACGGGTCAACGAGGCAGCGGGGTTACGCCAAATTTTTAACCAAAACAAAGCGGGTCTTGATTTGATAAAATCCTCTATATAGGGGAGATTCAATTCTCTATGGCACACATATGAGGGTGCTGAAATAAACCCCCCCCCAGGGCCTTCCTACAGAATTTATTTTCTTCTGTCTGAATGTTGGTGCAATTCGAGTAACCCCACACCTCGGCACCGTAGGTTCCTGTAGGGACGCACTGGGTCTTATAAATTTGTAAAAGGGATGGGATGACCTCGACGTGCTTTGGTTGGCGTAGGGTAATTATAGAATTGATGGCTTTGCCCAGTTTGTTCCTCCCTCTGGCAACATGAGGTTGCCAGGATCCAAAATCAGAGAACAACAAGCCTAAATAAGGGAAGGTACAAGTGCTGTTTAAAACATTATTCCCTGACATAATATGGCGAATTTTGTGTTTCTTTGGCCCGCAAGACATTATGTAGGATTTTTTAAAATTTGTACATAAGTCAAGATCAGCCATATAAGAAACGAAGCCTGAGATTAAAGTGCCCAGTGCATTGAGTGTACGACCTATAAGTACCGCATCGTCGGCATAAAGAAGTGCGGGGAGAGGGTTGCCATTGACGAGCGGAACATCGGTGGTTAGTTTACCCAAAGATGTGCTTAATTCATTTATATATAAAATAAAAAGCAGGGGAGCCAGGACACAGCCTTGTCTTACTCCCCTGCCAATAAAAATCTCGCCCGAAACCTCACCATCGTTATTAATACGGACACAGGCTTTTAAATCACTGTGTAAATGGGCCAAAAATTGGACCAACGGTTCATCCAAACCGTATCTCAGCAAGGCTGTCCATAAACGGGAACGGTTAACAAAATCAAAAGCAGAACTTAAATCCATAAAACCTAAATAAAGTGGGGATTTTTTAGCTATGGTATATTTATCTAAAACTAGATTTAAGTTTAAGCACTGCTCCACCGTCCCTACATTACTTCTAAAACCTAACTGACATGGGTGTAAAATTTTATTTTCTTCAGCCCAAGTACTAATCTTATTAAAAATGACCCTACCCAAGATCTTCAATGTATTATCAATTAGTGATATTGGGCGATAACTGCCAGGGTCAAGTCTATTACCTTTTTTGAAAATAGGTACGATGGGGCTGTTAGACCAGGAATCGGGCAGTGAAGTAATAGATAAATTATTAAAAACATTACACAATAATGGTGACCAAAAGTCAGGCTCTGATTTTATTAAATCAATGGATAATCCATCGGGCCCCGGCGCTTTATTTCCTGCGCTTTGAAAAATTGCGTCCTCCACCTCCATTATAGAAATGTTCGGAAACTTAAAAGTTTGGGAATTTACCACGGAAGGGATCGGTGCCGTGTAGATATTTGTAAAATGCTCCACCCATACATCCCCTAGTATGCTACAGTTTATGGGAGTAATGTTGGAGCCAAACGATTTCAGGTACTTAACCTCGCTCCAAAACCCAGCAACATCCTTCGTTGCTGCTGTGCGTACAAGGGATTCCCAATGGGTTTTTAAGAGCTCTTCGGAGCGTGTTTTTAAAGTGCGTTTATAACTAGACCTCAGAGACCTCACCAGTGACTGATCAGGTGGGTCAGCTTTTAGGGCAATTCTCAATTCTCTATTTGCTTTAGAGCAGGAGTTATCAAACCATCTCGGGTTAGTATTAGTGTTAATTAAAGCTGGCTTAGATATCTCCTTTTTTATGGTCTTGCACAGCTCCGAAAATGCTTCCACAATCGCGTGTCCAGGGCAGTCGGAGGATAGACAGGTGGATACTAATCGGGGGTTAGACTTTATAACACGAGCTAACACCCCCTTATTGTCAATCCCCTTCCAGACCACCCTGAGTTTGTCTGGAATGCAGCCTCAAGATTGATCTCTCTGAGGTAGTTATAGCCATCAAAGAGAGCCTTGGTAATAAGGCCCCCGGTCCCGATGGACTTCCCATAGATATTATTAAGCATAACACGGATTTATGGGCACCAATTCTTTTTAACGTTTTTAACAGTTTACCCATGGTGCCTATGCCTGAAACTTGGGCCACTAGTACCATAGTTCCCATTTTTAAGAAGGGCGATAGGTCAGACCCAGCTAACTATCGTCCGATCTCGCTCTTGGATAATACTTTAAAAATCCTTGGACGAGTTATTTATAATAGGATGATAGAGTGGACTGAAGACACTGAATTATTGGACTCGTGCCAGATGGGATTTAGGAGCGGTGTGGGCACGGTGGAGCAATGTTTAAACTTAAAATTGATAGTTGATAAGTATAATGTTGCTCGATCAAGTCCAATTTATCTCGCATTCATGGACCTTTCATCCGCTTTTGACCTAGTTAATAGATCCAAATTATGGCTTATGCTTTCTAACTATGGTCTGGATGAAGCTCTTGTAAATTTTCTGGCTTATCTTCATACTGACCTCAAAGCACAAGTCAGGATCGGGTCCGGTGGCGATGTGTCCGGACCCATAAAAATAGGCAGGGGTGCGTTTTAGCACCTCTGCTATTTATCATTTATATTAACGGTCTTGCCAAAGCTCTGAAACAAGTGACGAGAGATGTTCCAATTATTCAGGGGAACCCATTACCAGTCTTATTATACGCAGACGATGCGGTCCTCATGGGCCGCACCCCTAATGCTCTTCGTTTGCTTGTTGGAGCATTCGCCCAACATATGGAGACATTGGATCTGCGTGTAAATTTTAAAAAATCTTTTATCATGTCTTGTGGACCCTGGAAAAGGAAGCTCAATATTATAAATGTAGGCTCGGATAAACTAGAATCCGTAGCCTCTTTTCCGTACTTAGGGTTGGTTTTCGCTGCGAACGGCTCATGGAGTGGGCATTCTGCCCACGCCATGGGCAAGTTCTCGAAAGCCACCAATTCTACATTGAGCCTCTCACGTCCGAAGAAAATAGGTGCCACTAGAGCTATTTAAATTTTTTTTAAACTACAGTGCATCCCTGTAACCACGTATGGGGCTGAGGTATGGGGTTCTGGGAGAAAACCGTTTTTGCAGAAAAATATTGGGTGCACCTTTCTCCGCTTCTGAATTCATTTGTCATAAAGAATTAAACCTCCCCTATGTTTGTGACTTTATTAGAGCCAGACCAGCCCTATTCTGGATTAGGATCTGGATAAACGATTCAGCGACCTTAACAAAAAGCATTATAAAGGATTGCCTAAAATGTGATCACGGCATGCTAATACCTTGGTTAGCCGAAGTCTCTAACACATTAACCACCGTGGATAAAGGCGATCTTTTCTCTGAACCAACTAGAATTGAGACTAAAGATAAGGTTGTGGTTAAACAAGCACTTTATGCACTTTTTAACTTAGAAAGAATGGGGAGGGAGTCACTCAAATCTTCTGTTATCACATACATGGGGAATGATTTGTGTAGGTACCCATTACCATCCTATTTAACTCTCCCCATGTCTAACTGGGAACGATCCTT
This sequence comes from Triturus cristatus, assembly GCF_964204655.1. Taxonomy (NCBI): domain Eukaryota; kingdom Metazoa; phylum Chordata; class Amphibia; order Caudata; family Salamandridae; genus Triturus; species Triturus cristatus. The sequence goes on from NW_028187305.1 coordinate 1,410,284, forward strand.
GCTCTTTCGTTTAAGGGCAGGTTTTGTAAAATTCTTGTTGGCTTTCCCTCTGGGGTATCATCGTACATTAGAATATAACCCCTGTTCATGTGATGGCACTAGTAAACAGAATGATATCCACTTCCTATTCTTCTGCAAATTTTATCTAAAATATATTAATTGGTTTTTAACTCCCTATTTTAGAAAATTAAGACCCCTTTCTTTGGGGGAATCCTGTTCATTATTATTCTCCCTGGATACAGATGAATTAATCTTCCGCACTAGCACTTTTCTGAGACTAATAGTACGCGCACGCAAAACGATGGAAAATCCCTGAAAATTATCTTATGAGAGTTGCATTGAAAATGAATTGTCTTGATTATGGTGTTTTTATGGATTGTATTACTGTGTAAATGAATTGTTTTTGTTGTACTTTTATGGATTTTATGAAACCCGAATAAAGGTCTTTTGAACTTGAACTTGAATGGTAGCACTCTAGTTGCTCATTAGATCACTGTAGTAAAGCTACTGCTCACCAGGGAAGTCGGCTGCTGGTATTCAAAGTGCATGTTTCAGTCTGCATGTCAGAATTTTTTAATGAAATAGAAGAGGATTTAAGAAGTCAAAATGTGCCCTAATTTTTCATTTTGCAGCATTAATCATAATTTCTATGGCAAAATGAACCCCCTCATTTTTTTCCTTTTTAAATTAAATGTTTTAGGAGTTACCACTTTATTCCAATCAAGATGTCTTCAGGTGTTCCATACGTTTGTCATAAGTAGGACTGTTAGCGCTCTAGTTGTTCTTTAGAACACTTTGGGAAGCTGCAGTAGAACACAAAGGAATCAACTGACAGTCTTGTTTTACTGAAAATGTCAGACTTCATTCTCACATGACTGAGAAAGATAATGTGAATTTACAGAAAATATGCTCTCAGGTTAGCTTATAGATCACCTTCCAACCCTCTGTGGGAAAAGTGAGAAAATATTTTTTTCTCAAACATGATTCATGATATCCCAGCAGAAGGCTTTTTCACATGGTAAAATCACCTTAGAACACACTAGAATTCCTAAAATGGGTATGGTACCATCAACAAATGATTTATAATGTAACTAAAGTCTTAAAACCTTCTATTAACTGCAATGCTTTTTAATGAGGTGCTATCATGTATATTGGTCCCAAGATGGCTGCCAACACTTCTTGGATGAAGTGCTGACAGCCAATCAGATCTCACGATGAGATGTGTGGTTATGCTCCACCCAGATGTATGTTATTTTGATTTTGATTTTCTCAGGAACTACACAACAGATTGACACCATTTAAGCAAAAGGCACAAGTCTGAACTGAGGACTACCTCTTTGCCAAATTTGGTGTAATTCCGTTCAGCAGTTCGGGCTGTAGCTGCGGCTAAAGGTCCTATGAGAAATTGCATGGGGAAAACACGTTTTGGGATCCCCCTTTTTTCCTCGGCCCCTGCTACACGAATCATCCCGAGACTTTCAGGATAGGAGCGGACCACAGCTGGCCCAAAGTTTTGAAAATTTTGCGAAGATTCGTCAATCGGCGCCAAAGTTATCGGGAATAGAATTTTGCAGATTTCCTATGGAAAATAGGTCCTAACTATAACTACCTACTGGTGACTGCCAGTAGGTTAAATATCTATATATATATATATGTATATGTAATTTTTGCAAATTAAAAGGTCAAGACTTACAACAGACCATTAACTGAAAATGGTTCTTGTCCTTTTATAGGTGTGCACATTTGTGGAGAAAAATTAGCATGCCTTCAGAATAAGGCCAAAGAAGGCACATCATAACACCCTTTTTAGGTCTCGCTGAGTCAGTGCATGCGCTGCACTGTGAGACATTTAGTGTGTGGGTTTACAAAGTGCTGCCACAGGCTTTTGGTGGCCTAAAGCTTGCGTGCACGCGAGCGTGCACGCGCGCAGCCGCCATCTATCTGCCTCTCTGTTTTGTTGCTCGCGCAAACTCCCTCTCCCTCCCTCATCACAGAGCGCGTCTTTTCACTTTCAGCCCGGCCACACTTCATCTCCATCCCCATCCCGCACCGCAAGATCGCGTGTATTTGCACTTTCAGCCCGGCTGCGCTTCAACTCCCTCCCCTCCCTCACCACTCCTTGGAGTCAGCAGTCTATGGAGGCAGTCTCCTCTCGTTCAGTGAGCCCAGAGCTGAATCCCACGTGCTCTGTTTTTATCACTTTTAAATTGCACATCGTCCTGCTCTTCATATTGCTGTATCTCCTTGTGATACATCTGGTTTTCACCTATTGATGAGTCGCCCCATCCAATAAGTTTGTATGCTAGACTCCAATGCTCGTGAATACCCCACCACCTTTTTCTGCTCTAACTGTTCATGCTGCCATATTGGTTTTGCTGATTCTTGCCCGACTTGCCATGCCAGTACTGTACCTTGTATTGATTCTATGCCTCTCCCTACAAAGGAGGTTTCTTTCAACTATGGTCGAGTAATGCATACTGCAGTGTCATTTTGTTACCACATGAACTAATTTGGTTTATTAATCTTTTTAGACCTGTTAAGAAGGCTAGGTATGGAAAGTTAAATATTCCTCAAAAGATAAGTTCAGATTCTTCATTTTGGTCAAAGTTTAGCTGTAGTAAAGTGGGTGGATTTCCTTGAAATCAATTCAGCTATTTGGATGTTCACATTTCAACGTGCATGTATGTCTGTGTCTTCCATACCTTTCAAAGGGGTGTTGCATGGAGATTATCTTTTCCGTGGCAAAGCTGCTGATTTCTGTCTCTATTCTGTTAAAGGTGCTGCAACTTTTCATGTACTCTGTCACAAATGGATCGTTTGTTTTGCACTTTATAAGTAGTGCCTTTAGGGAGGAAGTGTCTTATTTTTAGTCTAGCCTACACAATACCAATTTTCTGATTGTTACTTTGTTTAATATTTATTTAATTGCTGTTCCTGCACTAATGTCTTGGTAATTCTTAGAGCCTTGGCAGAAGAGTACGAGTTCTTTCCAGAACTCATCGACTAGCTCTTTTTGTGACCATAAAGACATATCATGTTGAAGTGACCTGGTTTCATAGGATGATGTGACACAGCAGACGTAGCCAGTATATATCTTTAAGTTATTTATTAAGATAGTAAAGTCCATAGTATAGCCTCACCAGGAGCAGCCTGCTAGCTGCTCAGCCCATCCTCTCAACTGTCTCTCACCACACCAACATTCCAGTCACGTCATCATTCCACATGGAACACTCACACTGGCTGAGCAGCTAGTTACAAGATACAGGAGAACAGTAAACCTTATATGAAGATACTACACATGTATTGGTAGTTTTCAGATCAAGTGCCTCCAGATAGTTACAATTGTTAATTATTAATTTTAATTTTCATGGAATTATTATTTGGTGGCTACAATTTCATGCTTTGTGCAGGTCTTTATCATTTCATGAACTTAGCCATCTGACAGTGTGGTTTGCGCAAAAGCAATATTTGCAATTATTGAAGGAGTCTGATAATTCACGGTGTTGACCCGTTCTCAAAGGTTGCACTAAACAGCATTTTTTTTCTGCACTCATCCAACTCTCCTCAAACCTTACAACGGTTTCTATCCTTGTTGTTGGAATAAAAACGGGAAACTTGAATCAGGTGAGAAAAAGCAACATAGAGCTGTGACTGAAGCACACTCAAAACAAGCATTGGCATAGCCAATAGGTCTCGCTTTTGGGACCTTATAAATGGTTGCCCATGCAACAGATGATGTTGTTGCACCAAGGATATTGTGCTGCATAACTAAATACTTATAAGGTCCCAAAAGCGAGACCTATTGGCTATGCCAATGCTTGTTTTCTGATTGGCATTGGGAAAGCTTATATATCAAAAAGGTGAGACGTGTTGACTTTGCAAAAAGCTCAGTCTTATATAATTTTTTAATGCCGTGTGATAATAGGAAGCATTCACTGGCTATGAAGTGAGGCATCTTGTCACCATGTATTTAAAATTGTATTGTTATGGGGAGAGGATCTGACCCACTAATAAAAGGAACCTTCTATGGTGCTTTGGTTACTTCTTGAGTCCACACTCCTCGCTAGAAGGGGACCACAGAGGGAACATACGATCCTTCAGTGATCTCCTTCTATCAAGGAGTGTGAACCCTTACTTTACCTATTGCATCTTCACATTGAAAGTGTACTCTGAAATTTCTTCAGCGCACTTGTCTATATGGACAAACACATGTTTCATTACATGTCGATATACTTTTGTGATGGACTCTGCATTTCAGCTTATTCAGTGTTTTGTTTTTCTTAATCTAACAGGTGAAAATGCAGTAATAAATGAATACCTTAAAATAATGGAAGACTAGTGGCATGCCGAAGTAGTCTTCTACAGCATAAAACCCAGACTGCCCAATGAGGTCTGTACTTGGCTCTTAGGCATCAAATGATATACATAGAAGACTTAAACACTGACATCCTGAAGCAAGTCTGATGAGGTGCTCATTACGAAAGAAGAGCTAACCTGGTAATAGAACAAACTGGAGAGAATCGGTATGAATATCTAGAATGTGACAAAACATTTATTAGGCAGAAAGAGCAAGTTTGGCATCAGAAGCTTCATACTGGGGAAACACCATATTGATGGACTGACTGGAAAAGTGATGTTTGCAATGGAAGACATAGAGCAGCATCAGATCATCATCGTAGAGGAGAAACCATATATATGCACTGAATGTGACAAAGTGTTCCGGAGGGAGAAGAATCTAAAGCAGCATAAACAAATCCACATCTTGGAGAAACTGCATAAATGTTCTGAATGTGACAAAGTATTTACAACAAATGGAAACCTTAAGCGACATCAGAAAATCCACACTGGGGAGAGACCATATCGATGTTCAGATTGTGACAGAGCATTTATAGCAAATGGAGAGCTGAAGCAACATCAGAAAGTCCACACTGGAGAAAGACCATTCATCTGCACTGAATGTGACAAGGCATTTATTAGAAAGTCACGTCTACAGCAACATCAGAAACTCCACACCGGAGAGAAACCCTATGAATATACAGACTGCAACAAGGCATTTATTACAAGGCAAAGGTTAATACTACATCAGAAAGTCCACACTGGGGAGAAACCGTGTGCATGTTCTAAATGTGACATGGCCTTTTTTTACCAATGGACACCTAACGCAACATCAGAGTGTCCACCTAGAGGAGAAACCCCATAAATGTACAGAATGTAATCAAGTGTTCCGAAGGAAGCAGAACCTAAAACTGCATCAACAAATCCACATGAGTGAAAAACAGTATGAATGTTCAGAATGTAGTAAAGTGTTCGGAAGGAAGAAGAATCTAAAGCAGCATCAAAAAAAAGTCCACTCTGGTAAACACTATGAATGTACAGAATGCAACATGGTGTTTATTACTTTGCAAAGATTAACTCTGCACCAGAAAGTCCACATGGGGAGAAACCACATCACTGTATTGAATGTCGCGTGGCATTCGTAATAAATGGAAAATTGAAGCAACTTCTGAAAATCCACATGGAGAGAATTCCTATGCACGTGCAGAATGTAATAAAGTCTTCCGCAAGAGGATTGAGCTAATGCAGTATCAACAGATCCACACTATGGCGAAACCATATTGATGTGCAGAATGCGACGAAGGATTTATTACAAAACTTAATGACAGAATGTTCACGCAGGAGAGAAACTATATAAATGTATTCATGACCACGCATTCATAAGAAATGGGGAGCTGAAGCGACATCAAAGGTCCACACTGAAGCCTACACTGAATGTGGCAAGGCATTTATTGGCAATGAAGATTTAAAACATCAAAATCCCCACTGGGGAAAATCTATACGAATGTGACAGTGTTCTTTATGAAGTAACTGTATGAATGTACAGATAGTGACAAGGCTTCTATCAGACGTGCACAGAAAATGTGCTATCAGAGTCCACATGGGGAGAAACCTTATCGCTGCACTCCTGTGACAAAGCATTTGTTAAAAAAGCAACACACCACGACATCAGAAAGTTCACATGGGAGAGATTATATGAATGTACTGAATGCAACAAAGCATTTATTAGAAAGTCACAGCTAATGCACCACACAGGGGAAAAAAGTCATGGCACAAAGAACCATATCACAATAAATGTGTCAAGGCATTTTTCAAAAAAGGACTGAACATAACATCAAAGTCCACCATGGGGAGGAACCATATAACTGTACTGAATGTGACAATTCATTTATTGGCAGGGCACAGCTAATACAATGACAGTAAATCAACACAGAGGAGAAAGTTATGACGGTGAAGAATGCGTATCACTGCACTCAATGTGGCAATGCATCCTTTACAAAGGCAAAGCTAATGCTACATCAGAAAGTCTTTACTAGTCGGAGATATGTCCTCCACACAGGAGCGACACCATAGCAGGCCTCAATTTACTCTCCCACTCGCTATGCATAGGAATATACTGAATTTGACATGTCAATCATTACAAAAGGACTATTCATGCAGCATAGGAAAATACACACTGGGAAGTAACCAAAGCAATAAATATGAGTATGTACTGATCAGATTGTCCATATTGGCAGAAACAACTTTTTCTTGCAACGCAGGAGGAACCTAATGTGTCCACATGCATTCCAGGGAGAAACTATATCCGTCTTCAGTGTGACAAGACATTTGTTACTAATGCTTGATCAGAAATTATGCATTGGGGAGAAGCCATTTGATTATTATAAACGTGAAAGGCATCAAAAGGCCACCTGGGTTTCAGATGCACTTATTGTGAAGTCTTCGGTTGTTACGTCAAATATTCCACACAAGTACATAGATATTGGGGGAGGAAATAACTAAACAAAATGTGGAACAAAGAAACAGAAATAGTAGCAGTCATCAGGAGTGCCTTAGGATTAGTCAAGAAAAGGTCCCAAGACCGCTTACCCCGTTCCAATAAAGGTGAAAATATGCAGACTATAGAGAGCATCAACGTTTGGCAGAATACAAATGTTACAGAAAGCAAGAGCTAGATTTCTTTCACTGTTCCTAGCCTACTATGGTGTAAGGACTATTTTAGCTACCAAGTGATAAAACCTGGCCTGCCTATTTTACTCAGTTATGTTGGTTTGTTCTGCAAGGCCTTCTAGGGCTCTCATCCACAGTTATGGGGACGTTTGTGATAATAAAATGCAGAGTTTATCTAGTTATCTTGTGTTCATGCTGGTTATCTTTGACCTTTAGTTTCTTTCATTAACAATGCTGCCCGAGAGAGGACAAGTGGAGTTTTGGGGTCTGTTGAAAGTCAGATGCCACTGGCCTTAGAGGTTTGTAGCCCACGAAGTATGTGTTTGGTTTATGGTTTCATGCGGGACAAGAGCTCCCAGCAATTGTGTAAGATATTGCAGGACAGCTGGCTGGACAAATCGTGAATAAGAGGCTTTTGCTTAGAGCAGTGATTACAGTCTCCTATATCACGTGTAGGCAACAATTGTAATCTTTCTACTTCTGTACAGTGTATTTTTTTAACACGCCAAACTGTAATAAAATGAACTGCTAAAAGTGCCAACTGCAATCCTATATGATTGAACACTAAATTTTCTTATACCGCACAGTATATTTAGTTATTTACTTTTCTAAAGTGCTCTAATGTCCATTCAGGCTATGCCTGCGCATTAGAAAAAACTAACTTGTTTGCCTGAACAGGGAAAGACAAAGGAAAGTTTTTATCTCTCTCAACGAGACTTCTTCCAAAAGGATAAGCTCTGAGGCCATCATTGGGGAAAAATGGGAGGGTGTTAATTAGGAGACTCAAACGGAGGATTTATAATTAAGGGCTATGGAGAGGGACATGTAATGTTAGCAGTGTGTACCCCACCCCTTAGTCTCATAAAATTTGAGCACATGGTCGATCAATCAGGATTTGTATATCATGCCTGTGTCACCCTTGAAGGTCTTCAAAGCACTGCAGTATCTCGCTGTCTGTAGCTATTGGTTAACCATTCAGGTCTTGAGGTCCTTCCTGAACTGCTGGAGCGATGGGGAGGCTTAAAGGTGCAGCGGGAGGTTATTCCAGGTCTTAGTCACCAGGTGGGAGAAGGTGCGGCCTCTGCTGTTTGCCTGGCAAATGCCTTAGGTGACTGCTAGGGACAGGGATCTGGTACGGACTGCTGTGGTAGGTTGGTGGAAATTCACTTGTTTATTGAGGTACGCCGGCCCTTTGTTGAATAGACCTTGGTAAGTGTGAGCATCTTGAACTGGCATCTCTTCGCGATCTGGTCGATGGATCCCTTTAGTTTGTCCATTGTGGGTGAATGATCTAGTACCCCTTGGTGTCTTGCAATGATGTGGATGTGGCCAAAATTCATTCAATCCCGATCTTTTCTATAATTATTTGTTTATTCTTTATTAGAGGGTTTTTTTTAAAGCGCAAACATGACCCAAAAGAATCAGAGCACTATACATAGGTACAGATTGTGTTGGCTACATATAGAAGTGCAATACAGATTTTAAACCATCAACACTACGTGAGAGAGCCATTGTATCAATTTTATCAACTCCTTGCCCCCGTGTACTTAGATTGAAGTGGTCTACGATGTTGCTGCTGGTTGTGGTGACTGGATAACACATCTAGTGATGTCCTCTTTACAAAGCTGACTCATGGTCACCAAGGAGCTTGACAAAACCCTTTTCCTGTTCCAGAGCCTTCTGTAATAAACTATCATGACAAATGCAACAGCTCTACCAAATTCCCGTCCTACCTGGTCCCCGACTAGGCTCCATCTTTCTAACAAGGATGAAAAGCATAATATTACTGAACTGGGCCCATTGGGTGACCGAAGAGCCACAGTGGGAGAATACGAAGATACATCCTCAGTCCTTGAATTGACACAGAAGGGGGCAATTAATAAGTAATTGTTTCACCGTCCTGAAGACGTTGATATTTGGATGGAGTCTTAAACTGGAAGCTTCTTTTCACTTGTTTATGGAACGCTAACTGTCAATTCCATAGTGAGCAGGGCTTGCTCTTGTGCTTGAAAGATTGTAAAAGAGGGAGGTACTTTGTGTGTGACTTAGAAAAGGTCTCCCCTCACCGACAATTCAACAGCTACTAATCCTTGAATAACCACCCACAGTCTCAAAACAAGTTACATCTCATCGATATGCAAAAAGAACAGGCTTCAAACACTCCTGCTATATCTAACACTGCGGAGCATCACATGAGCCTGGGCAGCAGTGTGATTGATGCCAGTTTAGCCACCCCGAAGCTAGAATGTAATGGTCTCGTGAAATGCGGGAAGGGCTTTGTTGTGAGAGGTGTTTGTGTGACTATTACTAGAACACAGGCATGTGGCACAGGGTTTTGATGTCAGAAATACTTCTGTCCAGACAGATACGCTTAGAGGAAAGAGGGATTCAAAACTGCAGAGACAACACACATGAATGGCGCAAGCCCCAGATGTAAGATTTGGTTGCTTGCCTGGAATGTGAGAGGGGTAAACAACCACCACAAGGCTCAACTGGTGATCACATACCTCAATAGACAGAAGGTGGCTGTCACATTAATTCAGGAGACTCGTGCTGTTTATGTGGGAGTTAATCATTTTGCCAAGAGCTGGAGCTCGTGCCTCTATTTCTCTTTTGTTAGTTGTGTGGCAATATTGGTTAAAAGAGGTTTGTGGTTCAGGCCTCTATACATGTTCTGTGATGGAGAGGGCTGGTGCGTGGATGTGCAGGAGTTGCTGGGTTCAAGAAGTATGGCCTCAAATTTCGAGAACCCCATTTGTTTTTTAGTTTTTGTTTTTTTAAACTAAAGTCTGTAATATGTGAAAAATACAGTAATTCTGCAAGTTGATTTGGATAGCACTGACCACGTGTCCAGCTGGCCCACCCAAGCGCAGGAACATCTGACATATCATGCACCAGTACAAACTGCTAGACTTGTAACATGTTGAATGCCCTAATTCTGCAGTGTTTACATTCCATTTCATAGTACATGAAATATCTTCCAGGATTGATTACTGGTTAGGATCTAGAGATGTGATGGGCTAGGTTGAAACTATAACACATTTACCTAGGACTTTGTCTGATCATTCTCTGGTTCTGATGGCTTTGAACATCGTCAGCGATGTGGTGGATATATAGAATGGCTGCTACCATCTAAGCTGTCAGAGCCAGTCTTTAAACCGAAACCCACCAAGCAGTTTTATCCCACCTCCCAGTAAATCAGGTCTCAGTTGCTTTGGGAAACGTTTGAAGCCATTATTAGGAATTCATGCATATCTAAAGTCACAGGATAGTAAGATCATTGACAGAATGTTTCGCCCAGAGCAGGCGAGATCATTGATAGAGTGAGAATATGTGAGTACTTGAGCCCAACCAACATTAGCTATATTAAACCTAAAAAGGCTGGATTTCTGTGGCGCTGTGGGCAGTGAAGATAAATTCCTAGATTAGCATATTGCTGCCCGGTGATGTGGGGGGCACGTGTGCTGTACACTCCCTGGTGTGATTCGACCAGCATGGTTGGCTTCAGACATAGTTGCAATAGAAACCTGGGATGGCGCGTATAGCACCCTAACCGTCGTCCCCCTTGAGAGGCTACAGGAATTTAGAGATTTTCATGCAGAACTTTACACTGCCAAGGCGAGCATTCCTGCCCAGGGTATATGTACGTATCTGGATTGAGTGACCCAGGAATGGCTTAAACTGTTCAAAGGAAGCCACTGATCAAGAGATTAGGTCTGTGATAAAAATCAATAAAGTATGCACCAGAACTTTCCTAATTTTTACTGGAAGTTTTCAATGAGAAGCCATTGTGATTGCATTACTAAAACGATATAAGCCACCACATAGGTGTGATCATCCTGCCCATTGTCACAAAAAATATTTGACAAAATGCTAGCTAAAATTATTGCAAACAGGTTACTTCCGCTTCTGCCTTGTCTGGTGCTGCCAGAACAGTCTGATATCATTCCGGGGCGATCAACCGCAGATAACGTGAACATACTTTTTGCCAAATAAATCCAGATATTGAGGCAGTCGCGGTGTTTTTAGACACTGCCAAAGCTTTTGATTCCGTAGAATGGTCCGTCTTACTCTCACCAATAGAAACGATGGGAGTGGTTAATGCTGTGCTCAAATGGATCACTCTACTATACACCACCTTAAGGCAAGAATAAAGGTCAACGATTTATTGTGTTCTCAAATTTCGATATAGAGGAACACCAGGCAAGGCTGCCCTCTCTTCTATCCTTTTTGCCCTAGCTTGCTAGCCTTTTTTCACCACAGAGACCTAAAATTAGGTGTGCGTAGGGTTGTTCTCTTGATGTATGCAGATTACATTCTGCGGTGCTTAAGGACCTTGCTTGTAATCTTCATCCTATAACTACTGAAATAACTATTAGGAGAATGGTCTAGATTAAAAATCAATAGATCCAAGCCTGCAATGATGTCCCTAACAAGGTGGACGACTAACTCGGAGTTGCAGGTACCACTAAGGTGGCAATTGGAACCTGTAAGATGCCCGTGAGATGAGTGTCATTTGGATCCGTTTATATTAATTAGTGATAACTATGGGAAGTGCATGACCAAAGTAATAAATGGATAGATGGATCAAAGTGCTGATATCAGTGACAGGGACTTACCTTATGAAAATGTTGCTTCTCCCTTAACTGTTCTAGCTATTTCATAATATCCAGGTCCCACTAAATAAAGCTGGATCTGGGTATTCTCAGCTGATACAAATCTGTGGGGGAGGGGGACATCCCTGAATAGTGTGGAGCAAGATGCAATTGCCATACAATCATTGGGGATTTGAACTCCCAACTTTGAAGTATATTACCTTAAGGCCCAGGCGCAGTTTGGCCATTACTGCTTCCTCAACACTAGCAACCACCATGCTGTGACATTGAGCAGAACTTGCAGCCCCGGTTTCACTTAGTACTGGTCTGGGGCTGAAGGTCATGCACCCATGTGGCGAAAGTCCAAACGGTAAGATGTACCTGCTGTGCATGGGATAGGCTGGCTAAACTGGGGGAAAAGATGGGCCGTAATCGCCAAACTTCCCTCTGCGTCACAACTGTAGATGAGAATTAACTAGCCCTGGGGTGATTAGACAGCTGCGTAGCTCCAAATCCTGGTTCATCAGCTCAGTGCTTCTCCTGTTGATCATCCAATTCCTTTCTCCTGGGATTCCTTATTCCTCTGGATTCAGCTCCAGTTAATACTGAAGTTTTTTTTTGTTCTTGTGACTTTTTCCTTCTTGGGCACTGATTCTGAAAGGCACCAGTTGACCAGTGAGACTGATATCTTCTGACGGCATGGTGGTTACTGGAAGGGTGGCCCAGATCTCACACAAGCCTGGTGGAAGGAGGACTCTAAGATCCAGCCTCCAGGCCCTGCGTTGATTCAGGTGTTGCATAGAGTGATGCTCCTCACAGCAGAATGGTCTGCTTTCTGGAGAACCCACAAAAGAGACACAAATAGGTGGGGCTACTGCACCTGACTGCCATCAGTTCATCAAAGGCATAATCTGGAAAATACCAATAGGCAGGTATCACCGAAGGGCTTTCTGGCCTTTCACAAGAGTCTGCAGTCCCACCCCTCACTCCTACCATCCACCAAATGGCAGTGCTCTGGAAGACTAATGAGCAGCTTCTTACTAACTAAAAGGGTTCCACGACTCACTAAAGGAGCCCTGTTTCCACTCCCCTCACTTGAGATTCAAGATCTATTTTGTAGTCGGAGGGTTGGGTCTTCATACAAGAGTCATACAGGTAGGAGGTATCTTTATTTCACGTTTGGTCCTTATGTTGTAGGAACAACAAGTGGGTCTTGTCCAATGTTCCCTCTAATTATTTTCCTCTGTGTGCGGCAGTGTAGGGTCTGTGTGCGCTGCAGTCATGGCTATGTGCGCCACGAACCACACCGCGCGTGTGTGCAGAGCCCAATATCACTACAAACGTTTGCTTAAAACCCTAGCTGCCCAGCTCTGTTAAGAGACATTTTATTCCTCTGTCTGATGTAACATTTCCTATACATTGATTTACACACTATGATTCAGTGTCTCTGTGCAATGTGCACTCTATGTAAAGTGCTTAACACCTTACACTGGTATGAGTGGCGCTATTAAACAAAATAAATATGAAGGAGAGAGGGGTTATGGAGACTTGAGGTTCACTGTTAAAGGTTGGTAATGAGAGTATCCGTGGCGGAGGTGGCCATTGGGGCGCCAACGAACATTGTCACACCAGGCGCCACCAGCACTAAAGCCGGCCCTGTTCAAATGGCACTAATAATGACAGTGAAATTATTAAAACATCCCACATTGCAATTTCAAACCTTGGCAGCTATGTTGCTGTATTTCTTTTCTTAATACGGTTGGGCTGCGGGGGGATTGTGTGCATTTGTTAAGGTTTTCGTGTTAATTGCAGCTCATGATGGGTGCTGCGATTAACATGAAAACTTTACCAAATGCACAGGGACATCTTAAGGATTTTGAGTGCCAGGGCCAAACCGGGGCCCCTGATTAGAACAGCTTTGGATTTATGATTCAATTTCAGCTTTTTCATGTCCTTTTTGGCCAGGTCACCCACACTGCAGAGGCACACTGGTCCAAATTCTAAATGTGCTTCCATGTAATATTCAGGGATAGTGTATGTTTATTTATTTATTTATTTATTTTAGCAGTTTTGTATAGCGCGAACAAGACCCTTGCAGGTATCAGAGCGCTTTACAGTACAGAGAATCAACAACAAAAAACAAAAACATATAGGTGACGTATAGTAGGTTAATACAATAAAGATGAGCATAGCGAATAGCATGTATTAACATGGGAATATCAGAGTCAAGTGAATTTGGATAGAAGAATCGATTTCACTTCTTTTTTGAAAAATGCTGCGGATGGATTAAGTCTCGTTTCATGTGGCAAGGCATTCCAAATCCTGGGAGCCATTCCCGAGAAGGAGCGGTAGTAAGTTTTCTTCTTGGAGAACCGTTGTGGTTTAAGTAGAAGATTGCTGGAGCTCCTAGTGGATCTGTTACCACCCGAAAGTACCAATTCCTCCGCTAGGTATCTCGGTGTTTTGTGATGCAAGGCCTTATGCGTCATACAAGCGATTTTCATTTGAATTCTGGCCTCAAAAGGAAGCCAGTTGAGGGCACGAAGGTCAGGGGAGATGTGGCTGTTTCTTTTGGAGCCTGTGATGAGCCTAGCAGCTGTATTGAGTGTGGCTCTTAAAGGAGCGGTCGTTGATCTGGGTAGGCCGCAGAGAGCAATGCTTCCGTAATCCACTTTGGGAATTACTAGAGATTGAACTGCCTGTTTAAAGTCGCTGGCCGGTATGAAGGGTTTCAGTTTTCTCAAGGTGTTAATCTGGAAATTAGCTCCTTTGGTTGCAGCGCTGATGTGCTTCTGCATATTTAATTTATTGTCCAAGGTTATTCCCAGTGATTTAGCTGAGTCAATGATGATAGGTTGACCATCGAATGCTGTAATGTGCTTCATCCATTCAAGGATGGTGGCCGTTTGGTTGGGAGGGGCGATTAGTAGAAATTCAGTTTTTAGACTGTTTAGTTTTAGATGATTTTCTGCCAGCCAGATCTGTGTTTTAAGGAGTGTTGAATTAAGGGACTTGATGTCATCAAGTGAGTGGACCTTAATGTAGAGTTGAGTGTCGTCGGCATACATGTGATATTGGATGTTAGATGAATTGAGTAGCTCAGTGAGAGGTTCCATAAACATATTGAAGAGTGTCGGGGAAAGGGATGAACCCTGGGGTACTCCCAGAGTGACCGGAGAGGGGTTGGAGAGCGATTGGTTAATCTTGAATCTTTGTGTTCTGTTTTGGAGGAAGGACGTGAACCAGTTTAACACAGTACCAGATAGTCCCATCCTGTGTTTCAGCAGGTCTAGAAGATTGTCATGTTTGACTGTGTCGAAGGCTGAGGATAAGTCAAGCAGGATTAGCAGGCATCCTTTGTTTTGATCCAAGATTTGCAGCGCGTCATCAATTATGTGAGTCATGGCTGATTCTGTGCTGTGCCCAGATCGAAAGCCCAATTGAAATTGATCTAGCAAGTTGAAGTGGTCTATGTGATTACTAAGCTGCACGTGAACACATTTTTCTAGCAGTTTGGCGAGGGTCGAGATGTTGGAAATTGGGCGATAGTTATTCAGGTCAGCTGGGTCCGCCGAAGGTTTCTTTAGGATGGGGGATATCTGACCCACCTTGAGGATGTCTGGGATGGTTCCTTGTGAAAGAGAAGTGTTTATAATCCTGGTCCATAGGGGTAATAGCAATGGCGTGAAGGTTTTTAAATGGGTTGCTGGGAGAGGGTCTGTGAAGTGATTGGAAGGATTCAGTGCTGTGATCATTTTTAAAATAGTTTCTTCATTGTGGCAGCTGAAGTCGGTCCAGGAGGCATTGTTCTTGAGTGCGGGCTTTGGAGGGGATATTATCGAGATGCTAGGTGTGGACGGAGCACCACTCCTTTGTGGGCCAGTATGTGATAATAGATCATTAAGTAGGACTGTCTTTAAGTTTTCAGTCTTAGTTGAGAAAAATGATGCAAGATCCTCACAATTGGGCAGTGTTTCGGGATCAGCTTGGGGGGAGTGGGAGACGCCCTTGGATTGGGCTTTGATTACTTCGAATAGTCTTTAGGGACGATTCTTGGCTTGGTCCAATTGTGGACGAATGAAGTCAGCTTTCGATCGTCTAATCTTTCTATAGTAGGAGTTTCTTTTACTTCTTAGCAATTTGAGGTGGGCAGCAGATGGAGCAGCTCTCCATTGTCTTTCAACTGTTCTTAGAGATCTTCTGTCTTCATTTAGCCTACCATCATACCAGGGGTTTGATCCTTTTGCGGTGGTTCTTTTCAGTTGTAGTGGGGCTAGGTTATCTAGTACCTGACTCATCGAGTTGAAGTAGTGGTTGGTTAGAACATGTACATCCTTTAGACCCTCCAGTGGGGGTGTGAGGGTGTGACTAGCGGTTGTGAGAGAGGCAGGGGTGATGTTTTCTAGGTTCCTCTTCCAAATTTTCGTTCTCATTGGTTGGATAGAGAGTGGCTTGACTTCCTTGTTGATGTGGAAAGTAATTATGTGATGGTCAGACCAATCGCAGGGGAGGATCGAATCTAGCTGGGTAGAGTCTGTTTTGGCAATTACTAGGTCGAGGATGGAACCCTTATCGTGGGTGGGGCCATCACATATTTGGGCCAGATTAAGGTTGGACAGAAAAGCTTTGAGGCTATGTGAAGTTCTTCATGTCAGACACTCCTAAAAAAGGCCTTTTTAGGCCCTGTGGTACCTGCAAAAAGAAGAGGTTACACAGCGATGACCAACATAAAGACTGCCTCTACTGTCTTTATCCGGACCACTCACCTAAAGACTGCAAGGTATGTTGTACCTTTTCTACAAAAACGATAAAAGACCATGAGGGAAGGCGTTTGACTTTGCTGCAGAGGCTTAAGGACAAAGAAGACCTCTGAGGAGAGTGAGACCTCATCAAAATCCTCTTCTAGAACACCTCAGAAAAGGCCCAGAGATGTCTCTCCAGGTCCTTCTTCGCAGCAACCTCAAAAGAAGACGCACAAAAAGGCTTCAAAACTTAAGGATTTGCCAGCCAGGGAGTCTCCTCCAGTTCAAAAATCGCAAACTACAGCTTCAGACCCCTCCGCCGAGGGTGAAACACACCTTTAAAAAGCCTTCCTCAGCCTCGTCGACTAAGATGGTAGTCGACGATGGCTTAGATGACAAGATCTCCTCATACAGCTGCTGGAGTAACTTCGTCGACGACAGTTTCCATACTTTGTCTCGTCGGCATCTCTTTCGTCGACGACGTCTTCGCCGACGGCACATACCCCTTTGTCATCGAACGGTCAAGAAATATTCGTTGACGTTAAAGATAGCGTCGGCGGCTCGCTCGACCACGAGCGTGACGATGAGTGCTTCGTCGACGATGTTACGAACGTCGAATAAGAGTATACCGTCGACGACCCTTCCATCGACGACTTCGTCGACGAAAGTTCCTTCATCAGCGACGGTGCCCTGTATGACCATCGATGAATCTTCATCGACGACGACGAGTGTACCAATGACAGCCTTGTCGACGACACCTAAATCTAGGACAGAAAGTGCACATTTTCAACAGAAATTCAGCAAGCAGAGGCTGACGCCTTCCCTGACATCACCCAGTAGGGTCCAATCTTTGCTTCCCTCTCATCTATTGGTTGAAGATGATGATTCAGACGAGGACAGTATGTTTCGGGCTGCAAGAAGTCCTTCTGAACTCAATGTAAAATATCAGGAAGACTGAGTATGAAGATCAAGATATGGATGAACAGGCGTACTATCAAGAACAAACCCATCCTCAGCAGCCTCAGATGGTATGTCTTCCTTCAGCCCTGGTCTCTGACCTGCAGTTCATGATTTCAGACTACAAAAAGAGGTTCCCTACCTCTGCTCCGTCTCCTGCTCCAGTTCTCTCTCCACCTCAGATGGCGCAAGTTCCACCTCCGCAGCCTCCTGCCATTGAACTGCTTGTGCCGCCGCCTCCCTCTACGGACGACGAGGAGGATGAGCCACAAGAAGAAGGGGAAATTCGAGATACCCAGTCTCATTATGACGAATGGGATGGCTATGCTATCCCTCTTCCAGAGTCCCCTTTACCTCCTCAGGCAGACTCGCCTCCAGAAGATATCGGAGGATTCCAAAACCTCCTGGAAAGGGCGGCACAACGTTTTCAACTGCTAATGCCTTCTCACCAACAGGACTGTTTCCTTTACGATTTCAAGGAACCTTTCAAGAAATCTGTTAGATCTATGCCTATCATAGATTATATCTGGGATCAAAGCTTATATAGAGCTCCTGACAACGCTCCAGCCTGCCTTATAGGCAACCCTGATTCGGTGATTACTCAGGCAGCTCAACGCAGATCAAAAAACCATCTGCCCCACTGTCAGCACATCCGGATAAAGAGGGCAGGCGCTTAGACAACATTGGGAAACGTTTTTCATCCCTGTCGGCGTGAACTGTAAGGGCGTCTAACTCGTTGGCATTATTGGGACGCTATAACAGGCAGATGTGGTCAGACATTGCACCCTACCTTGAGACCCTGCCGCAGGAGTCTAAAGAGGAAGCAAAAAAGGTGTTGCTAAAGGGCAAAAGATCGGCTTCTGAAATTATAGACTGTGCGATGGACATCGCATCCACTGGTTTCCGCCAGCTGGCTGAGGCGGCGGTCCTAAGGCGCCGAGGATGGCTTTAGGCAACAATATTCAGGCCTGAAATCCAGACCAAAATTCTTGACATGCCCTATGATGGACAACTCCTTTTTGGAGCTCATATAGATGAAGCCCTCCAAGGGATCAAGAAGGATACAGATTCAGCCAGAGCTCTGGGTACCCTTCAATATAAAACACCCCCTTTTTGAGGCTCAAGGGGTAGAGGACAATCTTCTTACAGAGGAGGCTACCATCAGTATAGGTATCCTACCTATTCCTCTTCTAACCAACAATACAGACCACAATTTCAGCAAAGGCAACAGACACAGACTTCATACAACAAGTCTTCCTTTCGCGGAAGGGCCGGACGACAGAAGGATTTCGCCCGACGCCAATGACCTCTCTCTACCGCCGATCCCAGTTACATCTCCAATGTAGGAGGAAAGATATCCCACTATCTTCAAAATTGGAAACAAATCACAACAGATCGTTGGTTCTCCAACTGGTACAGTTTGGACATTCTCTAGAATTTGTGCAGACTCCTCCACCGACGCCTCCTCAAACTATGGCTCACAAACATTTGCACCTCTACTCCTGGAAATATCATCAATGATCCAGAAGGGAGCCATAGAAAGGGTTCCTGTTCATCAAAGAGGGTAAGGTTTTTACTCCCGATTCTTCTCGGTGCGCAAAAAGGGAAAGAAATGGAGGCCAATCCTGATTTGAGAAGTCTAAACAAATTCTTGAAGAAACAGTTGTTTTGCATGGTCACCATTCAAGAAGTCTTGCAGCTTCTCAATGCGAAAGACTACATGGTATCCTTGGATCTCCAAGATGCCTATTTTCATATTCCTATCCACAAAAGACACAAAGTTTCTGAGGTTCTCCTTGGCCGGCAGGCACTACCAGTTTCGAGTTCTGCCCTGTCTTTCACCAGTGGCTGCATACCTCAGGCAGCAGCATCACCAAGTCTTTCCTTATCTCGACGACTGGCTCGTCAAGGCACCCTCGCTCGCCGGCGCGAGGAAGTCTTCCAGAGCCTGTCTACGGCTTTACAGAAAATTGGGTCTCACTCTCAACCAAGACAAGTCGGTCCTGCAACCTTCACAAAGAATAACATTTCTGGGCGCTGTCCTGGATACAGTCTGAAAAAAGCTTACCCATCACAGAAACAGCAACAAAAACTCCAGCAATTAGCAGAGCGCATAAAGAAAAGAAAGTCTCTTTCAGTGCGCCTATTCAAATCCCTCCTCTGAATGATGTCCTCCTGCATTCTCCTGGTACCCTACTGTCGCCTCCGCATGCGTCCTCTCCAAGAGGTTCTCTCCACTCAGTGGATTCAAATCAGCGGATCCTTCGACATCATACAGGTGACTCCTCAGATGGTCGCCTCTCTAAACTGGTGGTCTCATCCACAAAATACCTTTTCTAACTCAAGCCTCTCCTCAAGTGATAACCACGGATGCGTCTCTAGAAGGTTGGGGAGCTTTCCTTCAGGAGCTTCAGATCAGCGGGAAGTGGTCATCTTCCGAGCGAAAATTGCAGATAAACCTCCTAGAGCTGAGAGCTGTATATTTTGCCCTCCTGGCTTTCCTTCCCAGGATAAAAGCTTCACTGGTGCTCGTCAGAACGGACAACGCAACGATGATGCACTACCTGAACAAAGAGGGAGGAACTCGTTCGCTCACACTCTCTCGAATCTCAAAAAATTTGGAACTGGTCACTTCAACACAAAATTTCCATGAAAGCGGAGTATGTTCTAGGAAAAGACAATGCATTGGCAGATTCACTAAGCAGACTGCAGACAACCTGCCACGAGTGGGAGTTGAACCAAGATACACTCAACAGCATCTTATCTCAGTGGGGCGAACCACTGTTGGATCTGTTTGCCACACAACGCAACGCCAAATGCCAACACTTCACAAGCTGGCATCCCCAACAGGGGTCTCTGGGGAATGCATTTTCAATAGCATGGTTCGGTGTATTTGCCTACGCCTTTCCACCGATTGCCCTGATTCCAAGGGTCCTCAGGAAGATGAAGGCAGAGCCCTGCACACTGATTCTAATAGCGCCAGCATGGCCTCACCAACATTGGTTCACGGAACTCCATCTCCTCTCCTTGCAGCCTCCGATTCCGTTGACACTGTTTCCATCTCTCCTCACAATGGACCAAGGACAAGTCCAACACCCGGATCCAGCATCTCTCAAATTATCCGCCTGGCTCCTGAGTTCCACGAATTTCAGGCCCTAAACTTTCCTCCAGACTGCAGGCCAGTTCTATCTCGCGCTCAAGCAGACATTACAAATAGAACTTATTCTTCCAAATGGAAAAGATTCTGTATCTGGTGTAGATCGGCTAAGGTGCATCCCCTCACATCCTCTCCTGAAGAAATGTTACCATACCTTCTCCATCTAGCAACTTCAGGCCTCGCCCGCGCTTCCATCAAAGTTCACCTGGCGGCAATTTGCCGTTTCAGGAGGTCTTCTATAGGACCTTCTCTTTGGTCAAATAGTCGGATCAAACAATTTCGCAAGGGTCTATTTTGGACTTTCCCTCCTGAAAAGTCTCCACCTCCAACATGGCAGCTCAACACAGTCCTTGCTCAACTTATGAGACAGCCTTTTGAGCCGATACACAGAGCTGACCTCAAGTTTCTCTCCTGGAAGACTGCACTTCTTCCGGCCCTTGCATCCGCAAGACGAGTCAGTGAGCTTCACGCATTCACAATACAAGACCCATTCCTTCAATTCAAGAACGATAGGGACTAATCCAAAATTTATACCCAAAGTCCCGTTGGACGTCCACCTTAACGAACCTATTGTTCTAAAGACTTTCTTTCCAAATCCCCAAACAGCAGCGGAAAGAGCTCTACATTCACTGGATTTGAAACTCTGCCTTAAATTCTAACTTGACAGGACACAAGCTTTCCGCAAGTCCAACCAACTTTTCATGGCTTACAGTCTACCTAGGAAAGGTTTTCCCCTTACAAAACAGAGTATTTCTAGATGGATTTCTGGGTCTATTGTCTTCTGTCACCAACAAGCTGGTCAACCTTTACAATCAAGAATTCGTGCCCATTCCACTAGGGCAGTTTCTACTTCTATGGCATTGTTTGCGGGCGTGCCTATAACTGACATTTGCAGAGCGGCAACATGGAAGACGCCGCATACATTTACCAAGCTTTACTGCTTGGATTCGGAGCTAATGAAGGATGCTGCAGTGGGACAGGCGGTGCTGCGCCATCTATTTAAATAAAGGTGCGCCTTCCTTCCTTCCCACCAACCTCTATCTCTCTCTATACGCACATTTCTCTGTTATTTCTATAACTTTTGCATTCTTTACAAAAGGAAATGTGCTTATCGTTGCTTTTTATTCTGATTCAGGCATGTGAATCTATGAAAGAAATCCAACCTGGATAAGAAATGCGTTACTTACCTGTAACTGCAGTTATCCAGTATTGGTATCTTTCATAGATTCACATGCAACCCACCCGCCTCCCTTGGAAGGGCTCACCTAGTACTCTTAGTTGTACATCTATATAGCACTGTGCTTACGAAAATCTGAGGGACTAGAGCTCCTGCCAGGAAAGTTCCAGAGGGTGGTGACAGATGATTGGTTGTTCTCTAGAGTTTGGTCCTCATTACAAAAGGACCTGGATATGTTACTAATGTGAGGCCTTAGGCCTATTACTCCTATGTCTTATGAGACATTACTTTATTTATGTACCGGGGACTCCCATCCCGACGACGGGGAATGATTCCGGCATGTGAATCTATGAAAGATACCAATACTGGATACCTGCAGTTACAGGTAAGTAACGCATTTCGTCTTGTTGGAAGCACAGGATGCTCTTGCCTCTGTGGATGAGTCCACTGTCAAGAGACATCTTTATGGGAGTCTCTTGGGTGCCAGGTCTGCTTTTGGCATCAGTAGCTCTCCCATTGACTTCTGATTGTTACTTCTAAAAGCATATTCCTCACCTTGTGAATACCCACAGGCACCAATCTGGATCAGGAAATTTTTCTCAGCATTGCTACTGCACACCTGCAGGTGGAGTGTGGCTGCGCCGAGTTAGTCCCGCCCTCGAACTGACGCCGGAGCCACACATAAGCGCTAACCCTGCATGCTAATGTCAGTCCCTTTTTTCCACGCCTTCTCATGTGAATCCGGAGCTAGCTCCTTTTCCTCATCCGTTGACCAGTATCTTTTCGTAAAACTTTCTGGTGTGCAAAGTAAGTGCCACCTCCTAAAAACACAGGCTTTCAACCTTGTAGGGATTGTTGCAAACTAATGTCTGTGATGGATCCCCACAAGATGTACTTCTGGTGTCCAGGTTTGAGACATGACAGAGTCATGCAGGTAGTGTTCTCTGATGAATCTGAAGGCAATCTGGGACAATGAAGCCAAGCTGTATGCTGCCAAACATCATCTGAAATCACTTGAAGTCCACTGTTGCAGCATGAATCTTTTCTGGATTCACATGCTATGCATTATTCCACTATCTAGTTTTTGGGTCAGGAATTCTCCAGTGTACTTGTAGTCCTTCTTCTCTTTTTGTTTTTATGCTATTTTTGGGCATTGACTATCCCATCATTTGGTGTCTAATCCCGGCTCTCGTGATTTCATACTCCCAGGAAGCTTCCACACGTTGTTGCCATCTTCATATTCTTTTTTTCCACTTTTGGATCTAGAAGCTTAGCTGAAGGCTCTCCAATCTATGAAAAGAAGAAGTTTTGGAAGAGATTTTGTTGACAAAACGCTGAGAAAGATCTTCGAAAACAAGTACTGAATAAGAATGTATTGAATTTAAACGTCTAGGGCGAACCGGAGTATGCCCCCGGACAGGGGGCCCCCTATTCCGCGTGATATCCAAGATGCCCAGTGGTCTTGCACCTGGGCCTATGCCGAGGAGCCAGTTCCGCAGCTGATTCAGATGCACCCCAAGATTCACGGTCTGTCGACGCCGCTGCAACGAATTGAGGCATTTAAGGATGCCATGCTTCACACCTTCAGCAGCCTACCTGTTCCCACTGCGCACCTTTGGGCCTCACGGATTTGCAGAGGCCTCTATTCTGGTTACCACTGGCTGGTCTGCTCTTGGTGCCTGCTTCGGGATCAGCTTTGATCCTGGAGCTCATTTCACATCCAGCGCTCCAATCCAGGCCAGTTCCTGTCATGTCAACACTAGCCCAGGCGCCACAGATGTCAGAGAAAGACTTTGAGCCTATAGTTCTGTCCGACTCCGTACCAAATCCATCCTGACCTTTAAGCTGCACATGAGTTCAGTTCCTACGCACATGGCCCACATTCCTTCCAACTTAGATTAGACATTGCCTTTGCCTAGAGGTAACCCTCCAGCACAACAAATTCTTAGAGCCAACCCATTTTTGGCGGGTATGATTTTCCCCCACAAAATGATGGCAACTTCTTTATGAACTTGTAAGAGGCCAGTGGGCTCGACTCGTCTCCTAACTCAGGACTGGAGTCCTATCTGATTCTGCTACAGAAGTCTACGTCCTTTGCCATGGTAAGTATAAAGGCAGCCAAATTTCTAGATCTGCAATTGCCTTCAATTGAAGTAAAGACTAATATGCCCACTGAGTTCTAGGCCTGGACATTCTTCTCAGATCCTTTTGTTAACATTTAATGAGGCACTTACTTATATCCTCATGGACACTTCGGAAAAACCTTGATGACGCCCTTCAGTGAATAGATAGGTGGTCTGTCGCCATAGGCCAACTCCTGGTGACCCTGTAATTCTTAAAGTAGTACACTACTCCAGAGAGCCTGGTAGGACTGGCCTCTGCCAACAGTCAATCCTAATTCCTTTCCTACGGCCCTCGCAAATAGGGATTTGGAAAGGCTTGAGTAGTTGGGGAAGAGGATGTTTTCTTCAGACAGCCTCACCCTTAGGTCCATGAATGCCACATGATTACTGGGAGGCTGCTCCAATGCATTCTGGGACTCTGGTTGAAATTGGACTCTGGCCGTTTAAGATCATCAGGATAAACCAAGTACACCATCCAATCTGGGCGGGACACCACGGACTGGGAAGTACAGTCCATACCAGTGTGATGCTTTGGCACCACGCATGGATACGATCCGCAGGTTTCTCCTGAGAGGTTCCGATGCCCTTAATTGACATGCCATTTGGCGACACCAGTCTCTTCAGAAATGATGCAGACTTTGCTAATAGAATGCTTCAAGGAAAGCAGGGCCGCGGGTTCATAATATCTAAAGAAATACCATAGCAGAAGGCAAGAAAGGAGGAGAAAATAAAAGTTCAAACTGATCTCACGGAGGCAACCCAAGAACACTACAAGATTAGATCAGCGCACTCAGGGCAAAAACTCTAGGAGGCTAAGGGCAGGATGAGGGACTTTTTATTACATCCTAGGTGAAACTAATAGCAATCTCTATGCCCAGAAGATCTATGAGGAGAGCGAATATACAGGCAAGCTCTTGGCCTGGCAAGCCAAAGAAAAGCAGGCTCGCAATAGAATAGATCAATTAATTAATCCCATCACCAAATCATATGCTAAGACCACAGCCTCTATTGGCGAGTTGTTTTTAAAACACTATGAGGGAGTCTATCAAACGGCCGAAGGGGCTTCATCTGATTCCATTGGGGAGTTCTTAGAGCATCTGGCAATACCGAAATTAGATGATGGGGGCAAGAAATGCCTCATAGAGGACTTCTCAATGTTAGAATTAGATGACGTAATTAGCTCTTTTGCCAACGGTAAGGCAAACGGTGATGATCGTCTTCCTATTGAATTTTTTAAAAAATTTGGAGGAACCCTACATAAAGAACTTTTACTTTTATTGAACGACCTACTCCAAGGAGGCTCCCCGCCAGACTCTTTCCATTCAGCTGTGGTGGTTAGCATTTTAAAAAAAGGAAAGGACAAGGAGAATATAAATTCATATAGACCTATAAATCTCCTAAATACAGATTATAACATTTTTACTAAACTTTTAGCAAACCGATTGAATAAAATAGTGGGATACCTCGTAGCTAACGATCAGTGCGGTTTTATTGCAGGCAGGCATCTCCACTCAAACACAAAGTTTGTATTGGAAGCACTAGATCTTTTTAAAACTAATAAAGTGAAGGCTCAAATCTGGTTTCTAGACGCGGAGAAGGCCTTCGATCTAGTGTCATGGGACTGCCTTTTTGCTATTTTGCACAGTTTTAATTTCCCGGATGCTTTTATCATTCTTTTAAAACATCTATATATGGATTCTAAGGCACAGATTATCATTAACAATTCTAATATTGGGACATGTCTGGTCACTAGAGGCACGCGCCAAGGATTCCCTCTATCGCCAATTTTATTTGCGCTATTTATTGAACCTTTGGGGATTGCGATCAGGAATATACGGACCGACAGAGTCCCAGTAGCTGGCATGACTAATATAAAATTATACGCCGATGATATTGCCCTTTTCTTAGATTCCAAACCCTCTAGTCAATTGAAAATTCTAAAAATATTCTCAGCTTTCCAAAATCTAGGGGGTTATAAAATTAATGTTAACAAGACGGAAATTATTCTAGTAAACTGCACTGTAGACACTTTAATACCAGAATTCAGGCAAATATATAATCTATCCCCAAATAGGTATTTAGGAATATTTATATCTGATAATCTGGAAGATCTGTTTTCATTGAACTTCTCACCATTGTTAAAAAAGGTGGGGTCTCTTTTAGATCGTTGGAACTTATTACCCCTGTCCTTGATGGGGCGAGCAGCATTAATATGAATGTCGGTCTTACCTCTTTTTAATTTCTTGTTCGATGCTGCACCTTGTCCAATCAGGTCTCTTTTTTTAAGAAAGTGGATGCTCTGATCTCTTCTTTTCTCTGGGCTAAAAAATCTCCTAGGCTTGCACGTGACACTTTATACCTTCCTTTCGCACAAGGAGGGTTGTCCCTTCCAAATATTAGAGAATATTACTTTGCATCTTTTGCACATCATAGTTTTAGTTTTTTTTTTCCCAGACACTAACGAAGCAGACAATTTTTTTATGATGAAGATGCTGTCAGAAATAAAAATAATTGATCCAATTAGAATTATAAAAGATCCAAAGAAAGTTCGCTACAAGTCCCTTCAGTGGATTTTCAAACAGAAAATTCAGTTTCTGAAATTCTACTCTATCCCTAGAATAAGTAATACAACGGACTTGAACAACTTTAACTTTGGAGAAGAGGGAGGTATGGAGAGTAAAATAATAAATCTCTGGAAAGAAAACGGCTTTGTGAAGATTGAAGACTTCCTCACCGGTAATAGGTGGAAGTCATGGGATGAAATCTCCAGACAGGTACATTATTCGCATTCCACCTTGAATTGGTCTTTCTGTATGCTTAATCCAAGGCTCAGAGAGTTGGATATAGGAAATCTACACCACAAAGAAATTATCTCGACAGCTTTGAATAATAAAATTCAAAAAAAGATGAGTATCTGGATTAAATTATTAAAAGAGGATAAAGGGCAGGAATGTTCCAGTAGGATCATTGAGAGGTGGCAAAAGAGGGAAAATATTGAAATCAACAAGCTTGTATGGGACAAGATAAATAAATTTAATAAAATAATTTTTTGTGGCGCTAATTTTAGACGCATGCAATTTTACAATAAATGGTTGATCTATAGAACTCCCGCTTATCGCCACAGCATCTTTCCCCTAGTTGTTGATAAATGTTTTCGGTGTGAGAAGAAAGGGAACTGGAAACATATTGTCTGGGAATGTCCTAAAATCCAGCCATTCTGGAAGGAAATTGAAAAATACCTCTCCTCTGAGCTTAAAGCCATTATAATATTCGATGACTTAGTTCCTGTACTAGGCTGCTCTATGAGCCACACTCCATATGATGAGTCCCTTTTCATAGCCTCTTTAATAGCCAAATCTCTTATTTTACAGTCCTGGAAAACCGATCAAGTACCAACTTTTCAGGCTTGGAAGGCAAAATTATTACGAATCCAGGGCAGGGAAAGAAAATATGCACTGAGATCAGGGGCACTCAAGAAATATGAGAAGTTTTGGAGTGTCTTTGAAACGTAGTCTTTTCTACTGTATTTTCTGACAGCATTTAATTTTAACTATATCTTCTTAACTAATAGTCTGCTAGATTGTTTCTCCTTATGCATTTCGCACTTTATAATTGCACATTGCACTTTACAATTAAGATCTGAATTGTCGAAATTCGTCGATGTTTTTTGGTTTTACACTCTGCACTTTATAATCAAGTTTCGAACTGATGAATTTGGAAAATATTTTTACACCTATGTGCCTTGTACCGTATTAATCTTACTACAAATGTGTTCTGTATTGATGATTTTGTCTTTATGAACTCTCAATAAAAAGAATTGAAAAAAAAGGAAAGCAGGGCCACAGTACACTGCCTCTGCCTTTCTGAGCTCATTTGGCTGTATCTCTGACAGTAGTTGTTCCCCTTTCGAAGGCTTCTAAGGTGACGTGACTCAAAGATCATGCCATGGCCCATCTCCACAGCATCAGACCCTCCTTTCAAGGCTGGAGTCGGGAATCCAGCTCACAGCGTCAGTCTCTCGTTTCTCCCTCTACCGAACCGATTTAGCCTGCCTTTGGTGGCACATGGCCATCCCATTGGAGACAGGATAAGGTATTACCTCCATGGGTGGCAGAGCATAGCAAGAATATACCTATGGTATCCTGTTTGCAGTGTTTATTCTTGTGAATTCCAGTGGTTATTTTCAGGTGTTTTCTTAAAATCTGTGGCTATCTGTGTTTATAGAATAAATATGCAAAATATTGCGAAATCAGTTTCTTCCTGTGCTTACAAAATCCACTTGCACGTAAGATTGTTCTTGTTGAAGGACCACCTCTAAAGGTAGGCGTACATGGTTATTTGTACTTGTTTATTTTGTAAAAATGTACTTGGAGACTTGCATGCAATAGCAAAAACTTCTTTCCCATTCTGTTTTATGTATGCTAGCCCAGTGAGTTAATTATTTTTACCTATTGTTACCTCTGTTGCATGTTACATGCAGTTGTCCATAGAGGAGAGATGCTGTAGGGGAAGTGTCGTAGAACTTTTTTGTTATGCTTCCCAGTCAATATTCTTAAAATGTGATTATCCTTATTAATTGACATCTCTGATAAAACTGCCCCCAGGAGCATGTAATTCTTTGAGGAACTGGGCCGACATAGGAATCACCAGAATTACTCATAAGCTCCTACCTTTTGTATACCAGCAGAATGCCTCTCGCTTGTTGGATCACATTGGTGGTTATGGCTTGGCCACATGTGGACTCTCCTCCTGAGTGGTTGGGTCCCTGGAGTTTGCTTTTTGGGCTGGGATAGAGCACTTCTACTGAGGTATTACTGCATCCATCATGGCCTTATCTTCTTGCTTTGGCCCTGCAAGCATTCACCCCTTCCTTCCTCCTCTGATTGCCATTACTGGCAGATGGTTGGTGCACCAGTGATGCCATGGAGAGTGCCAATGCTAAATTTGTGAAAAAATGAGTGCAGATGCCCAAATCTCTGCTGAAAAGCCCTGTGCTAATTAATTTTGGCAAGCCGTATACCAAGGCTGCATAGTCATTATGTCACCTCCTGCGCGTTAACCTACAAACAGAGACTCCCTGCCCCTTTATCTCACTCTGGCAGGTTCCTGCTTTCTCCCTGTATTATGGTTTCTTTGTCTTTCTCTTCCGCTGTCTTTCCATTTTGTTTGTTCTTCTCTCTTGCTCTTTTAAATGTCTGCAGAAAAATAAGTGCCGGTCTCCAAAAATGAGTACCTGTTGGCCCACATCGGCAACTGCCGGTCAAATTAAGCACTGAAGGGTGCTCCATGATCTTGCAATGTCATGCAGGCCATCCTCTCCTCCTACAACAAGTATTCTAGTGCTTGATGAACGTATTCTGTGTATGGCTTGCTCACACCTGCACAGATATGTATTCACTATAAAGGTGTTCTTGCTCTGTATGTAGTTTCCATATGATAATACTGTCTGTAAAGTTGCATTTACTTACAGCAGGACCTCTTCATCGGTCATATTTCCGTACATAGAGCAGTCAAAGTAGGCGTCCATGCCTTGCACTCGCGAAGGGGCACAGAACGACTTATCTGACTGCACACACCAGCAAAGAAAATGCAGAGAGGAATTAAATTTCATTTTTAGACATATTATTTTTGGTTTATAAGGATATCTAACTAAATGCTCACTCGACACTTGAAATCTGAAGTTATGGAAATGTGCCAAGATAATGGCAGAGAACTCACACTTTACTCACACATCTGTGACTCTTGGTCTCCCAATTCATTCCTCCCTACCAACGGTGGGTGGGTGAGTGAGGTTTTGCTAAAGGCCCTCCTTCCACCTAACGATTGTAAGAAACTGGCTTTTTATGTAGTTTACCATAATGAGGAACACTATGTAGAAAGTCCAGACGACCCTTATTGGCTTACAGGTCTTAAATTAATAATGGCAAATGCTGTCTTTTGTGGTAGTGTGGGCGGGCAGTTTAGGCTTATCAGAGGGTAGTGCAAAGTATTTTTTGTGTACACAGACTCAATAAATGAGATGCACACTCAAGAAGAAACTCAAAACTAATTTAGAAAAGTAACACATTTTTTTGGAATTTTAGTCACCAAGAAGTTCGTAATCAGGTAAGTACTTTAGACGTTATCAAATATTACAGATATGAGGCATGAGCACCGAACACTTTAATGTCATCCTATGGGAGAAATATTCACTGCATAGGATCACTTGCAAACGACTTACAGGACTTTTCTGGACTTCAGGTGAGTAGGGGCACCCGTACAAGAATGCAACTTTACCTGCCCTAGGGTGTCCAGGTGCAGCAGTGCTTTCAGCGGCGGTAGCCTCGGACGGTAGACGCGGTAGTAAATGGGAAAAGTACCTGTAGAACAGAGGCTTCAAGGGGGAACGAAGGGACCAGTCTGGTAGAACCCTAAGGTAGAGGTTCCACTGTTGGGGTTCTCGGGGCCACAGAGACACTGTTGGTTTCAAAGGACCCGGGATAGGGGGCTCGGGTGCATAGGTGATGACGTCATCCAGTGAATGTGTGTCTTTCTGAAAAATAAATATTTTTTATATATGTATATCTAAAGGTTAATGGATGAAAAAATGGGTAAATAAGTGTCTAAATGGATGTTTTTTTTTGTAAAATTAATTATATAACTGACTTATTAACAGTATCTTAGTGAATACAAGTATTAATGAGTGATGTTTAAATATTTAAATATCTGTATCAGCGTCTCGCTTTGTGTATAAGTGGCTGCATGGGTTGGTGAGTAGCTACATGAGTGTGTATATGGGTTATTAGTTCGTTTTTAGAGTATCAGTATGAGTGTCTGTATGGTTCAGTGGGGGATGTTACTTAGCGTATGGATGCATGAATGAGTGACTCACTGTTTGTATGTATTTTGAAGACAGTATGTGAGCAGGACAGTATGGGTGGATGAGTGTGTGTATGGGTGAGTAAGAGAGTGAATGACTGTCTCAATAGTGTCTTTATGAGTAAGTCCATATGTTTTGAACTAGTATATGTGAGTATTGATGTATATAAGTGAGGATATATGAGAGTGAGAGATTGGAAGAGTTCCTGTATAAATAAGTATGTGTTTCTATAAGTGATTGTTTTAGAGAGTAAGTATGTGTACGTTTCTGTAGAAGTAAGTGTACTGGTGTGTGTATAGCTGTACATGCAAGTAAATGGATGTTTATTTGCATGTGTGAGTATGTGTGTGAGTAACTTTATGTATGAGTGTAGGTGTGTAACAGGATGTATAGGTGTATGAGTACATATGATGACTGAGTACATGTATGAGTGACCATATAGAAGTGTTGATGAATGAGTGGATGCGTATGTAGATTTTGGAATTACTGAATAGGTTGTTCTAACTGGTATTGATATCTCTATAGTATTCAAAACCTTAGTTTGTATTTTTCAATGTGTGTATCAAAGTTTATATTCGGATAAGAGGAGGTCTGCCACTCTTACACAAGGATGATGTCATCAGTGATGTCATCAGTGGTGTCATGAGTGATGTCACTGACCATGTCATGAGTGATGTAATATGTGACGTCATCAGCAGTGGATTGCGGTCACGCGAGTTATAGTTAGCTGAACTAACTATAACGGGGGAATGTCAATGGTTTTGTACGAGTGAAATGTCCAGCTAACTATAACATGTGTGAAACCTATGGTTTTTTCAGTAAATTTGCAAGGTTTTTTAAATGCTAATTCCTAACTATAACGTGTGTTAAACCTATGGTTTTTTCAGTGAATTTGCAAGGTTTTTTAAATGCTAATTCCTAACAATAACGTGTGTGAAGCCTATGGTTTTTTAAGTGAATTTGCAAGGTTTTTTAAATGCTAATTTATGAATGTATTATTATATTTTTTAAATATTTATTTTACAATAAGCTACCTATGTATATAGTTATAGATTGACTATATCCTGTAATATGGAATGGCTCAGCTCTTTTTTTCTTTTAATTTGGATAAAGTTGAACAGCATAGTTAATATATTCTATAAACTTCTAAACACTTTAATTTTTGAAAAAAATTTTTTAAGGGTTTTTGACCGTGCGCGCACCATGCACGAACGGTGCGCGCATGCGTACGCGCTCCGTGTGCGCATGCGTACGTGCTCCATGTGCGCATGTGTACGTCGTGCGTGCTCTGTGCGCGCGTGCTCTGTACGCGCATGCACGCGTGCTCCGTACGCTGGTGCTCCGTACGCGCATGCGCGCGTGCTCCGTACGCGCGTGCTCCGTACACGCGTGCTTCGTACGGCAAGTCATGTGATTAAGAAACAACACTTTTCATTGGTTTATAGTAGTTTCAGGTCATGTGATTAAGAAACAACACTTTTCATTGGTTTATAGTAGTTTCAGTTCCAGAAACTTTCAACACCACACCCACTCCCCTCATTATTTCTTCTGATTCCCTGGGAGAAGGAGCTGAGCAGCTTTTCCAGTACTCCAGTACTTGAGAATGGCAGACCAGCAGTCATCTTCTGGGAGTGAGCAGGAGACCCTTGTGCCACAGAGACAGAGGAAACAGAAAGACTCTTTTATATGGCAATTTTTTACATTTCCAGAGGGGCAGAAGAAGGTGAATGCTCCGAAAGTCACCTGCACTATTTGTGGTGTTGTCTTATCAAGAGGAGATCCTAAAAAGAAATACTCTTTTAGTATTTTCACTATGATCAGGCACGTTAAAGGAGTACATCCTGTGGCTTATGCTCGAGCTGCTAGAGACAACCCTCCAGCAGCTCAGCCGAGCACATCCGCAGTAGCTCAGCCGAGCACATCATCGGCAGCTCAGCCGAGCACTTCATCTGCGGCGGCAGCTTCACCTGTTCCTCTGGATATACACCCTCTGTTCAAGAGGCTGCATATACGGTGCTGAAGAACCGGGCTCATTAAGCCTGGCGGCGCAGGGTACGCCTGAAATCTTCTGTGTTCGCCTTCCAAATTACAGAGACACGGAACACTCTGTTGGCATAGGAACTTCAATTTATTAGCTGCAGCTAGGTACAGTTATCCTAGAAGTACATCAGTGGTAGGTTCTCAGGAGACTGCCACTTCAATCCGTGGCTCACAGTCTTTTGTAGCGCTTGAATCCCCTAAAGCAACAAGCCCCTCAATGTGCAATAAAAATACTAATCATTCATAAGAAAACATTCTTCGTACAAGATACAGGATAATGGGTAATAGAAATTCCTTCCCTAAGGTCGTGTTCTCTACCTGACCCTATAGGTCAGGTGGCATGGCCATTCCTTGGTTAAATTAATTTACGACAGGACGTGTTTGCGTGTTGCAGATGGTGATTCGTAAAACAACTGGAGGGGCCGAGAACGGTCACCAAGGGTCAATAGATGGTTATCTCGGGGGTTAGTTACTTCGAGCTAAGTTTCAGAATGTACTTCGCTCAGAGAGACAGAAAAGGTTGTGTAATATGTTACAGTATAAGTTTGTAAAGAAACGCTACGAAAGTTGCCGGTGCCTGAGTGAGGGCAACAGCGTAATGGTGTCAATGCGAAAGATGGGGCCGTTATTAAATTTCCTCAGTTCAATGTGTGCAATGCTCTTCTCTCTTATGGTGACACCAGCATTCCCCTAATAGAGAGCAAGATACAGCAGCACACATGCAGCACCCCATAATTTTTTTCATTTTTTTGTTCCTCTGTTCCTCAATTAACACAACGGCTCTTTTTAGAGCCACCTAACATCTAAACACTTAAATTTGATTTTTAATTCTATTTTTTTATGATTTTTTCCACCGTGCGCGCACCCCGCGATTTTTTGAAAAAAAATAAAATGTTTTTTTCACCCTTCGGGGTCCTTCAGGTACCCCCTGACAAAAGCTAGGGGGTCAGGAACTCTGTACCCTGCTCCCTTTTCACGTTCTCCACCTTTCTTTTTCACTGTCACACACAAAATGGCGGATGACACTTCCTGATTTTGACCGATTCGAATGTTGACTGACATGTAACCACCAATCACAATTACGCTCGCGCACGTTAGGGTGCGCACACGGTGCGCGCACGGTGCGCGCTTATAGATATTTATGTACTTTTAACTGCAATTTTCTCAGGAACTACTGAACAGATTGAAACCATATATGCAAAAGGCACATCCCTGACCTGCGGACTACCTCTTTGCCAAATTTCAAGTAATTCTGTTCAGCCGTTCGGGCTGTATCTTCGACTAATGGTCCTATGGGAAAATGCATGGAGAAAACACGTTTTGGGACCCCCCTTTTTTCTCAGCCCTCGCTTGACGAATCACCCCGAGACTTTCAGGGTAAGAGCTGAGCGGAGAGCCCCATTCGTTTTGAAAATTTCGCAAGGATTCGTCAACCGGCGCCAAAATTATTCAAAATAGAATTTTCAGATTTCCTATGGGAACTCGGTCCTAACTATAACTATCTACTGGCGACCGCCAGTAGATAATATATATATATATATATATATATATATATATATATATATATATATATATATATATGTATATATATATATATATATATATATATATATATATATATACATATGCATTCATAGATATGTATGTGTATATATTTACATACATACATAAACATATATATACATCTGCATATCTATATAAATACAAGTATAAATGCATGCATACATATACATATATGCATACATATGTATGTTATGTACATGAAAGTTTGAAAACCACTAATAAAAGCAAAGCTAAAAAGCCACCTAATTACAAACAGAATTGCTTTAACTTAAACGAGGCCGAGACCTATTGCATTTTAATGCTTGTTAAGCCATGCTGCACAGCAGTGGCGTTTCTCACCAGCATGGCTAAAAGCATTGGCAGAGCCAATAGGTCTCATTGGCGAGACCTGTTGGGCTTTGCTAAAGGTTGTTTTATTTTTTTTAATCTTCACAAAAGGTGGCAACTGGTAGCTGTCACTCCACCACGTTGCACCAGATGGCACGTGAGGAACGAACGCTCGTTCAGTCAGTACTGCCACCCCTTGCTCACCTCGCCCTGTGGCCCTGAGAGCAAAAGACCACAACAACAGCTGTCAGCGAAAACACAGGGGAGGTGGTGGGAGGAGGCCGGACTGTGCCCCGGGCTTCAAGGCCACCTACGCCTGCCGCCCTCTGCACGTCGGTGCCGGGCCTACCGCCGCCGAGCCAATTCCGCCCATTTCCGCAAGTGAAGGTGCGTTTTATATGCTCCACAGATTTGAAAAACAGGTGGCGTTAATCGTTATCGTGTTTACATCTGGGAGTTAACCAAGTTTAGCACGTCAGCGGTTTGGGCCAAAGTGGGCGGTTTAGAAACGTTCCTGAAAAACAAAATATTGGATACACCATACGTCGAATGCATTATGGCGCTGCACCAGATCCCATTACGTTCAAAACAATATGGGGCTTATTTATAAGCCCCTTGCGCCGTCGGTACGTCACTTTCTCCCATGTTAAAAGTGACGCACTGGCAGCGCAAGGGGCTTGTAAATAAGTCCGTATATTTCGTACATTTCCTAATAAGAAACCTGGCGTCATGTCCATGTAAATGGGTGGGGGTGGACCGTGGAGGCCTCCTCACCCAGATATGAAAAGTCGAATGTCACAGACGTCCCTGGAGTTTAAGCTACCATGTGTTGGTTGCACGCAGATCCTGGAAGCAGAAACATTAACATTGGAATAAGCCATTTTTTTTGGTGTCGGGTAGAGGCAGATTTCTACAATGTGTGGGTCAGAAAGAATTATATATATATTTATTTAGGGTCCCGCACAGACCTTAATGGAGTGTAATGATGGGCTGTCTCAATAGTGTTTTTGGCAAACTCTAAAATAGCCAAGAGAATTAAATTGCATCTTTCTCCTACTGCACAAATGGTTCTTTTGAAGTATTTTCCAAGCTAATCATAGTGCCCTCACAGACATTGGAATTTCACTCCTGCCACCGTCGTTGTGCCAACAGATTTAAAAGAGATTCACTACTGTCCAGGCTACATAGCCCAAGTCATTAGCTGCAGAGCGTGAGACGGATACAGACGTCCGTGCGGAGAAAACCATTAAGTGGCGATCGTTTTGACGGCACCACCATTTTCCAGTTGAATCCTTCACTGTGAAGAATCCCTGATTAGTTCAGATGTCGGCTGAGAACTCTAACGAGAGAAAAGGAAATTAAAATCCCATATTACCCTGACTGCAGGCAGCCAGCCCTACTTTTTTGTCCTGAGGAAGACCCGTTCTAGATGCACACAACCCTGCACGATTATATAGGGTCGAAACGTCGACGTGCTCTGTCTAAATCGTCCACGCACTTCCACAATCAGAATTGGGAAATCATGTCCAATTGTGGTCAATGCTCTTGATTTGTGGACTCTATCTGTATCACTTTATGTTTGTTATTTATGTGATTCGTGTATATGGCAAATGTGATTTTTTGTTAATGAGTCTATGTAAGCACTGAATGTTTTATGTTGTATCTGTATTATGGTTGGTCAGACCTGTAAATGCACAGCTTTTTGAAAAATTTCCGGACACTGATTATAAAGTAAAAATTAATTTAATTTCTGAATCCTTTTGTTCATGTGGATATATTTTTTCCCCCTCTCCATGAATGAATGTTTATTGAATAAGGTTTAGCATTTATTGCAAGTGTAACTAAGCTTACCAATTCCCGACAGAACCATTTTTTGCCTTTATCATTTTTTACATAGCCCAAGAGACTTAAATGGTGACTCGTCCCCCACCAGTCTTCGTGGCCTCATAGATTTGAATGTCATTTTACATCTGGGCTGCCTCAGACCCTGGGTTTTAATATGTTATTGTCGTGAAGAGAGTCAGCGCCCCCCACGGACTCCAATGAGGTCTACACTACACTGCTCGGCCTTAATGCTCTGACAGACTGTCATGGAGTCTCCCTCTTGGTAACTTCTCTTGCCCTTGCCCAGAACTGTCCAGATCTCTTCACTCTTCCCAGCACCCGCCGCTGAAGTCCACTCTGTCAGAGGAGTTTTAATGCATGGCCTAATCGGGCATTTGCCCAGGGCTCCCTCTTTCCCAAAGGGCCCCTAGTAAAGTGAATGGCCTTTGAAATTCCTGCTATAGTTACGTTGCTCGTAACAAACAGCTTTGGGGCAGATTTATGTTTTCTGGCGCATCCCTGCAAATCAGCAGGGATGCGCCAGGAAAGATGCGTCACGCAAGGTTACCCTTGCGCCACCACAGACGCGCTGCAGCGCATCATGGAGCAAGGATAAACAGATGCGTGACGCATCTGATGGCATAAGGGCGGCGCATTGCTGGAGTCGTGTCGCAAGCACGACGCAACTCCAGCAATGCTCAGGGGCTGCCCATACCGAACATGCTGTGTGATGCCTTACGCCTGCTTCAAGCAGGCTCAGGGTTTTGACGCAGCAGTGTCGTAAAAGTGACTCAGTGAAATCTTGTAGATTTCACTGCGTCACTTTTCCGAGGCTTTTTCTGACGGAACGCCAACCCTGCATACATTAAACCTGACGCAGGTTTAATATAGCGCAGGGCATTACAACGTGACACATCTCCCTAGATGCGTCACGTTGTAAATAAGGCGCAACATGGCTCATGGTTTACGCCGCCGCTGCGTCACAGAAGTGACGCATCGGCGGCGTAAATGTCTCGCAAGGGGCTTGTAAATCTGCCCCTTTGTTTCCATTTGACAGCAGAGCATGCCTAACAGACACTTGAGGCCAGATTTACTAAGGGTTTGCGCTGGAGCACAGTCATGTACAGTGATGCTAAGCAGCGCTAAATCTGGCAAGGACGTTTACTTTCCAGTGCTAAAAAGGCATTTCACTTTGGAAACGTACGCTTTTCTCAGACCAAATAGCACTTTGAGCTTCTTTGCTCCGTTTTGCACCACTTTGCATCAAGGGGGTTGTGTTACTTGGGTTTCAATTGGGCTGATTAGTGATAATTTTTTCTGCAAAGCCCGATCTACTATGATAGCTACTAAAATGTTTTTATTTCTCCAAATACTTCAGATATTGCATATGTGTAATGTTTAAGAATTTGTCTAGGCATAGGATTCTGTACTGGAAAGGAATGCATCCCGTGCAAATCCTATGCCAGACAGCCCACTCTGCACTCATGGTGCAGAAGTTGTTTGTGGTGCTAGGCAGCCTGTTTGTGCACCTGTGCAATGGTTAGTGAGCAGCAGTAGGCTATGCTTATTAAATATGGATCTGCTGTCCTTTCTTGCACTGAGATGCATTAAAAAGTCTCTCACATTAAGGCAGTTGGTGGCAATTAAATAGAAAAATAATATTTGAGCCATTTCTAGTTACTTACTTCACTTCACCTCTTCTACATTAAGCCTCAGATTCTGTCTTTCCATCTTTGCTTCTCTATGTGTACCTGCCTCCTTTTTCCCTACCTCACCTTTGTCTTCCTTACCTCCCTCTGAATGTACCCAATACACCCCATTCAACCTCACCTCTCTCTACCTCACTACCGAACTTGCCCCCTCTATGACTCTTTGTTCCTACATTTTTATCTATCACATTTGATCCCTTCTTTCTACTTCAACTTTCTCTTTAGATCATCCCTTCTTTGGCCTCACTGTACTTTTTCCATCTGACTTCCCTGTACCTCTCCTCCATCTACTTTACTACTCATGCAGGCGCATCTCTATCTTTGCCTCATCTCTCTATCGCACTCTCCATGCCTCTACTACTCACCTCTCTCTCTACCTCACCACTCCTCTCACCTCTAAAGCTTGTTTTTCTCTAGCTCACATCACCCTCACTACATCACTTCTCTCTACCTCACCACTCTCTCTCTTGCTATCCAACTTCTCAATTTACTTTAACATTTGCTCACTACCTCACTTCTCCACCTCATGTTACTCTTGTTCAACCTCTGTTCCCTTTCCTTAGTCCTCGCTAAATATTTTACTCCTTTCTAGCTACCTCTATATTTCTATCTCTACTCCATTTTCGCTATCATAAACTCCTCTCTGTCTCTGTCTGCCTGTCTGTCTGTCTCTCTCTCTCTGTCTCTCTCTCTCTCTCTCTCTCTATTTGCCACTCTCACTTTCTCTCTCACACAAAAACATATATCGCTCTGGATTGCCTTCTTGATTTCAACTCCTCCCTTCCACCTCAACTAGCTCTTTCAACCTCTTTCTTTATAGATCTCTTTATCTCATGACTTTCGCTTTTTCTATCCCACAACTCTCTACCTCTGTATAAACCTCAACTACCTTTCTCTATTTCAAGTATGCCTCTCAGCTTCTTTTCACTCTACACCACGTTTCTCTTTCTACTCTTCACCGCTCTCTACCTTTCTCTCTTTCCCACTACCCTCTTTACTTGACCCATTTTTCTATACCTCTTCGCATTTTGCTGTCTCTCTTCCTTGCATCTCTTTGCTTTTCCTCAAGTCTCTCTGTCTTTGTCTGCCTCTTGCTACCCTTACCTCTCTATTCATTTACCTTTTTATACCTGACCTCTCTCCCTGTACCTCAGTCTCTATTGGCGTGTTGTCCATGAATTGATGTCTGGTGAGGAGAGGGGAGGGGAAAGGGGGAATAACCTTCCATATCTCACAGTGAACCATGTGAAGGAGCATTTTTCTCTCAAGAGAATTCTAGTGCGTGTCTTCCTTCTCATCTGTATTCCCACAAGGGTTATCTCTGGCCTATTCGGTATGCACTTCTTGTCCCTCTGTATCATCCCCTGTATCTTCCACTGGGTGTTCCCAGGACTCTAGCACTTCCGCACACAACCCCGCAATTGGATGTCTTCTCATGTCACGGGCATCCTCCCTAATCAGAGCTCTCTCTTCTGCTCTAGCCCAGCTGTGACATCTTTAACCCATGTCGCAGCCGCTGGTCCCGCCCTGGATTTCCACATCCTTGCTATGCGTCTCTTGGCCAAAGCCAGGGCCAGATCTAGGAATTTAGTGCCCACTTTCCTCCCCCGAGGTCTAGGAAACAACCCCAGCAGGCAGATCACCAAGGTGCAGGCAAGAGTGCGACCAAGTGTTGTGTTAAGTTTGCGTATCACTGTCTCCCAGAATGGTCACAGATGGTGACAGCTCCAAGTCATGTGACCAAAATCTGTGTCTAGGAATGTACATTTGGGGCAGGTTTGTGGCTTCCCTTCAAAGATGGCCCATAATATGTGGCATGTCAAATAGGTCATGTGGATTTAATTAAAGTGGGTTTATTTCAGCCTCCTATTCCTGGAGACTCTCTTGGGGTATGCCAAGATCTTACACCACTCTGAGTCTTTGAGCACCTGCCCCAACAGAGTAGCTTTGCAAGCAAAGCTCATTGGTTACTAAACAATTCCGCTGGGCC
The DNA here is from genome assembly GCF_964204655.1 of Triturus cristatus. Taxonomy (NCBI): domain Eukaryota; kingdom Metazoa; phylum Chordata; class Amphibia; order Caudata; family Salamandridae; genus Triturus; species Triturus cristatus. The sequence goes on from NW_028187305.1 coordinate 1,450,352, forward strand.
CAGTTCCTCCTGATGGGCTTTGTCATGCCACTGAGTCACCCACTGGAGCTACGCCACTAAACATTAAAGCTCAAAGTTATGGGCTTCTAATCCGCCCTCAACCAGGAAGGGGGGTGGGGGTGGCAGAGGGCCTCCAATGAAACTATGTGGCACCCACCGTCTCATATCAATTCCCTAAGGAGGTTATCCAGTTGCCGACACCAGGAACCCAGTTTCTTAACCGGGAGATTAGTGAAGACATATAATAATCTCACCTGCATGACCGTTTTGGACAACAAGATCCGAGCTATGATGGGCTGCTTCAGAGATCACTAAAAAGGGACACAGGACTAAAGGGATCTAAGAGCGTCCCCCAGGTTACCCTCCCGTAGGTCTTACAAAGAGTGGAACACACAGATACCCAGATACCGGAAGGTTGCCGAGGACCAGATCAAGTCCTGTGGCCTTTGGGCACCTGCTATTAAGGGGAACAGATATATCTGCCAGACTCCACGACACCGGCATACAGGGAACTGCCCTAGACTGGATCCGCTCCTTCCTCGCTGGCCGAACTCAAAGAATTAGACTCCTGCCATTCTCGGAACCCACAGAGATCAGATGCGGAGTACCCCAAGGATCCTCCCTCAGCCCCACGCTCTTCAACATCTACAAGGCCCCCCTCGCAACCATCATCAGAAAACACGGACTCAGCATAGTATCCTACGCCGACGACACCCAGCTCATTCTCTTCCTCACCAAGGAACCAAACATCGCCAGGCACAACTTCCAGGAAGGAATGAAGAACCTCACAACCTGGATGAGCAGCAGCTGCCTGAAACTCAACTTTGAGAAAATGGAAGTCCTCATCCTCGGATTCACCCCCTCTGATGGGGGGACGACACCTGGTGGCCCCCGCCATCGGCATCACTCCTACTCCCACAGACCACGCCCGCAACCTTGGCATCATACTAGACTCCTCCCTCACAATGAACCGACAGATCAACGCTGTATCCTCCACATGCTGCAACACCATCTGCATACTCCGCAAGACCTTCAAATGGATCCCGCACACCCCCCGAATCCAGGAAGACCCTCAACCACACACTCATCACCAGTGGACTGGACTACTGGAACGCCCTCTACGCCGGAATCAACAAATCTCTACTCCACAAACTCCAGACAGTCCAGCACGCCGCAACCAGACTTGTCCTCAGCATCCCACGACAAGACCACATCACCCAGCACCTACGAGACTTCCACTGGCTCCACGTCAAAAAAAGAGTGACCTTCAAGCTGCTCACACATGCCTACAAAGCACTCCATAACACCGGATTCCAATACCTCAACAAACAAATCTCCTTCTACGCCCCCAAGAGAAACCTCCACTCTGCTGACCTAGCCTTGGCCGAAATCCCTCGCATCCACAGAGCCAGAACGGGAGGCAGATCCTTCTACATCACGGCCTAGACCTGGAATGAACTCTCCCTCAGCATCAGATGAAGCCCCACATTGCAAGTATTCAGGAAGAGTCTTAACACCTGGCTTTTCAAATAACCGAGCTGCCCGAATCCCCCCATGCCTTGAGACCCTCACGGGTGAGTAGTGCGCTCTAAAAATCCCTGATTGATTGATTGGTCTTATTGACCCAGAGGCCAGAAAGTGTCACAGATTCACCCAGTAGGGTTGCTGCGGTCTCATCTTCCATTGGGTCATCGTTAAGATAGAGCAGCAGTTCATCCTCATACAAGGAGATGATATGTTCCCTGCGCTCTACTGTCACTCCATAGCCCGCCTCCTCCTGGTGGAAAAGCTCAGCCAGTGAAAAATATATATATTTTTTCCGGGATTGAGGCAAATGGGACTGCACTTATCTAGGTGTAAGATAATATGTCAATAGAGAGTCGTAAGGTGCTCAGGGCCGAGACTCACACCCCTAATTCTCCTGGGACCACAGAGATCCCTCAATAACATAAAAACCTGAATGATCCAGTACCCTTAGTTGTAGTTATTCACGAATGCAGTATAATTGCATAAATGAGTTTTTCATTCATTAATATTCTTTAGCCACGCAGTTAAACATGACATTGATTCAGCAGGTGTGTTTCAATCCCTTTATTCGTGATTTCTTCTTCACAATAGATAACACCGCAGCCAACGCGTTTCGTCCTCTCGGACTTCTTCAGGGCTTTATTTTACGAGGAGGTTCATCCCAATGTCGTTATTTTAAAGACAGGTGGAGAAACAGTCTGCGACAGCCAATCTGGTATTTGGACTTTATGTCTGGGGGTAATGCTTCAGTCAGTATTACCCCACTGTTAAACTTCTGATTTCCTATGGCTCGCATAACGGCGTGGAGTTAGCGATGTGTGCTATCTATTGTAAAGAAGAGATCCTGAATAAAAGGATTGAAATACGCCTGCTGAATCAATGTCATGTTTAACTGTGTGGCTAAAGAATATTAATGAATGAAAAACTCATTTATGCAATTGTACTGCATTTGTGAATAATTGCAATTAAGGGTGCTGAATCATTCAGGTTTTTATGCTCCGCCAGTGACTCAATAGCCAAAGCAAATTGGAGAGGGAATAGTGGACACCCCTGTCTGGTGCCTCTATACACATTGTATTGTGTGGAAATAGTGTGGCTGTTTTTCCCGAGTGGTGGAGTAGTGTATAGCAACTTAACCCAGTTCTCCCCAGCCCCATTTTATACATGACCTTAGAAAGAAAGTCCCACCTCACTTGGTCGAAGGCCTTTTAAAGGTCCACCAGCATGATGGTAGCGTTATGGTGGAGCAAAATATCTGGGTGATAAAGAACATGGTATAGTCTACGGAGGTTTAGAGAGGTGCTCCGCTCCGAGATAAACCAGTTTTGGTCTTGGTTAGGGCCAGGATCTTGCTAAGAAATTTAAACCTTAGTTAACAAGGATAAGGGACGGAATGCAGAATTGTGGGCACTCAGTACGTTGGATTTGGGAAGTGGAATTACCATCGGGTCTCTCGTGGATGCAGATAGAGAACCTAGTTACAGCAATTCAGCATATAGAGACTCCAGCCGAGGGGCCAAAGTCCCAGCAAAAGTGGTATAAAACTCCGCAGGTAGGCCATCAGAGCCCAGGGTTTTCCTGAAGGCCATTTTTTTAATGGCAAATTTGATCTCCTGAGTCGACACTGGGCCTCCCAGAGCTCCCCGGACTCCAGGGTCTAGTTAACGCTAAGGGATGTGGTCCAAGAAAGTGGTCAGGATCCCCGGTATGAGAGGGTCTGGACGCTTACAAAGGGATTCATAGTATTCCTGGAACAATGTATTGATCGCCCTGGGTGAGTGGAGTGGTGTGTCATCACTCGACAATATCTGCACAGTAGGTGCCCCCGGGATTCGGGCCTAATAAGCCAGACCAAGAGCCTGCCCTGTCTACTCACCTCGTCATGTGCCCTAGCAATATAGGGCCTGATTTAGATCTTAGCAGAAGGGTTACTCAGTCACAATGATGACAGATATCCAGTCCACTGAAATATAAATCCAATTATATCCTATGGGATTTATATTTCGGCAGATGGGATATTATTCACCGTTGTGACGGAGTAACCCATCCATATGCTATCATCACAACAAAGAAATCTAGGGTCCACTAACATACTAGATCAAGCAAATAGAGCACTTAACATAATCATACTAAATAATAAATCCCATCAGCCACCAAAATAGCAGCCCACGTCATTTGGGATCCGATAGCCCTTCCTGAGCCCTCAAGTTGATCAAGGCTGCAGATTGAACGGGCAACTTTAACCTCTCCATTCATCTCAGATGAGGTATATGGCCTGAGTCTTTATATGGCTATCTTATATATTAGTGGTGGTGATGGAAGCAGTGCAAAAATGAAAAGGTGGAAAGTGATAATGTTAAAATCATCAACCAGGACAGAAAAAAACTTTTAATAATATCTATCTGAGTGACAAAGTTAAAAACAGTGTAGAGCCAGTTTTAACAGAATAACTGCTCCAGTCCAAAAAACAGAGCGTCTACATGTTTCAGCCTAAGGATTGAATAGTAACCCGGCTTTCGTCAGGACCATCAAGAACCTGTGCTACTGCTGTGTATATCGTGTAATCCCAAAACAGTAAAAAACACCAATGAAAAAAATAACCCATCCACCAAGATCTAAATCAGGCCACTAGTCTTTATAATAATGGCAGTACAGGCACTCAAGTATAGTGTTGTAGTGCTCCCTGGCTTCCTTGAGTCGGGCCTGTGCGGCTTCATCAGTCCCTAGTATGTTATCGAAATCGTGTAGCTTACCACCCAACTGGCAAAGTTCCTCATTTAGCTTTCTCCTCACTCCAACTGACTGCCACAGACAGTGGCCTCACACCACCCCTTTAAATGCCTCCCACTCAAGGAGGCCAGATGATGCAGAGCCCTGATTGATTATGAGCAAAGTATTCAGTGATAGCAGTGCTTAATGAGTTGCTAAAGCATGAGTCCTCTAGGGACAGGAGATTAAGACGCCACGTGGAGATATCCGAGCGCTCCTCAACCGGTCGGAATTCTAAAGGTAATGGGCTATGGTCAACACTGTGCGTCCCAAGTATTCCATATGGGTCCCATATTGGTCAAGTCTGGTGGAACAAACAAACACATCCAGTCGAGTATGCAAATGGTAAATGCGGGAATAATACAAGTAGTCTTGTTCCTGCCCAAGCTGGACCCTCCAGATATCCGAAAATTCCCAGTGTTCTAACCAGTCCCTAAGGCCTTCAAAGGATTTATGTGCCAAGGCCCCGAGCGGGAAGGAGGGGGGTAGAAAGTTCAAGTGTACCATCAGCCACTCAGTAAAACCCCCCACTCCCCCAGTAAAATGTCATAGGTTACTAAAAGAGCTAGTGGGGTTGACAGCACCTGGAAAAAGCTACTTGGTCTTGGTTCGGGCATACACGCTCCCCAGTGGAATGTGCTTGACTAACAGTTTACCCCTAATCAGTACATATCATCCCTCTTGGCCGATTGTGGAGTGTGTAAGTTCAAAAGGTGTCCTTGCCTTTATCCATATAAGAGCACCCCTGGAATAGGCCAAGTAAGAGGTAGCAAATAATTGTACCTGCCATCTATGCAGTAAGTGGTCTACCCCCCGTAAGGTGAGTCCGTTGTAACATAGTCATTTGCACTCCTTGCCTCTTCAGATATCTGTGAATGTTGTGGCATTTAGGGCGGACCCCATCCCCCTGATGTTCCAGGACATAAAGTTTAGGTAAATTTAGGGTCTGCCATTTAGTAAATCAGTGCATGTGACCCCTGTGACGATCCTCAATCACCCCTGTGGCCCACCCGCTCGGAATCAACAGGCATTTCAACCCCTGAGACAAACGAACAAACCCCCAACTACAAAGTCCCTAATCCAAGAGCAGCCCAGCAACAGCCGGCCACCCAATCCTGAAAAGTAAAAAACATTGTTAATAGTCTGCCACCTCAAGTCTCCTGGCAGGGGCTAATTTGGGTGTGGAAGGATAGGTAGTATGTGCTTCACCAGTGTTGCGCCATCCCATTTCTAAGTGTTTGCCCAGGGACATGAGCCAGCTGGTGTCGTAGTTATCAAGAACTCCAGGGACCTTAGATTGAACAATAACCACATGCAGGGGTCAGAATCATTAAGCCTAAACAATATAATTCACCTGCGGTTTCCCCCAACTATATAGGTACTCAGTCCCAAATCATAGGCAGCAGCGCAATAAAACCCCAGTGCAATCCCCTCAGATCAGGTTGTCCACAGAGTGTGGGGTCACTTTAGGCAGGTTCTGCCCATTAACTATAAAAGTGTCTGATTCGCAGGCCACTGGTCTACATTCCGAAGAATGACAGTTTCAGTATCTGTATTTTGCACCAGTGCTAACTCTTCCACTGCAAGCAGTGCTGCCGCCCACTCCTGTTCAGTCTGGGAGGGGTACAGCCTCTTCAAGGATCTACCATGGGAAGCACCTCTTGTACGCTTCCTGGGTCTTTGCCTAGGTATTCCTGACTTGGGACTGGCTTTGGGGAGAATCGACCATCATGGCAGAAGTGAGTGGTGCCATCTAAAATGGAGGAGGCTTCAAGTGCTGCTGCAGTCTCCTCCTCCTCCTCTGAAAAGACCACCAGCCGCCGATATTCCTGCTGGATTGCCTCCAGCTTCCGGCGCCGTGCCTTGGCGGCCAACTCCTTCCGATTGACTTTGGAAGGAGTAGCTGTGTATCAAAAAGAAAAAAACAAGACAATTGTAAAATATACTCTTAGAAAAACAGTTAATTATACACATAGTGGCATGGTAGAGTAGCACTATAAAGCACAGTACATAACATTTTAAATCTCGCCCGTCCTTCTTCCTTCCACCCGTCTTTCACTTTTTAGTTGAACAGTGCACCAGGTGCTCTTCTCCATAAAACTACAAAGTGGAGTTGAAATCAGATAGATGAGGTCATTGGTTACTCAATACTCCCGCCCCTATGCCAATTAAAGGGTGTCTAGTCTAGTTCACTCCTCAAATGTTCACAACAACTCGTACTTACTTAGGACATCGGATGGCGGGCGGACAAAAGTCCGACCGCCATCCTCACGCTAAAAAGGGTGGGGGTCCCGTGGGGACAATTAGGAGGATGCGCCCGCTACAGTGGCGGGCGCATCCTGGTTTTTTTTCAATCTGGTGGGCGGTGCCGAAAGCAATGCTAAAAATACATGTTGTGCTTTTCCAAGCACAACATGACAGGCCCCGCGCGGAGCCTGTCACGTTTTGCTTTGAAAGGCAGGGGGGTACCATAGCATAGGTACCCTCCATGGGGGCCCCCAAGCATACTCTGCATGCCTTTCTGTGGCGGCCGGCAATGCTGCCATGCAAAGGCATTCCAAAATGCAGATTATATGGCTGGTGGTGTGTTCAGAGAGACACCACCACCATATTGAACCCTTTTCCTCCTGGTCGACATGTGGGGGGGTCTGATTCTTTTCTACAAGGATGGCGGGAGGTTTGCCCCTGCGGAGCGGCGGCGACTACCGCTGGCCTGGCGGGGGCAATCCGCCCGCCATCCTAATGGAGCCCTAAGTCTCAACAGTACAGTTTACATACAGTACACCCTTGCAGTGAGTGTACTGTCAACAATAGTTAAGGATTATGAATCTAACTTACCACCGCCCCCTACTGGTGCTGGCACTCCACCTACCGCTCCATCGTCGGTATCGGCAGCAACTGCCGCATCCTCTCCCTCCGCGTCGCCTTCGCTGGCCCCGGCAATGGTGGTCGGTAGTGCGCCTAGAAAACATTACACATTTATTAGGCGTCATATACACCTCCCCCTAATGGTCAGTAGCAAGATTGATAAATGAGTTAATAGTATATAACATACATCACTAGTACAAATCAGGTAGTAGTAGAGTAGACACTAATAGTTATATATGGTCCCCCGAGGGTCATTCTAGCCTTTTCTTAGTTAGCCCGAGCCATGCAACCATTTTACCTTTGTGTCTCTTATTTTTGCACATGTGACGTTACCTTGCAGCTTTTTGTATAAGACACCTTTGAGCCCACATGACCTGCCTCACACTGCTACTGTCTACGCATTGCATACAAGCGGTCAACAAAAACATTAACAAGCCACTTTTTTATGAAGTACTGGTGTACTGTTAGTCCATATTGCTTATCCATAAATGCTACACTTTTTGGCACGGCTGAGAAATGCTTGCAAGTTGCAATATACTAACGCGCACCATTTCATTTTTCGCATTACAGACGGAAGATTCCCTTCTACGAACCAGAGCTTTGCAGAGCTTATAAATGATGCAACAACTACCAGTACTAAGTTCTTCTAAGGTGAGGGGTCCCTTCACTCAGAGATCTTCATTGATAAATTTATATAAACTAAATTCCTAGGGGGATGGTGGTGCTCCCTTCCACCACTGTTCAGTTATCATGATTTAATTCCCAACTGTAAGTAAGTGTAACAATGTTTATTGTTTTAATGATATTGATTTTCCGGTTGGTGCTGCATTATATAATAGAACAATGTACAGAGCTTCTCAATTCAAAATAAACATTTTGAACTTACATAGATTGGTGGTATTTGGTGTGGACTTACACGAGGAGTGAGCAAATTAAAGGAAGGGTGTGCATGTGCATTGCTTCCACGACTGAGAAGTTGGGTGTGTTACGTTCTGGGTTTTCTACTTGTTGGGTATCTTGGGGGGAGGGTTCGGAGACCTAATAGTTATGACTAGACAGTACTATAGTCGGGCAGGAGATTGTGGTGGGTTCTGAATTTCTGATTGAGGTGTGTGAGGAAGGTCCAACCTACCATCACCAACATCCTATTTTCTTGTGCAAAGGTCTGTATGTGCAAGATCCCTACAACAGTAGTAGTATGTCCTATAGGCTATCATATCAAAATAGTAATAAATCTGGTTGGGCATTTGTTGCTGTGAATTGTCAAAGCCTCAAGATTAACAAAGACTCAAGATCAATAAGACTAGAAGTAGTACAAGAGGACGACCCAAAGGACTGGAATCTATGGCTAGAGCTACTGGTGAATCTGAGTTTTATTTACAACCTTTCAAATAAAGAGTGGTACTGGCCAACTGGGCAAGCTTAGCTACTACAGTACAGACAGACTGATAGTAGTAGTAGTACAGAGAGTCATCATAGCAGAGGCAGGGATAACAAGATTTTTGAAACCGTACAGATCGAAGGATAATTGTTGGTAAAAAATAGCATTGGGAAACTGAAACAATAGTTTGTGAAAAATATGGTGCAGTAAAAGTTATGGAATAGGAAATATTATTAAAAACAAGAAGACTTACTGGGGCCAGCAGAGGAGCCCTCGTTGGTGTCCTCATGGTGGTGGTGTTCTCCCGCCGACTGCCCACTCCCTGTCTGCCTGCCCCTGGGTGCTGATGAACAGGAAAGATATAAGAAAGAGACAAACATTGATGGATGGTGTCAAACAAATACAATATTTTTAAAGAACGGTCAAAAAACACCTATGTAAACAACAATTGCAATAACTAAATTGACCGATCTCATCTGGTCAACAAGTAGTATTGGGGGATTCGCGGATCGACTACTTAAGTTACTATTTATCAACAGTAATCTAGTCTTCCATTCTGATTCCAGAATACTAAGTTACAACTAAGCCTAAGTACGACGTACCACCCGACCTAGCCCACCTATTCCAGGGGTGCCAATTGTACATTAAGTATGCATTTCCACTTCTTTTTTGTCCTCAACAATGCATATGGTCAAATGGAGGACACATGACTACATTTTTTTTATACACCAAATTTTGGGTTGATTGATTGATGCTGATGTTCTGCTAGTGCTAAGCCAATTACCACCACTCATTGAACAAACTAGAAAAGGTTCTAATAAAGACTGGCGTACTAGCAGCACGTGACGTAACTGAGGGGGCATCATGCATACCACTAAAAAATTACAAACTCATACAAAGTACCTAAACCTAAGTATCAATCCGCCCCTCTCTCTTAATGACAGGACAAAGTAGGGACTAGAGTCACTGTAGCATTACGTAACTTAATTTCTCTAAAAAAAACTCTTACAGAATCACGCTAAGCGAGCGCAAACGCAAAGTTGCAAACAAGTAAGATTAGTAGTAGCGCAGAGGAGCACCTGTGTCATAACAATCACAGAAGACTTTTAAACGTAATTAACCTGGAATGTAAGCAGCAACATTCTAGCTGGTTGGAAGAAAAAAAGATATTCGTAATATAAAACAGAGCAGAAGAACAGACACAAAGTAGTGATAATTAAATAGTTACTCACCAAGACCCGGGACCTCCACTCCTAGCAGGTCCAGCAGGTCCTGCTCACGGTCCAGGATGTCGGACCACCGGTGCGTCAACTGCGCCTGAGTGCGCCGGACCCCAGAGCAGCGCAACACTGCCCGGCGCACCATCCCCCACCGCTGTCGACACGCCCGGAGGCCGTACCCGGACCCAGGCCTGCCACCTGCTGTCAGGGTTGAGGGGAGGTGGCGCTGCACAAAGAAAATTAGTGCAGCCAACTCCATCTCCCCAAATAAGGCCCGTGCCTGCACCCCTTTGAAGAACCGGGGTTTAACCCAGCGGCGTCAGGGACACGCCTAAGATCTTCGTGTTCACCTGTCTTGGTATACAGAGACACGGAATACTTCTGGATGGCATCAGAGACCAAGTTTATTAGCTGCAGCTAGTAACAGTGATCCTAGAAATACATCACGGTGTAAATTCTCAGGAGACTGCTCATTTTACTAAGGCGAGATGTCTCCTTTTATATCCAATATTCACATTATAAATGTACACCCACTGCACAAAATTCTAGCCAATAAGGTACATTTTCAAACAAAGTGTCACATAACAAAAACTCAATTTACAGTATCCCAACCCAAAAGTTAATTATTAGGAATGTCCCAAAATTCAATCTCCACAAGCCGGGACAAACCTATAATTGAAAGCATAACCCATGTAATGAAGAAACATAAAAAAAGAAACGGTAACAGATGCTGAACAAGATAAGGCATGTGCAAGAAACTAAAAGTTAACGATGTCCTGAACATTGATTGGCAATCTCAGACATAGATCGATCAGGAAAATTGGCTTTGCGGGGTCAGTTTCAGGTGCAGAGGTCAGTTTCTTACAGTTCATTTCAGAGTCAAAAAGAAACCTAGTTAATGTATACATGAACTAAGAAGGCCAGGCCACTTTATTCGCCAGGCTACCTTCACAGGCCTACGTGAGGGCAACACCAAATGGTGGCACAGAACAAAATGGAGTCAGACTCGAGAATTACAGAACCTCAGACCCTCCTTTTGCCATTACGTAGGCAATAACCTAAGACTCATGTTAATCTGAATCTAGGTCTATGTCGATATTCATGAGGTCATCAAGGTGTTGCTGTAGCATCATCTTATTATTCTCTACTTCTCTCGGGGACAGGTCTCCGAACACACATAGTAGCACAAAGACTACAAATGGCGGGACCACACTGGATGCAAAGACAACAAGAGAAAAGGATGGTTAAAACCATACCAAGGAATGTCAAAATCTTCCATCCCCATTTGGACAGCAGTCCACAAAACCATCCCGTCAATGACCAGTCTCCTTCGTCTACATGGATAGACTCAGAGATTTTATACAACCTAGAGATGGCTTGGTACACTGTAGGGGCATTATCTGGTATGTAAACACAGCAACTGGATCCAATCAATTTACATACTCCTCCTCGATCTGCAAGTATGATGTCTAATACCATACGGTTCTGCAAAGTCATAAGGCGGTCCGCTTGAAGCTCAGCTGTAACATTACTAAGAGCACCTGCCGTCTCATTAATAGTAGCTTCAACAACGCGGACAAGCTGTCGAATATGCCTACTATTGATCATAGGACCCCAAAAGGGTAAAAAGCCCTTGAAGAAATCTCCTACTTCGTGTGCTGCGGTATCTTCCTTATTGAAGACACCTCTACCATATCTCGTTCTATGATAGTCTGAAACAGTAGGGTATGTAGGGGGAAGAAGAAACACCACATAACACGTTCCTGAAAAATCAGGTGGCAACCATGTGTAGGCTCTGTCATGACAAACAAAATATGTGCCTTTAGCTGGCACAAACGGTGGAGAAGTCCGAGATGAATACTCTTACCTAGCTGAGCTTTCGGATTCCGACCATTACCTTGAAAACAAAAGTGGCTTCGGTGGGGTACAATCCAAATAGGGGGAGACCTTTTTCGTCTCTCCTTCTCTGTCAAACTGGTACTATATCCAGTCACGTTCCAACCAACGTAAGCCTGCACCTTATCCTTAGGGATAGCATTATATGCATCAATATCTAGGATCATAGCTACTATTCCCCTTATTAAGGCACTATTGCTCGAGTTATCTTTAATGGAACGTAAGGGGTGTACCTCATTTGCATAGATAAACATGGTCTGAAAAGCCCACACAGACCCATTAAAAGAAAAAGGCAAAACCAAATATGGCATACCTTTATCTTTCGTATGAGGCATAAGACCACAAACCCAACAATTAGTGGTATTTACTACTAACTGATGCTGATGCAACCACTGTATAAACGAGTTGTTGACAAATTCTGATCTCCTTGTCTGTTCATGTTCAGGCAACGTATAAAACTGGTGCAAAGAAACAGTAGTGGAAGAAAGCATAGGTTGGGAGGTGGGTGCAGATATCTGTTGTATAGCATAGACAGTCCAACCCACACAAGCCAATGTGATACTTAAAAACATTAAAAAGCACAATATTATAAAACATTTGCTATGTATCAATGTACAAAATCTTGTCTCAAGATCTATTCTCTCAACATCTTTCAGTTACAACAGACTCCATCCTCTAACGTGCTGTTCGCGGCAATTTTTCTTCTTCACTCAAGTGTGCGTCCAGGCGTCCTAGACGTCCCTTGAACCGCAGACCTTTCGTCAATACGCGGGCAACCACTTAAGTTCTTATACTGCGACCCTGCAAAAGAAAAATAGTCTCTTGTCTGAAAGAGTGTAATTCACAAAAAAATTCAAATTTTATTTGTCCTTTTTAGACCTTAAGTTGTAGCGTTCTTTACCAGGCACAGTTTGATCCTGAAAGAGTGTCTCTGGGTGCGTAGTATCAAGTCTCAAACACGGCGGCACAGCTTCTTGCAAGACTTTATCATCCGCACGTTCTGACTGAGTCCATTCCAGATGTGCATCGCTAAAAGGTACAAATCTCGGAACCCTTTCACTCTCGGAATCGGCAACACCTTCCCGGACCCACTTATCGTACGGTAAGGGCAAAGGTATCTTCTTACAATGGGTACCATGTACCCAGTTTTTGTTGCCGAACACCTTAATAGCAGTCTGAGTTGATAACAGGACTTGGTATGGACCGGTCCATCTTGGTTCCAAGTTCTTTGACCTCTGGAAATTCTTGGTTAGAACCCAGTCGCCAGGTTGAATCGTATGGCCTGCGTCTACAGAAATTGAAGGCAAAGTGTCATGGACCTGTTGGTGAAGAACACGCAATTTAGCAGTCAAATCATGTAAGTAGTCAACCAACATAGGATACTCGATATCACTGTACTTCTTAGGCCTCGGCACAACCCAGACATTCACCGGGCGTCCAAAAACAATCTCGTATGGGCTAAGTCCCACGCGAGAATGTACTGTCGTTCTCGTGGACAAAAGTGCCAATGGTAAGGCATCAGGCCATGTAAAACCAGAGCTCGCTTGCACCTTGGCCAACTTCAGCTTCAGAGTGCCATTATAGCACTCGACCAGGCCTGCTGATTGGGGGTGATTCGCAGCGTGAAACTTCTGTTTAATACCCAGACCCGCACATACTTTCTTCATAATCTGACCCACGAATTCACTTCCATTATCACTCCATACCATCCTCGGCAAGCCATATCTGGGAAAGAATTCTTTAAGCAAAACCTTGGCTGTAGACAAGGCAGTATTATCCTTTAGGGGGTAGGCCTCTATCCATCTGGAAAAGGCACAAACAACCACAAGGACATACTTTAAGTTATTGCATCTTTCCATATGAATATAGTCTATCTGCAGCACCTCGAACGGATACGTTGGAGGAGACAAATTACCCGCTGGAGTTGGGGTTCCCTTTCCAGGATTATGCATCAAGCAAATCATGCAGTGCTTAACCAAATTTTCAGCACACTTAGGAATTCCATCATTCTGCCATACCGGAGCCAACAACTTACATATCCCTTTTGAACTAATGTGAGCCAACCCATGAGCCATAGTAACCACCGGAAGCACATATGCATCCGGCAACAACCATCGCTGGTGCTCTGACAACTCAACCCAACAGCCTGTTGAATCCAACATTCCCGTACTCTCTCTCCACATATTCAATTCTTTCTCAGTAGCTTCTGCCTGAATCATCTTCACACTTTCTGTTGTATCTTCACACAACTTTTACACAACTTGTCGACACTCCCACACACATTAAAGGCCATATTCTTGACCTTGTGTGGACGACAGACACAAATGTCACTCTTAAAGATGTTACTCATTGTATATGGTCAGATCACCATCTAGTCTCTTGTAAGATACCCATTGATGGCCATATACATATTACATCATCAGAAACCAGGAGTACCCGTAATTGGACCGATGTTGATTTAATGGCCTTAACTAAGGTACTACTGCCATTGAATCAATCCTCAAATTTGGAACGTAGTCTGGACCAAGAATATACGGGTCTAATACAGAGCCTGGCCCAGGCCATTGACCAAATAGCGCCAGTAAAAACACAGCTGATAAGGGGTGCTGGTAAGGGGGCTCCCTGGTTCACGCCTTTATTAAGGGAACATAAAAGAAAGCTCAGAGCCTTGGAAAGGGGTTGGAGGAAAACCAAGCAAGACACAGCTAGAAACCTCTACAAAGCCTCCCTTAATTCTTATAAAAAGCTTACCGCTCTAGCTAAAGCGGAATATTATGAGTCCCGGCTAAATAAGGCAGCCAACATTCAGAAAGAGACTTTTAAAATCCTGTCAGAGCTAAGCAAAAAATCTGACAATTCCAAGTCCCCTATAGACTGTAACTCCTTTCAGGCGTACTTTCTAGAAAAAGTGAAGGCCATTATCACGGAAATAAAGAGTGGGTTGTTAAACGGAACTGCCACAACTTCAACCTCGCATAATCTAGCTGGCTGTACTATTACAGCATTTCCAGAGCTGGATGAGTTGAGTCTGGAGAAACTGATGGGAAAAACTAAATCTGGCTCTCCAGCGGATCCGTGCCCACCCAGCGTCTTTCGTGTAGCCCGTCCTCTATTGGAGAAATGTATCATGTCTCTCCTCAATAGATCTCTGGAAACAGGGTATATACCGGTGGAATTCAAGGAGGCACGTGTAAGGCCACTGCTGAAGAAACCCGGTGCGGATCCTGCAGTGCTAAAGAACTAGAGGCCTATTTCCCAACTGCCTTTCCTCTCCAAAATACTTGAACAACATGTATTAAAATCCCTGTCCCTGTATCTGGAATCTCACCACCTACTCCATGAGCGGCAGGCAGGATTTCGAGCTCATCACAGCACCGAGTTGGTGATGCTCTCGGTGCTGGATGAATTAAGAGGCATGGCTGACCATAAGAAACCGAGCGCCCTGATTCTGTTAGATCTATCAGCGGCGTTCGATACGGTCAGTCATGCCTTGCTTTTGGAGAGATTGAGAGACTTTGGGATCAAAGGTCTGGCCTTTAAGTGGTTGCAATCCTTCCTTTTGGGAAGAACGCAAAGGATACAACTGGGGGAACACACATCTGAGGTGGGGACCCTGGAATGTGGGGTGCCACAGGGCTCTGCCCTATCCCCACTGTTATTTAATATCTACCTACAACCGCTGATTGCATCACTGGCCAGTAGGGGCTGCAGAGTCTTTAACTACGCGGACGACACTCAGCTGTTGCTGAGTGTCGATAATTCAAGTACCGCACAACTCAATGCTCAGAACATATTGAGGTACACTGTGCAATGGATGACTGGAAACCTATTAAAGATCAATCCAGACAAGACCGAGGTATTGGTGATTCCTTCTACCGCCTCACCCTGGAGTGACCTCTATTGGCCAGCTGAGTTGGGCCCTGCTCCAAAACCAAGCATGAACGTAAAGAGTTTGGGGATCAAACTGGATTGCGACTTGTCAATGGCCAGTCAAATTTCATCTGTGGTGGGGAGCTGTACAAACATCATCCGACAGCTACGAAAGATAACCCCGGTCCTCTCCCAGTCAATGATGCGTTCAATTGTAGCAGCAACTGTCATCTCAAGGATAGACTACGGAAACGCTCTCTACCTTGGCCTACCCAAAACTCTTACTAACAGGCTGCAGGTCGTGATGAATGATGCTGCACGACTAATTTTTAGACTCCCAAGGAGAACTAAGGCCTCTCCCCTGTTACACAGCTTGCATTGGCTCCCCATTAAAGAGCGCGTGGAATTCAAAAACTTATGCACAGCTCATAAGGCAATCTATGGTCAGGCACCAGCTTACATCACTGAGCGTCTGGCGGTGTACAGTCCAGTGAGAACACTTAGATCCTCAGACTCTCAGCTTTTGGTCTGCCCCCGTTACAAACTTGTAACTAAGGGAGGAAGAGCCTTCTCTGTATTAGTCCCTCAGCTATGGAACACACTGCCTGAGGTGATGCACAGGGAGGGGAATCTTCTGCGATTTAGAAGGACGCTAAAAACATTGCTGTTTAAAAGAACCCTGGGAGTAAACTAGATCAAAAAGTGCCTCTCATTCTGTGTTTGCCGAGTTTGTTGTCTGTTACCATCGATTTCCGCGCGCCTAGAGACCTGTAGGTGATTGGGCGCGATATAAATCCAAAATAACAATAACAATAACAACACATTCCTCCTTCCACAACCCATCTGGCAGAACCTGCAACATACATCCGACTCGTCACATTTTTCGCCGTTTCTCTCGCTACTTCATCTGCAAACGCATTCCCTTGACCCACATCATCCGTAACCTTCTTATGCGCACTACACTTCACTATCGCAATTTGGGTCGGCAAAGTAAGTGATTCAAGAAGTTCACTCACTAATTGTCCATGCTGAATTTTCGTACCATGGGAAGTAAGAAATCCTCTCTCTTTCCACAAGCGACCAAAACTGTGAGCCACGCCAAATGCATATTGGCTATCAGTATAAACATTCACTCTCTTTCCTTTTGACAACACACACGCTCTAGTCAATGCTATCAACTCGGCTGCTTGCGCTGAATTCTGTGCAATACGTGCTGTTTCAACAATCGTGTGCAAAGTTGTGACAGCATATGCTGCAGTCGTCTCTCCATTCGGAAGCTTAAAGCACAAACCATCTACCCATAGGGTACCATCAGGATTCGAAAGAGGAGTATCTTTCAGATCAACTCTACCCTTCGTTTCCTCCTCTGTCCGGAGAAAACAGTCATGCTTTTCCTGAGCATCTGTCTCTACAGAAATCGGCAACAATGTAGCTGGATTCAATGTGTTGCACTTCTTGATGTGCACATGGCTAGCCAAAAGCGTCAACTCATAACCTGACAAACGCGCACTGGTAAGATGTTGAGTCTTCGTTCTATTCAATAGGGTATCCACTGCATGTGAGACCATCACAATCAATGTATTATCCAATACCAAACCAGCAGACTGTCGGATAGAAACAGCCGCTGCAGCTCTTAGACAACTAGGCAACACCCTACCTACCGGATCTAAAGTAGCTGAAAAATACGCACATGGGTGCTGCTTGTCTCCAAATTGTTGCGTCAACACTGACAACGCACAACCTTCACTCTCATGTACATAAAGTGTAAAAGGTTTACTGTAGTCGGGGGTACCCAACACCGGAGCAGAACACAATGCATCACGCAATTCGGAAAAACTCTTCTGACATTCGTCAGACCAAGGAAGAGGGTGTGGGGTGTGGTGTGTCCTTAAGAGTAAGTGCCAACAAAGGTTTCGCTAGCAAAGAAAAATTCGGAATCCACTGTCTACAGTACGAGGTGATACCTAAGAAGGCACACACCTCTCTCTGTGTGCATGGCACAGTCATTTGGGCAATCGCTTGAATACGCTCTGGTGTCAATCGCCTTCCCTCCTTCGACAAGAGATGACCTAAGTAGGTCACTTCTTGGTGGCAATACTGCAACTTCGAAGGTGACACTTTATGATGAAGGTCAGACAGGTGTCGCAACAAAGAAAGAGTAACTTCCTTACAAATCTCTTCATCATCAGCAGCAACCAACAGATCATCAACATACTGGATAAGAGTAACACCAGAAAGCAACGCAAGAGTATCAAGCTGAGTTTTCAAAGCCTGACTGTAAATGGAGGGACTCTCACAATAACCTTGAGGAGCGCGCTTAAACCGAAAACTGCGGCCTCCTAAAGAGAAACCAAAAATATCCCTACTTTCCTCAGCAATCGGAATACTGAAGAAAGCGTTCTTCAGATCAATAACAGAAAACCAAGCAGCTGAGGCAGGGATCATAGTCAATAAAGCAGTAATGTCCGGGACAACAGGAAACTGTGGCACAACAATCTTATTGACCTCCCGAAGGTCAATCACAAACCGATACACAGGTAGCTGAAAAGAGTCAGTACGCTTAAGGACAGGCAGAACAGGACTGTTGCACACATTACCTCTCGTTTCTTCAACCACACCTTTCTCAACCAAATCATAGATAATAGCTAAAAGAGCTCTTTCGCCATCCCTGGAAATTTTATACTGGGGAATGCGAGGTAATTTTGCATTCAACTTAAGGGTAACAACATAGGGTGGAATCTGCAAGAGACCAACATCATTGGGACCTGTAGCCCAAAGTGTATCAGGGAGAGAACGCAGTTCCAGTGGAAGACGATCCTTAGACAGATACATCGGGGAAATCACTTTCTTACCCACCGTAAGATGTACTCCCGAAGGAGAACAATTAATGTCGCATGCAATTTTTTCAACAAGTCCAAACCCAACAGATTCTCGCCACAGCCCGTCGCTAGAATAAGGGGAGCCTCCAATTCACAAGGACCAATAGAAAGGGGCAAAGGACAAGAAACCGGATTACGAACTGGGGTGCCAGAAAATCCTACTGAAACATTGGTCAAGCCAGACAAAGGTGCGCCGGGGAGTTTAGAGTGCATGATAGAACTCTTTGCTGCACCAGTATCCAAAAGAAAAGGTTCTACCACACCTGATGTAATCACCTCAACATAAGGTCCACTCTGGTCTACTGAAACTGACACTACTCCCTCCCTTTGTCCATGGCTGTCCTAACTATCATTAAAACCAGCACTCTCACTTCCAACATAATAATCATCAGTGTAGTACTGAGCAGACTGGACGGTCGGAGCATTCTGTCGGTCAAAATAATTCATAGAATTCTGAGGGGAAAAGAAACGTTCATTCTGGGGAAACGTACCACGTCCCCTACCCCTAGGTACTTGTTGGAAACCACCACGACCTCTCAGACCAGATATACCATTCGCAAGCTGTAGCAAGATCGGGCAACTATTCTTGAAGTGACCTTCTTCTTTACAATAAGCACACTGATTAGGGCCTAACGGGAGTCGCGAAGCAAAAGACTCAGGCTTCTGCAACAGTTTCTGAAACTGTGGGGGTTGCTGAAACTGAGAAGGTTGCTGAAACTGGCGCTGATTAGGGCGAGGCGGATAAGCCTGCTGCAGAAGAACTTTCGTTTTTAATTCTCTAGTCTTCTTCTCTACTTTATCCTTCTCATCTTTATCTCTATTCTCATAGTATTGTGCAGTAGCCAATATCTGAGCCGAAGAAGAAACAGCCCATGAACTCTCAGAGTCCTTTAACATATTAGAAAGTTCAGGAAGTAAATTAAAAACAAACTTATCTACAAACAACCTCTGACCAAATTCTGTACTCATATCCTTACCACTATGATCAATGAATGTTTCCTCAAACCTAGTGACGAAATCAGACACACTCTCGTCTTTCTTTTGTTTGCATGCTGCTAACTTGTCCCAATTCACCCGCAGAGGAGGCATCATAGTTTTCATTAAATTAATAATCCTACCAGGTAGTTCTGCAACTAAGGGTTCAGGTTTGGCACCTCCTACCTGCCGACCATCTGCAGCAGTAATATTAACCCACGTATCTCCTAACTGGTGCGTGATCCTTGTGACGGATCTTCGCCCACAAAGGTTGAGGAACTACATTACCCATCAACATCTCTATGTCCGCCAAATTCATAACACACGCATCAACTGTCTGAGACAACTCCTTATAATAACCAGCAGGATTTTTACGGGGGTCAGGCAAAGTCTGCTTAAGAGCCAGGACCTCAGCTCTCTTCCAAGGGACATGCACCCACACTCGCTGAAAATGAGCCGGTGCAGCCGCAATACCATGAGCGGCATCAGCCACAACTGCCTCTCTCCATACAGGGGGAACCTCCCTCATAGGATACTGGTTCACTTTTCTCCTAATAGAAGGGTCAGGTTCGAACAATGACTGAGGTGAAAGTCTAGACCTAAAAGTAAGTAGTGTCTCCACCGCTTCCTCAACATCAGAACCCACTATCGTCCCTTTAGCAAATTCAGACTAAACATTAAGTAATTCCAGTGGAATTGAACTCAACTCATTATCTTCCCACTCCTGACGAAGGAAGGTACACATGACATCAAAAACATACCTTTGTTTTGGTGCCTCCCACTGTAGGAAGATATCCATAACCACTTGTGGACTATACTTGGAGGCATTCAAAACCCATCTACGAGCAAGGAGATCTAACACTGCCCGCACTTCCGGACCAGGGAGCTGACTACGTCTCTGCTTACGTTCAGAAACAGGGGTCATATTCAGTGACCCAAAGAAAGGAGACAAAAGACTAGTGACAGTCTCAGTCATTCGTTGCCGAGCAGAAGGAGAAGAAGTTGACATGAGGACAGGAGACAAAGTGTTTTGAGGTGACAGAGGCGTAGGGACAGAAATAAGAGAAGTCGAAGATAAAGGAGTGTAAGGCAAAGGAGTTTGAGGCAAGGCTGGTGGCAAGGCTGGCGGCCCTGGAGGGGGCTGCGCCGGGGGAGGAAGAACCACCTGTGAAGCAACGGGTGGCTGAACTACAACAGGGGGTTGAACGACAACAAGGGGTGCAACAACTGGAGGTAACGGAGGTGCAGTGGCACCCTGCACAAAAGGGGGTGGTAATCTCAGTAAATGTAACATTAAAGGATCCTTTTCAGGGTCTACAGTCACATTTGAAAGGGGAGGTGGCAAAGCCGGGTAACATTTGTCAATGGCCATGCAATGTTGTCTATCTGACACTTCAATCGCACGATCTTCTTCATCTTCCTTAAACTGCCTAGCAGCTTGCATTACCGATATATTCCTTTCCTTCCTATCTCTCTTAGCTTGCTTAATTTTTCGCTGTTTGGCTTCCTTACGCCAAAGGCGGAAAGAGTCAAACATCGCCGGCCGGGCTTTCTTCTTAAATAGTGCAACTTCTAGGTTATCTAAAACATCTGATTCAAAACTACCATGTTGGGGCCATCGTAAAACACCATCTTTCCTTGTATAATGGACCCATACTTTATTAAAGGTAATGGGACCTACACCATGCTTTTAATAGAGCTCATAAGTTGGAGTTCCAACCGGAGCTATCGGACACGAGTCCTCCAATCGGGAATCCCTATTGCAACTACAACAAAACCATTTCCTAAATTTGCTAAAACCAGGCATCTTTTAGCTCACTAGTCTTGCTTCAAACTTCAAGGGGTCATCAAAAATGATACACTCGCAAATATACGAACACCCCGGCTTCGACTATTGCAATGGCCGAATCAAAACCGAGAAACAAAACAAAGTCGTGGGAGTGACCCACTTGTACTTAACCAAAATGTCTGTCACGCCACCAGAAGACCGTCTAACGTCTCGCCTTACAAATCATCACAAGAGGGTCCAAGACAGGGCGACAGTCAGGGCAGCAGTCCTTCGCAGCCGTCGGAAAGGGGAAGCCTCGCAGAAAAAACCTTCGGTCCACGTCGACATGCAGGGGTCGATGAAGTGGCGGCCGTCCTCCAGAATTTCCTCACGGGGCTCCTCACAATCTTCGGGCTTGGACCAGTACCGCTGAAGTCGCCCAACGTTGGGCGCCAGTTGAAGAACCGGGGTTTAACCCAGCGGCGTCAGGGGCACGCCTAAGATCTTCGAGTTCACCTTTCTTGGTATACAGAGACACGGAATACTTCTGGATGGCATCAGAGACCAAGTTTATTAGCTGCAGCTAGTAACAGTGATCCTAGAAATACATCACGGTGTAAATTCTCAGGAGACTGCTCATTTTACTAAGGCGAGATGTCTTCTTTTATATCCAATATTCACATTATAAATGTACACCCACTGCACAAAATTCTAGCCAATAAGGTACATTTTCAAACAAAGTGTCACATAACAAAAACTCAATTTACAGTATCCCAACCCAAAAGTTAATTATTAGGAATGTCCCAAATTCAATCTCCACAAGCCGGGACAAACCTATAAGAGAAAGCATAACCCATGTAATGAAGAAACATAAAAAAAGAAACGGTAACAGATGCTGAACAAGATAAGGCATGTGCAAGGAAACTAAAAGTTAACGATGTCCTGAACATTGATTGGCAATCTCAGACAAAGATCGATAAGGGAAATTGGCTGTGCGGGGTCAGTTTCAGGTGCAGAGGTCAGTTTCTTACAGTTCATTTCAGAGTCAAAAAGAAACCTAGTTAATGTATACATGAACTAAGAAGGCCAGGCCACTTTATTCGCCAGGCTACCTTCACAGGCCTACGTGAGGGCAACACAAAATGGTGGCACAGAACAAAATGGAGTCAGACTCGAGAATTACAGAACCTCAGGCCCTCCTTTTGCCATTACATAGGCAATAACCTAAGACTCATGTTAATCTGAATCTAGGTCTATGTCGATATTCATGAGGTCATCAAGGTGTTGCTGTAGCATCATCTTATTATTCTCTACTTCTCTCGGGGACAGGTCTCCGAACACACATAGTAGCACAAAGACTACAAATGGCGGGACCACACTGGATGCAAAGACAACAAGAGAAAAGGATGGTTAAAACCATACCAAGGAATGTCAAAATCTTCCATCCCCATTTGGACAGCAGTCCCCAAAACCATCCCGTCAATGACCAGTCTCCTTCGTCTACATGGATAGACTCAGATTTTATACAACCTAGAGATGGCTTGGTACACTGAGTCTGACTCGAGAATTACAGAACCTCACCTTGTGCGCGCCGCCTTCCACAAGGAAGGCGGTCGCGGCTCTGGCTGCGATGAGCCCTACCCTTTGACATGGTTCTGGGACGGGGCGGGAAAGAAAAGGTAATAAAATTTAAAAAGTAAGTAAAGGAAATAAATAGCAGGCAATAGAAAGAGTGAAAAAGTAGCTAAAAAACAAACAAAAAGTAGACAAAAACCAAAAATATAGAAGCAGAAAAATAGTTAGAGAAATAATAAATAAAAAAGATTAAAAAAAAGTGGCTTCAAACAAAGGATTGAAATGATGCAGGGAGGATTGAAAATCAGGCACCAGAACCATGCAATAGAGTGAAAAACAAGATGGCCGCGCCCGTTGCGACCACGTGCGCAAGTTCGCACTCCAATACTGCATGCCTCGCAGCAGCGCACGTGCTGCCCAGGCTCGACCTAAAAATTCATTACGTACAGTCTGGGTATTACTAAAATCTATATTTTGGAAGCACCATTTCATCTTAAACGTTTTTGCCCATTTCGTAGCAGTCTATCTTACACTGTGTGTAATTCAAGTTCAAAATGATCCATATTTACATTGCTTTCTTTCCAAGGCTGGGACCTAGTAGCACTAAAAATACCGAAGACACTATTCTCCACTGCACCAACCAACATTTAACTCTGTGGCTCTTTGGCTACACCCAGGCCTCTGCAGTGCATTAACTAAGAGAGGTTTCATAAAGTACCATAGTGCATTTGCCACGACTTAACTTAACTTTTTGCATGAATTTCTCATGTAAGCTGTGCGCTATTTTGTATGTAATTACCAGAAGGTTACGGATCAAAGAGATTACAGATAATTTTTTTAACCACACCTTTGATTTGCCTCCTCATCCCTATATACCCTGCCCCTCGCCTCACTTACAGCACCCACAACTCTTCAGTCTCAGTGCTCCCATAAATTACATCACCCCCAGGGGTCTCTTCAAACCATTGCCCACATCACTTCGCTGCCAGCATACATCACAACTCTTCACAAAAGGGATCACTACAGTGCTCCCATCATTTCACTTGCAGCCACTATTACAACTTTCTACCAAGCAGCCATGCCATCACTTCACGTTCAGCACCTATATCTGTAGATCCCTAGTGGTGACCCTTTGACTTCACTTGCAGACCCACCACACTCCTTCCCCCCCAGAATCTACCACAGAACTTCACCTTCAGCACCCACACAATCTCTTCCTATTTAGCGTCCATGACATCTCTTCAACCTAGTCACTTCCGTGTCTGCACCCACCCCTCTTTACCGCTGCACCTACCCTACCACCTCATCCCATCATCTACCACCTCTCTCCACCCCAGCACCTACAACCCCTTTTCACACCAGAACCAACCACCTCTCTTCACTCCAGCACCTACCACCTCTCTTCACCCCAGCACCAACCACCGCTCTTTACCCCAGCACCTACCACCTCTCTTCACTCCAGCACCTACCACCTCTCCTCGCCCTAGCACCTGCCACCTCTCTTCACCGCAGCACCTACCACCTCATTTAACCCCAGCACCTACCACCTCTCTTCACCCCAGCACCTACCACCTCTCTTCACCCCATCACCTACCACCTCTCTTCACCGCAGCACCTACCACATCTCTTCACACCAGCACCTGCCACCTCTCTTCAACCCAGCACCTACCGCCTCTCTTCACCCCAGCACCTACCGCCTCTCCTCGCCCTAGCACCTACCACCTCTCTTCGACCCAGCACCTACCGCCTCCCTTCACCCCAGCACCTACCTCCTCTCTTCACCTGTTCACCCCAGCATCTACCACCTCTCTTCTCCCCAGCACCTACCACCTCGCTTCACCCCAGCACCTACCACCTCTTTTCACCCCAGCACCTACCACATCTGTTCCCCCCAGCACCTACCAAATCTCTTCACCCGTTCACCCCAGCAACTACCACCTCTCTTCACCCCAGCCCCTACCACCTATCTTCACCCCAGCACCTACCACCTCTCTTCACCCCTGCATCCCACATATTTGTTCACCCAAGCACCTACCACATCTGTTCACCCCAGCACCTACCACATGTGTTCACCCCAGCACCTACCACATTTCTTCAGCCCAGCACCTACCACCTATCTTCACCCCAGCACCTACCGCCTCTCTTCAACCCAGCACCTACCGCATCTCTTCACCCCAGCACCTACCGGCTCTCTTCACCCCAGCACCAAACATATCTCTTCACCCCAGCACCTACCTCCTCTCTTCACCTGTTCACCCCAGCATCTACCACCTCTCTTCAACCCAGCACTTACCCCCCCTCTTCACCCCAGCACCTACCTCCTCTCTTCACCTGTTCACCCCAGCATCTACCACCTATCATCACCCCAGCACCTACCGCCTCTCTTCAACCCAGCACCTACGCCCTCTCTTCACCCCAGCACCTACCGCCTCTCCTCGCCCTAGCACCTACCACATCTCTTCACCCCAGCACCTACCGCCTCTCCTCGCCCTAGCACCCACCACATCTGTTCATCCCAGCACCTACCACATCTGTTCACCCCAGCACCTACTGCTGGAGCGGCTTAAATATTAAAAAACGATATAACCCCTCCATTCTGCATGTTTACATTTAAAAGATTAATTGATTAATAGTAATTATACTAATTGGTTTGCAGTATTTACTCATCAACCTACTAATACATGAAATACACGTGGGAATTGCTTTTGCATGGCCTAATTAATAAGTAAACTAAATTGTGTACGCATAGTAATAATAGACAATTAGAATATTGCATGATAAGTGTTGCTTTCGTGATGCATTTTGTGATTTGTGCTTTATAAAGTGAGTATAACCCGCAATGAGTGTTGCTTTTGCTAGATAAATACACACACATATGGGTTTTAGTGAGGGAATAACATTTTATTAGTCATTTCTATGTATTAATTACGTTTTTGTGTTTCTTTTGCTTAAGTTGGCCATTCGGGCCTGCCTAAAGATGGCTGCCTCTCATAACCGACATGACTGACAACACTCTATGAGTTTCTGGGTGAAGTGCGCATGCGCCACTACTAGCAACTGTGGCCTGGACCTGACCCCAGAAGAACATGTACCCCTCAAGGACGATCTGGGCTGCAAGCCAGATGCTCTGAAAGAACAATAAAAAGATACTTTGGACAGGAAAATTATGAACTATATCTAAAGAGACATTTAGCGCATGGGAACCCTGTTGAACAAATTTGACCAACCAATCAGAGACATTCAAAATTAATATTCGATACTTTTGGAATGTGATTTTACTATAAAATACCATAGAATAGAGAGGTTGTATGCGGCGCTTTCGATTTCCTGACGTTATGCTGACGGAGAGGACGGTGACACTACAGGACAGCTGTTCCCTTGACTCTATGACGGACTGATCGAATGAACTCTTACATTTGAGTAATAGAACGACCGAATCTGACTTAGAGGACGGCTTTTAGTCAGAATAGGTAAATATGATGATCAACTACTAAATTGATTAATGAATTCTCTTGCATTATTTAGATAAAATTTCATTTATTGATTACAGAAATGCGTTGAGTTGTTTATTTCCAAAATGAATTGATGGTTGAGAACTGTAGAATAAGGGGATCAAACCAACAACTAGGGTGATCTATGGCCTATTTATGAGAGGGATATCAAGAGGAGAATGTAAGTCTAAATAAATAGGGAAACTAGAGAATCAAATAGAACAGGTATTCCCTTTCATTGACTTGCGATATACAGAAAACGAGAAAATGTATTACGAACCACCGGACAAAGAGAAAAAGACGTGGTTTGGTAGAATTAAGAAATGGTTCAAGAAAGACAAACCAGTTAAGACTAGGGAAGGACAGTTACTTCCTCCACCGAAAACACCCGCATCTTTAATGATTGCGAAATATGGGTATCATACTTGTATTTGGTTAGACAATTGGGTAAAATATACCAAGGACGATGGAGTCTTGGCATTCCCAGAACATGGTTCCTTTAATTTGGCAGTTTTGAGAAATCTACGTGAGAGAATGATGTACTTAGAACCAAGGCCTAGACCGACGCAGTTTGAGGCATTGACGGAATGGGAAGACGAAATGCATGAACGAGAAAGACAAAGAAATGGTAGAGGTTCTAGGTATCTGTTTGGTAGGCCATACGGACATGAGACGCATGCTGATCGAATGAAAAGATGGCGGAATGCAAGCATGACTGAGGGTGTGTTTCCTGTAAGAACGGCAGGAGAAAATGAAGGAAGAAAGTGTGTAGAGAAAAGACATAATGTGGAAACGAGTGGGTATGAAGCGAAAGAATCGGAAGATGATGTTCTTGATGATGTGTTTTATAAGAATCCACCTCCGTATCGACCAGAACCAGAAGCATTGACACCAATGCCCCAATGAGAGAAACATTGCGAACTATTAAAACAGAGACTATGTCACCAGAGTTAGGGAAAAGTAACTCCGTGAGAGAAATAGAAAAACAGAAAGAAAGTAGAATAAATGGGGAAAATTCGACAGAATTGGCCAAAACTACTCTAGAATTAACTGAGAAAATAAGAGAATTGACCAAGAATCTAGAAGCTGTAACAGTTCCAGTAACAATAGGTCCAGTAATGCCCATATTTGAGAAACAGAAGGATAGTGAACATTGGTTAACAGTACCCTATAGAAGCAATAATTTGATTGAGAGTCCAGAACGAAGTCAAAATGAGAATCCGTGGGGACCGACAATAAACATGTTTGAACCCAGTGTTTCAAATAATCCATTCATAAGTCAAAATTATACAGAAAAGAGTAGAATGACGATGGAAACATTTTTAGAACCACAAAAGACTCCAGAACAAGGCAGTATAGAAAACCCAGTAGGACCGTCTGTAGAGGAATTAAGTGAATGGCTAAGAGGATTACAGAAAAAAGATAAAGAATCCCAGTCAATTGATGTGGCTAAATTACGAATGGTATTAGAAGAATTGATAGTAGGAACTATCCCTACTGAAAAATTTAAAACATATCAGGATGAAGAACTATTATTTTTGTGTAAAAGTGTGACATGGAGAGCGAAAAACTTGCACGAGAAACTAGGAGAAGTAGCGAAGGAGATGGGAATAGACATTGAAAAGGAAAAAGCTTTGCAAAAAACTTATCGAATTGACTTCACCGAAAAGGATATTGAAAACCTAAATACTACAGGACGGATAGGTCAGATTAAGGACATAATCGCTCTGTTGAGAAAATGGGGAGATGTGGATAAATGGAGAAGTAGATGGTATAGAAAACGTGACGATGCCTTAGAAAAGACAGTATCAGCATTTCCAGTTAGAGAGAAAGAAAAGGTAGCAACAGAATACCCATGAGGGAGATTCCAGGAGGAGGATATGTGCATGTTCCCTGGACAAGACAGAACATTTTGTCTTTTACGAATGATTTCCCTCGAGTACGCGAAAAGCCTGTCGAGTGGTACCGACAAGTAGACAGATTTGTAAAGTTGTCTAAAGTTCTATGGATAGATTTAAATAGCCTATTTGACATAATAGTGCCAGCAGATTTGTGGACAGAGTGCAAGCTTATGATTAACTGGCCTACATAAGAATACCCTAGGGATCCTAAGACAGGAGCTCCCGATCCAGAAGTAATGAAGAAATATGAACAAGTTATGGCATTTTTGAAAAACAAGGTACCCCCTAAAGAGACAGATTGGGTAAAAATTGACAGAACACATCAAGAGAGTAAAGAGTCAGTGCATGCATATTATGGAAGGTTAATTCAAGCTTTCAAACAATTCAGTGGAGATGAGAACCTGAGTGATAAGGATTTGAGTCCTTTCGTGTACAGATTTGTATATGGTTTACGACCAGACATTGGTGATATGATTAAACAGCATACAGTTGATTGGCAAAATAAGAAAATAGACCAAGTGTTGAGACATGCTAAATA
Organism: Triturus cristatus; assembly: GCF_964204655.1. NCBI lineage: Eukaryota > Metazoa > Chordata > Amphibia > Caudata > Salamandridae > Triturus > Triturus cristatus. The sequence continues at coordinate 1,479,010 of NW_028187305.1, forward strand.
TTTCAGCGATGAGATTGAGGCCAAGCAGCGAAAACTAAAAGAAATGGCAATGTGGGCACAGGTAAAAGTAGCAGAACGACAGGAAGCTCAGTTAGTGGAACAAGCAAATAACCCAGGAACTAAACCAAGATTCAGCCCAGGAAAGGGGAAAGGTAATATAGAAGAAGCTAAAAAGAAGTTCCCATGCCATAATTGCGGTAGGTTAGGGCATTGGAAATCCGAGTGTAAATATCCTCCAAGTACTAATAATGAAAATCCATCATTGAATCCACAGGTGCAGAAAGAGGTGAGTGGTCAACTGCAGCAACAGCAGCAGGTGGTTACCTCACAGAATCAGGTGCCAAAACCGCCTTTCCCACAGAACAGAAACACACAGAAGTATAGTAATGAATCGGGATTCTACAATGAAGAACAGGTAAATAATCCATCACGCGCTCGCGCTGTTTCGCAGTATTGGCTGCAGCACGATGAGAGTGATTGAGAAGCAGGATATTGACGGTGCCGAAGGGAGGAAGAAGAGTGCGTACTTGGCGCAACTCTAGAAGTAGACCAGACAGGACCATTTGTAGATGGGAAGGTTAATGATGAAAATATTACTTTCCTAGTGGACACTGGTGCTACTCGATCAACTGTTAGATCAGCTGATGTAAAGAATCTTCCTCTTTCGGATGAAACAATCCAAGTAGTTGGTGTGTCCAACAGACAGATAAAAACATATCTTACAGAACCGGTGAAAGTCAGTATAGGGAAATTCTCTGAAATGCACCGCTTTGTGGTGTGTGACACTAGTCCTGTGAATTTGCTGGGTAGGGACTTGTTGTGCAAGATGAATTGCACCATATTTTGTACACCTGATGGAATAGCATTTGAAACACCAGATGAAGATGTATTGTATAAAATGACTATAGCTAATAGAGAAAGTGAAGCTATTGGAACATATGCAGTATTCAGCCCTGATGAATTGCCCAAAGAATTGAAACTATCGGTAAAAGCAGAAGTCTGGGATTTCACTGGAGAAGATGTAGAGCTGATGAGAAATGTAGACCCAATAAAAATAACTGTAAAAGAAGGAGTGAGTTATCCAAATGTTCCCCAGTATAAATTGACACCTGAAATAATTGAAGGAGTAACTCCAATAATTGAGAAAATGATCAAGCAAGGAATTCTGAGAGAAATAATGAGTAGCCCATGTAACTCACCCATAATGGGAGTGAAAAAGCCTAATGGGAAATTCAGAATAGTACAAGATTTGAGAAAAGTGAACAAAATTGTTGTGCCATGTTGTCCCATTGTACCAAATCCATCAGTGATTTTGTATCAGATTCCCCACGATGCGGAATGGTATACAGTGATTGATCTATGCCATGCATTCTTTTCTATTCCCTTGCATCATGACAGTCAGCAAATTTTTGCATTTCGTTTTGGAGACCGTATCTTGGCATGGTGCCGAATTCCACAGGGGTACACAGAAAGCCCCTCAATATTCAATCAGTTATTGAAGAAATCACTGGAAAGTGTAGAAATGCCCGAGAACTCAGTGTTAGTCCAGTACATCGATGACCTCCTTGTGGCATCGAAAACACGTGAAGCTTGTGAGGTAGACACTATAGCCTTACTGAATCATTTGGCAGATGGAGGATTGAAGGTATCCCCAGCCAAACTGCAGTTTTGCAAGAAAGAAGTGCAGTATTTGGTACACAACATTGAGAAAGGACTAAGGAGAATAACAATAGACAGAATCAGAATAATAAAAGGAATGAGAGCCCCCATGACCCAGAGAGAGGTGAGAATGTTTCTGGGAATGGTAGGGTACTGCCGTCAGTGGATCAGTAATTTTTCCCTGATTGCAAAACCCTTGGTACGACTGACCCGAAGTGATGTAAAAGATCCCCTTGAATTAAACAAGGAAGAATTGGCAGCATTTAAACAGCTGAGAGATGGCCTATGTGAAGCACCTGCCTTAGGTATGCCAGACTATGAAAAAGAATTTGAATTGTACTGTAGTGAGAGGAATGGATGTGCTCTCTCAGTGTTAACACAGAAACATGGAAAATTGAGAAGACCAATTGCATACTTTTCATCAATGCTTGACCCAGTGGCTGTAGCTTTACCTGGGTGTCTGAAAGCAGTGGCTGCAACATGTCGAAGTTTGGAGCAGAGTGAAGGAATTGTGATGGGATATCCTTTGAAAGTGTTTGTACCTCATGATGTGGCGATACTCTTGACAAGAAGTCGTACACAGTATATGACACATAGTCGGCTGACTAAGTATGAAAAGGTCATATTAGGTGCAACTAATGTGAGTCTTGCAAGATATGTGAATGTAAATCCTGCAACATTATTACCTGATGCTGAAAATGTGGAAGTCAGAGATGAAGTAGATCATGATTGTTTGGATGTACTTGATTTCTGCACAAAGCCGCGACCAGACATAAAAGATGTACCTTTGCCAGAAAGTGATTTTGTGATGTTCGTCAATGGGTCATGTTTGAGAACAGGAGAAGGAGTACTGAGTGCAGCATATGCACTATGTACAGTTGCAGCAGTTCTGGAAGCATCATACTTGAAAGGTGTCAGATCAGCTCAAGTGGCAGAATTGGTGGCCCTGACTCGAGCATGTAAGATTGGGAAAAGTGTAAGAGTGACTGTGATAACTGACAGCCAGTATGGCTTCGGAGTTGCCCATGATTTTGGCCAACTATGGCTACAAAGAGGTTTCCTGACCTCAAGTGGAACTCCTATTAAGAATGCTGAAGTGGTTGGGAAATTGCTTGAGGCGATACAGCTGCCTAGGCAACTGGCTGTGGTGAAATGTGCTGCCCATAGTCAGGGTGATGATTACATCACTACCGGAAACCACTATGCCAACGACATGGCGTAGTATTGTGCGCGTAATCAGAATTCTGTCAATCGGGGTAGGGAAAGAGAATTGTTTTCTTGCTCCTTGATGTTTACTAACGTTGTAGGAACATGGGAAGAGGTGAGGCAATTGCAAGAAGAAGCAGATGAGGAAATGAGGCAGTGGGTAAAAGCAGGATGTGCACCAAGAGAAAAGGACCATGTGTGGGTTTATCGAGATGGAAGACCAGTCATGCCAGATAGCATGATGTCTACCATGTCACGGATGTATCATGGCCAGGGACATCTAGGGAGAGACGCCATGATTAGGTCTTTTAAACAGACCTGGTACAACCCAAAATTTAGACTTGTAGCAGAAAGTCTATGTCAAAGATGCCTAATATGTCAGCAATACAATCCTGGGAGAAAGACAGTGGTGAGTCTAGGAACAATAGGCCGAGAAGGAGGGCCTTTCACGAGAATGCAGGTGGATTTTATTGAGATGCCTCCTTGTAACAGATTGAGGTATGTGTTGGTCATAGTCTGTCTGTTCTCCAGGTGGGTGGAAGCATTTCCAACAAGGAGAAATGATGGAATGACAGTGGCAAAACTGCTTTTGAGAGAATTCATCCTCAGGTTCGGGTTTCCAGTAACCCTTGAATCAGATAGAGGAGGACATTTCCATAATGAGATCGTAAAATTGATTAGTGAAGCATTAAATGTACAACAGAAACTGCATTGTGCCTACCGACCAGAGGCTTCTGGTGTGGTTGAACAAATGAATGGTACGATCAAAAACAGAATTGGGAAAATGTGTTTAGCCACAGGAATGAAATGGCCTGATGTCTTGCCTCTAGTATTAATGACCATCCGAGCGACACCAGACAGAACTACAGGGTTGAGTCCTCATGAAATAATCATGGGACGTGCAATACGGCATGTGTTTATCCCAGTCAACAACCTGATGACAATTACTGATGACATGGTGTTGGAATACAGTAAAGGCCTGGCTGACGCAGTTCATTCTGTGTTTCATCAGGTTGGAGCGGATGCCACCACTCTTGAAAGGAAGCCAGCCCATGATCTGAGCCCAGAGGACTGGGTACGGATAAAGGTTCACAGAAGAAGAAACTGTTTGGTTCCAAGCTGGGGAAAACCAAGACAAGTCATTCTGACCACGACAACAGCTGTAAAGTGCGCTGGACTGAAAAATTGGATCCATGCCAGTCATACTCTGAGGATTCCAAATCCAGTAGACAGCACTGAAAAAGAATACTATGATGAATCAGAGTCAAGTACTGAATCAGATAACGAAGAACTGAAAACACAAGAAAACTCTGAAAGGGGGGAAACAGAGCCAAGTCAAACTTTGGTCCCCAGAAGTAGCTCTCTGAGAAGAAGGTTGCAAATTTCTGAAACCAGTTCAGAATCTGAAAACGAAGAAGGGACAAGAATCCCTAGAAAGGAGCATAAAAAGAAGAAAGGAAAAAATAAAGAGGAAGAAGTAAAAGAGATTCGAGAAAAGGAAGTTCCAGATGAAAGACTGAGAGAAATTCCACCTGAAACAAAAGATCTAGACGAAGAAGGGACAGGTACAGAGAGAGAGGGACAGATTGCGGAAGACCCCCGAGGAGGTGTAGGGAACTGCAACATCCAGCTAGGTGAAGGGACAAGTAGTCAGCAGGAAGATTGCATGTCGGAGACCCGAGGAGGGACAGAAGTAGGGAAAACAAAACAAGTGGTGGAAAAAGAGACTGTTGAAAAGAAAAAGCAAGTTGAGACAGAGTCTGAAGAAAGCGAGAACGAGATGCCTGAAGGTCGAGTTCTGAGAAAGAGAGCTTGGAGAAATGAAAAGAATGAAAAGAATGACAAAGGAAGTAAACTAAAAGAACTGCTAAAGACGAAGTCTGGCCAAATAAAATAAAGAGACATAGATATCGGCTGACTCGAGTAAAGTCACCAAGAGCTGAACAGGTGAATGAAGTCACGAGTCAAGAGAAATCCAAAGGAAAAGAAACAGTCATAATTAAAGAGACTGGAAGAACAAGAAAACCTAACCAGAAGTATAAGTCACCGGAATGGACGTACGTGGCCCTGCCTGAAGAAAAACAAGAGGCAGATAGTCAAGGAAATCCAGAGGAGGCTATACTGAAAGTGGTTGAAGAAGAAGAGTCAGAAATCCTGAGAGTTCTCTTGTCCGATATTGGAGAAGAAGAAGCGGAAATTCAGGAAATTCTGTATCCAGATTACGAAGGGGAAGCAAAGGATGATGAAATGCCAAACTGAATAAATCCAGGAAGCTGTTGATGAAGATATAATTAAGTTACAAGAAATCAAGTAGTATAGAATAGAGGCTCAGAGCCTTGAACTAGAAAATTAGTCGTGAAGTAGAAGAGGCTAAGTCAAAAGACACGGTCCATTTTAGTAAAGATGGCTAACATAGAGAGTAGTAAAGGTAGATGTACCTTCATGAAAAGATGGTGTAAAACATGTTGCTGTTGTACAGGATTACTAATGCTTCTGTGGAGCATACTTGCTCTTGTGATCTCATTTAAAGTTATTATAGATACATTAGAAGGACATGGTGAAAATAAAACTAACATAGGTAAAATTGCAAAGGTAGTACCAACTGTAGAAGCTAACGTTCATTTACATAAAGATAGGTCCATAAACGATTTCGCTAATAATGTGTTTTCAAAATTATTGTATGAATATGTAAAAACAATGGATGTAAGGGACTGCTACGTCTGCATGCAGTTACCTGCCTCGGTTGCAGAGGGAGTGACTTATCATCACCTACCGGCAACTTACGAAATAACATGTAGTGTAATAGCTAGTTTGTTTTATCAAACAGGGAAATTAGAATATTATTTTTCAGATGTAGATAACATTTTTGCGCTAGTACCTGCTAATAGTAAATTAAACAAGGTGAAACCTGCTAAAGTATTAGGTGAATTTTTCTTAGAGACTAGTGAACTAACATTAGAAGAAGTATTTAAAAATAATTTGACTTGCAGTTTGCAGAAAGAAGAGAAGACATTTCTAGATATGGCTGAAGAAAGAAGACATAAAATGCATAGAAAGGCATCGGAAGGAAGGGTTGAGAAAACAGCTTGGGATATGGAAATGGAAAAACATCTGATGAAAGGAGAGTCTACTCCAACTATAGCTTTGGATAGGCCTCAGAAAGGAAAATTTAGTATAAGAAGGAATCAAACTGTATATGATAATTATTTCTTAGGTAATAGTGAGTGCCATGATACATACCAAATCATGGGTGGATGGGGATTCAAAGGTGGAAGAGATCCAGTTTTCCCTGGACTATATTTTATCTGTGGGAACAAGGCATATTATCGTTTGCCAGACCATTGGTATGGCACATGTTATGTTGGCTTGGTATTTCCAAAAATCTTTCACATGGACAGAGGAGAAGATGGTGTACATAGAAAAAGAGAATCTTGGACGGAAATTGTAGGTGACATTTTTGGAGCATTGATACCAGCAGTGAGAATATCTCTGAATGCAAATAAAATTAGAAAATTGTCTACAGTAGTGGATCGCTTGTCAACAAGCACCGCTGGAGGATTTTTATTGGTTAATACTGAAATGGTTGCCATGCGTGCTATGGTGATGCAAAATCGACTTGCCCTATTTATACTATTGGCAAAAGAGGGTGGAGTCTGTGGAATGCTGAAAGTTCAACATTGTTGCACTTACATTCCAGACGAAAGTAAAGATCTAAAAGTTTACATTAGAAATATTACTGAATTGCATGATGAAATTGTACCACTGGAGGTTGAAAATGTATGGACAAGAATTGGAAAGAAAATAGCTGCTATTAAAAATTTCTTAGTTAAAATAGGTAGTACATTTATAGGTAAAATATTATTTCCATTAACATGTGTGATTTTTTTACTTTTAGTGTTAAAATTAGGGTATATGTGTTGTAAAAATAAGAAAACAAAGAATAAAATAAAAAGAGAAAATCTTAAAAGGAAAGGAAAAGATCCAGAAAGAGATTTAGAAGAGATAACATTAGAAGAATGGAAAGAAAGTATTTACAAAAAGGCAAAAAGAGAAGAATATGAAGAAACTGAATTATGAGCAAGAAAACATTTCGAATTTTCCGTAAAAGGGTTCTAAAAGTTGGTGTTGTTGTGGTGATAAAATCACCAAAGAGGGGATTGCTGGAGCAGGCTTAAATATTAAAAAACAATATAACCCCTCCATTCTGCATGTTTACATTTAAAAGATTAATTGATTAATAGTAATTATACTAATTGGTTTGCAGTATTTACTCATCAACCTACTAATACATGAAATACACGTGGGAATTGCTTTTGCATGGCCTAATTAATACGTAAACTAAATTGTGTACGCATAGTAATAATAGGCAATTAGAATATTGCATGATAAGTGTTGCTTTCGTGATGTGTTTTGTGATTTGTGCTTTATAAAGTGAGTATAACCCGCAATGAGTGTTGCTTTTGCTAGATAAATACACACACATATGGGTTTTAGTGAGGGAATAACATTTTATTAGTCATTTCTATGTATTAATTACGATTTTGTGTTTCTTTTGCTTCAGTTGGCCATTCGGGCCTGCCTAAAGATGGCTGCCTCTCATAACCGACATGACTGACAACACTCTATGAGTTTCTGGGTGAAGTGCGCATGCGTCACTACTAGCAACTGTGGCCTGGACCTGACCCCAGAAGAACATGTACCCCTCAAGGATGATCTGGGCTGCAAGCCAGATGCTCTGAAAGAACAATAATAAGATACTTTGGACTGGAAAATTACGAACTATATCTAAAGAGACATTTAGCGCATGGGAACCCTGTTGAACAAATTTGACCAACCAATCAGAGACATTCAAAATTAATATTCGATACTTTTGGAATGTGATTTTACTATAAAATACCATAGAATAGAGAGGTTGTATGCCACGCTTTCGATTTCCTGATGTTATGCTGACGGAGAGGACGGTGACACTGCAGGACAGCTGTTCCCTTGACTCTATGACGGACTGATCGAATGAACTCTTACATTTGAGTAATAGAACGACCGAATCTGACTTAGAGGACGGCTTTTAGTCAGAATAGGTAAATATGATGATCAACTACTAAATTGATTAATGAATTCTCTTGCATTATTTAGATAAAATTTCATTTATTGATTACAGAAATGCGTTGAGTTGTTTATTTCCAAAATTAATTGATGGTTGAGAACTGTAGAATTAGAGGATCAAACCAACAACTAGGGTGATCTATGGCCTATTTATGAGAGGGATATCAAGAGGAGAATGTAAGTCTAAATAAATTGGGAAACTAGAGAATCAAATTGAACAGGTATTCCCTTTCATTACAGCGGTTGGAACAATTGCCTCCTTAAAAAAACAGACTGATGATGAATGAATGTTGGTGTTATGGGCCCCACCAGTGAATGTAATAAATGAGTGTGTTAGTAGAACTTTTGGTCTGTGACGAAGGGAGGGATTTTCTATTCCATGCTGCATCAGTTTTCTTCGTAGCAGAGTTATGGTTCCTTATTGTTTTGGTTTGGTTAGTATTGCTTGTAAATAGCTTATTGATCATTGATTGGTATTGGTCTATGTACTAAACACTCTATGTTGTTGCACCTACCTCCTCTCTTTACCTGTTCACCCCAGTATCTACCACCTCTCATCACCCCAGCACCTACCGCCTCTCTTCAACCCAGCACCTACCCCCTCTCTTCACCCCAGCACCTACCGCCTCTCCTCGCCCTAGCACCTACCACATCTCTTCAACCCAGCACCTACCGCCTCTCTTCACTCTAGCACCTACCTCCTCTCTGCACCCCAGCACCTACCTCCTCTCTTCACCCCAGCACCCACCACATCTGTTCATCCCAGCTCTCAGGGCGCCTTCCCAGGTAGGTATCCGGGTCCTGATTGGTCGCCCAAGCATTAGTGTGGCAGGGCACTTCCCTGTGGTGGCATGCGGTGTTGTTCTATATGCCCTTAGGACTTCATTGAGAGCCACTTGAAGATCCCTTTTCTCGACTGTAGCCTGTTGAAAAGTCTTCTTTAAAGTGGCCATGAACCTTTCAATAGTCCCGTTGGCCTGCGGCCACAAGGGCGTGACTTTGCGGTGCTTGAAATTCAAATGCTTTGTGAATTCACCAAATTTGTGCCCATTAAAAGGAGGGCCATTATCTATCTTGAGTTCCTTGGGAACACCCCATGCCTCAAACACTTCGTCTAACACCGCAATGGTGCTTGATGCACTGGTGGATGATACGAATTTGGCTAGTGGAAATCATGAATATTCATCCATTATTGCCAGGACATAATTTCCCGATTGAAGAGGTCCATAAAAGTCCATGGCAAGTTCTTGCCACACTCCACTGGGCAGTTTTGTCATTTGCAGAGGAGCTGGGGGAGCTCCTTGACTGACTAGTTGACATTGGGGACAGTCTTTGAGGGTGCGTTCCACCATTTGATCTAAAAGCGGAAACCACACCCGCACCCTGAGGGCTCTTTTTGTCGCGACCACTCCCCGGTGGCCTTCATGGGCGAGGTTGATGATGCCCTGACGTAATTGCGTCGGAATGACAATCCGTTGGTCCCTCAGCAAGAGACCTTCCGAGGTAGCAGAGAGTTCATCACTCACATGTCGGAATGCTTGCATTTCTTGTCGGATTTTGGGATCACTCCCTTCCTCTTCACTGTCATGTCTCCACCGATTAGTCTGCAGTCGACGTAATACTTTCTGCAGGATGACGTCTTGCGCAGTGGCCTCTTGAATGGCTTCCAGGGGAACTGCTGGTGGTTGAGCTTGGTCCACCACGAAGTGGATGTATTCCTCGGCCATCGATGATCGTGATGCCGGTGATGATTGAGGGTGTCGTGACATGTAGTCAGCCGGATTTGCCGAGGTGGCATCTTTGACCTGGGGTTTCCGAAGATGGTGACAAGCGCCTGATGATCGGTCACCATGGTAAAATGTTTGCCATAGATAAAGACATGGAAATGTTCGCAGGCCCATACAACTGCCAGACTTTCTTTCTCTGGTTGAGAATACGCCTTCTCCGTGTCCGACAAACTGCGACTGGCGTAAGCTACAATGTGCCGCTGATCGATGTCATTGTCTGACTGAGCCAAAATTGCACCCAGGCCCACAGGGCTAGCATCTACAGTTATCTCCGTCTTCCTCCTGGGGCTGAAATAAGCTAGGTTGTCGGCAGACTCAACTGCAAGTTTGATGTCTTGGAACGCCCGCTCACACTGAGGAGTCCAGACAAAAGGCTGTCCCTGCTACGTGAGTGTTCTGAGAGGGTGATTAATCGTGGTATAATCCTTTATGTATCTGGCGCAATAGCTGGCCATGCCCAGAAACGATCGAATGTCACTGACATCTTGGGGACTCTTAGTGTCATTGAGCGCCATCACTTTTTCAGGGTCCGGCTTCATCCCGGCTCCAGAGAACACATGTCCAAAAATTTTGAGAGTGGATTGATGGAATTCATACTTGTCCTTGTTTAGGGTCAGATTGGCTTCCAAGAGGGCATGACATAGCCGATCCAGAGCCTTATCATGTTCCTGAACGTTTGACCCATACACGAGAATATCATCACTGTAGTTCAACGTGTTGGGTATATGGTGTATAGTCTGGAGGATGGCCTCTTGAAAGATCTCCGCAGCCGAGGAAATACCAAAACTTAACCGTTTGTATCGAAACAGCCCCAAGTGAGTTGCGAATGTTGTTATGTATCTCGATTTTTCATGCAACTCCAGCTGGTGGTATCCCTTATTCAAGTCAAGTTTCGAAAATACCCTGGCACCATTTAATGCAGAGATCATGTCACTCAGATGGGGCCCGGGGTGACGTTCCCTTTTCGATGGCAGTGTTAGGGAGCCGCATGTCAACACATAGACGCACCTTTCCGGGGGTGCCTTTCTTCGGCACGATGACTACTGGCGACACCCATGATGTGGGACGGTCGGTCCGTTCAATGATGTCGGTTGCTAATAGTTCTTGAAGTTCATCCTCCACTGCTTGCTGAAGGTGGAAAGGCACTCGCCTGGGATGTTGTGCTACAGGCCTTATCTGTTCATTAAGTCGAATTTGGCATCTGTTCATCTTTCCCAGCCCGGTGAATAGCTTGGGGAATTTGTGTAGAATGTCCGGGTCATCACTAACCCTGTATAGAATCTCATCTAGACGAAGGCGCTCCGCAGTGGGTAAGCTGAGAAGACAATCAGCCTCCGGACCCTCAATTACGTGTATGAATGCCGGCACAGACATGGTCTGGTGCCTGAGTGTCGTTGGGAATTTTCCTAGACAGGGAAGGGGCTTCTTCGATATCCAGGTAAATACCCTGACATGCGCTGGACTCAAAGGCGGCTGCGGCTTCATTTTCTTGTATTCCGTCACAGGGATATAATTCCGTGACGCTCCACTGTCCAGAACAAATTTCGTGGCGTGATTCCCCACACTTATATTTAGTCTCGGGTATTTCTTGAGTTGGTCAGGATCTGCTACCATACTAGCGTATTCAATAGTGTATTCTGATTCACAGGACCCTGATCGGGAATCCCTGGATGGTGACCTCCTCGACCATTGGGACCTCCTTGATTCTCTGCTGGAGTGTGAAGAGCCAGAGGACGACTGAGGTCGATCTTGTACGGCTTTCACATGGTGCCGTCTGGTGTCAGGGCGAGGGGGCCTTGTCCTTTCATTCCTTCTTTCCCTGCGATAGTCTCCACACATTGCTTCAAAATGATTCGTTCGTCCACATTTCCGACATTGCTGACCCATGGCCGGACAGGCATCTATGTGCGGAAAGTCATACCCGCACCGATAACATTTTCTTGAGCTATCTTGTTTCTTGTCTCTCCGGCCTGACTCATGACACCTACGCTCTGTGTATTGATGGCGAGAGGACGGTCGGGATCTGTGCTGTCGCTCTCTCGAGCTTCTGCGACTACTGCTGGCCTGCACTCAGCATACCTGCTCTCTCATTTCAGTGCGCCCGGTCTCCATGCTCTTGGCGTGTTCCTCCGCTTGATCGTAAACACGGGTCATTTCCTCAATCTCATCCAGATTGTGACTCTTTCTCAATAATCTCCTCCTAAGCGTCTCGGATTGACAAACATCGATTATTTGTGATCTGATTGCATCATCCGTTGAGAACGCGTCAAATTCGCAATACCTGGACAGTCGACGTAGTCTCGTTATGAATGTGCTCATCACTTCCTCCTTCCCTTGACGGGATTGGTGAAAGGCATATCTCTCGTAATCCACGTTTCTCTTATGTAGGAACTTCTTGTTCAGAGCGTCTCGCACCTTATCATAGGTTCCTGTGTCTGCCGTCGGCAGTTCTTTGATTAACTTGCTGATTTCTTTACCCACAAGATGGCGCAGTGCAATCACCTTGTCTTCATCCTCTGTCACTTTTGATCCCTTGATATAATCTTCAAAGTCCTCGAGCCATTCCTGCCATCTGGGGCCCATGCTCCCTCCAGTCGTCAGCGTTAAGGGTTCTGGGGGGCGCAGATGTGACACACCCGTCAGGAGTGGTTTGACTTCATTTCTTTGTGGAGAGTTGTGGTTCGACATCTTGGCAGTACGCTTTTGTTTCTTTCTTGTCTATGCACGTGCTTGTTTGTCGTTTCTTGTTTGTATTGACTTGGGCTTGTTCGTTACTTCACGCTTGCTTTGGCTCGGGCTTATTTGTTATTTCCCATTTTCATTAACTTGTGTTTGTTTGTTAATTCACGCTTGCTTTGGATGGTGCTTGTTTACTTTTCAGGCCTTCTCTCGATCAATGCTTGTTTGCTTGGCATTGCCTGACTTCAAAATGGCCGCTCATGAACTTCATAGGGGTGTCTTTCAAGGATGCCTGACTCTAATTTGGCCGCTAAACAGAAACTTTCACCCCCATGAGATTTGGCTGCATTCCTTCTTCAGGCTCACCGAGCTTCATTCGGCACTCACCCGCAGCCACTTCCACAGGCGCAGTGTCTCGCACACCTTTTGGTCACTTCGCCTATCCAGGCAGGCTCAGGGTAAGCTCCCGACTTTTTCCTTCGCGCGCGTGACGTTCCTCACGCATCGGGGGTGAGCTTTTCCGCTCTTGGCGCGCAACGGCGCTCTTTCTTCCGATCACTTTCACGAGGCTTCAGCAGTGCCTCGGACACCTCCCGATCACCGGAGCAGCAGGCAGAATCGGGGTGGGCTCCCGATTTCTCCTCGTCACTCGCGTGCCGACTTGCACGCATCAGGGGTGAGTCGCAGTTGGGCGCGAACCGGCGTTCTGCTTCAAATGCCCTCAGCGTTCGCTGGCACTTCTCCTCGGGGCCCTACGCGACTAGCAACTCGCAGAGCAGGTGCAATCACCACTGGCCTCTTGATCTGGGCGGTGGGCTTACTTCGGGCACGTGCGTATCGACAGCGTTTTCCTCCTTCACGCTACAGGGGACGGGACGCTTCTTCCTGAGGTTCGGTGGGTGGTGGGCTACACCATCCCACCCTCGTCGCCAGTTGTAGTGTCTTTACCTAATAATGACAGACACTATATACTTTTATTACGAGCTTTATTCAGTGCTTCTTGCTCAGTCCCCGTCCCTACTCTAACTGCCCTCTTCCTGCTGTGTCTCCTCCTCTTCCCTTTGGCCCCGTAGGTCCGCCCACCCAACTACTAGAATGCTCACTTTCTACACCTCGTAACCACCATATATCCAACAACCAACAAATTCCCATCTCATACGAGCCAGCATGTGTCACCCGAGACGCCTGGTGGCGGAGGGGTCCGGGCACAGAGTGTAATGACAATAAAAATAACTCTGTATTAATAGCAGCGCTGGACATTCCCTGACCGGCGCCTGACTCCTGTGGGCTGTATGGGGGAAGGGAGGAGGCAGAAAGGATGACTCTGGGGCTGGCACACTGCTCCCAGGCGCTGCACCCTGTGATTGAACCCTGTGTCACAGCACTGCTATGTACTAAATACAAACACGCCACACTACTGCTATTGGGTCCTGGGCCTCCACAGCAGCCCCCCGGAGTGCCCCGCACCGTGCCGCGTCTGTCTGCACCCCATTGAGCGCTGACCGGCAGTAATACTTGTGATGCAGGGGCGCCACTTTACTTCCATTTGTCCTAGGTCAGCAGTGGTTCCATTTACCCTTAGCCCATTGAGCCCTGCGCCCTGCAGTCATGCCTGGCCCTCAGTGGCCTTCAGTAGTAACATTGAGCCCTATGTCCAGAAGTACCACCTTTGGGCTTTGCACAGAGTGACAATGGCCCTGCGCATGGCAGTGCTACCACCGGCCCGTACCCTGACACTACGACCATTGTGTCATGTGGGCTGCAATACTGCCATTGATGTCTGCACTCGGTAGTAATAGCCTCACAGTGCTGGCAGTTCTGGCGGTATCATCACGAGACCTTAAGGCTAGAAGTTCCTCCTGGGAGCCCTGTGGCTGGAAGTTCTAACACCAGACTGTGTCTACTGCGATTCCGTCACTCAACGCTAGGCCACAGCAGCACTACTACTGAGGCCCGTTCATTATCACCAGAGGTCAGTGGGCCGCAGGGGCAATATTGCACTCTGCAGCTGGCAGTATTATCAACAATTTACTGCCCAGTAGTTCTACCATTGTGCACTGTGGCATCAGTACCGCTATCAGTTTCTAGCCTGGGAGTTCTGCCTTTGCACCACACAACACGTGTAACACTCCAACCCATCCTTCTCTAGCTCACTTCGCCACCTCAGTTTGGACCCAGGCATATCCAAATCAGCCTTGGTCCTGCTCCAGTGGGAACAGTCCAGCCCAAACTGCCAGGCCAGGTCCTCCCTGAACAGGAACACAAGCAATTCAGTTTCGTTCTAGTTATGGGCTTGTCAGCTGGGTACAGCTTGCTTCCAGTGACACAGTAAGAATGGGACCCATGCCTGGGCATACCCATAACACTTATGGCGGTACATGAAACACACAAAATGTGATGAGAGGCTGCTTACAATAAGTATAACCTCTGGCATTCGCACAGGGCAGCACTCCAATTGGCATGCGTATGCCCACATGGGTCCCATGCTCACTTTGTGTCACTGGAACCAACCTGTATCCATCAAATGAGCACATACCTAGAGCGAAACTGGTCTCAGGATGCTTCTGTTCTGGATCAGGGAGGACCTGGCTTGGCAGTTCAGGCTGGACTGTTCCCATGGGTTGTGTGATGGAAAAATGCAGGAAAATACTCGGCATGCCTTTACCACACATTTTTTACCAGCATTTTTTAGGACGCATATGCTTTTACAGTGGATGCCTTTACCATGCATTGTTTATATATACTTATATATATAAACAACATATTTTTTGGGGGGAGACACCCACAACCCCGAACCTACCTTAAATGTGTGGTAAAGGCATATGCTGTAAAAGCATATGTATTCTAAAAATATGCATGGTAAACAATGCGTAGTGAAGGTACTACGTGGTAAAAATCTCGTTGTAAAGGCTGTTTCCTGTTCCTGTGAGGAGCAGGGTCAAAACTGATTTGCATATGGCTGGGTCCAAACTGAAGTTGCATGGTCAGCAAATGAACGATCTGTCGGAGTGCTACCCTGAGTGGTTGCCAGTGGTTAGACTTATTGCAAGCATCCTCCCATCACATTTTGTGTGCTTACAGTATCGCCATTGTGCCCTGTGGCCAGCAGTACTGCCATAAATTTCTAGCATGGTGACACTGCTACCAGATTGTGTGGTCAGCAGTTCACCCATGCTGCCATCAAACCTTGCACCTACAGTAATAGCCCTGCACTGGCCAGCACTTACATGGGGTCCCGGCCTAGCTAGCAATGCTGCCATGAACCCGTTTGGATGTCAGTACTGCCAAGTCCTGTGCCTTGCAGTGCCACCAGAGCTCAGTGGTCTTCAGTAGTAACTTTGATCCCTAATTTCGGCAGCACCACATTCAGGCTGTTGGGCCGGATGTAGCGTCATGGAGCCCTTATGCATCAGTCCAACCCTGGGGTTCAATGCCTGGCGGTCCTACCGTAGAGCGTTCCAGGACCATGAATCCGAACTAGATAGCGGTGCCATCATGCCATGTGGCAGCATTACACCATGAAAACCACACGCACCCAACAGAGCCATCATCAACCCACGGCAGTGCTCTTGTGGAACCTTCGGCCTAGTAATGCTGCTGCTGAGGCATGCAGCAGACGGAACTGCTACTAAGCTTACTGCCCCTAAAAACCTGCGCACAGCAGTAACACCATGTGCCCCTTAATTCGCCCATGGGACCTTGGCATCTTCCATCTG
Source organism: Triturus cristatus (assembly GCF_964204655.1). NCBI lineage: Eukaryota > Metazoa > Chordata > Amphibia > Caudata > Salamandridae > Triturus > Triturus cristatus. Next base: position 1,495,160 of record NW_028187305.1, read on the forward strand.
TCCCGACGGCACAGCATTACTGGGAGAGTGCTACTGTGGGCCCAATAATACTGCTACGAGCCCAGAGTACAGCTGAACCCTGGGAGTACTACCATCGAGTGAGTTAGAGAGTGAGTGCACAGCTCTACAATGAAATACTCATGCAGCGGCTTCCACCACTTGAGCCAGCGGACACTGGCACTTAACCCTCGCCCTCCCCTTCTGGTTAAACATAACCCAGAGAGGAGAGATTGCAGCCCTGGGCACATTCCTGAGACTGAACACGCAGGGCTGACATTGGCCGCCCTTGGTTCAAAGGGCGCCCACTCCCCAATCACTTCACGGCGGCTGATGTGGTTGAAGATTAGCGGCCAGAGATACACCGAAGAAGCAAGAGATTTCTCTCACAGACCTGACTGCACGGCTTCAAGGTGAATTTATGTAGCGAGGTCGAGTCTGGCTACCTCGAAGGTTGTGCACCGATCTCTGCCACAGCTGGCGCATTAAATTCCCGAGCAACATGGCACAAAACACTCACAGAACGTGACATCGGCGATATATATCTGCTTCGGCTCTCGCAGAGTGATGCTTTTCAAATGAACCGGCTCTGCACCAATCTGTGTGTCAACCTGCATTTAATGCAGAAAGCACTGGCGCTCTCAACATTCTGGACAGGTCCTGCACGAGGCTGGGACTTCGCAGCATCTCGTGCACGCCGCGCCCATGTAAAATACTCTTGTAGATGATGGTACCTGTTTGCCTAAGTAGAGCACAGCTACTTAGGCTGTGGCGGGACCATTCCAAATAACAGTGACCAACTGGGTGACAGCTTCTTCTGAACACGTGAAAAAACAAAACTCCATTCATTTGTAAATAGCCCCAAACGTTCAGTTTGCTCTCAAAGTTTCATCTTGAAATCACCACTGCGTTGATTTAAGTTTCCATCCTGCATGGGAATTGCTCTTCAGACCGTAGACTTAGAAGGGCTTCTAAGTCGGGACTGCCAGCTTTCTTTTCATAACCTAATTTAAAAAATACATATCTTTTAGCATTTGAACTGGGGATAGGGACAAGAAAAGACACAGCCATCCTTGAGCTTGCAAGGGAAAGGAAGATATAAGAGGGGGAATGGAAAGTGCGCGTGTGTTTGTGAGAGGAGCATTTCATTGATAGTATAGGGTGTGAGATTGTGTGTGAATGGTAAGGGGAGCAGTGGCACAGAAAAAGGGAGTTTTCAGAACGGTTGTGAGGAGAAGATGAAACTATAAGACGTGCAAGAAAGATGTACAAAAGAGATGCGTAAGATACAACCACGAGATAACTGCCAGGAAGAGTGACTAGGGAGACGGGTCAAAGCATCCCATGTGAGCCAGCCAGTGGAGATCCTAAAGGCCCTATCAGTAGCCCTCCTTCAGTGCTGCACCTTGTGGTGTCAGGTCTCAGGCCCACATGATGGCAATGAGTGACACAGACACCAGGTGGTAGGGTATAGTAACTGGCCACGAGCACCTGCACCCGGGCCCTTTTATTGGCGGGGCCACGTCATTGTGACACCCGTGATGGATGGGTGGGGGTGCAAGTGTGTCCAGCCCTCAAGGGAGTGGCTGGTAATACAGCTGCCTGCTGAACACTAGAACGTGTCCTGCAGGACACTACATTCCTCCCCAACTTTATTTAAGAACAACAATAAACATTAGCCCAACCTGTGGGGACAATCAAACAGTCAACTAAACACCACAGAGTCCATCAGTCTTACGAGTCAGGTGGCGGGAAGATGTGAGACATGGGCTGGTGACTCTGCCTGCAACAGCACCATCTCGGCGGGCACTCGTAGTTAAACCTGAGGGGTTCAGGACACGACCGCTGGCTTGGAGACGTCCGCTGCATACCGTCAGCTCACTGATGATGACGTGTCTTGCAGTCTTGCGTGGCTCCACTCTGCTGACGTCGGGGATGGTCTGTGGTGAGTTCTAACAGTTCATGCAATGGGATGAATCATGAGCATGGATGGAGTCCATGGTGAGAGTTCACGGAGGTGTTGCCTGATCGATTCTCTCTGTTGAACAGCTTGGCTGTAACCGATAACCGGTCGGTGGGGCAATGTTACTTCTCACTCTCCCGCCTGGGGAGGCCCGTTGTCGGGGTTGCTACAGGACTGCAGTAGGTCTGCGCTGGGGCCGCTTGTTTGCCGACTGGAGGCAGCTGGAGGACCACCGAGGAGCCGTTACTTAGTCGCACGAACAACCCTCGAGGGTGGATGAGTCTTGGCCAAGACATGCTCTTGCTGCCGCGGTTCAGGTGTAGGCCAGGTTCGCAAGTAGCCCCTGGTTTCTTTTGTCGGCTGGTGTGGCAACGGTGTAGTACTCCAGTCCATCGGTACTCTGGGAGTGGTGTTGCTTGACGCATGTGATGAGGGCTGGCGTGATGGCAGTTGCCAGCCATATGGTGAGTCGGAGTAACAGGTGGTGGTGACTTGCTGGGAAAGTTGGATGTCAGGAGGGACTTAGCAGCCATGTGTCTCCGCCTTGCCGAGGTTGATCTTCGGTGGTGGCACGCCACTTGGAGTGTGCGACTCCTCTCTTGCCTGTCTTGGGGCCACTGCCAACTCAATCTTGAGGCAGTGTGAGGAAGGACACTCAGTGCTTATCTTCACCCATGGCATCTGCGGTCAGGAGCAGGGATGCCGTTTGACTTCGGCTGCCGATGCTCGGGGATGGACGGTCACCTGGGAAAGCGTTGGGGAGAGACGCGGTTTGCGCTTGCTGCAGCTTATGTTCGGTTCTCCTGTGGGGCTGTGTCCAGGGACGTCGGTCCGCCTTGGTGGCTGTCTGGTGTGTCTGGGTGTGCTCTTGGCTTGCTGTGCGAGTCCTCGGTCTTCTCCCCTTGTTGGCCTGTTCAGCCCTCCTGTGTTCATATGGTTCTTCCAGGTGACAAGGCTGTCACTCTCCTTCCTTCAAGGGTATTGCGCTTGAACCTAGAGGCGGCACCATCGTGGCGCCTGCTTCTTCCTTCGTTACGGTTTTCTTGTCGGGACTGGCCACTTCGTGTAACGTGCTCCTTGCTTACTGTGCGACGAAACGTCCGGCCACGTGTCACCTGTTGATGGAGCACATGTTGCTGTGGCGGCCTGCCACGTGGAGTGTGCAACTCCTCTCTTGCCTGTCTTGGGTCACCGACTACTCCGTCTTGAGGCAGTGCAAGGGAGGAGACTCTGTGTTGTCTTCGGCCCACTGTGGGGCTTCGCTGGTGCAGTAGAGGTGTGGCTGCTCTCTGTGCTGCGTTCAGCAGTGCTTCTTTATGGAGATGTCTCTCTCTCCCAGACGCCTGCCCGTGCTGTCAGACTCGCTGGCGCCACCTTCTGTGCATCTCTGACTTAGTGAGCTCCATCTTCTTCTTGGGCGCTTTCTTCTGGCAATTGGGCAGCTACTTGTGGTGCACGCTCTGCACCAGTCTTTCTTGTGCTGTTGGTGTGGATGGATCCCTTGTGACGTTGCTGTCTGTTCGGCTTGCTGCTTTGGGCCCTTGCAGACTGACTGGCACAACTTGTCAGTATTCAGGGGTTTCCGAGTTTCGCTGGTGGTGAATGAAATGATGCCCTGCTGGGGTGTACGGTTTCTCTTGTCTTGGTCCTGGCTGCTGTGGTGATTTACAGCCACTGAGAGCGTGTGGTGTAATCAGCGTCAGTCCTGGCTGTGTCTCTCACAGCCTTCCTCTCCATTTCCTGCGGAAACCTTTCATGCCACCACTCTCTCTTTTGTGCGTCCATGCAGGGAAGGAGAGCGTGACAACAGTTTACGTTTGCTCCTCTGCTTGCAATGGCGGTAGACAACTGCTAGGGGGGCATGCAGCGCACAGTATCCTTTGTGGCTCGCTATCTATCAGGGCTTCTTTGCTGTGTACACCATTCCTCTACTCTTCAGGAAGTAGTCCGCCCACTTGGCCAGTATGCTTGTTGTGGCTGCTTGGGAGTGCAGGGCACTGGAGGTGATGATGTGGGGTTTGTACCACGCAATGGCAGGTTCGGCATGGCATGAGTCTCTGTTTTGTTGGCGCTCTTCTGGACTGGGGCAGCTTTGGGCGTCTTGGCATTCTCCGTTCTGGGGGATGTCATTTTCGCCGGTGCTGCACTCTCGTTCTCTCTCTGTTTGGGGGAAAAAGGTACACAGTCTCACTGACCTCCTGCTGCATGGGCAGACAGGCCGGCGGCGCGCTGCAGTCATCACCACATCAGAATACCTGCTGAGGGTCCGAATCAGGTTTTGGACGTGAAGAACCGGAATAACCCACTTACTGAGTCTTGGCGGTGGGGGAACTGCGCAAGTCTTCCATACCCTCCATACGTAGTAAAGAACAAGTTACTTACCTTCGGTAACGATGTATCTGTAAGAAACATTAGTTAGTTAGATTCCTCACCTTAGAATATCCCCAGGCGTCAGACTGGATCCGGAAGATTTTTCGTCAGCAATACCCCTTGCGCGTCGCTAGGCGTCGTCTGCGGCTCCGCGTCCGTCGTCGGCGTCGTGCGCCGGAATGACGTTGTCGGAGTACTTAGACTTCGCCCTCGCGCGCTGACGTCAGTTCTTGTACATAGCCTTCCGCGCCAGGAACGCAGAGCCATGCAAGATACCGACACTGGTGCCAAAAAATTCTAGGGCCCTGAAAGGGAAAGCCTTAACCCTAGATGTCAGTTCGCAGAACGGGGAGGATGGGTGGGTCGGTGAGGAATCTAACTAACTAATGTTTCTTACAGATACATCGTTACCGAAGGTAAGTAACTTGTTCATCTGAAAGAAACACGTTAGTTAGATTCCTCACCTTAGAATAGATACCCAAGCAATACCATCCCCGGTGGTGGGTCTGCGAACCAAGATCACACCAGAAAGTCCTGGAGGACAGAACGGCCAAAGAAGCCATCCCTCCGGACTTGGCTGTCGAGGCAATAATGCCTGGCAAACGTGTGTAGCGAAGCCCACGTTGCCGCCTGACAGATGTCCTGCAAAGGGACACCCCGTCCCAAAGCAGTAGTAGCCGCTGTGGCCCGAGTAGAATGGGCGCGCAGCCCAACAGGAGGGTCCTTTTTTGCCAAGGAATAACAAATTTTGATGCACAAAACGACCCACCGAGAGATGGTCCGTTTGTGCACAGCTTTCCCCTTCTTAGCACCCACGTATCCAACGAAAAGTTGGTCGTCCACCCGGAACTGCTTTGTGCGGTCCAGATAAAAGGAGAGCGCACGTTTTGGGTCCAGACGGTGGAGCCTCTCTTCCTCTTTGGAAGGATGCAGAGGCGGGAAGAAGGTGGGCAAGGTGACAGACTGCCCAAGATGAATGGGGGTCACCACTTTCGGAAGAAAGGAGGGACGAGGCAGAAGGACAACCTTGTCCGGATGAACAGAGAGAAAAGGAGGCTTTGATGATAAAGCCTGGAGCTCACTCACCCGTCTAGCCGAGGTGATGGCAACCAGAAAAGCAGTCTTAAGCGTCAGCAGATGAAGAGGACAATTATGAAGAGGCTCAAAGGGAGCGCACATTAGAAATGTGAGAACAAGATTCAAGTCCCACTGAGGCATTACAAAAGGGACAGGAGGGAACGTGTGAGTAATGCCTTTTAGAAAGCGTGTAACTACCGGGGACTTGAAAAGAGAAGGCTGATCAGGAAGCCTTAAGAAGGCAGAGATGACAGCAAGATAACCTTTAAGGTGCCCAGGGCAGAGCCCTGCCGGGCCAAGGAAAGACAAAAGAGGAGAACCTCAGAAAGAGGGGCGGAAAGGGGATCCACAGCCTTTGCTGTGCACCATGCCACAAATCTGTTCCACCGGCAGGCGTATACCGTCTTTGTGGAGGGACGCCTGGCTGCCAGAATGATATCACAGACTTCAGGAGGCAAGTCAAATGGCATCAACTGCCGCCGCTCAATCTCCACGCATGGAGGTGGAGGCTGGACAGGTTCGGGTGCAGGACCGTCCCCTGCTGCTGCGACAAAAGATCCTCCCGAAGGGGCAGACGTAATGGAGGATCGGTCAACATACTGAGTAGCTCGGGATACCAGTACCTTCGTGCCCAATCCGGGGCCACCAAGATGACTTGGGCCCGGTCGTGCCTGATCTTCTTCAGCACTCTGGGCAGAAGTGGTATAGGCGGAAAGGCGTACAACAGACCGCAACTCCACTCGCGACGAAAAGCGTCGCCGAGCGAGTGCCGCCTTGGAAATTCCAACGTGCAGATGCTGACATTGCGCGTTCTCTTCGGTGGCGAATAGATCTAACCAAGGCTATCCCCACTGCTGAAAGAGACCTTGCGCCACTTCGGAGTTCAGACGCCATTCGTGATCCATCATGCACCGGCGGCTGAGTTCGTCGGCTCTGGCGTTCAGAGAGCCCACCAGATGTTGAACCACTAGGGTGACGCCCTGGTGTTCCAGCCACGTCCAGAGGCGCAGAGCCTCCTGACAAAGGGTCCACGACCCCACCCCGCCCTGTTTGTTGTAATACCACATGGCGGTGGTGTTGTCCGTGAACACCTGCACGACACTTCCCCTGACAGAGGGAAGGAAGGCTTTCAGTGCAAGTCGGATCGCTCTCAACTCCAACAGGTTGATGTGGAGGCGAGACTCCGCCGGAGACCAGAGGCCTCTGATCTCCGCCTCTCCCATATGGCCACCCCATCCCAGGAGGGACGCATCCGTCACTACGACATGCTCCGGTCGGGGAAGGGAGAGGCTCTTGCCCGTGACCCAATCGCAGTCCGTGAGCCACCACTGCAATTGCTGTGCAGTGCCCTCCGAGATCAAGACAGGGTACGACAGGTTGCCGTGATGCTGGGCCCACTGAAACTTCAGGTCCCACTGCAGAGCCCGCATGCGCCGCCTGGCGAGATGCACTAGTAGGATGCAGGAGGCCATCAGCCCCAGAAGCCGCAACTCTAGCCTGACCGAAACCCAGGATAGAGGCCGAAAGATGGGAATCAGGGCCTGAATATCCCGGACCCGCTGTTCCGGCGGATAGACCCGGAACTGCGCCGAATCGAGAACCGCTCCGATGAAGAGGAGCTTCTGAGAGGGACTCAGGTGTGACTTCGGCATGTTGATGGAAAACCCCAGCAAATGCAGGAGATCCGCCGTAGTCTGGAGGTGGGAGACGACTGCCTGGGGCGAGCCCGCCTTCAACAACCAGTCGTCGAGATAGGGGAAGACTGGAACCCCTGATCAGCGCAGATGAGCTGCGACCACCGCCATCACTTTCGTGAACACCCGAGGGGCACTGGTGAGGCCGAAGGGGAGCACGGTGAACTGAAAATGCTCCTGGCCCACCGTGAACCGCAGGTAACGCCGGTGGGCCGGCAGGACGGGGATGTGGAAATATGCGTCCTGCAAGTCCAACGCTACCATCCAGTCTCCAGGGTCGAGGGCAGCTAGAACCTGAGCCAAAGTCAACATTTTGAACCGGTCCTTCCGGAGGAAGGCATTGACGTTCCTGAGGTCCAAGATAGGGCGTAGGCCCCCTTTGCCCTTCTTGGGAACCAGAAAGTAGTGGGAATAACAACCACGACCTACTTCTGGGCTCGGAACGCGCTCAACGGCCTCTTTGGCCAAGAGAGCCAAAACTTCTTCTCGCAGAAGACGCAAATGATCCTCCGAGATACGGTGGTGCTGCGGTGGCATGGCTGGAGGGGTCGTCTCGAAGGGGAGGGAGTAGCCCCTTCGGACGATTTGCAGCACCCACCTGTCCGAAGTGATGGTACGCCAGTGGAGCAGGTGATGGTGAACTCTGCCGCCCACTGGCGAGGAATGGGCCGGAAAGCTCGGACTAGGAAGGCTTGGAGGCGGATGCTGCCGGGGTGGATGTGGGCTGACCGCGTCGTCCTCCAGAACCGCCTCGGCGGAAACCACGTCCGCGACCGCGCACAGGTTGGTTCTGCGGCTGGTGGCTAGGCGGACGTGAGGAGGCACCCCTTCCTTGGCCACGAAAGGGGCGAAAGGCGGAAGTTTGCGACCACGGAGCCGAGAGGCCCAAGGACTTGGCCGTAGCCCAGGAGTCCGTAAAGCGATTCAGCGCACTGTCCACTTTCTCACCAAAAAGGCGAGTGCCATCAAAGGGCATGTCCATGAGAGTGCTCTGGACATCCCCCGAAAAGGACGTGGACCGCAGCCAGGCGTGACGTCTAAGCGCCACCGTGGTAGAAATCGCCCTACCCAGCGAGTCCGTAGTGTCAAGCCCACATCGGATTGCATGTCGTGCTGCATCCCTCCCATCGGCCAGAGCCTGGGTAAGTCGTGTCTGGGCCTCCTCCGGACACAGGGGCAGCACGTCCTCCACCGTATCCCACAGAGAGTGGGAATAACGGTCCAAAAGACAGGCGGTGTTCAAGGACCGCAGACCCAAACTAAGGGAGGAGAACAGCTTTTTGCCAAACTGTTCCAGTCTCTTGGAATCCCGGTCCGGCGGAGCGGTCGGGAAGGAGGATTGGGAGGTAGAATCCTGGATAACCAGGCTCTCGGGGGTGGGGTGTTGGGACAGAAAACTGGGGTCGCCCGGAGTAGGGCGGTGGCGCCTGGCGACGTTCCTGTCCACAGGAGGGACTGTGGAGGGCTTGGACCAGGTGCCCTGCAGAACGTCAATGAGGGCCTCATTGAATTGCAGCAGAGGCTCAGTGGAGCTTGCTACAGACTGAAGCACCTCAGTGAGGACGTTAGTCCTCACAGCCACGGCAGGCAGCTCGAGCCCAAGGGCTGCGGCCGTCTTGCGCAGCACCACAGAGAAAGCAGCACCCTCCTCCGAAGCCACAGTCGGAGGAGAGATGAATCCAGTGTCTGGAGAGGTATCCAGACCACTGGCCTCCCCCAGTTCATCTGCCCAGTCCTGTGACAGCTGAGCCTGAACGGCCATAGGATCCTCAGACCCCTCCCAGTCGCCCCCGTCATCCGATTCCTGGTAAACAGGAGGAAGGAGCGGAGCCGGACGATAGACATAATGTGTCTCTAACGGCGCCGTACGCGGCGTCCATCGACGCCGTAATGGCGCCGGATCCGGAGCAGGGCTGAACTGGGGCTCGACGCCGAGCGGAGCCGGCGTAGGAGGTGGAACCAGTGTCGAAGCCGGCGTAGGAGGTGGAACCAGTGTCGAATCCGGCGGAGGAGGCGTGACGAGGTCGATCGGCGTCGGCGGGGACTCGAGGACGAGTCCCTTGGAAACCTGCGGCGTCGGGGCCGAAGCCGGCGACGGCGCCGGGGCCGCAGCCGCCGGCATGCAAGGTTGCCCAGTCGGGTCCGCGGGGCCCGAAGGCGCGCTAGCGGGCGTCCACGGCTGAGCCAGGCTCCTCATGGCCGCGAGGAAGGCACTGACTTCCGCCGGCGCCGCGTCAGTCCCAGGGACCGGCGGGTATGGGGACTTGCGCGGCGCCTGCGGCTCCGCTGGAGCCGCGGGGGTGGAACCACCCTGACCCTCGGCCGAGTCGCGCGACCGGCGAGGGGAGTCCGAAGAGCGGTGTCGCCTCTTGGACTTCTTGGAGTGCTTCGACTTACCCGAAGACTTGGAGCCAGACGAGCGATGATGGCTGCGGCTCCGCAACCGATCCTTGGACCTCCTCCTGGACCGGGATCGAGAGGGGCGTGGAGCCGAGTGGCGAAGCTCGAGGAGCTTACGGGACCGCTCCCGTCTAGCCTTCGAGGTCAGGGCCTTGCAGTCCGAACACGACCCCGCGTCGTGGTCGAGGCCCAAACAGTAAAGGCACCGGCGGTGATGATCCGTAACCGACATCAAGCGGTTGCAGTCAGCACAGGCTTTGAAACCAGGCATCCTACCGGCACCGGAGTCGAGAAAAGATCAAAAAGGATCAAAAAACTTAGTCAAAAAAGACTAAAAGGGGTAGCTCTCCCGGATCTGCGCTTACTGGCGCGGAAAAAAGAAGAACTGACGTCAGCGCGCGAGGGCGGTGTCTAAGTACTCCGACGTCATTCCGGCGCACGACGCCGACGACGGACGCGGTGCCGCAGACGACGCCTAGCGACGCGCAAGGGGAATTGCTGACGAAAAATCTTCGGGATCCAGTCTGACGCCTGGGGATATTCTAAGGTGAGGAATCTAACTAACGTGTTTCTTTCAGATAGGAGACACAGGAGCCTTCGTCTGCAGGAGGAACCCAGATTTATTCAAATAGTCTGGGCTATGGAACAGAGTCCCAAGCTAGTCAGAGACAAAACCCAGGAGGCTGCTGCTTTACTCCACAGCCTACAAGCCTTTTATACTTTTTCATTGCAGTCTTTTGGCTGTTAGTTCATTGTTCAATCAGGGCAGTGTTTGCAGTTGATAACCAGATCCAGACAATGTTTGTAGGTGGTGACCTGGTCAAGGCTTGGTACACAAATCATTGTTCACTCAGTGTGATCAAAGCTGGTCTTGCAGGTCATTGTTCACTCAGCTTGATCAAAGCCCGGTCTTTCAGGTCATTGTTTAATCAGCCTGATCAAGGCACAGCAGACAGACCATTGTCCAGATAACCTGATCACGGTGTCAAGGATGTTTACCAGGCTGGGAGCAGGAGATGGAAAACAAATCATTTACCCAAGGCTTGAGTGTCTCATGGTTTCCTGTTGAACTGCAAAGAACAGGGGGGTTGGGTGTGCGACAGTTCCTGGGCAGAAATGCAGTCTGCAAGATGGTTTTTGTCATGTCAGTTAGAATGTTCCCAGGCATCAGCAGAAACGACCAGGTGGGTCGTGTGGAAATGTTTTGATACGAGATGGCAATGAAAAAACAATGGAGTCTCTGTACAAATTATGCAGATCAGAAGAACACTTTTCCTCAGACCCTCCTTTTGCCATTGAGTGGCAAATACTTTAAGAAATGTCAATGTTCATAAGGCCATCTGTTTCTTTTTGGAGCATCATCATCATATTGGTGTTATGAATGTAAGAGGGTGGAGGTTTGATGGTCTGGACACACATTGTACAGAGCACTGGCAAGCACTGAAAGCACAAACAGCAGGAGACCAGGACAGCTACTCCCAAGGCAAGGAAGATGAGGACCCTCCACCCCCACTGGGAAAGGAGGCCCCAGATCCAGCCTGTGAGGGACCAGTTGTCTTCATCCAGATGAATTTCAGAAGAAAGGCGATGCAGACGCTGGATGGCATTGTATACTGCAGGTGCGTTGTCTGGAATGTACACACAGCAGCTGGAGCCGATCAATTTACACACACCACCACGATCAGCAAGGATGACGTCAAGGACCATGCGGTTTTGGAGCGTTATAAGGCGGTCCGCCTGTAGCTCTGCAGTGATGTTGGAGAGGGTACCAGCTGTTACTGTGATGGTGGCCTCAAGGACCCTGGTCAGTCCTCGTATAGCCCGACTGTTCGCCATGGGGCCCCAGAATGGAAGGAAACCTTTAAAGAAGTCCCCGGCTTCCTGGCTTGCTGCATCCTCAGCTGATATGACGCCCCTACATGAGCGGCATAGAGCGCCCTTCATCAACAGGTGGTAACCTCCATTGGTAGAATATGTTGGTGGCGGAATCTAGAAAATGTTTGTCGAGTGGTTGAGTTGAATACTACCATCTCACCGAGTTCATCTGGTGGTAGTAGCAATGTGGATGAGCTGGTCGGGCAAAAAGGCGCATTGGCATTGCCAGATCTGTTCCGCCAGAAGTCATCCCGAAATGTCCCAAGGACAGAATTGGCAGTACCATTGACAGTGTAGGCCTCCTGCATCAACATCCACCATGCAAGACAAGACCCAGAGATGGAAAAGGAGTAGGGAAAGAATGGGACAGGGTGTATCATGGAATGCGGCATCAGTCCACAAACCCAACAGTTGGAAGTGTTCATGATCAGCTGATGGTGATGCAACATTTGGATGAAGGTGTTATTGAAGAAATCTGCACGGCGGGGCAATTCGTGGGCTGGTAGTGTGTAATACTGGTGCTCTGCAGGAGTCGGTGTAGGAGTTGGTGAGGTAACAGAATGGTAGATTAGTAACAGCCAACCAAGGATAGACAGGATGAGGGAGACAAACAGCATCACCACGGTGGCAATGAAGCATTTACTATGTCGGAGACTGACATATTGTTTCTGGATTCTAGTGTTTTGGACGGCATCCATTGTGTTAAGCCAGGGACCTCTAGTGGCTGTCTGTGATTGGTGGTTGCTTCACTGGGTGCAGGTGCCAAGGGCCCTATGGCGTACCTTAGTCTGACACACCAGCACTACTCTCAGCCGGGGAAGATCACAGCCCTACAGCCTATAGGCACTTGGCGAAGTCAAGGGCAAGCCTTCCCTCGGGGGCGCAAGTTATAGCAGTCGGAAGTAGGGACAGTATGGTCGGGAAACAATTGTTCTTGGTGTTGAGCAGAGTTAAGGGAGGGTTCCACCCTTCCTTTCAGTATGCTGTCACTCTCTGCTTCCGTAGATGTAGAATGCAGTCTGGCATCGCTGAATGGGACAAACGTCGGGACTGTTTCTGAGTCTCCTTGTCCTTCCCTCACCCACTGATCATAGGGGAGGGGCAGAGGCACACGCCTGCAGTGAGACGAATGCACCCAATTCTTCCGACCTTCTACTTTCACGGCGGTGCGGGTGGCCAGCAACACCTGAAGGGGCTGTGTCCAGCGGGGCTCGAGGCTCTTGGTCCGTTGAAAATTTCTCACTAAGACCCAATCACCAGGTTGAATGACGTGTCCTGGGCCCTCACTTTTGTCAGGTATGGCCTCATGCACCTGGTGATAAAGAGTACGAAAGGTATTAGTTAGACTGTACAGATAATCAGTTAATCCAGGGTATTCAACATCAGACAGTTTCTTAGGCCGTTGGACACCCCATACATTGGCAGGCCTCCCAAACACAATCTCATGGGGGGATAGCCCTATCCTGGTGTGGGCCGTTGTTCTGGTAGACAGTAGGGCCAAGGGAAGAGCATCAACCCAAGAGACACCCATCTCGGCTACTATTTTGGCCATTTTAGTTTTTAGGATGCCATTGTACACTTCCACTAGACCTGCTGACTGGGGGTGGTTAGCTGCATGACATTTTTGTTTTATACCCAATGCTGTACAGATATATTCCATAATCTGAGCCGTAAAGTGTGTCCCGTTGTCACTCCAGACCAAGCGGGGCAAACCGAATCGTGGGAGGTACTTTTTTAATAGCACTTTGGCGGTAGTGATAGCGGTGCAGTCTTTGACGGGGTAGGCCTCCACCCATCGGCTGAAGGTACAGACCACCACCAGGACATATTTCAAATTGTTACATCTGTCCATCTGGATGTTATCCATTTGGAGGACTTCAAAAGGGAAGGTAGGAGAAGAGAATCCTCCCTTAGGGGTAACTGTGCCTTTCCTGGGTTATACATTAGGCAAATCATGCATGTTTTAACCAGCTTTTCAGCATATGCTGGTATCTTAGAGTTGTACCATGTAGGTTACAACAGTTAACATATCCCTTTTGCACTAATATGTGCAGGACCATGGGCCATCGTAACTACTGGTAGCACATGACTGTCAGGTAACATCCATTGTCTTTCCATAGTCGTACGGACCCAGCAACCATCAATTCCCTCCTTTGCTAATTGCTCCTTCCACACCCTTAGTTCCTTAGGAGTAGTATGGGACTGAATATCAATCACACTTTGTACTGTGTTTTCAACCATGCCCTCGTCTGTCACCCACCTAGCGGGACCTCCTACATACATCCCTTCCCTTTTTCTAAGAGCTCTTTGTCTGGCCGTCTGGTCAGCCAGGGCATTGCCTTTCCCAACATCATCTGTCACTTTCTTATGGGCTTTACATTTTATAATGGCTACCTTTCTGGGGAGTGTCAGGGAGTCTAACAATCGGTGAATTAGGTGGCCATGTTGAATCTTGGTCCCATGGGAAGTAAGGAAATTCCTTTCTTTCCATAACCTCCCGAAGTTGTGGGCCTCCCCGAAGGAATATTGGCTGTCAGTATAAATATTCACCGTCATCCCTTTGCTTAACTCACAGGCTCTAGTGAGGGCCACTAATTCTGCTGCTTGAGCAGAGCACTGTGGAATCTGAGCTGTTTCTACTACTTGCCCTAAGGTCGTGAGGGCATAGGCGGCTGAGGTGTTACCATCTGGCCCTCTGAGACATGATCCGTCCACATACAGTGAACCTTCTGGTTCTGCTTTCGGGGTATCCTGTAAGTCAACCCGTCCCTTCGTCTCCTCCTCTGTCCTTAATATGCAGTCATGTGGGTCTAAGTGGGCATCCTGAGTATCCAGGGGGAGTAATGTGGCGGGGTTTAGTACAGTGCATCTTTTGATGTTAATGTGGCTGGCAAAGAGTGTCAGTTCATATCCTGTGAGACGTGTGCTAGTGAGGTACTGTGTCTTGGTGTTATTAAGGAGGGTATCTACAGAATGGGGGACCATCAGAGTCAGGGGGGAGTTCATGACGATTCCCGCACTCTGACGGACCATGAGGGCGGCCGCAGCGGTTGCCCGTTGGCATCCTGGGAGAGCCCTTGCAACAGGATCTAAGATGGCTGAAAAATAGGCACATGGCCGATGGTGACCACCGAACATCTGGGTCAAGACAGCGCATGCACAGCCATCTGTCTCATGCACAAAAAGAAAAAATTGTTTGCTATAATCAGGAGTACCGAGGACTGGAGCAGTACACAGTGCCCTCTTTAAATCTTGGAAGGCCTGCGCATGCTCTCTAGTCCATGGAAAGGAACTGTCTGATATGTCTTTAGTGGTGAGGGCAAGAAGAGGTTTGACCATGGCCGAAAAGTTGGAAATCCACTGTCTACAGTATGAGGTTAGGCCTATGAAGGCTCGCACCTGCTTTTGTGTTTGTGGGGCCGTCATAGCATTGATAATGGCTATACGATCAGCGGTGAGCTGCCTTCCCTCCTTCGAGAGCAGATGACCTGAACTGCTCTCGAAGCTTTTTCAAAGAGACTTTGTGATTATGGAGGGCAAGGTGGCGTAACAAACAGATAGTAGCTTCTTTACATGCTGGGGCAGAATTTGCAGCAATGAAGTCATCTACATATTGTAATTGTGTGGAATTATCAGGGAGTTCCAAGGAATCTAGTTGACTTTTTAGGACTTGAGTATAGATACTCGGGCTCTCGGTAAAACCTTGAGGGGCACGGCAGAATCTAGAGCTCCGCCCACGAAGGGAGAAACCAAAAAAATGTCTGCTGTCAGGATGTATAGGAATGCTGAAAAAAGCATTCTTCAGGTCTATGACAGAAAAGTGCGTGGCGTCAGAAGGGACCATCGTTAAGAGGGCTGTAATATCGGGGACAACAGGATATTGGGAGATTGTTATTTTGTTAAGGGCTCTTAGGTCAATTACGAATCTGTATATTTTAGGGAAGAGAGCATCTCCATTGGTCTTTTTAAGAACAGGAATAATGGGACTGTTACAGATATTGCCATGTGTTTCCTCCACTACGCCCTTGTCCATCAATTCAGATATTATTGTCAAAAGGGCCATTTCTCCTTCCGTGGGTAGTCGATACTGCCGGAGGCGGGGGAGAAGTGCACCTGGCTGGATGCGTACCACATGAGGGGATATGTTGAGACACCCTACATCAGTGTCTGATGATGCCCAGAGGTAGAAAGGTAAAGACTGCAACTCTGGCGGGAAGGGACCGGACAGGTACATATAGGAAGCTGCGGTGGGAGAAATTGTTAGGGATACACCTTGGGGACAACATGATATGGCCGCATACAGAGCTTTCAGTAAATCCATGCCTAACAAGTTTTCACTGCAACCTGTAGTAAGGACCAAGGGAGTGTCAACATGTGCAGGGCCAATATCGAGAGGGAGGGCTTCAGAGACAGGGCTGGTCACAAGTGTTCCTGCAAAACCCACGGAGACATTCATATTGCCAGAAAGGGGTGCCTCCGGGACTGACAGACGTGCAATAGAAGACCTGGTGGCCCCAGTATCCAAAAGAACATTCTGATCATTCCCCACAACTGACATTTGAACATGCGGGCCCCTTTGACCCACTGGAATTTGCACTCTGGTAATACCCCTTTCCTGGCTGTCCTATGCTTGGTAGGACCCTGTCTCATCAACTTCGTCATAATCATCATTGTAATAAGTGCATGTGGCTTCGTACCCATCAAACCTATTGGCCGGGCGCTGCCGGAAGGGAGCATCATTCCTGGGCCTGCGTTCTTTATCCTGTGGATGGGGCGGGCCATGGTCCCTAGTCGTCCTCCCCTCCCTGGGAGCGCGAGGCCGAGTCTTCCCTGTTCGGATATTTTCAGCTAACACGGGACACTCATCTATCCAATGGCCGTACCCCTTACAATAAGCACACTGATCTGTTTGGAGGGCTCCCGTACGTTGAGGGCTGGAGGGGGTAGACTGGCGAGCCCTCGGAGGGAGTTGGGGTTGGGGTCTGAAATTCCCGCGGGCATCGGGACCTCGGGGAGGGTAAGCCTGCTGCAGAAGTGCCTTAGTCTTAAGATCCCTAACCTTCTTACTTTCCTTGTCTCTATCTTCGTTCTCCCTATTCTCGTGATATTGTGCCATAGCCAAGATACCAGTCATTGTTTGGGCAGACCACGTACTTTCAACCTTCTTAAGCCTGGCGGAGATCTCAGGAAGCAAGTTGCTGACAAACTTAACGACAAACACTGGGCCAGAACCTGGGGTCCGGGGATCCAAACCACTATGTCCCTTGTATTCTGTCTCGAAACGGGTAAAGAAGTCAGCCATATTCATATCTTTTCGCTGCCTACAGGCGTTTATTTTATCCCAGTTAATGACAGTTTCCGGCAAAAGTGTTTTCATAAACGTCATTTTACCGGGCAAAGTCAGGATGGCAGCTTCTGGTTTAGTTCCTCCTACCCTTGCTTCTTCCATAGCCTCTTGGTTAGCCCATTTATCTCCCAATGCCACTTCATGATCAGTATGTCGAATCTTGTCCCAAATTTCAGTGAGGACAACCGTACCAAAAAGTAAATCTATATCCTCAAGAATGAGAGTACCTGCAGATATAATCTGACCTAATTCTCTGTAAAAGGCAGCTGAATTCTTCCGGGGATCTGGTAATTGTCCTTTTAACTGTATTACTTCTGACCTTTTCCAAGGAACATGAACCCAAAGCCTGCGCCAGTGTGCCTCAACAGCCCCTCGGCCATTATTTTGGCCATCGGTAAGTGCGTTAACAAAGACAGGGGCCTCTCTCGTTGGCATAGCTGTTTCTAGAGGGGTGTTGGGAAAAGCGGTCATATCACGGTAAGCCATTAAAGTAGACATAGCGCCAAACATCCCCTCTCCCTGAACATCGCCTCTTTTTATTTGTGACCTAAGGTCCATTAATCCAGTGGGTATCTGCATAAGCGCATTCTCAAATCTT
Source organism: Triturus cristatus (assembly GCF_964204655.1). Lineage (NCBI taxonomy): Eukaryota > Metazoa > Chordata > Amphibia > Caudata > Salamandridae > Triturus > Triturus cristatus. The sequence goes on from NW_028187305.1 coordinate 1,512,481, forward strand.
TGCATGACCAGGGTACACAAGTATTCAGCCCAGGTGGTCTGTTCCATAATCGTCCACTGGGAAAAGGTGGACCATATTTCTTTAAAGGTATAAATATTCCCGTTATTTATCCCACATTCACACTGTTGCTTCTGCAGGTAATTTTCTCGAAGGGATGAAAAGCTGACTGCAGAGCGCAAGGAGGCCAGTCGGGGGGAATTCAACAATTTATATAGATCCTGCTTAACTGTAGACCACGGGGAAGTAGGGAAAGGGCGAGTAGGGGTAAAGCCGCAGGGGTTGGGCGGATGGGGACTTATTGTCATTCCCGCAGCGAGGACAGGGTTAGCGTGCGTGGTCGGTGTCATAGGAAAAATAGGGAGGGTCGGTGTGACAGGGAGAACAGTAGGAGGGGCGGTGGGGGCAGGAGTGGGCAGTGGCGGGGGGACATGCGGGATGTGAGGCGTCAGGGCAGGGTACATTGGGGCATATGCAGGCGGGCTTTCTTTCTAGCATGGTATCAAGTAAGGAATCACCTTCTTCTCTCCCTTCCATATCGCCCTTTCCGTTCTCCTCACGAGCTGGATAACATTTTTGTACCCAGGCACCATGCTCCCTATCGGCTATTTCTACCGATTTTGTCATTTGATTTTGTAAATTTTCTCTGGCATTGTCGGCCATTGACATACGTTCCTGTTTTCTTTCTTGAGCCTTCTGCTTTCTAGCTCTCTGCTCTATCTCTTTCCTCCAAAATCGGACAGATTCAAATATAGACGGGCGCGTTTTTCTTTTCATTAATTGTTCCTCTAAGTTGGAGAGAACTTGGGAATTAAAGGAGCCATAAAGTGGCCACTGTAATTCCGCGTTACTTTGTTTCGTATATTTTACCCAGAATGAGGAAAACATTATGGCAGAAGGACCATGTTTAACATAAATTGTATGGCCAGGGGTCCCTTCTGGAGGAAGCGGACAAGCCGCTTCCTCCAGAAGGGACATAATTTCTTGAACTTACTACTGACTGGCATGCTTGTAAACAGATAACAGACACCAGCGGGTTTTAAAAAACTCACCTCGCTTGCTTGGCTTTTGCAAAAGTCAATAACAGCAGAATCATACAGAACAGACACCAGCGGGTTTTTAAAAATTCACCTCACATGCTTGGCTTTTGCAAAAGTCAATAACAGCTTGGCTTTTGCAAAAGTCAATAACAGAATCATACAGACTTGGTGGGTGATCAGTCCACCCTTACCTTACAGGTGTAGTTCTCTTCTGCAGACGTAGGGCTGTGTCCTGCTCCAGAAATTATTTGCTAGGGGACTCCAGCGAGAACGCGGTCATGTGGCCCAGACCGGGTGGGGAAGAACAGCGGGGCGAGTCGTTCGGCTTTACCAGATTGCAAGAATCCCTCGGGTAGGGCGCCTCCGTCGGAGTCTCTCCGTGCACCTCCTCACATCCACCGGGCCTGACCTTCATGCTCGTGGAGTCCTTATTCGGGCGCCATTTGAAGAATCGGAATAACCCACTTACTGGGTCTCGGCGGCGGGGGAACCGCCCAAGTCTTCCATATCCTCCATACGTAGTAAAAGGAGACACAGGAGCCTTCGTCTGCAGGAGGAACCCAGATTTATTCAAATAGCCCGGGCTATGGAACAGAGTCCCAAGCAAGTCAGAGACAAAACCCAGGAGGCTGCTGCTTTACTCCGCAGCCTACAAGCCTTTTATACTTTTTCATTGCAGTCTTTTGGCTGTTAGTCCATTGTTCAATCAGGGCAGTGTTTTCAGTTGATAACCAGATCCAGACGATGTTTGTAGGTGGTGACCTGGTCAAGGCTTGGTACACAAATCATTGTTCACTCAGTGTGATCAAAGCTGGTCTTGCAGGTCATTGTTCACTCAGCTTGATCAAAGCCCGGTCTTTCAGGTCATTGTTTAATCACCCTGATCAAGGTCCAGCAGACAGACCATTGTCCAGATAACCTGATCACGGTGTCAAGGATGTTTACCAGGCTGGGAGCAGGAGATGGAAAACAAATCATTTACCCAGGGCTTGAGTGTCTCATGGCTTTCTGTTGAACTGCAAAGAACAAGGGGGTTGGGTGTGCGACAGTTCCTGGGCAGAAATGCAGGCTGCAAGATGGTTTTTGTCATGTCAGTTAGAATTTTCCCAGGCATCAGTAGAAACGACCAGGTGGGTCGTGTGGAAATGTTTTGACACGAGATGGCAATGAAAAAACAATGGAGTCTCGGTACAAATTATGCAGATCAGAAGAAGACTTTTCCTCAGACGTCTGCTTCTATTCACTGAATGGCTCCTACTATGTGTTTACTCTGAAAGGGATACGGAGAAAACTCCGTTCCAACGCACAGCGCACTGAGAGCAGCCCCTAAGGTTTCAATCTAAAGCATAAACATTTTACATCTTTCACTTATCATTTAAACATAATACACACATGTGATAAGTGAACGATGTAAAATGTATATGCTTTAGATTGAAACCTTAGGGGCTGCTCGCAGTGCGCTGTGCGTTGGAACAGAGTTCTCTTTGTTTCCCTTTCAGAGTAGATTTGTTATAATACTCACAAAAAATACCCGGCTGGTGTGACAACCATACCAAAATGTAAGTTGAGAAATAATGAGAAAGGTTAAAAATTGGAAAGACAATTATTTTTGTAAAGACGAGAACCCTCACTCACCCAAAGGTAACATGCTTCATCATTGGGTTCCCTCTTGCACAATGATGAAGCATGGGTAAATATTATAGTTTAGGAGTGGTACCGTGGATGGTAACAATTCCTCCTTGTATGACTTTGTAGTGAGATTATAGAGTAGATTTGTTCAAAGGGCCACAGGCAGGTCCTCAAGCTCACAGCAGTACGCATTGTTCATTAAACACTACATTAGTATCTTAAACTTTTGGAAATGATCAAACTAGGTGTGCAGGTTGGAACCGATCCTTTGTCTTAAAGATCCTCCTATGTGTTTGCCAGTACAGCGGTGTCGCAGTGGACCACTGGGTGGCGCTGCATATATCACTTTCTTCATGCCATGCGCGGTGCACAGGCAATCTGGACATTCACACTCAGGCTCAGAGTCCTCTCTTCCTTTTGTGCCTACTGTGAGAAGTTGGCCTGGTATATGCTGTCCACTAGTTAAAGTGGGCATTTGGTGTGCAGCAGTTGGGATTCAAGCTTGCCATTGCTTTACCAGATAACCTTATTGAGTGACTAACTGAAAGCCACTGTAGGTACACAGGTACATATAAACCAAGTCTACTGAACTTAGAGTTGGATAAGTCAAGGGTCTAGCACACCCTTTCTCCAACTCAAGAGAGTTTAGTAGTTCCCACTAGGTTAGGTAGGTGCCACACCACATAACACTAGTATGTCTTCTAGGACAGAACCAAGTGGGGCTCTGACCACTAAGTAAGACCATATCCCATTCCAAGAATTGAGGAGTTTGTGTACTGCTAGGAAACTGAAGACAGGAAAAAAACCAGAACTCAACGCCTCATAGAGGCTTTGCTTTTAGATGACCTCAGAAAGACCCCAGGGTCTGATGAGGCAGGCAAGTTGGGTGGGACAGCAGAAGAGGAAAGGTCGGGAGGTGAAAACCTCTATGACCTGACCCTGATGCTGGCTAGGAGGATCAAGATGATTCTAACCTGAACAATCCAATTCTTCCTGAAGGTGAGGGAGAAGACCTCAGTGGTCCTCTCTTTACCCCACCTGGAAGGGTTAACAGTTTACCAAGAAGATCAAGATCTCCTTCTCAGGAATCTAATCATTCTGGTACTTCTGTAGGGAACTCTATTTCTCATAGGACTTATTCTCATAAAACAGAGTCCTCTTATGATAAGAAGTGCCAACTGCTTGACTTCGAGAGAGCTAAGCTCAGAATCAAGAGAGAGCAATTGGCCTTAGATAGGGAATCCCTGGAGCTTCAGAGAGCTTCTAGAAAGTTCGGACTAGAGCCCCATGGTGGCAGAAACAGTGTCCCTAGAGGTAGAGAAAATACTCATGACCATAGGAACCTGAACAAGATTGTCCCTCCCAACCAGAGTGGGGGATGACATCCACAAACGGATAACTGCACTGGAGAGGGCCTGTAAAGTACAGAGGGTCCCTCAGGAGCAGTGGCAGCAATCTTGTGGCTCTCATTTGCAGACAAAGGTAGAGACAAGCGCCTTACTGTTCGAGAAGAGGATGCTGATAATTATACAGTCTTGAAGAGTGCACTGATTGATGGGTTTGGCTTAACCACTGAACAATACAGGATTAAGTTCAGAGATACCCAAAAGGCACGGACTCAAGACTGGGTTGACTTTGTAGATTGTGCTACTAAGGCTCTGGAAGGCGGATTACTTTGCAGTAAAGTGTGTGATTTTAAAGGATTGTACAGTTTAATTATGAGGGAGCAGATCCTTAATAATTGTCAAAATCAGTTGTTGCATCAGTGCCTGGTGGACTTTGATCTGACCTCTTCCCAAGAATTGGGCCAGAAGGCAGACAAATAAGTCAGAACCAGGGTGAGGCAGAAGGTTCAGAACCAAGGTGGTGACTCCAAGTAGCAGGATTCCAAAAACTCTGATAAGGGTGGGGAGAAGGGTAAAGACAAGACGCCTTCTCAAGGGCCCCAAGAATCTGCATCTGATGGGGAGTCACAATCCAACAAGGGAAACGGCAAGAAGAAACCATGGTGTCAAATCTGTAAACAGAAGACCCATTGGACAAGTGCTTGTACCAAGTCCAAGGACTCAACTCCAGCCACCATTGCCCCTAAGGCAACTGTTCCCCCTAGTTCAGCTCCAAGTGGTGGTACTCAGAAAAGGGTGTAGTAGGGTTAACCCTGGGATCTGAGATGGACTCTGGCCTAGTCAGAGTTCCTACTCAGGCTGTACTGATCTGTGATGGAGGCATGGATAGTACCTCCTTATTTGTCAGTCCCAGTAATCTGGGCAAATACAGACAGCAGCCTTTGATAAATGGAAAAGAGGCCTTGGCAGTCAGGGACATAGGAGCAAGTGTCACAATGGTGACAAAAGATCTTGTGGCTTCTGAGCAAATCATACCTGGTGGGGGTTCCCTTTGAGAGGGTTGGGATTGATATAGTTGGTCCCATGGATCCTCAAACTGCACCTGGGCACAGATTTATACTGGTGGTGGTGGACTAGGTATCCAGCTATCCAGAAACAATTCCCCTTAGAACCACCACAGCACCTGTGGTGGCAAGAGCCCTCCTGGGGATCTTTTCCAGAGTGGGTTTCCCTAAGGAGGTAGCATCAGACAGAGATGCAAACTTCATGTCATATCTAGTTACTTGACTGCTATGTGGAAGGAGTGTGGAGTAAATTAAAAATGTACATCCCCTTATCACCCACAATGCAATGGGTTAGTTGGAAGGTTCAACAAAACCCTCAAGGGCATGATTAAAGGTCTCCCAGAAAAGCTTAGCCACAGATAGGACATACATTTGCCCTGACTTCTCTTTGCCTACAGAGAGGTTCCACAGAAGGGGGTTGGTTACAGCCCATTTGAACTTCTGTTTAGACATCCAGTTAGGGGTCCATTATGTCTAGTGAAGGAGGGATGGGAGTTACCTCTCAAACCCCCTAAACAGGATATTGGGGACTATGTACTTGGTCTCCGCTCCAGGATGGCTGAGTACATAAAGAAGGCAAATAAAAACCTTGAGGCCAGCCAGGAATTGCAAAAGGCCTGGCATGACCAAAAGGCTGTGCTGACTGTTTACCAGCCAGGACAGAAAGTATGGGTGTTGGAGCCTGTGGCTCCAGCAGAGCTCCAAGAAAAGAGGAGTGGCCCCCATACCATAATTGAGCAGAAGGGAGAGGTTACCTACCGGGTGGACCTTGGAACTCCCAGGTGTCCCCATAGGGTGCGCTATGTCAACAGGCTCAAACCATATGTTGACAGGGCTGACATGGGCTTGCTCATGGCTACTGATGAGGTACAGGAGGAAGAGAGTGATCCACTCCCTGACCTGCTCTCACAGAACCCTGATGATGGTTTAGTAGATGGTGTAGAATTGGCAGGCAGCCTCACTGTCCAACAACAAACTGATTGCAGAAAAGTTCTCAATCAGTTTAGACATATGTTTTCACTGACTCCAAGTCAGACTACCTGGTGCACTCATGAAGTGGCACTGGGGACAGCCTGCCTGTTAAAAATACGATTTACAGGCAACTTGACCACGTCAGGGACTGTATCAGGACTGAAGTCCAGAAGATGTTAGATATGCGTGAAATTGAACCCTCAGATAGCCCTTGGGCTAGTCCAGTAGTCTTGGTATCCAAACCTCACACCAAAGATGGTAAAAGAGAGATGAGGTTTTGTGTAGACTACAGAGGTCCCAATGCAGTCACTAGGATTGATGCCCACCTAATCCCTAGGGCAGATGAGCTTATAGATACTTTGGCCTCCGCCAAGTTTCTGAGCACATTTGACCTAACAGATGTCTACTGGCAGATCAGACTAGCAAAGCCAAAGACAGCATTTTCTACCCCTAGTGGGCACTACCAATTTGTGGTAATGCCCTTTGGTTTGAAGAATGCACCTGCCACTTTTCAAAGGTTGGTGAACAAAGTCCTTACAGGCCTGGAAGCCTATAGTGCAGCATATCTAGATGATATTGCTGTCTTTAGCACCACCTGGGAGGATCACCTTGTTCACCTGAGAAATGTTTTGGAGGCCCTGCAGAAAGCAGGCCTAACTATCAAGGCCACCGAGTGCCAGATACGGCAGAGTCAGGTTGTGTACCTGGGCCACCTTGTGGGTGGAGACCAGGTTCAACCATTGCAGAGCAAAATCCAGACCATAATGGACTGGGTTGCTCCAAACTCCGGTCAGAGCTTTCTTGGGCGGCGAGGACGGCCTATGATGAAGCATGACACCAGGTGGTGTGTGAGGCCAGTCCTTCACTTTTTGTGAGATGCCCCCACTGGACATGCATCTCTAGTAATCCTGTAGGAATCCCAACTAGGGACAGCCCCATTTGTGTTTATATGTCGTATTGGAGGCTGGCTAGTCCCTAGGTCCTGTGCCTCTAGTTCCCATCCCTAGTTAACTACTAGGGCTAGTGTGTGTGACGTACCCTCATAAGTCCCTAGTATATGGTATACTATATACCCAGGGCATAGGTACCCCAGAGACCTCTCAGGGGCTGCAGCATGTATTATGCCACCCCTGGGAGACCATTCAAAATGGCACAACAGGTCTGCTACAGCAGCCTGTGCAAGGTGGTGTATGCAACCCTTACTTAGATATAGGTTCACTATAGCTATCCTAATCACTGCACATATAAACCTATCAGTCACCCCTATGGCAGGCTTTATCAATCCTGAAGGCAGGGTGCTGGGTTTTATATGAGAGGGTGCCCATGCATGAGCAGAGCCCCTCTGCAGCTTTTGGAACCTCTATTGCGAGGTTGTTTGTAATGCAGCCAACCATATATACTTAAGTGCATTATAACCTCGTGGTAAATGCTAACTTTAAAGCGGCTGCATGGAAACATGTCGTGTTTGGTGTCAAACACCTTGGAATCATACCTCCACACCAGTAACTGGTATGGGGGTATGATTCCACCCTACTAGAGGGAGAAACATGACAGCACCGGTACACCCGGTACCAGCTTTACAAACCCTGGCATCAGAAAATGGATGCTGCCAGCCACAGGCACAAGTCTGCCCTACTGCTGCTGGATGAAACTCCGGCAGGGGACGGCTGGACAATAGGTTTCCTGTCACAGGGAGTTGTGACCACCTGTAAGACAGGCTTTAGTGTATTGGGGCTGGTTGGGTACACTGAGAGTGCTTTGATGTCTGCACTGGGGGCACATTTGGTGTCCCTGTGCATAGTCCAGCTCAAACCAGTTGCTGGGGATATCAGCCCCTGCTCTGGCTCGAAACTGGACAAAGGACATGGGTGTAGCCTCCCCTCTGCCCTGAACCTCCCATAGGTGGTTCCCCAGAGTGTATCCCACCACTTCCTTGGGTAAAAAAGTAGGAACCCCTGGTTATAGGACTTTAGATTTACCTGGACGAAACTCTGCTACAGAAACCAAGTACTTCAACTATCTACACTACATCTACGCAGCTCCTGAAGGACTCCGAAGATTTTGCAACACAGGAGGTGGGTTCCTAAGCTTCCCCGAGGCCGACCAGTGCTCTCAGCAAACGTGAGACCCGCAGCCCTCGTGGGGACCGTGCAACCCGAACCCCTGGACACCATGCATATTTGCAGCAGCATATGCTTTTTGGCAATCTTTGAAGCTGTGCTTTGGGCTACTTGTAGTCCAGACCCCGAGCAGTGATTCCACCGAAAATTACTGGCCTACACTACACGAGTGTTCCGAGGGCTGGTATTTTGTGATTCCTCTTGAGGTCCCTTCGCGATCCATGGTCCGTTGACCTGTGGGTACCTGAGAAGGGTACTTTAACTTTCATTGGGATTTCCTGGTTGCTCCAGACGTGCCCTGATTCTCCATTGCTTGGGGAGTTCAAAGGACCTTGCTGGTCCACACCGAAGCATCTTTTCTCTGACCGCGTGGGTTGCAGTTGCCAAGGCTTGTTGGTCTCCAATCCGGACACTCACCCCCCAGCACTCAACATCCTTCGTGGTACAGCTCGCCTGAGGACTTTGGTCATTGTCGATATCTCCTGGTCCCCGTGGCTGCAGAGTCAAGCCTGTAAGGGAGTGCGTTGCAGAGTCCGTGGTCAGGTGGAGGCAGTAATGAAGAGGGATTCTCCCTGAAGACTCGCACAGAGGGAGCCTGAGTAGTGTCACTTGCCTGATACTCCCACATCAGAAACCTCCTCTTCCCATCATAGGAACATTACATAGAAAAAACACTGGGCCTTGTAAGACTAAGAAGAGATTAAGGAGGGCCCTGAAGCAGGCCTGCCCAGACATATATGCGACAAATCGAGCCCGCAGTGGCCCACCCAAATGCACCCTTGGCCCACCTAAATAAAAATTCCTAGAGCCGGGCATGATGTGGGCTATTGTTTATTGCCCAGAACGTTTACCGAGTCTCACGGGAGGTCTATATGGAATCAACAGGGTGATTCTACGGATTCCGAGATAGCGGTGGCCTGTTTATAGAATAGGGAACTGAAGATAATGTCTTGCAGTGGCCAATAGAGAGTCGGAGTGGACGACACCTACTTACACACAGGATCTACTAGGCCAAGCCACGGGGCTTTCATGAGCTAAAAGGTGAAAGGCCGTTTTGGGAAAAACAAACAAACCTGGCGTTTGTTTGAGAAAGGACTCGTCATGTTGTGACAGGCAGTGTAACTAAGGAGAGAGAGCGCGTGCAGTGGGCTCGGTGCAACTCCACAAACGTCAGAGGTTGTAGAGAAAGAAGTTCTAGCACGGCTTTTAAAAGTTGTGCTCCCCGGCCCTGTTCAATTGTTTTCCGACGTGCCCCACCCCTCCCCCCTACTCCATTGGACTTGGCAGCCTTCGAGTGCTCTTGGGTACCTCCTCCACCTTCTGTTCTGACCTTCGATGGTAGAACTGAGGCTGCCCCGTAGGCGAACCAGGCAAGCTTACCTCGCCGGTACTAGAGGGGGGCTGCTGCACCCTGTAAGCAGCCTATAGCGATCAGTCGGTCGATGTCCGGGGGCATCGTTGTTGTAAACCTGTTCTTCTGGCTTGAAGCATCATCCAGTATCCTGTAAATTTAGGCCGGCTGGCTGGACTGGCCGTGGCGGGCACCGGGCTTTCCCCCGTAGGCCGCCAGGGTGGGGGCCAGTTTTGGGCCTCTGGGGGGCCGATTTTGTTACAGGGACGTTTTTGCAGCATAGCTGCAATATCGGCTCTGTAACAAAATCGTCCGAAACTGACCCTGGCAAAGAGCTCGGCCGCCCCCCAAACCCCAGGGGGGCGGCCGAGCACTTTGCCAGGGCCGGTTTTGGTTCTCAGTCCAGCCCTGGCCAACACTACTGTCTTCGCGTTCCTCCCATGGTGCGGGATTTAAAGCGTGCCTGGCGTGTGTGCGAGTGAGAACAGGAGACCGTGGCAAGGAGAATGGGATTATAGGACATGGTTCAAATCTGAACAAAACGTTGGTTCCCCTGCTGCCCTCTACCATTATCTCCCTGTGGACGTGACAGACTGCGTGGCTTTGTTCTCTTGTTCCCTGTCCCGGGGCTGCAGAAACATTTTCTTCCCTTCACTAAAGTAGGATCTCCCACTTCACACGTTTCTGTGTTATACTTGCAATTGCCCAGTATCCAGGGTCTTAGCTGAGGATGTGTGGGTCCAGCCGTCTCCCCCCTGCCCCGACCAGTTGGGCTGGCTTTTTCGGTTGCCTTCTAAAACAAAGCCTTGGACAAATATGTAAAAGTTTAGTAACTACATGTTTGGGGGAAAAGGTGCAGCCACAGACTACTTGACTACAGTTTGTGTGGAAAATACTACTTCAATGGGGCAGGTGCCATCACTCTTGGCTCGCAGGACACCTACTTTGGTTTGGGAAAGATTCCTCTAGTATTGCTTCGAGTTCGAGCCAGCACCCCTCTTTTTGTAGTGTACTCTGCCACTCTGTGCTTGCTGTGCAGATAGTCTCCCATTACTGGGATTATCTCTCGCCAATTTCTGCTTGTGGTGGGACGCTGTTCCATGCTGGTGTTATCTTTCGCAGTCGAAACAGAATCGGTGAATCTTTTCTCCTTTTGGTTCCAGGTCACATGCTGAAGATGTCAGTAATCTGAGTCGTTCTGTGCGAGTGCTTGCTTCCGCGATTGTGTTCTAATGCTTAAACTTAACCCAGACATGCCAAGCCTCCCGATTCAGGCGGGAGACTGCCGATTTCAAGACTAGTCTCCCGCCTCCCGATTCAAGCATCCCGAAACCAGATTCCTCGGGGTTTCAGCTGACCGGGCTTGGTAATGTGTAAGGTGCTAATTCTTCCAGCTATAGTCAGAGTGGCGATGCAGGGGCTCTAGAAGGGGTGAAAAACCAACAAAGCCTCATTACCAAGCGAATGGTCTTTTAAAGACCTGTGAAGTACTGGGGGGGGAGGGGGAGGGGTGGCTGTGTGTGTGCCCGGGAAGCTGTTTCAGCCCGGGCTGCCACACACGAGGGGGAGGGGGGGGGGGCGTATGCACTGCCAGGCCAGTGCACAACACTTGCATCACCCTCTCTCTGCCTGCCATTGCGCTCCATGCTTCTGTAAGGTACGAAAAAAACGTGCATTTGCGTTTCAAATGTCCAGTCCTGCAGCAGCACACTTCCAAAGCCCATACATGACAGTAACCCGATTCAAGGCTCCTTTCTCCCGATTTTTTCTTAAAAATCTCCCGCTTTGCTCTTCTGAAACGTTGGCATGTATGTGAACCTGTTGGTGTTTCTCCATTTTTAGGTCTCGCCTTACTATCGCGTAAGCGATCGCAAAGCGAGACTATTATAAAAGGGCTTTTCAAAGTGCTCCCAAAAGCGGATTGCATGGCTAGCACACGCACAATCACGCGCATCGTGCCGCCATGCACTCCGCTTTTGGGAGCACTTCAAAGGGTCCGCTCCCCCGCCTGGAATGCGCTCCCCCGCCCCCGCCAAGCGTACGCGCCACGCTCCGCCGGGCTTGTGCTTGTGTATCCAGTGAGAGACTTCCTTTTGTTAGTTTCAGTTTACAGTTAGCTATTAACTGTCATCAAGCTCCCCCGCCAAGCGCGCGCGCCACGCTCCGCGGGGCTTGTGCTTGTTTATCTAGTCAGAGACTTCCTTTTGTTAGTTTCAGTTTACAGTTAGCTCCTTTCCATCTCTTCTCTCCGCGCCTTCATCCTTCACTTTCTGTGCGCTGTCCTCCCCCTTACAGTCACTACCTCGCTGCTCATTATTTATCTCCCCTTTCTCACTGCCTCTCCTAACTTTTCTCCCTCCTTCACAGTCTCGCTTTCTCTATCCTCTCTCCAACCTTTTCATCCCCCGATCCGATCGCTCAGTTTCGCACTCCCTCGTCTGCCGCTCTACTTTGCCACTCTTTCCCTCACCTGACACTCTTTAGCCACCCTCCTGAGTCCTGTTGTTACCCCAGCAGGTCACTCGCTGTGCTGCCCCGCTCTTTCCGTAGCCTCGCTTCCTATACTGTCCCTTCTCCTCACACCCTTTCCCACTCTCTCCTGCCTCTGCCCCACTTCACTGGTCTCTTTGACGTCTCTCCCCTTCCCGCACTCCATCTCCTCGTGCCCACTTTTCTGCCCCGTCTCCCTCGCTGCATTCCCTCTGCTGTCCTTTTCTCTACCCCTTCATTCCCCCTTCTCTCTTCTACTCAGTTGCCTCTTCCGCCCCTCTTCTTCAGTTTATTTTACTTCCTGCTGCCTTCATGTCCCTTTCTCTTCCCCGCCTCCTCACCCACTTCTCCTGTCACTGTCCTGCCCAAGTCTTCCTGCTCATTTTCTCTAGTGACTGCAGCAACAGCACCCGCCCCGCCTCGGCTCTCCCCTTCCCCCGCTCCATGTTCCTGCTGTAGCGAGGGGCAGATGTCCGGGAATGTCCCCCGAGGGTTTGGCCCATTCCTTTTTCTTCACCTAGAAGCGCGTCGCCCGCGCCCCCTCCCGAGGAGAAGATATTCATTATTCAGCAGCTCCACGGAGGGGGCAACAGAAGGTTGTCTGAATGTAACGGACTCTGATCTGTCACAGATTGCAGCGCAGCTGCCCAGCTAAGGACTGCATTACACTCAGGTGACCCCGCCAACTCCCTATCTTTCGCCACCGCAGGCTGTGCTCATAACTCTACCCTACCTACCACCAGCCCAGGGTATACACCCAACACCCAACCCAGGAAATACCAAACATAATAACCCCTGCTAAAAACCGACCTATCACCACGTTATACAGGTGTTCCACTACCCGTCCCTAGACAACGTCCTCCAACCACAAACAAGAACCTTGCGGGTATCGGAGCGCTTTACCTGCAAGATGTCAGGAGCAGATACAAATATAGTAGAGAATCTATGATTGAGTCTAATACATAGAAGTAGCTACCACTAGGGGGAAAAAAATATACATTCATTACAAGGTTATATACAAATTTTTTAGAAACATAATATCCCTGAGAATATAGTTCAAGAGTTGGTGTGATAGATCCAATACAAAGTAGTCACTAAAAATCCGGAAATGAAATGTTTCACGTAAACTTAGCCATGAGAATCGATTTCACTTCTTTTTTGAAAGAGGCAGTAGAGGGGTTCTGTCTCGTTTCTGGGGGTAGGGCATTCCAGATCCTAGGGGCCATTCCTGAGAAGGATTGGTTTTATGTTTTTTTCTTGGCAAATCTTTGCGGTTTCAAAAGAAGATTCTTGGAGCTTCTGGTGGATCTGTTACCACATGAGAGTGACAGTTTTTGTGATAGATAACTTCGGGTATTGTGGTGTAGGGCCTTGTGTGTCATACAAGCGATTTATAGATGAAATCTCGCCTCGAATGGTAGCCAATTGAGAACTCTAAGGTCCGGGGAGATATGACAGTTTCTTTTGGAGTCTGTGATCAGTCTAGCCGCTGTGTTGATTGTGGCTCTTAGCGGGGCAGTCGTTGATCTGGGAAGACCGCAAAGGGCGACACATCCATATTCTACTCTTGGGATTACTAAGGCTTGCACAGCCTGTTTGAAGTCATTTGCGGGCAAAAAGGGTTTCTGTTTTCTTAAGGTGTTTATTTGAAAATGTGCTCCATTTGTAGAGGCACTGATATGTTTCTGCATGTTTAGGTTTCTGTCCAGCGTTACTCCCAGTGATTTTGCTGAACCGACAATGAGTGGTTGACCTTTGAGTGCTGTTAGGTGATTCAGCCAGTCAGGAATGATGGAAGAATGGTTGAGTGGGGGCGATTAGAGGAATTCATTTTTGAGGGCGTTTAGTTTCAGATGGTTTTCGGCCAGCCAGGATTGAGTTTTTTCCAGCGTTGAATTGAGAGATTTGATGTCCCCAAGTGAATGGATCTTTAAGTAGAGTTGCGTATCATCTGCGTAGATGTGATAGTGGACCTTAGATGCGCTGAAGAGTTCGGTGAGTGGTTCCATATAGAGGTTGAAAAGAGTGGGTGAGAGGCATGATCCTTGCGGTACTCCTAAAGTTACTGGCACGGGATTGGATAAGGAATTGTTGACCTTGAATCTTTGTGATCTGTTTTGGAGGAAGGAGGTGAGCCAGGTAAGTACAGAGCCGGATAAACCCATTCTGTGTTTCAAGAGGTCTAGCAAGTTGTCGTGTTTGACTGTGTCAAAGGCCGAAGATAGGTCATGCAAGATTAGTAAACGAGTTTCGTTTTGGTCAAGGATTTTTAGTGCGTCGTCTATTATGAGTGTCATGGCTCATTCTGTACTGTGCTCTGCCCGGAAGCCAGATTGGTATTGGTTGAGCAGGTTGAAATGGACTATATGGTTGCCCAACTGTGTATGAACACATTTTTCTAGGAGTTTGGCCAGAGTGGGGATGTTGAATATTGGGCGATAGTTGTTTAAGTCCGATGGGTTGGCCGATGGCTTCTTTAAGATAGGGGATACATGTCCTGCTTTAAGGATATCTGGGATGGTTCCTTAACGGAGGGATATGTTTATGATCTTGGTCAACAGAAGTAGTACAAATGGTATTAGAAGTAGTACAAATGGTATTAAGTCTTTTAGGTAATTTGCGGGGAGAGGGTCTGTGAAGTGGTTGGAGGGATTCAAGGCCATCAGATTTTTTTAATGGATTCTTTACTGTAAAAGTTGAAGGAGGACCATGATGCGTTGTTTGAGGTCGAATTTTGAAGAACTGGAGGTTCGGGCTAGTGGTGTGGTAATTGGAGGGACTGTTTGAGTGTCCGTGAGAGTTATTAAGTCGTTGAGCAGGTCCGTCTTTATGTTTCCGTCGTCCTAGTAAAGAATGCAGAAAAATCCTCGCAATTGGGTCTTATGTCTGGATTATCCTGGCGGAGGGGGGGATGGGGCATCCTTAGTTTGCGCTTTGATTAATTCGAATAGTTTTTTGGGTCGGTTCTTAGCTAGGTTTGAGTGCTGAAGAAGTCCGCTTTACATCGTCTGACCTTTCTAAAATAGGCATTTCTCGTGGTTCTTAGAGCCTTGAGGTGGTCAGCGGATGGGATAGATCTCCACCGTCGTTCGATTAATTCGAGAGATCTTCTGTCTTCATTTAACCTGCCGTCATACCACGGTTTTGAGTCTTTTTTGGTGATTCTTTTCAGTTGAAGGGGAGCTACTTTGTCTAGAAACGTGCTCATGGAGTGGAAGTAGTGATTGGTCAGGCTATGAGCATCGGATGATCCTTCAAGGGGGAGCAAGCTGTTAGGGATGGAGCTTGAGAGTACGTTGGAACTGATATTTTTCATATCTCGCTTCCAAATTTTCCCTCTCGTGGGTTGTGTAGCCTTGGAAATAGGTTGACCGAGGTGTGCAGGAGCAAAAGAAACAAATACATGTTTTGCTTTGTGTAGAGACCTGCAGGGTACTTGCTTGTCATATCTGTGTGAAAGAGTATTTTTTCATTTATACTTTTGTTTGAAACATCGTCATTGCTAGACATTGCTTTTAGTTCCAACATTTTGATCTGAAGAAGTTGCTCGGCTGGGTTCCACTTTACTTGAAATTTGAAAGGAGAGAGATGTACTCACGATCTCTGTAAGACGCGTCTGAGTGTATTATGTGGCTGGGGATTTGCAAACTGTCACCCTTTTGTTGATTTTACCGGATTCCTCATAGAACTTGTGCTTCATCTGAGGCGACATCACGAGATCTTTCGAGATACTTGCTCACTCTGGTATTAGACATACCTGCAAAGGTTAGACTATCCCGTGGAGCACAGCGACATCACAAAGAGATGCTGATAGACTTCCAGAAGGATGTTTAATTGGGGTGTAACCAAAATAAATCCCCACCCATATTTAAGGGGGAATACTCCACAACCCCTACCCCTCACGGACACCGGCCTACGACGAGACTGGTAGTTGGCAGTGACATACTATTGTGGCAGAGCCAGCTTTACCTGTGGATTGGAGTGGACCCACTGGTCTTTCCCTTGTAAAACCTGAGCAGCATCTCAGACCTGGTGTCCTTTGTGGCCCTTCCTCACAGTCAAGGTTTTTTTGCGCATACACACACACATGGAGTATATGTGGAATCATGTCCATGGGAGTGTGTGGTAGACTGCAAAAAATGCTAATTCTCTTGTAGATTGGCTGTCTTTTCCCTCTGTGGATGCAAAAGCCTGCATGCTTCTTCCCCTGGATCTCTGCCCCGACACTCTAATAGTCATGATAGTAGCAGGGGGCAGCCACAATTCTCATTTGCCAAACCAGTTCCATACTGTACGACGGAGTATTTAACCTTTCAAGGAAACTTGAAGTTTGGCTGCCTCTAGTTCCTGCCACTGCCTCTGGAGTATGATGAATCTGGTCCTATTTAGAAGCCACAAACAGGTTAGTGTCAGGATTGTGAGGAGACCGTTCCTCGGCCCAACGAGCATATTCATGGGGATGCTGGAGCCGTTTCATACTACAGGGCAAGACCATGCTTCATTTCTACCAAAAGTGCGGCTAAAGAAGAGTATGGTGAAATTCCAGTAAGAGATGAAGAGCAGGTCCCTCACCAAGAGAGGAAGAGAGAAATCCAGATAGGTGAAGTCTACATGGAGACATCTAGAGTGATCCTAATGGAGCGGGTAGTACACAATTTTGTATACCCCCCTATTCTGCATGTTTATACTAATTAGAATAATCTATTAATTGTAATATTATTAATGTGTTTGCATGAAGTTTAATCAACATTACTAATGTACGAAATACACGTGGGATTTGCATTTTGCATGGCTAAAATAATTTGTAATTAACATACGTACGCATACTAATACTAGAAAAATAGAATATCGCATGATATATGTTGCTTTTGTGACGTTATCATATGTTGCACCAGATGACATCAATGTGTGAATATGAACGCTTTAAATGTCGCCATACGCTAGATAAATACAAGCACACAGAGGAATTAGTGAGGGTTTAACATTTTATTCGTTATTTCTATGTTTTAATTACTTTTTGTGTTTGTTTCGCTTAAGTTGTCCTTTGGGCCTAAAACCAAGATGGCCGCCTGACTGACTCGACGCGATGGCCACCATTCCACGAGGTTTCGGGCGAAGTGCGCCTGCGCCACCACATGTACCAATGGCCTCGGCATGACCCTAGACTTGCTGTGCCCAAGCAAGGTCACGATGGGATGCTCGCCAAGTATTCAAACAAAGGACTAATGCAAGGAACCGGATGGATCATGTCTAATGACATAACCTCCTGAACTGTGTGAAACCTCACCAGACGATCCAAACCAACCAATGGGATGAGCCCAAATTTTATAAAATGTATCTTTTAGACCTTACTTTCATTATAAAAGTGACGTTAGAATAGAGAGGTCATCTCTATCTCTACTGCTCCCGTACTTTACTGACGGAGACGACGGTGACTCTACATGACGGCTGCGTTCCTGAATCTTTGACAGACTGAATTGCTGCCCAATTTCTTGATGAACTGAGGACTACCTAAAATCTATGGGCACTGATCGATGCTTGCACATCTCTGGTCCTTGACCCAATCTTTGGGACTGTAGCGTGCTGCATGAAGAACTTTCGAATTCTGACTAATTGACGACCAAATTTGATGACTTAGAGGACGACTGATAGCCAGATTAGGTAAATATGGTGTTCTGTGATTTGCGTAATGATTAATAAATGTATTAGATGGAACTAAATTCTTGCATTAATTAGATAAACAAAAATATTGATTAACAAGAAAATGTGTTTGGTCGTTTATTGAGAAGAGATAGATCAGGATCTTTGAGTATGTTTTAGCGGGAATAAATCATCACTCCAATCCAACTAAATGATCCATTGATCACGTGGGAGGAGTATCTTAATGTTTAGGTTTAAGGTTTGTAGATATAAGAATATTAGTGTATAGATGTGTGAATAAATCTCTCTCCATAGGTCATAAGGTATTCTTTCCATGTCTGCGCTTGGAACATTTATCTCTCCTGTAAGTGCAGACCAGTTGAGGAAATTTGATTACGGCTCCATCTTGCGTATTGACACCATTGCGATGTTGCCCTCACTCAGGCACAGACAACCTTCGTAGCGTTTCTTTCATACTCTGTACTGTAACATGTTAAACGACCTTTTCCTGTCTCTCTGAGCAAAGTACATTCTGAGACCCGGCTCGAAGCAACTAATTCCCGTGATAACCATCTATTGACCCTTGGTGATCTTTCTCTGCCTCTCCAATTGTTTAACGAATCACCACCTGCAACACGCAAACACGTCCTGTTGTAAATTAATTTAACTTAGGAATGCTCATGCCACCTGGCCTATAGGGTCAGGTAGAGAACACGACCCTAGGGAAGGAATTTCTATTACCTATTATCCTGTATCTTGTACAAAGAATGTTTGCTAGTGGATGATTTGTTCGTTTTTATTGCACATTGAGGGGGTTGTTGCTTTAGGGGATTCAAGCACTATAAAAGACTGTGAGCCACGGATTGAAGTGGCAGTCTCCTGAGAACCTACCACTGATGTACTTCTAGGACAACTGTACCTAGCTGCAGCTAATAAATTGAAGTTCCTATGGCAACAGAGTGTTCCGTGTCTCTGTACATTTAGAAGGCGAACTCAGAAGATTTCAGGCGTACCCTGCGCCGACAGCATAATTCAGCCTGTTTCTTCACAGTAAGATGTGAAGTGTGAATGTTGGTGTTATGGGCCCCACCAGTGATTGAATGAGTGAATGTGTTAACGTGATGTCTGGTCTGTGATAAAGGGATGCTATTCGGTACGGGTTTTGCCTTGATTCCCGTTACGCAGGTTTCCGCGCTGCAACAATCCGACCAGAGACACAAGGACTTGTCAGGCCAGAATCCCCAAAACCTAACTGCAGGGATGCAGTACAATTTAGGACAGCAAGTGTAACGAGCCTACACCTTCCCTGCCCAGTTCCCGTAGGGGAAACCAGGGTCAGCCTAGATCTAGCCCCCGGGTGATCAGTCGCTGTACAGAAGTCTTGGATCGTATCTGGGAATCAGAACCTATTGCCTTTCTTTGTTTTTGTCTATAAATGAATTTCAGCTGGCTTATTAAACCTCCCTGTAAATAGGAAATATTGTATTTACAAAAGTAGCTGTTCTGACTGGACTTGGAGTTTATTAATTGTCAATGTGGGTGCTCCCAAAGAGTTAAACTCCTAAATATAGTAATGTGGTTATTCAACTGGAGTGCAACATAACCTTAGTCTCTTGGATACCTTGCTAAATGAATGAGCCACACTGATTTTCCTTAGTGACCAGTTATTGCAATAGGACAGAAGAACAAACCTCCAACATTTTTCGCAAACAGACTTGAGTCTAGTAATCCAAACTCACAGCATAGTTCTTTATTTTTCTTCAACAAGTACAGAAAACACACTTCCCTCAATTTATTTCTGTACAAAGAGAGTTAAAAGGCAAAAAACACCGAAAAGACCAAACCCAATCCCTATTTCCCTCCCCTTCCTCCCCACAGAAAGCTGTCTATGGTTCATGATGAAGAGTGTCTTCCCTGAAAAATAATCAGATTTTTGTCCTTAAAAAATCATGTAAACAATGGAATGTTTCACAGTTTCACCCCTTGTAGGAGTGTAACCATTACTCCCTCACTAACAGAGCAGCCAGGCAGTAAAGACTTGCACCTTCTTCCTTCAGACACTCACATCTTCTTCACCCGTTCCTCCAGCGCGTCCAGCTCACTAACTACCTCACCAGGCAAGTATTGGTTCACCTGTTCAGTCAGGTAGTGCCTGACCTCGCCTACCTCCTGCTCCCAGAATCCCTTGGGTAGGGAGAAGAGCTCATTTGTATCAATTGGGGGCAGCCCTTGCAAGTCCAGTGCTCCTTCTGCAGGCACATAACCAATGGGTGTAACCCGGGCACCAGGTTCGCCATCCACACGTCGGAAGATCCAGTCCAGGACTCGCGAGTTCTCCCCAAAGCCGGGCCACAGGAAGTTGTTTTCGGAGTCCTTTCTGAACCAGTTGACGTGGAAGATCTTGGGAAGGTGGACAGATGGACGGTTCTGCATGCTCAGCCAGTGTGATAAGTAGTGGCCAAAGTTGTATCCAAAGAATGGGCGCATGGCGAAGGGGTCATGCATGATGACTTTCCCTGGGAGACAAGAAAGAAGGGAAGACGGTAAACAGCTGTATATTTTGGGTAACGTTGCCAAGTCCTTATAGACACCATGTTGGGTCAGACTCACATAGTTCTTAGAGACCGTTTGAGTTGTGGCTTTCACAGACCCCAACAAGGAAAAAGCTCTCAAAGACACTACATCCGGTGTGTCTCTCCTAATGATAACATGGTGGCTTTGCTACCATATATCTCAAAAACACCATTCTGAGTGGGCCACTCCGAGACTCCTTAGGGGCGCTGTTACAAAGTTCTTAGACTTCATTGTTTAATAAACTGTTTTACTAGCTATTCATGTACCAATCAACAGGAGAAGAAAATGTCAGGGGGCATGGAACAGTGACATCCCCCCATTTGCGAGTACCAAGCACATTAGTCCTATCTGTACGTAAAAGTGGATTGAAGTAGGTTATTAAGTAAAGAAGTCCAAAGCAATTGTAGCATTAAGTTGATTTATTGAGGGAAGTTATATTTAATAGCACTCCACCACAAGCATGTTGGCATCAGCTCAGGCCTAGCCATTCTGAGCTCCTCCGTCTGATTGGTGGCATCTACTGCACATCAGGGTTCTACAACACCTCACAGACACCATAGACACAGAGAGCAGACATTAGATACACAGCATATAAAACTGGATATAACAAAGTGCAACATAGCAAGAACAATTACTACATTTATAAACACAATGGAGTGCCTTAGTTGGAGGCATCTCGATATTGTTCGTTTCCCACCATTTGCTGTGCTTCTGTGGGTGGTTCTGAGCCTCATTTATTGTTTGTAGGAGAGTAGGGTCTGCTATCCTATGGCCACCCCAAATTTTTGCTTTTTGCTTCACTGGTTTTTGACATATTGAGGCTGTGGGCCTGCTAATCAGACCCCCAGCCTGCTGTTCTCTCTAACTAAATTGACACTATGCACCCTAGGTGCATAACCAATTGGAAGTGGATCACCCTGTGAGCCCATGTACCAGTGTACACTAGGTACCCAGGGCATTGGTGTATCTAAGGCCTGCCAGGGGCTGAAGCATGTATTATGCCACCCCTGGCCTGGCCTAACAAATTTGACACAACCGGCTGATCACTCAGCTGGGGTAAGTTGGTGTAACCACCTCTTACTTAGGTGTAGTATATCTATACCTAACCTTAAATGGGACACCTGGTAACCTATAAGTCACTCCTATGGCAGGCCTTAACAATCCTGAAGGCAGAGTGCTTGGTTCCATGTGAGATGAACTGAGCCTGTCTGCAGTGGTCGGAACAACTTCCTTCTACCGTTTCCAGATATCGTCATACCATATGCTCTTAAGTGCATTATGAACCTCGCGGTTAAATGCTATCTTTGGTTTGGCTTTATCAAAACATGTCGAGTAAGGTGTCATACGAATTGGAATACTAACCCCTCGCCAATTCTGGCGACGGGGTTAGCATTCCACCCTTCTAGAGGGACACGACATGTACAGTACCTGAAACCCGGGTAAAATCAGACATAGCCTCAGCTCCACAAAATGGATGCTGCCACCACAGACACAAGTCTGCCCTCCTGCTGCTGGGAGTCCTTCCAGCTTGGGAGGTGTGGACAAAGGGTTCCCTGCCAGGGGAGGTGCGTGCACCACCCCAGACAGAATTTTGTGTATTGGTCAGGTAGGGTTTGAAAGGAATCAGACATGCCTGAGGCTCACAAGGAGCCTCGGTGCATATGCCAGTTCAAACCGGTCCTGGGGCACACCAGCCCCGGACCTGGGGCGAGCTGGACAAAGGATTGCGGTTGTAACCACCCCCCTTCCTGGTCCCACCCTTAGGGAGGGACCTAACAGGTAGTCCGGTCCCTAAAATCCGCTTAAAGGTAGGAGCTGTGTCCTAAGACTTCAGACATCCTGGAATCAACTTAACTACAAAGAAGAAGACGGGAACTTCGACGCTCTGCTGCACAGAGGACTGAAGGAAATCTCCCCTATGGTCAGGGAGTGACCATCTTGCTAACGCAAGCACCAACCAGCTATCCAACGTCTGCTTTGCCGCCGCCTCCCGCCGGAGCCCGAGCCCAGAGCCCGACAAGACCTGGACCTCCAGACCTCTCACCGCCCGATCCACAGTCCCTGAAAAGAAGGAACCCGTGGAGGCACCGAGACACGTGGAGCCAGCCATCTTGAAAGACCGACGACAAGCTGCAAGCGCGACAACAGAGGCTCCCTCCGAGTTGTGCTTTGGGTCCTGAGAAGCCCAACCACCGAGCAGCATCTGCACCAAAGGTGAGCCCTCCAGCATCTCCACGATCTGCGTGGGGCCCCTCTGCACTTTGCATCTCGACGCGCCTGCCCGGTCCCTGGCCTGTTGGCTAGTGGCCATTTTGGCGACCTATTTTGAAATCAACGACGCTGGTCTGGTTGCTCCAGACTGGCCCCAGCTGCTCTCCAAAAGAGCAGCCCCTCTGACCTTGCTGGTCAGAACAATCAGCTTTCTTGAATTTCCACGACTCCTGCCTTTGCCAAGGCTTGTTTGCTTCTTTCGAGTTGCCGACACCGCCGACAGCGAGAGCCTGCGTGGGACAGCTCGTGACTCGACTCCTGGACGTCGTCGACCTTCAGGGACCACGTGGCTGCGGAGACAAGCTACACCTCTTTGCCTGTTTACACCCGACATCGCCTGGTACCTACCTGGTGCCACGCCGGTCACTGGCTAGTGACTGTGAACACTGTCCCCTCTGCTTTCAGGTCTTCTACAACTCCGATCCACCCTTGGATCCACCGCATCTCTTCTGGACCGACCGCCTGCAGCATCTTTGTCATCAGGCTCCATTGAATCGATAGAAGAAACCCGACGCACTTCGAGACCTATGCACCCGCTTCCTGTGGGTGAGGTAAAGCTGGCACTCCGGTGCCCAAGTGTAGAGAAACATCTCTAGTGTCTGTGATTTGAATCTTAAGATCGTAGTCCATCCAGAAGACCCTTTCTGCAGTAACTTTTGAACTTTTACGCACCCATTGAAAACCTATGGGAGCCCGCGTGTAACTTTCCTCACTGCACACGCGACCCGTGGACCTCCTGGTCACTAACTGAAGTTAGCTCCTTGTAGGCCCAGCGATTCTAGAGGCCCTAGGCCTTTTCACTTTCCTGTTCGTGGTACTTATACCACTATTTTAGTATATGGTTTGAGTGGCCACCAGGGCCCATCCATATAAAGTGCAACTTCTGTATATTATAACGTTGTCTTGTTTAACGATTTGTGCTCCTGTGCTCATAAAGAGTCTAGGGGATACTTTGAGTAATAAATACATATATATTTTGAATATATATCTGTGTGGTGTCCTTTCATTGGTATAAAGGGGGGTTACATATGGTAAAACAGCCTGCTTAACACGCTTTAACGAGTTTAGCCTCAAAGACTGCTTAGCCTACGCTACCACTAGGGCAGCTAGTCCGAAAAGGTTGACTTACAACCACACCATAAGGGTTGCTTGGCATGGTACAAGGTGGTCACTTTAACTAGTGAACATCATATACCAGGCCAACTTTTCACATTGGTGGCAGCGGTGGGATTTGAGCTTGCTGTGTTTTACCTCTGTAATCTCTTTGTTACCAATTGAAAGATCATACAGGTACCTTTGGGTACATATAAAACAAGATTAGATATACTTAAGTTCTACTGAACTTAGTTGTTGTAGAGCAAAGGGAGTAGCACACCCTGACTACAACTACTAGATGGGTTTAGTAGGAAAACCCAAGTGTAGGTAGATTGCAACACATCCACCCACACTTAAGAGCAATGGAGGGGGCAGAGGGGTCCAAGGTACCCATCTCTGTCGAGAGTGACCCCCAGAGGGCACCAACTCTCTTTGCTACCCTAAATCAAAATGAGCTCAGGCAGTTGGCAAATATCAGGGGCCTTAAACAGCCCAAGAACCCTACTTCTGCTGAGCTCAGAGAACTCTTACAGGCTGATGAAGATCAGAGAGCTCTCAAGAAAGCCTCCCAGTTAGGCCCCTTAGGGACTGGAACAGGAGGCCCCCCTTCTGAAGATGCTACTGAGGTACCCCTTTCCAATAGTCACTCCTTAGATGAGAATCATACTACAGAGGATGAAAGTGATAAGGGTACTGATACAGAAGGTAGTGGGGATGAAGGGAGAACTAGCCCAGTGCCAAGTGTTATACGTGGCCCAGCTAACCTAAGGCTATTGGGGACTGACAATGGGATCATCCCATTGGATCTCCCTAGTGGACTTAACCAGGGGCTTGGGAGGCAAAGGAATCACTCAGGTGAATCTAATGCTTCTCATGCCTCTAGAGGCTCTCAAGGTCACTCCAGGAGAAGGATGCCCACCCCTCAGAGGAGGGAGTATGAGGCCAGAATGCAGGAAGCCCAGCTGAGGATCAGGAAGCAGGAGCTAGAAGTAGCCCTGATGGGAGAGAAACTGAACAAGGCTAGGCAACCTAGAGAGAGTGGGTCTATACCCACTGGTGGCAGCATTGTCCCCAAGGTCAAAGATAGGGTCTTTGACAATAGGAACCTGTCCAAGGCTGTGCCCCCCTACAAAAGTGGGGATGACATCCACAAATGGATGACTGCTCTTGAGAGAGCCTGCAAAGTGCAGCAGGTTCCTGAAGACCAGTGGGCAGCAATCTTATGGCTCTCCTTTGAAGGAAGAGGCAGATATAGACTCCTCACTGTTAGGGAGGAGGATGTCAGAAACTACAGAGCCCTGAAGAGTGTCCTAGTTGATGGGTTAGGCTTAACCACTGAACAGTACAGGTTAATGTTCAGAGACACCCAGAAGACACAGACTCAGGACTGGTCTGAATACATTGAATGTGCCACTAAGGCTTTGGAGGGTTGGTTGCTGGGAAGTAAGGTAACTGATTATACAGGATTGTACAATTTGATGATGAGAGAACAGATTTTAAATAACTGTCAGAACCAGCAACTGCATCAACACTTGGTTGACTCAGATCTGACCTCTCCCCAAGAATTGGGAAAGAAGGCAGACAAATGGGTCAGAACCAGGGTTAAGCAAAAGAACCAGAACTAGGGCCAAGGGGGTGATCAGAAGAAAACAGACCAAAAGGGTGGAGATCAGAAATCTAAAGACCAGAAGTCTTCAACAGGGCCCCAAACTAGTACTAACGAGGGTGGGTCCCAGCCTAAAGGGAAGAAGAAAGAAGGTCCAAAGAAACCCTGGTGCAAATCTTGCAAGAATACAACTCACTGGACTAGTGATTGTAAGAAGGGTGGAGCCCCCAACACTGTTGCCCCTAAGGCACCTGCTCCCAGTACTACTGTTAGCAGTGTTGGTCCCCAGACAAAGGGTGTAGTGGGAATCACTATGGGAACTGAAGGAGATTCTGACTTAGACAGAACCCTGACACAGGCAGTCTTGATCTGTGATGGGGACATGGATTTGTCCCTGACTGTGAGCCCCAGTAACCTGGGCAAGTACAGACAGACTCCTTTAATAAATGAAAAAGTGGCTCAAGCCTACAGGGACACATGTGCCAGTGTCACTATGGTGACACCAGGCTTTGTGGACCCTGGACAGTACATACCAGGTGAGAACTACCTGGTGACCAATGCCAGCAATGCCACTACTTCACATAGTGTGGCAGTTGTTAACTTCTCATGGGGAGGGGTAACTGGCCTCAAAAGGGTTGTGGTTAGTGCAGACCTCCCAGTAGAATGTTTGTTGGGCAATGACCTAGAGAGTTCTCTATGGTCAGAAGTGGAGTACAGGACACATGCAGAGATGTTAGGTATATCACCACATGTCCTTGCTGTGACCAGGTCACAGGCCAAAAAGTGCCTTACTGAACCACAGGTCTTGGATCCTGGAACAATGGACCAAGCACCTACCAAGAAGAAGAACAGGAGGGTTAAGGCTGTGCCTTCCCCCCTGCCTCCAAGTGATGATCAGCCTTCCCAGGAAGATGATCTAGAGAACCCTGAAGGAACTGTCCCTGAAGAGCTTGAACCTGATCAGGTTGAGTTTCTGGGGACAGGGGGACCTTCCAGGGCTGACTTGGGGCAGGCTCAGTTAACCTGTCCATCTCTTGAACCCCTCAGACAGCTGGCTGCTGCTGAGGCTGCTGGGAATGCTCAAGTTACCCATAAAGTGTATTGGGATGATGGGCTCCTTTATTCAGAGGCTAGAGACCCAAAACCTGGTGCAACCAGGAGGTTGGTTATACCTCTGCAATTTAGGGGCTTCCTTCTTACCTTGGCCCATGATATTCCTCTAGCAGGACACTTAGGCCAGAACAAGACTTGGGACAGGCTTGTCCCTCACTTTCACTGGCCTCACATGAATGAAGATACCAAGGAGTTTTGTCGCTCCTGTGTAACCTGCCAAGCCAGTGGCAAATCAGGTGGCACAACAAAGGCCCCCCTAATACCACTACCTGTGGTGGGGGTCCCCTTTGAAAGAGTGGGAATAGATATAGTGGGTCCCATGGATCCTCCCACTGCATCTGGGCACAGATTTATACTGGTGGTAGTGGATCATGCCACCAGGTATCCAGAGGCAATTCCCCTTAGGACCACTACAGCTCCTGTTGTGGCCAGGGCCCTGCTGGGAGTATTCTCCAGAGTGGGGTTTCCTAAGGAGGTGGTTTCAGACAGAGGTACCAACTTCATGTCAGGATACTTGACAGCTATGTGGAAGGAATGTGGTGTCAACTACAAGTTCACCACACCTTATCACCCACAATGCAATGGGCTTGTTGAGAGATTCAACAAGACCCTAAAGGGTATGATCAAAGGATTACCTGAAAAGCTCAGGCGAAGATGGGACATCCTTCTACCCTGCCTTCTGTTTGCTTACAGAGAGGTCCCACAAAAAGGAGTTGGCTACAGCCCCTTTGAATTGTTGTTTGGGCACCCTGTAAGAGGCCCACTGGGTTTAGTGAAGGAAGGATGGGAGTTACCTCTCAAAAAGCCTAAACAAGACATAGTGGACTATGTACTTGGTCTCCGCTCCAGGATGGCTGAGTATATGGAGAAGGCATCCAAAAACCTTGAGGCAAGCCAGGCCTTACAGAAAGCTTGGCATGACCAAAAGGCTGTCTTGGTTGAGTTTCAGCCAGGACAGAAGGTATGGGTGTTGGAGCCAGTGGCCCCAGCAGCACTCCAAGACAAATAGTCTGGACCCCATACAATCCTGGAAAAGAAGGGAGAGGTTACCTACTTGGTGGACCTAGGCACTCCCAAGAGTCCCCACAGGGTACTCCATGTTAACAGGTTAAAAGCATATGTTGACAGGACAGACATGGGCTTGCTCATGGCTACAGATGAGGGACAGGAGGAAGAGAGTGACCCTCTCCCAGACCTGTTGTCTCAGAACCCTGAGGATGGTTCAGTTGAAGGAGTGACCCTTGGAGGCAACCTCACTGAGCATCAGCAGATTGAATGTAGACAGGTTCTACAATCATTTCAACATATGTTCTCACTGATACCTAGTCAAACTGACTGGTGTACCCATGTGGTGGACACTAGTGACAGTCTCCCTGTAAAGAACAAACTTTACAGACAACCTGACCACGTCAGGGACTGTATAAAGGCTGAGGTACACAAAATGCTGGAATTAGGTGTCATTGAACCCTCAGAGAGCCCCTGGGCTAGCCCAGTGGTTCTGGTCCCCAAACCTCACACCAAAGATGGCAAGAGAGAGATGAGGTTCTGTGTGGATTACAGAGGACTCAATGCTGTCACTAGGACAGATGCACATCCTATTCCAAGGGCAGATGAGCTCATAGACAAACTAGCTTCTGCTAAGTTTTTGAGCACATTTGACTTGACAGCTGGCTATTGGCAAATCAGATTAGCTGAGGATTCTAAGGCCGAAACAGCATTCTCAACCCCAGGTGGGCATTATCAATTTTTGGTGATGCCCTTTGGTCTGAAGAATGCACCTGCCACCTTCCAAAGGTTGGTGAATCAAGTCCTTACTGGGTTGGATGACTTTTGTGCAGCATATCTTGATGACATTGCTGTCTTTAGCTCCACCTGGGAGGATCACCTGATCAACCTGAAGAAGGCTCTTGAGGCTCTGCAAAGGGCAGGCCTCACTATCAAGGCTACTAAGTGCCAGATAGGGCAGAGTAAGGTTGTGTATTTGGGCCACCTTGTAGGTGGAGGCCAAGTTCAACCACTGGAGAGTAAGATACAATCCATCAAGGACTGGTCTCCTCCAACCACCCAGACTCAAGTTCGAGCTTTCTTGGGCTTGACTGGGTACTACAGGAAGTTTGTTAAGAACTATGGGTCCATTGTGACTCCTCTTAATGATCTGACATCCAAGAAGATGCCCAAAAAGGTTCAGTGGACAGTAAGCTGTCAAAAGGCATTTGATGACCTGAAGAAGGCCATGTGCTCTGCACCTATCCTGAAAAGTCCTGAATACTCCAAAGAGTTTATTGTCCAAACAGATGCTTCTGAGTTGGGTGTGGGAGCTGTGCTGTCACAACTTAATGTAGATGGTCAAGACCAACCCATTGCTTTTATAAGCAGAAGGTTGACCCCCAGAGAGAAGAATTGGTCAGCTATTGAGAGGGAGGCCTTTGCTGTGGTGTGGGCCCTGAAGAAGCTGAGGCCATACTTGTTTGGCACTCACTTCAAGATTCAGACCGACCATAAGCCCCTCTTGTGGCTAAATCAGATGAAGGGTGAAAACCCCAAACTGCTTAGGTGGTCCATTTCCCTACAGGGGATGGACTTTACAGTGGAGCACCGGCCAGGTACAGACCATGGGAATGCAGATGGTCTGTCCAGGTACTTCCACTTAGAACATGAAGACGAGACTGGTCAAGGCTAGTTTAATGTCCCTGCGTTTGGGGGGGGGGGTTGTGTAGGAGAGTAGGGTCTGCTATCCTATGGTCACCCCAAATTTTTGCTTTTTGCTTCACTGGTTTTTGACATATTGAGGCTGTGGGCCTGCTAATCAGACCCCCAGCCTGCTGTTCTCTCTAACTAAATTGACACTATGCACCCTAGGTGCATAACCAATTGGAAGTGGATCACCCTGTGAGCCCCTGTACCAGTGTACACTAGGTACCCAGGGCATTGGTGTATCTAAGGCCTGCCAGGGGCTGAAGCATGTATTATGCCACCCCTGGCCTGGCCTAACAAATTTGACACAACTGGCTGATCACTCAGCTGGGGTAAGTTGGTGTAACCACCTCTTACTTAGGTGTAGTATACCTATACCTAACCTTAAATGGGACACCTGGTAACCTATAAGTCACTCCTATGGCAGGCCTTAACAATCCTGAAGGCAGAGTGCTTGGTTCCATGTGAGATGGTGCTCTGGCATGAGCTGAGCCTGTCTGCAGTGGTCGGAACAACTTCCTTCTACCGTTTCCAGATATCGTCATACCATATGCTCTTAAGTGCATTATGAACCTCGCGGTTAAATGCTATCTTTGGTTTGGCTTTATCAAAACATGTCAAGTAAGGTGTCATACGAAATTGGAATACTAACCCCTCGCCAATTCTGGCGACGGGGTTAGCATTCCACCCTTCTAGAGGGACACGACATGTACAGTACCTGAAACCCGGGTAAAATCAGACATAGCCTCAGCTCCACAAAATGGATGCTGCCACCACAGACACAAGTCTGCCCTCCTGCTGCTGGGAGTCCTTCCAGCTTGGGAGGTGTGGACAAAGGGTTTCCTGCCAGGGGAGGTGCGTGCACCACCCCAGACAGGATTTTGTGTATTGGTCAGGTAGGGCTTGAAAGGAATCAGACATGCCTGAGGCTCACAAGGAGCCTCGGTGCATATGCCAGTTCAAAAAGGTCCTGGGGCAAAGCAGCCCCGGACCTGGGCCGAGCTGGACAAAGGATTGGGGGTGTAACCACCCCCCTTCCTGGTCCCACCCTTAGGGAGGGACCTAGCAGGTAGTCCGGCCCCTAGAATCCGCTTAAAGGTAGGAGCTGTGTCCTAAGACTTCAGACATCCTGGAATCAACTTAACTACAAAGAAGAAGACGGGAACTTCGACGCTCTGCTGCACAGAGGACTGAAGGAAATCTCCCCTATGGTCAGGGAGTGACCATCTTGCTAACGCAAGCACCAACCAGCTATCCAACGTCTGCTTTGCCGCCGCCTCCCGCCGGAGCCCAGAGCCCGACAAGACCTGGACCTCCAGACCTCTCACCGCCCGATCCACAGTCCCTGAAAAGAAGGAACCCATGGAGGCACCGAGACACGTGGAGCCAGCCATCTTGGAAGACCGACGACAAGCTGCAAGCGCGACAACAGAGGCTTCCTCCGAGTTGTGCTTTGGGTCCTGAGAAGCCCAACCACCGAGCAGCATCTGCACCAAAGGTGAGCCCTCCAGCATCTCCACGATCTGCGTGGGGCCCCTCTGCACTTTGCATCTCGACGCACCTGCCCGGTCCCTGGCCCGTTGGCAAGTGGCCATTTTGGCGACCTATTTTGAAATCAACAACGCTGGTCTGGTTGCTCCAGACTGGCCCCAGCTGCTCTCCAAAAGAGCAGCCCCTCTGACCTTGCTGGTCAGAACAATCAGCTTTCTTGAATTTCCACGACTCCTGCCTTTGCCAAGGCTTGTTTGCTTCTTTCGAGTCGCCGACACCACCGACAGCGAGAGCCTGCGTGGGACAGCTCGTGACTCGACTCCTGGACGTCGTCGACCTTCAGGGACCACGTGGCTGCGGAGACAAGCTACACCTCTTTGCCTGTTTGCACCCGACATCGCCTGGTACCTACCTGGTGCCACGCCGGTCACTGGCTAGTGACTGTGAACACTGTCCCCTCTGCTTTCAGGTCTTCTACAACTCCGATCCACCCTTGGATCCACCGCATCTCTTCTGGCCCGACCGCCTGCAGCATCTTTGTCATCAGGCTCCATTGAATCGATAGAAGAAACCCGACGCACTTCGAGACCTATGCACCCGCTTCCTGTGGGTGAGGTAAAGCTGGCACTCCGGTGCCCAAGTGTAGAGAAACATATCTAGTGTCTGTGTTTTGAATCTTAAGATCGTAGTCCATCCAGAAGACCCTTTCTGCAGTAACTTTTGAACTTTTACGCACCCATTGAAAACCTATGGGAGCCCGCGTGTAACTTTCCTCACTGCACACGCGACCCGTGGACCTCCTGGTCACTAACTGAAGTTAGCTCCTTGTAGGCCCAGCGATTCTAGAGGCCCTAGGCCTTTTCACTTTCCTGTTCGTGGTACTTATACCACTATTTTAGTATATGGTTTGAGTGGCCACCAGGGCCCATCCATATAAAGTGCAACTTCTGTATATTATAACGGTATAAAGATAGAATATCGACGGGAAAATATCGACTAGCATTAATATCGTGGTAAGAATATCGACTGTGAAAAATATCGTAATAGAAAATATCTTTTTAAAAAATATCGTTTCGTGAGAATGACAAAAATATCGTCATAAAAAAATATCGATGAACAAAATATCGTTGAACAAAATGTCGTTTCATATAATATCGACAGAAAAATATAAGTTGTTATAAATTTATAAAAAAATATGTATTATGTTTTTAAAAAACTTACAAAACTCCTACTAGTAATAATATGTGTTAAAAAATATTTTCTACAAAAGAATTGTTAAAATTTTAGTAGCGGGTTATTGGTATTATAGGGGATAAGGGTGGGTAGTAATTTAAAATTTGGTTTTTAAAAAATTTATAAAATATAAACAAATTAGAAAATATTTAAGAAATCCAAATTTTAATTTGAAATTTCGAATTCTTCACGAAATTAAATTTGTAATTAAATTTTATAATTTCAAATAAAAATTTTAGGAGCGGGTTTTTGGTATTATAGGGGATTAGGGTGGGTAGTAATTTAAAAATGTAGTGTTTAAAAATTGTATAAAATATTAATAAATTAGAAATTTATAATGAAATCAAATTTTAACCTCGAAATTTAAAATTTTATACGAAATTTATTTTTAATATTAATAAAAAATATTACATTAATATTGAAGAAGCGTTATTTTGGTATTATAGGGGAATAGGGTCTAAAAAATAATTTAGATAGAAAAATGTATATTGTTTACTAACCTGCACATTTCCTGATTTATGTTGGATTGGAGTTAGAATAGTAAATTATTATAAAATATAAACAAATTAGAAAATAATTAAGAAATTTAAAATTTAATTTTAAATTTCTAATTGTTTACGAATTTACATTTGTAATTAAATTTAAAAATTTCAAATAAAAATTTTAGGAGCGGGTTTTTGGTATTATAGGGGATTAGGGTGGGTAGTAATTTAAAAATGTAGTCTTTAAAAATTGTATAAAATATTAATACATTAGAAATGTATCATGAAAGCAAAATTTAACATCGAAATTAAAAATTTTACACGAAATTTATTTTTTAATATTAATAAAAAATATTAAATTAATATTGAAGAAGCGTTATTTTGGTATTATAGGGGAATAGGGTCTAAAAAATAATTTAGATAGAAAAAATTATTTTGTTTACTAACCTGCACATTTCCTGACTTATGTTGGATTGGAGTTAGAATAGTAATTTATTATAGTTTACTATCCAGCACTTTCCCTGAGTTATGTTATGTTTGGAGTTAGAATAGTAATTTATTATGGTTTACTATCCAGCACTTTCCCTGACTTATGTTGGATTGGAGTTAGAATAGTAATTTATTATGGTTTACTATCCAGCACTTTCCCTGACTTATGTTGGAATGGAGTTAGAATAGTAATTTATTATGGTTTACTATCCAGCACTTTCCCTGAGTTATGTTATGTTTGGAGTTAGAATAGTAATTTATTATGGTTTACTATCCAGCACTTTCCCTGACTTATGTTGGATTGGAGTTAGAATAGTAATTTGTTATGGTTTACTATCCAGCACTTTCCCTGAGTTATGTTATGTTTGGAGTTAGAATAGTAATTTATTATGGTTTACTATCCAGCAGTTTCCATGACTTATGTTGGATTGGAGTTAGAATAGTCATTTATTATGGTTTACTATCCAGCACTCTCCCTGACTTATGTTATGGTTTACTATCCAGCATTTTCCCTGACTTATGTTATGTTTGGAGTTAGAATAGTAATTTATTATGGTTTACTATCCAGCACTTTCCCTGACTTATGTTGGATTGGAGTTAGAATAGTAATTTATTATGGTTTACTATCCAGCACTTTCCCTGACTTATGTTATGTTTGGAGTTAGAATAGTAATTTATTATGGTTTACTATCCAGCACTTTCCCTGACTTATGTTGGATTGGAGTTAGAATAGTAATTTATTATGGTTTACTATCCAGAACTTTCCCTGAGTTTGCAATTTATTTTTGATCAAAAGGGTATTTAGTCCTCTGGAACGCGTAGACCCTCGGTTTGAGTCGTCAAATACTGTAACTACATATTCTGTGGGAAAGTTATGTCAATCCTGGCTGCGACATTCCACCTTAGCATCTGTCAAAGTTCATTTATCGAAGTTACATGACAAAATAGATTTGAATTATTTTGTTAAAGGTCCTGTGGGTGGCAGAACCAAAAGGTGGGCGTATGCTATTTACAACGAAGTGTGGAAATTTTCGCAAATTGAGGCGGCTTCAAGATGGAGAGCTATTGACCAAGCAAACATGGAAAAGGTTTTAGCCGTTATAGATAACAGCATTAGCACTCTCTCTTCCAGAATTTATACATTAGATAATATTGTTTCGTCAGTTGTTGATATTGTGCATGATGATATGTCTGTGTTATATAATGGTCAAAACCAGTTGCGTTCTGTTATGCAGTTTGCATGGACATTGCAGACGTTAAAGGCAGGGAGGGTCCCTTGGGACTATTTGAGCACTACATCGTTATTCATTCCTTTTAACATTACTGATAAGCAGCTATTTATGTCCATGAAAGATGCTACATATTCATTATTACATATAGAAAAATTAGAACCGTTACCTTTCTCTGTGGCGGAAATCAATTCAGTCACGTGGCTTATATACGGGTTGATAACTCTACCGTTCGCACTTCTTAAGTTTACGTCTTGTATGAAACATTATGCTCTGGGTAGATATGAACAGCTGGGCACCGCTTTCATACATGAGGTTTGGTCCCTCCCCTTTACGTATAGATGTACTAGGGACGGAACTGAGGTTTATCTGAAGGGTGAGGAATGTACCACGACACCAGATCATTCCTTGGTATGTAGGCACATTCAATTACACGGTGCATGCAATGTACAAGCCCCGATTTTGGCCTGCGTCCTACGAGGTGTCCCAGTGCCTGTGATTACGCCTTCTTTGACGCTGCTTGCAAACAGTAGTTATTTAATTTTGAATAATGAAGCTTGCTGCGGGATGTTAGTGGGAATCCCATATATAGTAACTGTATCGGAGAGGGTTGTCTGCTGCAATAATATTCTCTTTTCACCCCCGCACGGGCGGGTGGATGTTTCCATCTGGCCTTCGATTCCAACCTTGAAAGCAGAGTTCAACAAGTTGAGCAGAATAAGAGCTGTATTGTCCCAAAAAGAGGTGTCATTGACTTCCTCTCGTGAAACATTTGTCCTTCACGTTGCTAATACGCGCACTGAGGTACAGGCGGTTTTGAATACTGACCTCCCCCTACATTTCGGAGCTTTGATCCTAACTATTTTCAATGCCTCGTCCACGACCGGCCTGGCTCATTTTTTTAAACTTGTAGGCTCAGGCCTCGTGACCTCTTTCCAAACTATTTTTGGTGTGATTCCGGCATTTTTTCATTCGATTTTCTCGAGCATCTTTGGAGGTGTTCCGTTGCTTCTGGCGCTGGTGGCAGGTGTGCTGCTTTTACTTTTCATACTACGGAATGGCTGCTGTTTCTGTGCCACACGAGCACCTGTCCCGTCTGCATCTTCTTCGTGATAGGATGCTTGACTTTTATGGTACTCTGCCATTGGCGACTTTAAGCCTGGCATATGGATTATCCTTCAGGTATTCCTACTTCACCTGCGTGCAACCTGTATTTCACTGCCTGGATTGTCCCTTTGAATGGCCTCTGGATTTGTGCTTGACCAACACGGTGTCTCCGGTGCCGGATTTCGATCGACTGATGAGGCCCTTAGTGACTCACGAGTTGGCCTGTTCTGGTGTCCGGATTATGGCTTGTGGTGCGGCGCATGGTATCCTGGGTAATTGGGACATATCAACGGCTGCCTACGACTTCTTGGCTATGAGCTATTTAGAGGAACATTCCGGTTGCCCTCTGATTGTGCTAGAGGCTCCGATGGTTGAAGAACACGTATGTTCCTTTTCTTTAATTAATTGGATGGCTGAGACTTTTAGTGGCCCTGCAAACGATTTTTTGTTGGAAGCAGTTGCCATGTATGCTGCCTATACATTCATGGATTAACTGAACTATCCTCCTTTGCGCCTGTGCTACTGGACAGCAACCTCGCGCAGCATTCATTTTTTTTTCCTAATCATTGTGTTACTTATAGTATTTGGATGATAGTAGTTGTTAATATATGAAGTAAATTGTACATTTACTTAGCAAGTTTAAATAATTTTAGTCAGCTATCTAAGTAGACATGGATAAGGTAGTTAATAAATGTTTTTACATGTAAGTTTCTGGTCGTTGTTGATAAGTTCAACATGTTCTTTTTTTTACTCTAAAGAAGAACACTTTTTAATTTAGGGAGTTTATCTACTTTATGCTAAGTTCGAATGAAAAAAGCAATGGGATTTTACTTACTTCAAGTGTAGTATGACGTTTTGTAGTTGTAGTCGTAGGTTTGTATTTTCTTCTCTCAGCAAGGTAACCGTTTTTCTCCAAGTTTGGCCCAAAAATGGTAAATTACGTTAAGTGTATAATTGTTTTTATATTAGTGAGTTAATTAATGGTAGCTTTTGATTGGTTCAATTAGTGAAATTTCAAAATCATTGGTCGAGAACGTTATTTTGAATTAGAAAACCGTTAAATAATTATATGTGTGAATAGTTTTGTAAAGTAAAATAGTTAAAAAAAGTGTGTAAAATAAAAGAATAGTGCATATCGAGTTGGTAATAAAAAGACGATATTTTTTGTATATTTCTATAAGCAGATAGGTCGTCGATGTTAGTGTAGTCGATATATATGTCTAAGGTCATGTTATTTAAAATAAAGTCGATCATGTAGTAGTCGATATTTATGTTGTCGATATTAGTGTGAACGATATTAGGGTTGTCGATAAAAAAAAATCGATATTTGTGTGAATCCTTGTTTAAGTATAGGATGACGATATTAATGTAAGCGATATTTTAGTGACGATATTTATTTCTGACGATATTTATGTTAACGATATTCCATCATGGAACCATTATAACGTTGTCTTGTTTAACGATTTGTGCTCCTGTGCTCATAAAGAGTCTAGGGGATACTTTGAGTAATAAATACATATATATTTTGAATATATATCTGTGTGGTGTCCTTTCATTGGTATAAAGGGGGGTTACATATGGTAAAACAGCCTGCTTAACACGCTTTAACGAGTTTAGCCTCAAAGACTGCTTAGTCTACGCTACCACTAGGGCAGCTAGTCCGAAAAGGTTGACTTACAACCACACCATAAGGGTTGCTTGGCATGGTACAAGGTGGTCACTTTAACTAGTGAACATCATATACCAGGCCAACTTCTCACATTGTTTTTTCTAGCTTTCTGCACCGGTCTATCCCTGCTTAAGCAGGCTTAGAGCTTCCGCCTCCCTCCTGTGCCGATCAGTCTCCCTTTTAGCGTCTTTCAAGTCTAGGTCCCTAAAAGTAAGGCAACATCTGTTTAAATCCATTTAATCTAGACCGTTTAGTAGCACAAGGGGGGCTGGGGCTTGAGGACTGCTCGGTGCCCTAATATGCTGACAGTAACTCCAGCACTGCATCCCAGAAGCCCCTAAAGAAAGTCACCATTCGCTGACATTTCATACATGTTGGGCGGGGGGAGATGGGGTGGGAGGGGCGAGGGGGTTTGTTGCGAGAGAGTATCTACTAATATTCCAGAGTCTTGTTCTTGTGAAGTATACATGGCGTGAATATTTAAATTGGATAAGCTTGTAGGCTGATGATATGGCTATTGGACTAGGGGCCATCAGTGCAGTAAGCCGCTCCACTACATCCAAGGGACCAACGTAAGCCTCCTATGCCTCTATTAGTACTGAGAAGGTGCCTGGCGTATGCATCACCACTGCTTTAAACATTCACATTATCTTTTTATCTGTGAGTTTAGACATGGTGAGTTTCACCACTAATGGGTGGATTGGGGGAGCTCCTCAAGAATGGTTTGGTAGAGTGTCAGTGCATGGCGGAGCTGTAAGCAGCAGAAGAACTGGGGCTATAAAAGTCCAAACTCCTTCCTCACGGTTGTGAATGAATTTGTAGACTTACAATTGACCACAATCCCTATTATAAAGATGTCAAGTACACCCCAGCCCTGGAAACCCTCAACAGCTGCAACACTATGTCGGGAGTATCCCTGCACAGGGATGGGTTTCTCTTGTTAGCTTATT
Source organism: Triturus cristatus (assembly GCF_964204655.1). NCBI lineage: Eukaryota > Metazoa > Chordata > Amphibia > Caudata > Salamandridae > Triturus > Triturus cristatus. The sequence continues at coordinate 1,550,133 of NW_028187305.1, forward strand.
TGTCCACCCCAGGGCATGCAAGGTGTCTCTCCTTCTTACCAGTACTATCTTAGTGGCTGGTAGATCATCACTGCTGACACCTACCCCACCCAGCCCCCACAGATGTCATGTATAGGTGTTATTCCATTCATCACCCAGCTCGCTCAGAGTATTCCACGGTAACAAACATACAGTCAGTCATGACCGCTAAGTAAAACGCTTGGTAGTATGCCATAAAATCTGCCATGCCTGGATCCTCGTCAAAGACCGATTTACAATACCAGGTCAGTTCCAATCTGGCAGCTTGACTATTCCATAGACCCCCTGTCAAAAGAGAAGAGTTCGGGCCGGTTCACCCAAGAATCAGGACATGCCAGAAAGGGCCCAGTAGTTTATACCACCCTACTGGCCCCATTGGGGGCAGAACTCCCCCACCCCGAAGTCTGGTGGTAACTGGAGGCGGGAGTTACCCGCAGTAAGCCCTGGCATCCTTATGAGCCTCCAACCCAGGAGACTACCCAGAAGTCTTTGTGTCCCCCTTTCCGGGGGACGACTGGAGAATTTGCCCCGAATCTTTCCCGGGAGATGGCAGAAAGCACACTGATGCCAGGGATATTTCTTAAAGAAATAATGGGATGGGGGCTGTCTTGACATCATATACCCCTAACATTATTTGATCCCCCATGAGGACCAGAGCATTCCCATGGCAAGCAAAAGGAAATCTGCATTCTTTTAGGCGTAGTTTTGGCATATGGTTTTCACAATTGAGCTAAATCCCAATTTCCCGTCACTTGCCATGCTGAATGGCAGCACTATTCGGACTCTGGGTCAGCCAACAACCAGGAAACCGTTCTGAATTTAGACATTTCTGAAAACTAAACACCCAATGGAGTCCAGGTTGGCGCGACTTGCATGGCTCCCACTAAGTTTTCTTACTCAGAATGCCATGGAAACCCAAACTTTGGGTAAAATCACCTATTTCCCTGACATTTCTTTGAGAGAAACTTCCGGGATATGTAGTGTTCCACAAGTTCCTATCACCATGCGTTTCCACACTTCTCCTGATAAAAATGGTACCCTCACTTCTCTAAGCAATCATAACAGGAGCGGATCAAACCAGAGACCATGCACTTTGCATGGTCTCTAATTTGATCCATTCCTGTCACAGGTGCTAAATGTATCTGGTTGGCGGTTAAGCTCAGTGCTAGTCTCAGCCACAATGCAGCTATGGTATGCAAGGAAGACCTGGCCTGGATTCAGTCATATGAGGGCAAAAATGTGCTCCCATTTCAGATTATTAAAGTCTTGTCAAAGTCTATCTGAAGGACTGCTAGTACCAGGCCATGGTTATAGTGCTGTTAGTCGTGATATACATTGACTTTTGTGACATCACATATATTATAGCTTCAACATAAATGAAATTGTCGCAGCAGTTGACTGGACACTCAGGTTTACGCACTGTGGTTATGTCCACCTCAATGGAGTTTTGCGGTATCTCACCCAATTCCCTTGCAGCTGTGTGCGTGGTCAATAGATATGGTCCAGTGTGCTGGAGTGTAACTTTACTAATTCTACGGAGAATCCATTAGTTCCCAGGGCTTTCTATGAGGACATTTGACCAATAGCGCCAGTCACCTTTTTCCTCGGTAATGGGGTAGTCAATAGGGTCGCTCGTCATGTCAGTGAGGCTCTTCAGTTAAAGATCTGCTACGGAGGCCTCAGGGTAACACTATTTGAGAGCGCCCTCCCTGCTAGAACTCAGTGCTGCTGCTGGGTCTGTTACTCTCTGCCCTTCCGTATTTCAGGTGTATACGAAATGGTGTATATTTTCCTTTTTAGTCCCCAGTCCGTAGAATAAGTTTACAGTTTTATCATCTTGGTCGTAAAACTGGCTTTGGGCAATAACCACAGATTTTGGCCTCTTCTGTGAGAAGCTGTCGATACTGCAATTTGCCATTCTTAATATCAAGCAGTGGCGTTGCTGTCTGTATAGTCCCTCCACGTTAAGGAGTACCAACTCTGCAGCACAGATTTCCTCCTGCTTGCCATGCTTTATTTTCAAGATGTAGTCTACAGCCCTGCCTCTCACTACGGATTAAAATGCTTTCCATAATATTGCTGGGGAATCAATGGAACCTTTGTTAAGTCAATGGAATTTCTCGGTTTCTTTTTGTAGGGCCATCCTAAGACTAGTGTTGCTAAGACTAGTGTTTTTTTAACCCCAAGCATTAAGTCGTTACATGTTGGTTTGCTGAGCCTTGCCTCCCCTCCCTCTAGTCCTTAGCCAATTGGGGTGTACTTTGAGAGCCCTGTGGCTAAAATGTCTACCTCGGTTACCATTCTCACATTCGATAAAAAAAATTAAAACAAATAGAACTTAGAAATGGATCTGTGCACTCTTGAAAAAAAGGCGTATTATTGGTTGTAGGCATGGCAGTGCTGCCATGCATAATGTAAGCTACATGCCGTCACAAAGCAGCTGCAACAAAGTCCTCCATTGGAGTCTAGTGTGCCATGTCTGTTATTAATGGGTTATATCACTCAATTGAAGTTTACCCCACTGTGATCTCTGCAGGAGGCTGTTGGATCAATGATCAGGCTCTACCTCAAAACAAGCACACCAACCATCTGAGAGAGTACGCCACTGGCTCTAGGAAGGCTTCGGGATGATTGCCCTTCACACCCTCTGCGAAGCCCACGCATTTTAGACTGATGTGGCAGGCTCGTCCCGCTGCATCCTCTACTTCATCTATTTAGAAGATACAGACTTGTTGGCTTGCACCTCCTTAACCACTTCAAGTTTGGATATTCAGTCCTGAGCTTCATTGACTCGATTCACCGTATTCTTCGATCCTGGTGGGGGAGCACCACACCCATGCCCACTTCCCTAATATTGATCTATGGAGATGAGCATGAGAACTGGATCATCAGTGAATGAATTCTGCAGAGACTGATGAGTCAAGGTGGCTTGCGCCTGCATTGTTGTGACACAGCCAAACCCGGGGTCCATCGGTGCTATGCCATCTAACTTCGCAAATGTATCCATTTGACCTTGCTTCAGGATGAGGCTGGGTTTATCTTTATTCAAACACTCAGAAAGGGGGTGGGAGAGGAATGTAATTGATCCACCATACATCCTGCCAGATACAATAACCAAACAACGCAGTGTAAATTCCCTTGGGGTGTAGTGCAGAAAATTGTGTTCTACCTAAATTCATGGAGGTCTTACTTTTAGATAACAAGGACCCTCACCCACTAAGAATGAGTGCTTCATCCTCTGGTCCTGCTCCTCGTTGAGCAAGTCCCAACAGGCTTGAAAGATGGAGCGCTTAGTGGATGGGTTGCCTAGGCGATATGTAGAAAGGGCTTGTAAGAGGTGACTGAGGATCACCTGGAGATAAACAGTAGTTTATTTATAACTTTTTTGCTACCTTCGCCAAGGTTAAAAAGTTGAGTCTGACATGATGAAATAAAGTAGTCCTATGTTCTCCGTACTGGTCAATGAGTTTCTGCCTAGTGTTGCCTCTATAGGTCGGTAGCATTTGTTAGCTCAAAGGAGTAATATGTAAGCCTCAATCAAAATCTTGTCCTTAATCTAGATGTGTGTAAAGTTTTGAAAAATAGAGAGAAAAAAGTGTACAAATGACAAACTACAGTGAGAAAGACAATAGAGAGCGTTTATACTAAACTGTTTGTTGCATCGCCTCTATAGACCCTAGTGGTCTGTAGTTCATGCATCATGAGGAGCAAGGGCCTGGTGAAATCCTAACAGTCAGACAGTCGTTACAGGTTACACAGGCAAGTAACCCCTGAGTTGCAGGCTCATGACCTCAGAAGGGTTTATCTTTAGCCATGGCATCTCAAGGGTTTGGCCTTTCACCATTCAATCCCACCACTTTGTAGAGCGACTGCATCTCTAAAACGGATTGTATGCCTACCATGCTGAAAATGCCCAACAGCCTCTTGTACGTCCCTCATCTAGAGACCTAGCTCATGTCCAGTAATGGATGTAACTACTATACAGCCCTTACACGTGTCAGGTTACGTAGAGGTCAAACACATACACACCCCATCTTAGGTTAACGCTGCTGATCTGCTTTTTTTTATTTTTTACACAATACTAGGCAGACCCTACTACTCACAGTGAAGCCATGATGGGCAAGGATCCTGCATCTCAGACCTCACTGGGTAAGGTCTCTGCCAAGCTACTTTCAGACCACAATGAGTGGGCTGGCATACCTCTAACCTTGAAAGGCACTTAACACTTGGCATCCACTTCTCAAAGGCCCCATGTTGGGTGACTCTCCCCATGCTTCTGCCAAACAAGTCGATGGAGGCATTCCCACAGCTGTCACATGCAGATTGGGTTTGGCACAGGTCTTACCTTTATGTTCAGCTGCTGCCGTGGACTCTGATCGCATAGCGGCACCGACAAACACCCCGTGACGCCAGCTGAACGACTCGTACACCAAAGGCACTCCTAGAAGTGAAAGATGGCAGAGGTCACAACACCGTAAAGAAACTGATGGGGTTTCAAGGGGTAAGGCGGGAGGCCTGAGAGTTAGGCGGTGACCTTTAAGTGGTACCTCACAGCAAACCTCGAAGCTACTGCTCCACAATAAAAATGCCACTGTCAGATATGCTGCGTTTAATAACTGGGCTACATTGAGTTTCAAGCATGTGCAGAACAAGATGAAGTCATCACAGACTGAAACTGATCATGGGACCTGCTGAATGTTTCCCAGATACCCAAATAGTGCCCCAGGTGTTTTCACTACTTAAGGCATTTCCAAAAGCAAGATTCAACAGGTCCTGAGGCTCCAGGGTGGACTTCCCTGAGATTCACAGGGATCATTTTAAGCAGCAAGGTAAGGGGACCCACAACATGACTTGGAATACAAATAATGGAAAGATTACTTCTGCAGTTTAGATGAGGTCATAACCTGATTCATGTGCGATGTGACATGGGAGACAGAGACAATGGAGGGAGGGCCATGTTAAATAAGTGGTGCGCCTCAAGATAACCAGCTCACCACAAATCCCATTTATAAAACCATAATTGGAAGATTGTGGGCAAAGATATGGGGGTGGGGCTTGCATGTGGGAAGTAAAGATCCACCCCACATGGGTATTCACTGAGGGGAAAAGCTACTGAAGTAAACAGCCAAGTATTGAGAGTGAGAGCCAAGTGATGAGAGAGGCTATGAGCAGTAAATACCTGCCCCCATGGAGCTATGTATGGGTGAATGGCTGTGGATATTAAATAACCAGCCCTGCGGGCTAATAATTGTGGTGACTGTCTACAGGTAATAAATTCCCACTCCTCAGTAGTGGCTCCTGGTGGGAGTGCTGCGGGGTGGTGAGGCGGGACGGGGGAGGGGCAGGGTAGGGGGTAGTAAACCACGGAATACGGCCAAATTGAGGTAAGTACATAAATAGATAAAACTAATTACATTACGCACATTTGGCGTTGCGGCGTGCGCAATGTGATTTGTTTTATTTATTTATTAATGTACTTACCTCCGTTCGGCCGTATTCTGTGGTTTTCTACCCCCTCCGCCCCGCCTCACCGCTCCGCAGCACTCCCACCAGGAGCCGCTACTGCCACTCCTGGGTGGTAATAATGGAGCTGAAATGCTGTGGGCTGTGCATTCTAATCCCGAAGGATGTATAATGGTGATATAAATGATGGGAAAAGCAATAGGAAGAATATACCCTCTAAGATTTTAATGGACATTTAAAAAACGCCATGACCCCGCATTTTATTGAATAATAGTATGCACTGAAAAGAAACACTGGAGGTGAAAACTATCTTCTATAAACACCCCCTGAGGAAGATCGTAATGGAGGTGAAGACCTAGGAGCAGTAAATCCCAAGGCCTGGTGTATAAATGGAGGTGAAAGTTTCCAGGGGAGAGGAGTTGGCCTAACGGCTAGGGCGGTCGACCTCGAATCTGGGGAACTGGGTTCGAGTCTCGGCAATGACGCTGAACACCCTGTGATTCTGGGCGAATCACTTAATCTCCCTTTGCCTAACAAAAATGTAATGCAATTGGTGCTCATGTAGAGTGCTTCGATACCCGATTCGGGTCAAGTTCGGGCTATATAAAACTCTGTAAAGTAAAAATTTTAAAAACAGGCAGTGAAGCCTCAGGCCCAGAGTACAAACGAGGAAAAAGGGAAAAAAAAGGCTAAGATCAATGAAATTCCAAGCCTGGTGTTAGCAATGGTGGCTATATATTTCTCAACAACTTTCATGTATTTCGGGTTATGAGCAATGGTGAATGCCTATGGGCGTCAAATACCCACCATGCGTATATGAAGCAAGATGGGGAAAACCCTATGAAATGTACTATTTCACTGATAAAGATCACCCTACCTCCTCCACCAGCAGTGCTCCATCACCTTTCATCAGCAGCTGATGGCATCACTAGCCCCCCTCTCTCATGTATACCACTAACTGGACTTACCTTTGGGTCTCCGGCCCCCAAAGATGATTGCTTCAATGGGCACTCCTTCTGGCGACTCCCAGGCTTCATCAATGATGGGGCATTGCCCTGCGGGAGCACAGAAACGGGAGTTTGGGTGGGCACATGGCTCCTTGTCACCTGGAAAACAGAAGGGAACAGATTGAGGGTTAATATAAATAAACAAAAATGTATTAAAAAAAGGGGGGGGGGGGGAGAAGAAGACATCAAGCATCCCTGAGACTATGTGACGATAACACTCCGCCCCCTCCACCTTGCAAGTAGAATGGTCTCCATGACCAACAAGCATTGGCATAGCCAATAGGTCTCGCATTTGGGACCTTATAAGTGTTTAGCCATGCAACAGTTGGTGTTGTTGCACCAAGGATATTGTGCTGCATAACTAAATACTTACAAAGGTCCCAAAAACGAGACCTATTGGCTATGCCAATGCGTGTTCATTTTTGAGATTTTGTGCGGTCCACGGTGTCTGCTAAAGTTTCATGTCGCCCAGGAGTGTGAAAGGTGGCTCGGTGACAGGGAGAGTGGATGAGGGCGTGTAACAAATGATCCTTTAGAGTGCAGATTGGATCTGACAGTCCAAGGAACTCCCCCTCAAAGGAGCTTTTTTTTTTTTAGCAGAGTTTTATATAGCGCAAACTTGACCCAAATCCAATCAGGTATCAGAGTGCTTTACATAGCACCGGTTACGTTACATGAGGACACACATTCATTTTGGTTAGGCACAGGGAGATTAAGTGATTTGCCCAGAATCACAGGATGTTCAGCGTCGTTACCGAGGCTCGAACCCAGTTCCCCAGGTCCACACAGACTACATGCATTTACACAAATTTGCTTATTTAGGTCTTTCTCGGAAAAGGATCATGACGGACCTGCACACATATACCGGCTGTTTTGCCATGGGTACTGCGCAAGCGCTGTGCCGGCGAAACCTGACAACACAGATGGCTTGTGCAATAGGATCCTGTAATTTCCCTTTCTTAGAAGGGTTACTCGCAATCGGTGATTATCTGGCAAATGAGGTTCAGCGTTCCCTGAAGCACTAAACCTCGAACCGGACTGCTTTGATATGTTTTAGAGAAAACCCGGTAATTCTGGCTCCTTTGGAATGTTATTTCCAGGAAGTACGAAGCCCCCGCCAAGAGACCTTTATATGTATTGTGCGTTTAAAAAAGTATAAATCAGTCAAATCATAACAAAACTCCCTCTATAGCACAGTTCTTCAAACTGTGGGGCGCGCCCCCCTGGGGGGGCGTGGATGGGTTCCCAGGGGGGCGCGAAGGCCTCTGCAAGCACATGTAAATGAAGACGCCTGGAAGTGCAGCGATGTTTATTCGCTGCATTTCCAGGCTGTCTTCATTTACTCCGAAGCCCTAAGAGTGCCGTGGGGCAAGAGGTCAGTGAGTGTGCTGCTGGGGGCTCACTGGGCAGTGTCTGGAGTCTTATTAAGACTCCAGCACGCCCACGTTTTTCACCGGTCTTTAAAGACCATTTGCATACCTTAGGAAACAGGTTATGGAGGCTGTTTTGTTTTTCTTTTTCCAGTAACCCCTGGGTCCCGGCTCTGCCTATTCCTCCTTAAATTTGTATTTTACATATACTGCTGTAGTGTGAAAATGCATTTCATGAAAATTAATATAAAAAAAGGGTTGCCAATAGAAAAAATACCAGCCATGTATGTTTAAAGAGCCTGCAAAGACCTTGCTTTGACACTAAATAGGTTCTTAAATAAAAAAGTAGGTATTCATTTGTAATTTGACTCTGTCTGTTCCTTTTATTTTCAGTCATGAAACATTCAGGCAGCCCTAGAACACATTTAAAAGTGCTTTATATTTGCTTTTCCCAGTATGCACAGATAAAGTGCTGAAAATAGGGCTTTAGGTGACTGTTTATTTGTGTACCTTCTGCAACATCAGAATAATGAGCTGGCAACCCTAATCATAAGACTGGAAGTTTGTTGCAGGATCAGCACATTATTTATTTCCTTCACCCTCGATTCCCTGATTTAATTCCATAGTAGCAATAGTTTAACTTGTATCTGAAACCCTACGCCCGCCAATAACATGCTGATTAACTTCAAGTGTCTGGGAATTCAACCTGCATTCGGACAACTCACTCCTCATTCTCACCCTGCACTCACAGCGCATAGTTATGGTTTTCCCGCATTTGCCACACAATCCATCATCTGCTGTATAATTTGCAGATTAAAAAATGCAGCAACACGTTACCTCATAGTGGAAGGCCCTTTCTAAATGTTGACTGGTCACCTTTCTGTTGCTTACTGCTATATGTGGGTGTTAATGTGGTACTTATGAGGGGCAATAAAGGCCAGGACAATGTTAACAAGTGTAAAAGTAGCAAAATAGTGCAGTAATGCCATCACAAAATATGCAGCATAATTTGCCTTTGCTTGCTGCAGAATTTAGTCAACCATGCTGCATGTTTTGGTCTTCTCCTGCCGCATAATTCCAATGGCCCTGTATATAGTGCTATGAGGTCCCAGCCTGTGGCAGAAAGCACTGTGAACATGCAAGTCATTATTTTAAAACAGTATTTACATACTCTAAGCTAGGCAGCGGCAACATGATGCAGTGATTGAGATAAAACAAGTTCTTACAAAACATACTTTTTAGTAATAAGTAATCAAACTGTATCAAATGCAGACATTTTTGTAAGTGTCTCCACTATTCCAGATTCCAGCTGATAACTCCTTTACATTACATCTTAAAAAGAATAGATCTTTGCCACCATAAAGCTTTAAGCAGATCCACTGGAATTATTCAGCAGAAGAGGACAACATTATGCGGCAGGGTTGACTAAATTATGCAGCAAGAAAAGGTAAATTATGCGGCACAATGCGCCACATTTTGTGGTTAATATTACTTCATTATTTTGTCATTTTAACTCACGGTAACACTGTCAGGGGAAATATTTCACCTCATTAGTACCAGTGTAGCACCCAAATACAGCAGTAAGCAACCACAAGATTACCAGTCAATCTTTGCAAAGGGCCTTCCACTGCTCCGGAACACTTTGTCACGCTTTAAGTAACTTTTGTTCCGTTTGAGCTAGAATCAAGTTTTTTTTGTTGAAATCTGCAGAGTATGTAGCACATGCAATACACTGATAATTATGTGGAAAACGCTGCTGCAGAAACTCATAATTCCATGGTTTCTTTTTTAACTTTCTGCACTACCACCCGCACTTCAATTTCAGGCAGAGGCATCTCAAAGTCAGTATTAACCATTCAGGGGCAGTTTTTTTGTGAAAGCTGAGTCCATGGGGTGGCAGGTAGAAGGCCAGCAGGGTGCATTCAGATGCAGAGCCCTAATCCTCTCGACCCCTGGGGCCTCACAGTAATGGTCTAGGAGACAGAGGAAAGGAGCGAGATTCATAGATATTGTCAAACAGAAGGCCCAGAATAGGGAGCACTGTATGCGGACTCATTTTTATGTTTACAAATGGTCTGAGACCACTTCTTCAGCGAGATACCCCAAAGAAGGGGACAATATGAGTGTTTTTGTTTTTTTAAAAGGGACATTCATTAGTGAAGCTGGTACTGCTGCCAAGTGTGTAAGTGGCCACTGCTGGTTATCATAAAGGAGCAGATGCAGCAGGACTGGGGCCCATGGATTTTGGGGGGCCCACTGCATCACAATTATGACCGTCTACCTTTAAAAAAAGGGGCATCAGAGCTTATTGTCCTTTCAAGCATTAGGACAGAGGTGATGATCCATCATGGAGGGGAAGAGGTAAAAAAAGCAAAGGAGATAGCCTGCTACTCAGGACTGCAGTTATTATTAATGCAGCAGGTATAGTTGCATTGGGGTCAAACAGTGTGAGGGGCTCACAACACCCCAATTATGGGTAGCAGTTTGTTTGGGATATCTGTTTTTGTTTGATGCATTTGCTGTTTTATAAGTCTCCTATTTGGTGCAGTTCATAAGCTATAGAAAAAGTATTCCTGAAATCATCTTATAAGCCTCGCTTCCTGCACGCAGCCATGTCCCTCCCGCTCCCCCAATCCTGGTCATGAAGTTTTGGAGGGGGGCCTGACCTCAAAACATTTTGCTTAGGGGGGGCTCAGAGTTAAAAAGTTTGAAGACCTCTGCTCTATAGCCATGCATCATTTCCTGGATAGATGTCATTCTCACGTTTTCATTTTGTTTGCATCACGGCCATTTTGCATATTTTGTCTCCTGCTACTTGTCTAACATTTTATGCATTTAAAAAATGTTTAATGCTTGAATACTGGTTGCATTGTCCCCCCGGAGCTTTTGGTGTCAACACAACAAGTGTGGCACACCTGGGCATACACGTCATCAATTCAGTCATTGATTAAAAATTAAACATTAAAGTGCAGGTACTCTGACTCCCAGGATACCTGGCTGCAACGCAGAAGTGCAGATACGCTATCATTAAAAGTTTGCTAGTTAAAAATACGGAACTGTGCCTTTCAAATTCAAAAGTGCAGCTACCTAATAACTGTCCATTTAAAGCATGGATTTTCTTGTTAAGGGGCGGACCTCCCTAGTTTAATGAGTCAAAGCCCATTTCGCTCTCGTTTTATTGAAGAAATGCAAACGTCTGTCTGCCTGCTAAATCGCTAAAACATTCCCCCGGTCCGAAACAGAGAGGTCTGAATTGAATCATTCTAATATAAGGCGGATCTCATAATAAAGTTCCTGGCTTGGGAGCCGTGTGCTGACAGTACTCTACGTGCGCATGGGCTGCGGGACGATGACTTGTGAAATGCCTTTGGTTTCTAGGTCATTTCTTTAATTAGAGACCAGTTCAAAAGATGCTCGACCTCTGTGGTTTGTGGCTAGGTGCGAGGTGTGTGAGCCTGAAGGCCACCCTAAAAGAAAGGCTGGCAGCAAGATGAGCAACAGGGCGCGAGGCTTGCAGAACTGAGCCTCACTGTACTGACTGTACAGTATTCTGAGAACTGCTGCTATGAGATCCCCGCCCCTGCACACCTACTGGCTGTACATCCATGAAAATGAATGCGTCCGTCTGTAATGCAGCTGGTGCTCAAGTGAAGCACTCCGATACCTTCAGTTCGCGTTGGCGCTTAGTAAAATGACTTTAAAAAAAAAGAAAGAACAGCAGGAGTGGGAGGAGATAGGAAGCACAAGCAGAGGGAAGGGTAAAGCAGCACGAAGGAGCAAGAGGGCATGGAGACTGTAAGCCCAAAAAAACAAGCAGGAAGTGGGATAAGGGAGGGGGTGGCAAATGGTGAGCACTTTAGCGGCCGCTTTGATGTTCTCAGTGGCCGCGCGGCTCACTGAGAACATCAAAGCGCCCGCGAAAGAGATCAGGCAGGCTGACAAATGGTGCGCGCGCCCGGCGCACATGCACTGTATTTGGAGGCCTGAAAAGCACTAGTCTGCACTTCCAGATCCCCCTTTAACAAAAGCTCTCGCGAGAGCAGCGCTAAAGCGCTGGATCAGACGAGACCTGAAAATGGAACACATGTCCCTTCTTACCCTGCATTATCCACTAGTTTCTGGTGTCATAACTATCACAGGGTTTACTCCCTCTCTCGATGTGCCTCGAACTCAGTTCTCCATGCCTCCCAACTCTACCACTGACCCTCACAGTTCAGCTCCCCGAGCATCACAAATCTCAGCACCCAAGTATACATCTGGCCCAGGCGTCCAGGTGGACACGGGCCCCAGTGAGAACCATTTCATCTCTTCAGAAAAATGCATCAAGTCTCAGATATCCTACGTGCCAGCCGTCAGTGGGCTTCTCCCCCCCATCCTGAGTATAGCAAAGTCACTCCAGCCCAGCCAGAAGTACGTATGCTACTGGTAGTCACAGCACTTCAGTGAAGCCCAAGAAAATGTTGTTTTCTGTATCGTAACCGCTACAGGGACAATTGGTGTTTGGGATTTAACTTTAAACTTGGTCTGAGCATTTCAGCATAGATTACCTCCATGCTGTAAATATATTTTTGATACAGTTTACTAAATCAACGTTTACAAATTAACAGCCACAGTACTTTTGATATAGGTGGAGACACATCATTCAGTAAAGGCTATTAGGGAAACATGAAACTAAAAAGGATATGTCTTAGAAGCAGGTGGGGCAAATCTATCTTTGACTCGTACTAGCCATATCTGTCCCTGTGCAAGCTGTGCAGAGATAGCTCTCTTGCAAGAGTGACAGTGATAGCACTTTGGAAATAACAAAAGTCTGTCCTTGGAACATACCAAATGTGGCTGTGCCGAGTTAGCAGGTTACAGCACCCACTGTGGATGTCCACGGGACAGGAGTGAACACAGCGGAAAGGTTGCATTCCTTCCAGTACTCATCTTATTTCATGAATAATGGAAGGCTGGAAAAGTAAGTTAGCCTGGTCAGAATTGTAACTTGAGACAAGCAGCTCACAGGGAATGTCTACATCAAGTACTAAACATGGTGTCATGTTGTCTCATTGTAACACTGTGCAATGCGGAATGGTCAATGGGTCTTCGCTGCATCTGTCATTCCGCATAAAACGGACAGGCTTTCTGTGTGTGCGCCATAAGAGCACACCGGACAGACCATTTCTATTTCCTTGATGGATCTCACAGTTCCCTTTTGCCTCGGATACAAAGGGTGAGGGGGACATGCTTGACGGACCACCGGGTCTGTGCTCATAGCGCTGCTAAGCAGGTCAGGATTTGGGTATGCCTGTATGGATTGTAACAAAGACTAAAAGGGCCACAAGTCAGGGGGCATAGACATGATATGGTTACTAAAGGGAATCCTCCATTGCTCCCCTCAAAGGCACTCACCCTGCTTCCATGGCTTGCCAAGCCAGGACACGACCGTAGCCCCGGAAGGCAGAGGCTCGTCGATGCCCTCCCAGTAGACGCCGCCTTCACTGGTCTCTGCCACATTGGTGAAGACCGTGTTCTTCTGCATGGTCCTCATGGCATTGGGATTAGTCTTCATGGAGGTACCTGGCGCTACGCCAAAGAAGCCATTTTCAGGGTTGATGGCTCGGAGGCGCCCTGCAGAGGAGACAGAAACAAAGGGTTAGGGGGAGATGAAAGGGGGAGCCTCAGGGAAGGAAATGCAGATGTGTCGAACGAGTGAGTCGAGAGAGAGAAGTGAGAGGAGGTTTCACACATGAAGCTAGCAGAAGAGAGCCGCTTGTAGGAAGGATGGTCACCTTCAGCGTCAAACTTCATCCACGCAATGTCATCCCCAACACACTCCACTTTCCAGCCAGGCAGGGAGGGGCTCATCATGGCCAGGTTGGTTTTCCCGCAGGCACTGGGGAAAGCTGCTGCAATGTACTTCTTCCGTCCCTGCGGATTCGTGATTCCTAAAATCTGGAAGAAGTTGGTGAGAAAGACATTTATGAAAATATGAAGCCAATCCATCTTTCTATGCCCAGCTCTGCCAGTCATTCTTCACTTCGGTCTTACTCTGCAGTTTTACTCTGCTCACTAGCGCGTGATTAACCCATCATCGCTTAGCCTTGAGCATCCTATGACCATCTCCCATGCCTCCCTTCTCTGGCCCTTTTCCCCCTCTCACATTTTTGCTGTACTTACCAACATGTGCTCAGCCAGCCAGCCCTCATCTTTGGCAATGCGGGACGCAATGCGCAGTGCGAAGCATTTCTTGCCGAGCAGAGAGTTGCCGCCGTAACCGCTGCCAAAGGAGAAGATCTCCCTCCGATCTGGCACGTGGGCAATCAGGGTGCTCTCGGGATTACAAGGCCAGCCATTGGTAAGCGGTGCTTTGTGGGAGGCAAGGGGACCCATATGCATGAATGTCAAAAGTACAGTCTGACCAGGCTGAAAGAACGAAGCTTATGCCCACATGTCATGCCCTCATACCCCCATACTAGCGCTTGTTCACACTAAAGAAACTCCTCCCCAGCGATGCTGGTCAGTGGTGGAACTCTTCAAACTTGTCCCCTTGAACCCCCACTCTGGAGACACTCCAATACCAGTCGCAAGCAAATGTCTCCACCCAGCTATGGGATACAACTTATTCCACCCTCCAGCCATTCCCAACCAACCATTCAATACAACACTCCCATCGGCCACTCCACACCCTGTAATACTAAACAAGACACTCAAATACAATCCAAGTGACACAATACTCCACAGCCCCCACAGTCGTGTAACACTTCACACAGCCAGTTTCTTGATAATCCACTGCTCTCCCCAAAACTACACAACAAGCCACACTGCTTCTTCTGTCCATAATCAGGAAAAAACCCAACTCAACATATCAAGGAACACGCTACGTTGGACGGATGGGAGATACGCTACTACTTCTTAGTGAACCTCTGGCTCTCCGGAGATGGGAGATACGCTACCACTTCTTAGTGGACCTCTGGCTCTCCGGACTGGAGCTCCATCTCAGATGGCTATGAAGCTACTTAGTTACCTCGCAATGGCAGGGGTCGTCCCACGGAGTGTAGGCACTTCACAAACTCCTCATCCCCAAGAGTGGCCAGCACACGGGACCCCATCCGTGTCATTATTTTCATACTGGCAACGACGTATGGCGAGTCTGTGACCTGGACTCCGATCTTAGAGAGGGGAGATCCAATAGGACCCATGCTGTACGGAATCACATACATGGTGCGACCTATGGGGCAGACATGATACAATGCAAGGAGCATTACCATACATGGGGATAAGGTTATAATCAGGTAGATTGGAGACAGCGTTTCACTGGTGTGAGAAAAAGAAAGATTAAAAAGTAGGGTGTTATTAAAAATGGAAAGAAAACATAAGGGAGTCAGAGGTAAACTCGAGACAAAATAATCTCCCTGTGATCGACGGTCACAGATGTTCTTATTACAACGAATTTGTTCTAATTTCATAATTCGCTTGGAAAAAGCAAATGATATCATATGTAGTATGCAGCATTTAATGATAGGTTACTAGAGGCATCACTTTTAATCCACGAGCACCACTGGCACATGGCTTTTCCTGTCCTCCCTCAATAACAAAGTGAGATGATGGGCAGTATGTGGAGTGGTAAAAGGCTTTTGCCATTTTTCAGCTCAACGTGGATGGCACCAACTAATTCTATGCTTAAAGACTTTCCTGCAAAAATGGCAAAAGACCGTCAATGTTCAAGCTCGGCGTAGATGGCACTATGCTACTCTTATGCTTACAAACTCTGCTGGGAAAAAAGGCATTTGAGGCGAGTAGTTTGAGAGTGTTCCATATGAAGGAGCTGCACTCCACCTAAAACCTGGAACTACTCCGGGTTCCTATTGTGTGTGTGCATAATCCATGGGGCACTCCAAGCCTGTAAAATGGCTGGGTATGGATAAGATCAGAAAATGCGCCTTTTTTATAAATAAATACACAAAGGGAGTGGGTTAGAGAAGCATTGAAACAAGGGAGATGTATGTCGGTCAGAGAACATGTGTCAGGTAAACATGAAGAAGGAGCTACACAACAACAAACCCCTGTGGCTGTCCTTCTGCTTCAGCTTTTTATGTTAGAAAATGGGTGGACCTCGTATGTTGTTCTCCATTAGAGAGTGGTCAGAACTATACAATGGCGGCGCCCATAAAGCTTGCATCCTTTTCTTGATTTAAGCGCTCTGAATTGAAGGAGTGAAATGGCAGATCATACGCGTTACTGAGATACTACAGCAAGGGACTCTGGAATCCCACTGTCACCGTGATACTCCTTGGTGACTTGTGGTGCCTGGAGTACATGTAGTTCGGGTACTTCAGTGGTGTGTCCATATGTTATAGAGGTTAGTGCCTGTAGTTAGGATTAGGTAAGGGTTTCCGGTTAAAGGCATGTTTTGCTTTCTTAATGAATCTGACATCAGTCAACAAATCTGGGCTTAAATGTGTTCCACTTTGGTTCTTTATGACAAGCTGGGTGCAGATCTGTTTATTGAGGGCCAAAACTAAAACTGATATTTCGAATTTCAACTCCCCTAGGTACAGGTCACACGGATAAACAGAATTACACCAAACTTGCCATGCAAATGGAACTTTACTCAAGGGAGTAAGTGCATTTGTTTAGTGTGGTGTAAACCCGGTCAGTAGTTTGAGAAATTAGAATTTAAAAAGTGTTCCAGTCTAGACTTGAAGAGGTAAAATTTTAGCGATATCAATCATTAATTTACGAACCCTCCACGCATTCAGAAATCCATGGGCGGGGGGGGGGGGAAGAGAAGAGAGAGAAGAGAGAGAGAGAGAGAGAGAGAGAGAGAGAGAAAGGAGAGAGAGAGAAGAGAGAGAAGGAGAGAGAGAGAGAGAAGGAGAGAGAGAGAGAGAGAAGGAGAGAGAGAGAGAAGGAGAGAGAGAGAGAGAGAGAGAGAGAAGGAGAGAGAGAGAGAAGGAGAGAGAGAGAGAGAAGAGAGAGAAGGAGAGAGAGAGAGAGAGAGAGAGAGAAGAGAGAGAGAGAAAAGAGAGAGAGAGAGAGAGAGAGAGAGAGAGAGAGAGGGAGAGAGAGAAGAGAGAGAAGGAGAGAGAGAGAGAGAAGGAGAGAGAGAGAGAGAGAAGGAGAGAGAGAGAGAAGGAGAGAGAGAGAGAGAGAGAGAGAGAGAGAGAGAGAGAGTAAAAGAAGAAGAATAAAAAGAATTATTATTATTATTGTTATTGTGTTGTCGCTGCTATTACCCAACACGGAGCACCAAACAAAGAAAAAAGATACATACGGGAACAGGGTGAAGCTACCCTAAAGCACGTGAGGGCCCCCAAAGGAACCCCATCAAAAAAATGGATATATATATATATTTTTTTTTTAAACATGGTGAGACTCAGAAATCATGTGCTGGATTTGTGAATTCTAGAGCCTCCCAGAGTCCAAAGGTTTGCAAAATCCTCAAATGAAAAAAAGAAGAATGGATGATGCAGCTGGAGGTGCCACACGCGAGGTTTGGCACTCGGCCCTGCGGTCAACAATGATGCACAGGCTGGAGGCCGCGGTTGGCAGCCTGCAGTGGGTTGGCGAAGGAACTAGCAAACGGCCAGACCCTGATCCCAAGCCATGTCTGTGGCCAGTGCTACCCCCACCCCCCCAGAGGTACTGTCGAAGGCCCCCTGTGAAGCAGGAATTGGCTTCCCATAGTGGGTTTGGCCACATGCCAGGCCTTAGCCCTATGTGCCAGCCCTCACTGGGCAGGGCGTCTGCAGCAGGGACTGGCTGTCAATAGAAGATTGGGGGCAAGGAGCAGTTTCAGACGATTTCAAAAAACTGAAATTCACTGAAAAACCAAAGGTTAAAAAAGTAAAGCTATGGTTACCAGTGCATAATTTTGTAAGTTAGTTCACCTAACCATAACTGGCCATTTTCAGTAATTTGTGTTTGGGTTTTAGAATCATAACTGCACTTTAAATGTGATTTTTTCAATGAATTTCAGAGGTGTTTTTTAAAACACATTTTAAGGTCGTATTACCAAGGCTAACTATAACTTGAATTTAACCTTTCGCTGTTTTCCACTCAATATATATATATTATCCTCTAAACAAATTGGTGTTAGAAGGAAGTTAAGGTTGACTAATATTTCAAAAAGTGGCTATACCATAAAACAAATGTGGTCTGAAACTCACAGGTTGAGATGGTGCTTCCACCTGGCGATCCAACTGACCCTGCGCTAAGTCAACAGCACGAGTGAAAAATGATTTTGCCCCCCCCACCCCCCTTTGAAACTTCTGAATTTTGTGACTAATCTGCATGAAAGTCGTCACGCACTTAGATGTATTCTAAATTATTGTCATTGCCAACTTTGGTAGAGATTAGTCAAAAGGGGAAAGTTATTAAGGATTCAAACATCCATTTTCCAATGGCGTGAGATAGAAAGAAAGTCATTAAAACAAGGGGTAAGAGAAAGAGTGTTAGAATAAGGGATGGAGAGGGCATTCTAATAGGGGAAGGATTGAAAGAGCACTTTTAGAATGAGGGAAGGGAAACTTGCAACCAAAAATAGACAGCTGTCAGAAAGCAGGGGGAAAAAAGTAGGTTCCTCTCACATCCAACTTACCCTTCATGCACCCTGGGAACCGTGCACCAGCCGCCCGCTCAAAGTCCTCAGGAGACATCCAGTTGCCCAGCTGACCCTTGGCACCACCAACAGGAATGGGCACAGTGTCCCGCTGATTTTCGGTCACAATCACAGTCTTTGATTCCACTCGTGCCACATCCTTAGGATCCGTCCTGGTCAGCCAGCTACAAGAAGAGCAACAATGCCGGCATGATTAATATAAAAGATACGCCCCAAATAATGACTTTAACCCCAATAGAAATGAAGAACAGTGGACGTGGTGTGTCGGCTACCAGAAGAGCAGTTTACTTATGTGTTACAAGGGTAGGTGTCCAGATAGGCTCTGAATGGCCACCTTAAAGAGGACTACTCAATCCTGATTGGCTGGCCACAACCTGAGCAATAAGCTATGGCAGCCATTACAGGACTCTGGAACATGGTCCCTGCATCCTGAAAACAAATGAAAAAACATATAAGAGGCAGGCAGGGTGAGTTCAACCGGACACCAATAGGCATGTGGGGGAGGGACTCTCCAAAGAGTCCCCTTCCCCATGACTGGCTGGCCACAACCTGAGCAATAAGCTATGGCAGCCAATACAGGACTCTGGAACATGGTCCCTGCATCCTGAAAACAAATGAAAAAACATATAAGAGGCAGGCAGGGTGAGTTCAACCTGGCACCAATAGGCATGTGGGGGAGGGACTCTCCAAAGAGGCCCCTTCCCCATGACTGGCTGGCCACAACCTGAGCAATAAGCTATGGCAGCCAATACAGGACTCTGGAACATGGTCCCTGCATCCTGAAAACAAATGAAAAAACATATAAGAGGCAGGCAGGGTGAGTTCAGCCGGACACCAATAGGCATGTGGGGGAGGGACTCTCCAAAGAGGCCCCTTCCCTATGACTGGCTAGCCACAACCTGAGCAATAAGCTATGGCAGCCATTACAGGACTCTGGAACATGGTCCCTGCATCCTGAAAACAAATGAAAAAACATATAAGAGGCAGGCAGGGTGAGTTCAACCTGACACCAATAGGCATGTGGGGGAGGGACTCTCCAAAGAGGCCCCTTCCCCATGACTGGCTGGCCACAACCTGAGCAATAAGCTATGGCAGCCATTACAGGACTCTGGAACATGGTCCCTGCATCCTGAAAACAAATGAAAAAACATATAAGAGGCAGGCAGGGTGAGTTCAACCTGACACCAATAGGCATGTGGGGGAGGGACTCTCCAAAGAGGCCCCTTCCCTATGACTGGCTGGCCACAACCTGAGCAATAAGCTATGGCAGCCATTACAGGACTCTGGAACATGGTCCCTGCATCCTGAAAACAAATGAAAAAACATATAAGAGGCAGGCAGGGTGAGTTCAACCTGACACCAATAGGCATGTGGGGGAGGGACTCTCCAAAGAGGCCCCTTCCCTATGACTGGCTGGCCACAACCTGAGCAATAAGCTATGGCAGCCATTACAGGACTCTGGAACATGGTCCCTGCATCCTGAAAACAAATGAAAAAACATATAAGAGGCAGGCAGGGTGAGTTCAACCTGACACCAATAGGCATGTGGGGGAGGGACTCTCCAAAGAGGCCCCTTCCCTATGACTGGCTGGCCACAACATGAGCAATAAGCTATGGCAGCCATTACAGGACTCTGGAACATGGTCCCTGCATCCTGAAAACAAATGAAAAAACATATAAGAGGCAGGCAGGGTGAGTTCAACCGGACACCAATAGGCATGTGGGGGAGGGACTCTCCAGAGAGGCCCCTTCCCCATGACTGGCTAGCCACAACATGGACAGTCATTATAGATGATGTGGGCATGTTCCCTTTTGAAATGCATTGTAGTAAATGCCAGGTTTTGAGGGTCATAAAAAGGAGCACATATAAAGGGCGATAACGGCTTTTAGTTCGAATATAAATCTGTTGAGTGTACCATACTCATTGTAAGATTTGTGGTGTGTTCTACAGTGATGTTATCATGAGAAAAACGCTGACCTTCTGCTGAGATTTGATGAACCATGTTTGAAAAAAAAAGTGTTTTCTCTTATGATTTTCTCATAGAGATTATGGAAGGTGCTCCAGGAGGCAACACTTTTTCTATATTCACACTATCTTCCTTAGCCATCGGAGTACAAAGTTTGATGTTCGGAGTAAAACATATACTTTCAGCAGCAGCCTGTCAGTTCTCTCCCCTGCGTTCTGCGAATCTTTCCAAGGGGTTCTATTGAACAACTAGAGCAGTAACATTTCTATGTATGACAAAACCATAGCACACTTTAAGCCATCTTCAAGGAATTCAAGCTGGAAAACCTAAAGAATTTCCTTTAAAAATTAACAAAATTATGGGGTGTTCTTTTTGTCATAGAAATGATGGCTACAGTGCTAGAAAGCTAAAATGAGGAAAGGACAGATTTTCTAGGAGTTCTCAAAGGTTCCGTATCTATTTCAGTAAAATATTCGGACGCGCAGACTGGAGCATGCTATTTCAACACAAGTCTGTCAGTAAACTCTGTTGTGGTCAACTGCAGCTTTACCACAAAGTTTAAATGAGCAACAAGAGTGCTAACATTCTGTATTTAGGATAAAAGTGTGGCACACCTGAGCTCCATCTTGATGGAATCAAAACTAGAGAATACAGCAGTAAATTTTAAAAAAAAGTTTTTTTGTTATAGTAATTATGGTCAGTGCTCTAGACAGCTAAAATTAGATCACAATCTCTGTGTGGTCTTAAATATCTTCCTCGTCCATTTTAGTAAAACATTCTGACATGCAGAGTGAAACATGCACTTCCAACACCAGCAGCAGTGTGTCAGTTAACTCCAGTGGCGGCTGGTGAAGTTTGAGAGTGGCGAGGCTGGACTGCACACGGGAGGGGAAGGGATGAGGGGGAGGCAGCTTTGGGGTTCACTTTAGGGGGGTCAGCATTTTTTGGGAGGCCGGGCGCCATTCCCCATGCAAATCTTTTCAATTAATTGCATTTCTCACTCTTTCATCTGCATAGCCAGCAAAGTATGTGGCTAACCGAACAATTATGGGGCACCATATTTCTTAAATTTGCATTGCGGAGTTCATTTTGTGCGATTTAAAACTGTAAGCCACACAGAAAAATAAAGGTTAAAATGCATTAAGTGATTAAGAAAACTTGAATGCAATATGGTATAATATCGGTACATGTAGAGAATTAATAGTTACGTTTCCTTGCCAGCAGGAACACCGAAAACACTTGGCTGCTTCTCTTAAATCGCATTTATAGAGACTGTGTGGTGTGTGATGGAAATCATGTGCAACTTCTGTCCTGCAACAAATTCATTTATTGAGAGATGCTGTGGCGGGGCTGCAGACCGGCGCAGACTTCATAAACAGTGTGCCCCTATGTGGAGGAGCCTACATCATACACTTAATTTCTCTGGCATACTGATACAGCGATTGGCAATGAAATCTTAGACCACTGCACTGGATTAATATTAGGCGAGTCGTACTTGCAGGGACGAATTGATCATTATTAGACTTAAAGTTAGAATCAAATTTAACAGAGTCCGAGCATCAAAAATAAAATGAGGGTCATCTGGGAGCTGCAGTGTCTGCTGGTATCCCTGGGCTCTGCATGATCTCGGTGTCTGGACGGAGTCTATTTGTGGTGGCAGCCGGGCGAGGATAGACCGCGCACCCTCAGAGCAGAAGCCACATGAATTTTCTGTAGCACAGGAGATGATGCGGGTAGTTTTCCTCATAGCCAAAAACGGACACTCATGAGTCCAGCGGGCACGGTAGACAACAGAGCCGTCGTATTGTGTGTCATTAAGCATATGGCTCGCGTGAACACCTTTACCGCATACAATGCCCTGCCGCATTGCCCAACAACTGCTCTTGAATAGGAGCTGATTTGCAGCCAGTGTCATCTCGGTGCGAGGCAGAGGCCCCCCTGACCTCCCACCTCCACTGCCTCGTCTTTTACGGAGAGGGCGGCAGAGGGTTTGCACCTCGCAGTCCATGAGCTCATTTCATTACAGCTGAAAACAAATACTGGGAGAGTTCGTCTAGCAAGTCATTCGCTCAATAAAGACTCTAGAGTAACACATTGCGCAATAAACAGACCACACCGTGTCTTTAGCGTAAAAGGCCATTTATTAGGACCAGGCTGCACAACATTAACAATACCAAAACATTATATGAATAAACTTTCCCCCAACACTCTACCATCCTTCACTCCTTTCACCCACTCCACACTCCCCTTTTGTACCACTCCATGCCCCTTCCGTTCCTCACCATTCCACAAACCTCCTTGCATCCTCCCGGCTCTCCTCGGCCATTTCACTCACGCCTCCAATACCCCCACCTCGTTCACTCTTCCCCCCCCCCGAGGGATGGGTGTGCCCGCTAATGACTCCCCCCACCCCTCCAAAGTACCGCCACCCCGCAGCCTGTCCTAAACTGGCACGCTGTAGCCAACCCTGTAAACCCAACCCTCAACTGCAGGGCGGGTGGGTGGCCTTTTCTAAACCCTCCCGATGGTGCCGAGCGCAGGAAGAGGAAGTCGCCTTCCTCCCCTGCGCTCATATACCCACCCCCTAACTCCACCCCTTGACCCTACCTGGTCCTACCCTCGCGCGAATGACCCCGGGGGAAGACTAGTCTGCGACTCTGCTTCCCCCGGGGCCCGGCATCGCGCAATAAACAGACCACACCGTGTCTTTAGCGTAAAAGGCCATTTATTAGGACCAGGCTGCACAACATTAACAATACCAAAACATTATATGAATAAACTTTCCCCCAACACTCTACCATCCTTCACTCCTTTCACCCACTCCACACTCCCCTTTTGTACCACTCCATGCCCCTTCCGTTCCTCACCATTCCACAAACCTCCTTGCATCCTCCCGGCTCTCCTCGGCCATTTCACTCACGCCTCCAATACCCCCACCTCGTTCACTCTTCCCCCCCCCCGAGGGATGGGTGTGCCCGCTAATGACTCCCCCCACCCCTCCAAAGTACCGCCAACCAGGTAGCCCCCTGTAGGGCGGGTACCTGCCCCACCCCCTAGGCCAGGACCCCTCACACATCCCTGCGACACCAGATTGCCTCATTCCAGAGCTTGCTGACCACATCCCTCATTTCCATCATATAATAGGCGTTCCCCAATCGAGACAGATGCACCCCGTCATCCCTAAATAGCAGTGGTTCCTCCAGTCGTAGTCCCGGGTGACTGATCACCTTGACGTCCTTCTCCCCACAAAAAACGCGCATTGCTCTGTTCAATTTTCGACGCGCTTTCTCAATTGCCCCATGCTTAACAGCTCCCCTCCAGATCCTCCTCGGAACAAACTCTGTCCATGCAATGCAAGCCCCCGCCAGTCTGTGCTTAAGTACTTCCAAGTCTCTCTGCATCAGCTGTAAGAGCGCCAAACCCGACAGCCGAACCAAGTCATTTTCCCCCAAGTGTATAATCAACAGATCCGGGCAACCCTTCTGTGGGACCATCTTCGCGAGCCAGGGCAGTAGTGCCCCCCATCGCATTCCCCCTTTACCCCACCAGTGCACTTCGTGAAGTTGTCCTCTGAGTCCCAGGTTACGGCCGTACACCTGTTGCTCCGCATATTTCGACGCCCAGTGCACAAAAGAATGCCCCACGATCCATGTGACCGTCTTGGCCCCAGGGCCTCCCACGCAACCTAAGAGAGAAACAGAGGTGAGAGACGCACCAAGAATGCCAAACCCCGCTCCATCCAACCCCCCACACCCAGCACCCCGCCCCGTCACTTTCGCACGTAACGCTCACAACACCTTGACCTCCACCTCCCAATCTGTCGGATCCTATCCCAGGACCACCCCAGCCGAGCAGCCGCTGTCGCCGCCCCAATCCGGAAGGAGTGAGTTCCAAAACCCGCCGGCTCCAAACCCACACGCACCAACGCCATGCGCAACACCGCCAACAACTGGCCAGCCGTCACTCGTGCCCCAGACATGTGACAAAATATTTCCCCTACCCCAAGCTGCCGCACCCTCACAAAAGCCTGCCACTCAGCCACCGGGCACACACCCCCTCCCTGATTCTCATTCAGCCAAACCCACTTACCCCGGCCCAACTGGTCTGTCTTCGACCGACCGAGCCAAATCCCCAGGCGCCCCGCATCCAATCTGACGTCCTCATACCTCTGCCCCTCCCCAGCCCGCGTGCCCAGCAACTCAGACACCCGGAATGCCCCAAAAAACATCCAGACCATGCACAAGCGAAAAACCCGAACCTCAAACTCATCATAGCAACAGAGCGGCAACGCCGCAACCAACCGAACCAACACCTCAAACGTTATGGCCTCCCGCGGCACAGAGCCCCCAACCCGCTCCCTACCCCAACCCCGCAACACCCTACTAACAATCACACCTTTCGTAGGGTCAAAACCAAAAAACAGACAGCAATAAAAGGACACCCCTGCCAGCTTTCCTGAAATGGTTGCCGCCGACAACCCCTTATCCATACAGTGCAGCACAAACTGTAACACTCCACGCTCCACCCCCACCTGTCCCCCAGCCTCAGAAACCCCGCTCCAACCCATAAAGGCGACAAACTCTGCCCACGCCCGTCTGTAGGTCCGCCTGGTGGTAACAGCAACAGAATTTTCCACTAGGTCAACCACCCTCACTCCCCTAGGGCCCAAATGCCATCCGGCAGCCCCGTCTTGCACAGATCCGCTCCAGGTGCCAGTCGCCGGAATCGCTGCCACTGCGAACGAGACAAAGCATCCGCAATGTCATTATTCGCCCCTGGCACATGCTTGGCTCGAAAAGTCACATTCAGCCGCAAACACTTCAGCATGAAACTCCTCAACAAGCGCAACACCCTCAGGTCCCTTGCCCTCTGCCGGTTGACCAACTCGACCACCGTCATGTTGTCCACATGGAACAACACCGCCCTGTTTTGAAACTCAGAACCCCACACTTCCAGTGCCACCAACAAAGGAAAGAATTCCAAAAAGGCAATGCTCCTCCCCTGCTTCCTCCAGTGTTCCGGCCAGGTCTCTGCACACCACCTCCCGTCCCAGAAAATGCCAAAGCCATCCGCCCCAGCTGCATCCGAGTAAATTTGGATTTGCCAAACCGTGTTTTCCTCCACAAAGTCCAATGAGACCCCATTGAAATCCATCAAGAACAGCAACCACGTCCGCAGATCCGCCCTCACTCCCATGGAGATCCTGACCCTGTGGTGTGGAAGCACTGCCCCCGACATGGCCATGCCGAGCCGTCGGCAGAACGTCCGCCCCGCCCTGACTACCCGGCACGCAAAGTTCAAGAACCCCAGCAGCCTCTGG
The DNA here is from genome assembly GCF_964204655.1 of Triturus cristatus. NCBI lineage: Eukaryota > Metazoa > Chordata > Amphibia > Caudata > Salamandridae > Triturus > Triturus cristatus. Next base: position 1,575,884 of record NW_028187305.1, read on the forward strand.
ACCGCCCGCAGCGCAATCCGTTTCTCACCAATCGCCCACTGGAGGCACTCCTGAATTTCCTCTACCTTCGCGGCCGGGAGCCTCGCTGTCCATTGTATGGAATCCAGCTCAATGCCCAAGAATGTCAAAACGCAAGCCGGCCCACTCGTCTTTTCGGGCGCCAACGGAACCCCAAATCCCTCCGCCAACTCCTGGAACCCTGACAGAGCCCTGCCACAGTCCCCCGAACCTGCCTTCCCCAGAAAGAGGAAATCATCCAGATAGTGCGTGACATCCCGGTGCCCAGTTCGCTGCGTGAAGGCCCACTGCAGGAAGGTGCTAAACATCTCGAACAAGGCGCAAGAAATCGCACACCCCATGGGCAAGACTTTGTCCATGAAGATGGCCCCCCCGAACTGCATCCCGAGGAGCGCAAAATCCGCCGGGTGAATAGGCAGCAAGCGGAAAGCCGACTTCACGTCACATTTCGCCAATTCCGCCCCCGGCCCACACACCCGCACAAGGCGGATCGCATCGTCCACCGACGCATACAGCACCCGGGAATCCTCCTCCGCGATGAAGTCGTTCACTGACTGCCCCTCTGGCCACGATAGGTGATGAATCATCCGAAACTCACCCTCCTCCTTTTTGGGCACCACCCCCAGTGGAGAAACGATCAAATCCTCCATCGGCCAGTCATAAAAGGGGCCCGCAATCCTCCCTTCCTCCACCTCCTTCAAGAGTTTAGCCGCCACCACCCCCGGCAATTCCTTCGCTGACTTGAGGTTGTCGGCCCATCTCCGTGATCTGGGACCTTGATACCCGACCCGAAAACCATCCGTAAAGCCCCACTGAATCTTTAAGGCGGCCTCCCTGTCCGGGTAGAGGGAGAGCCATGGGGCCATCTCCTCCACCCTAACCGGTGTAGGGGCCCTTCTGTCCAGGCTGCCCCTTCCCCTTGGCATTCCGCCATTGTTCGGAAGGAGTGGTGAGTGTAAGGCATTGCGTAAGGGGGTGCTTCCCCCCGCACTTAGAGCACTCGTGCTTGAACTTGCACGGGTACCTGGAACAATACCCCCTATTGTAACTCCAACAGGCCCCGGTATTGTAAGTGCCGGGCTTGCTAGACTGTCCGGCCCCACCTGTGGGTGCTGTGGTCCCCCCCGCCCCAGTATGGGCGGGACGCGACTGAAAAGACCGATACGAGACCGGCAAACCACTCGCCGTGTGAGTTGATGCGGATGAATGCGTAGACGCCATCCATTGCATCCACAATTCCTGGTCCACCTCACCCCAGTGCTTCTCGGGGTTCGCACTGACCCGCGCCCTGAACTCCTCATCGTAACTCAACCACGCGAAACCCCCAAACTGCATCTGAGCCTTCCTGATGATATCCATGTATTTCAGCAATGCGATTGCCCTATCGGGATGTTTCTCGCAATAGATACTCGCGTAAATGAGAAAGGCAGAGGTCCAATTCTCCATATTCACCGGCACCCGCGGCCGCCTAGTCAGCTCCCACTCTTCCTCCTTGGAGCCCTCTTTGGCCTGCACCTCCCTATGCAATAATTTAAATACGTCCACGTACTCATGCTTCCAGATCTTCCCCTTTATTTTGTCGGACAAGTGCGACCCCAACGGCATAGCCAGGCCCATGTAGGGCAGTTTTTTGGGGAGCTTACTCCCCGACGCCTCCTCCTTACCCCCATCCTTCTCTGTCTGCACCCCCGCCGACGCCACCGCCTTGCCCCCAACCGCTTTGTCCTCACTCGGGAGCCCACCCTTGGGAGCCTCCACCACCTCCCGCACAGAGCCGTCTCCCACCCCAACCGACCTACAAGCCTTCTTTCTTCCCCCATTGGGACCCCCGTCCCACACCGACCACCAAACCCGCTCACCTGTCAAAGTCGGCTGTCGCTCGCTGAGCCGTCCTCCGGAGGGGGTCGCCCGCCGCGTCTCTACCGTCTCCTTGTCCGCCGATCTCCGGGGGACCTGTAACACACCAACCTCTCTGTTGTCCTTGCCAGCGCCCGTCTCGTCACAGTCATCCCGCACTTCCCGTCCTCCAGCTCATCACTTTCTGCCTCATAATCCAACTCCACATCTGCCTCCACACCGCCAGGCACCCACAACACCTCTCTCGCCGCTCTCTTCACACCCTTGCCATTCAGTTCACCAGACATGCGTGACCCCTTCCCCCCCGCTGCCACTGCCCGTTCCCGCGCTGGAGGGATGGCCGCCGCGGACCGCCCTACTGCTTCTTGACGGCGGTAAGGGGCCGTCTTGCGCCCCACCGTACTCCCCTTAACTCTGCCGACAGCCGCCGGCTTGGATCCCCCCCGCCCCCCAGGTCGCTCAAACCTGGGCGGGCCCCGGCACCATCGGGCCTCAAAGCCGTCCTGGCCGTCCCTGCCTGCGTCCGCGGACCCCTGACAGCCCCCCCCACCCGCCCCCTCGCCCTCTCCGCCCTCCCCCGCTCCTCCTGCTCCGCCCACCGCTCCTCCTCCGACGTGGGCGACGGGGGCCCCTCCGCCTCGGCCTCCCACACCGCCCCCACCCACCTCTCCTGCTCTGCCCGCCGTGCCTCCTCAGCTTGCGCCCAAAGGCGCTGTTCCCGCAGCCTGTCCTCCCAAGTCCACGCGCACCAACCCGGAAGCCGTGGGGGGGGGCGGGTACCCAAAGACCCCCCCTCCAAAATCCCCGAAGCAGGCTGACCAAGCCCCACCGGTGGCACGACCCCTCCGGGCGGAACCTCGGGGACCCCCCCTCCCGGCCGCCCCGCGCCGCCAGCCGACACACCAGGGGTCGAGGCCCGAGACCCCCCCGAAACAAATCCAGGGGCCCCTCAGCTTCCAAAGCCCCCCCCACTCCCTCTACACCAGCCAGAACGTCCACCGCCTCGCCCGCGGGCCCCAGCCCCCCAGCCCCCACCCCCACCACAACCTCCGCCACCTCGCCCCCCCCAGCCGCCACGAGCTCGTCCCCCGGCCCCCCCACTCCCCCACCCGCCCCACCCTCCACATCGCCGGCCCGCCCGGCCGCAGCCGCAATCACCGGGGGCCGCACCTCCGCGGCAAACGTCGACGCCACGCCCCCGTCCGCCTCGTGGGCCCGGAACGACAATTGAGGGAAACGAAGACGCGGAGGCAGGCTCCTGCGCCGTCCTCCGTGCGCCTGGCTAGCTCGGCCCGCACCCCGCCCCCTCCCCCGCAGACCCGAGAGACACAGAGGTGGCGGCAGCGGCGGCTCCTCCTGACACGCCAGTACCGCCGCCGCCACCCCCGCCGAGGCTGCCCGCGGAACCCTCTCATAGCCCACCCACGCCTCTCCCAGCACCCCGGGCCGCAGAAGATCCTCCCTCCCGGCCCGCCCCAGAACCAACAACGCCCGCCTCACCTCCTCAGAGGTCGCCGCACCGTTGCCTCCGTCACGCTCCATAACCGCGATGTCCACCGCACCCAGAAACCGCTGACACCACGAAAAACTCTTCCCAGGCCTAGCCCTACACTACTCTACACACACTCCCCTTTTCTAAACCCTCCCGATGGTGCAGAGCGCAGGAAGAGGAAGTCGCCTTCCTCCCCTGCGCTCATATACCCACCCCCTAACTCCACCCCTTGACCCTACCTGGTCCTACCCTCGCGCGAATGACCCCGGGGGAAGACTAGTCTGCGACTCTGCTTTCCCCGGGGCCCGGCATTCAGAGCAACATGATTTGTGCTATTGCTGTACTGAATTACAGTGAATCTAGCGCACCAGTGCTTGGACCAATACGTTCCCAGTTGTGTAGTATAAAGCGCTCCACATAGAGTGAGTTAAGATCCTTTGCCCCTATTCCAACTTTGCTTTACATAATCCTTCATGACTTTTCCTCTTCACTCGTTTTCAGAGGTGCAGGGTGGTGAATTAATTTGGGGTGTTTTCTGACAGGTGCTGGCGTGCTCTGCTCAATGTGCAAACAGGGTTGTTTCTTGAAAGGCCATTGCCTCTGAAAGGGCGCAGTGTTTTTCCGTGACCTAGAGAGGTGGTGTGCTAGCTCAGTAGGTTAATGCTCTTACGGCAGGCCTGTGAGATTCTTCAAATGCAGCATGGCTGACTCAACCTTTCATCCACCCAGTGTCAACAAAAAGAGTACGATTAATTATTGTAACCGTAACACCTTTTTTCCAAAGATTTGAGGCCCTGTTTAGATAGACCTGGATGAGAGATTGGGTATTTTTATTGTTCGTAGCACAAAACGGAAAACTGGATTAATTCAAGTTGACATTAACCCAAAAAGAACAACTTGAAGAAAATGAAGAAAATACTCGCTAAGCTTTTTTTTTTTTTTTTTTTTTTAAGCTTACCCCTCTTTGTGCCATGGCCCACGAGCAAAGTTGGGGGTGCACTAGGGAACCATCGGGGCCTTCAATTGTCGGGGAAGCTCAAGCTTCTAGGCGAGGCTGACACGAACCTGCAGTGCGCACCACCTTTTCTGCTCCTCAGCTCCTGGCCACCAGTGCAGGCCCAGTAACATAGAGACACTGAAGCTGGAGCTCAAAACATGGTGTCTGCATTAGGCCCGATTCTAGAGGGTGGGCACCCAAACATGAGCCTGGCCCACCAAACATGAGCCTTGGCCTTCACAGTGAATCTGCCACCCATGTACAACAATAAAAAATGTTTAGATAAATGGTGATTTATGATCCTGCTGGAGAGCAATCATTTGTCTGTTTGTAGTTTTTAAATGCAGATAAACTGAATTTTATGTGGATAGCTCAGTGGGTTAGTGCCTTTGTCACAGAGATCCCTGTGTTACTCGCAGTTCAGAAGTTGCAATCCTAACATAGAGCTGCATACAAACTTTGGCTTTTTTGTGTTGTGATATAGTTAGAACGTCCACCGTCTTTCATTATTCTAATGCTTCTAAAAAGAGTTTGGGCAGTTATACATTTTTATCAGTAAGGTCAACCCCCAACCACTGGAGGACTCTTTAAATCCTGAGTTTGTTCTTCTCCAGACCAAATCTTCGTAAAATGTATTGCCCACCAGCATGGATGACGCGATTCCTACACTTGTAATCCTCATTGCCTTATGTGACAGTCCCAGTAGAATTACTTATTTTCTCTGTAGAACGTGTGCGTGATGTAAAGTACTGTGACACCCTACACTGATATGAGTAGCGCTATACAACAAATGAAATGCATATGAGAAAGGGGCAACGGAGAGATGAGGGGCACTGGTGGAGGGTGGTAGTGAGGGAATCCGAGGAGGAGTTCATGGGGTGGGGGAGGAGCTATGGAGAGATGAGGGGCACTAGTGGAGGATGGCAGTGAGGGACTCCGAGGAGGAGGTCATGGGGAGGGTGGGGGAGGGGCTATGGAGAGATGAGAGGCACCGGTAGAGGGTGGTAGTGAGGGAGTCTGAGGAGGAGGTCATGAGGGGGAGGGGCTACAGAGAGATGAGGGGCACTGTTGGAGGGTCGCAGTTAGGGAATCCGAGGAGGAGGTCAATAGGGGGGGCCATGGAGGGATGAGGGGCACTGTTGGAAGGTGGTAGTAAAGGTATCTACCGAGAAAGAGGTTATTTGTGCGGCTCCAAAAATTTGTTTCGCATCAGCACTAAAGCCGGCCCTGACATGGCCTTTCTGTTTTTGGTTAATTAATTAACAGTCGGGTCATTAGGGCTATTGTGGAACATACTTTAAAGTACATGTTAATTACATTTACTGCTATATTCAAAGTTTTAAGTTTGAAGGTGATTTTACTAGTGTTTTTTCCCAGGAAGAATGAAATTGGAACCGGATGGTGGCTGATATGGGGCTGGGGCCCAAGGTCAGCTGTGAGATAAGGTGCACTGGAGAGGAGTAGTGGATAATCAAGCCTGAAAGGGAGTGTGTTGCGGAGTCTGGGGTCAGGTGGAGGTAGCAATGAAGAGGGATCCTCCATGAAGGCTCGCACAGAGGGAGCCTGTAAGGGAGTGCGTTGCAGAGTCTGGGGTCAGGTGGAGGTAGTAATGAAGAGGGATTCTCACTGAAGGCTCGCACAGAGGGAGCCTGTAAGGGAGTGTGCTGCAGAGTCAGGGGTCAGGTGGAGGTAGTAATAAAGAGGGATTCTCCCTGAAGGCTCGCACAGAGGGAGCCTGCAAGGGAGTGCGCTGCAGAGTCTGGGGTCAGGTGGAGGTAGTAATGAAGAGGGTTTCTCCCTGAAGGATCGCACAGAGGGGGCCCGAGAAGTGTCACTTGCCTGATACTTCCACCTCAGAAACCTCCTCTTCCCATCAAAGGGACATTAAATGGGAAAAAAAACTGTTTTTGAGAGTGATAACATTGAGAAAGATTTGGAAAAGAGTACGTTTTACTAGGCCTTGTAAGACTAAGAAGAGATAAAGGAGGGCTTGTAAGCAGGCCTGGCTAGACATATAAGAGACAAATCAGGCCCGCAGTGGCAAACCCGAATACACCCTTGTCCCACCCAAATAAAAATTCCTGGAGCCGGGCCTGGTCTGCATAATCCTGCTGTTCACAGCCGCACGGGAAGCATACAACTCGAGTCTGCGCGGTGAGTGATGACAAACTGCGCAGACTCGATTTTTGAGCAACCCGCCTCCCTGCAGCCTCTACCCCACCCTTTCCCAACTCATCACAGGGTGAGACCCACCCCCAATGACGAGTTGGAAAAGGGTGGGGTGACCATCCTCTCCACTCCTTGACGGACGTGTAGCCCCAGTGTTACAGGGCTTTAGTCTAAAACGTCGGGGCTATTTTTACCCCCAAGTTATCAGGGGGTGCAGACTGGTCCTTTAGGCACTTTCTTTGCCGAGCTGATGACCTCACAAGCCTCAGGGCTGTGAGCTCCTCAGCCCGGCAAAAACTATAGACTCTGGGCCCACCCACAGACAGCAGATTAAGGGAATGCATCGGTGTAACTTGACAGTGACAACACAGTGCCAGAATCTAATCGCAGCAACAAAAGTCTCATCCGAATCGGACTCAAGAAATTTGCGTTTGTACAATTTTTTCGTTAAAACCCCCCCCCCAAAAAACGGATGTAAAGTTAGTCATTGTAAATTTGTTATTTTTATTTCTTTTTTGAACATTCCTTGCTTGCGGTGTTTGATATTGTGTTCCTCTTGCCTGCTGTGTTTGATTCTCTGTCCTGCTAGTTTTGTACGTTCTATTTTGTAACATTTCTCTCATGTTACGTAACTGGTTCTATTGTACAGCGCTCTGACACCTTCGGGTAAAGTCCGCGCTTTATAAAAATGCATAAATAAATAAAGTGTGTATTTTAACTTTGACAATGGCCGACCCTGGGGGATTAAAGTAAAGGGGCGGAGCCCCGACGCCCTGGTTTAGAAACCGCCACTGGTGAACTCCCAAGTAATCAACTGCAGCATCACTACAGGGGTCTAATGAACAACTAGAGTGCTAGCAATTTGCATTCAAGGCAAAAGAGGTACGCCTGAACACCATTCTGTTGAACTATGAGCTGCTGGATTTACAGCCTTTCATTAAGAGCAGTCTGAAGTAAATCAGCATTGAACTGTTAATGCAGGCATGGAACCTGAGAGTTAAAAATGTGAGAAGAGGTCTGCGCCATAGTAATTTAATCCACGATGTATTTTTAAAGGGCTAAATGTCGGTAATAAGAGATATCTGCATAAATAGAGCATCCAATATCCGTGTGTCTACTCAGCCTCCTGATCTTCTCAGTTGCTTAACAGGTCCCTAATGTATATTAACTTTGTGACTATGGTCTTATCCCTGCTGTCACCAGTGATGTAATTTGACAAATCATCAGCGACGTAATATGTGAGGTCATAAGCAGGGCGCAATTTAGAGTTAGCTCAGTAAACGGTAACTGGTGAATTTCCAGGATATTAAGTGGGCCTTCTCGCGGTGCCCGTGAGAATAAAAAGGAGCCTTTTCATGGTATCTGGGAGAAAGGGAACTTTTCACAGTGCCCAGGTATGAAGAGTACGCATTCCCACAGTATCCTGAAGGACGCGGACCTTCTCATAGGGCCCATGGAGAGATGAGTGATCTTCATAGTGCCTAAAAGAGAATAAGATCATCTCAAAAGGGCCATGGAGCCCTGGAGTGGCTCATACAATGCTAAGGAAGATGAGGGATGCCTTTTAAAGTGCCTGGAATTCTTTCTCACAGTGCTCAGCAGTAGGATATATTCACACAGGGGAGAGAAAGGGGCCTCATCACAGTGACCCGGGCAGGAGGCCTTTTCACTGTGCCCAGAACAGAAGGGGAATTGGTGCACAGGAGTAGATGCCATGTTTTTTCTAGCCGGATTACCTTTTTACTAGTGCACATTACAAAATGGATGTTTTGTGTATAGCGGACAACCTGAGATATAGCGTTCTTTGTGGGCATTGTATACCACAGCTAGCAGATTTGTGCGTTTTTGTACGTTTGAGCCAGAACCAAAAGTCAATTTTTACACAGGGGCTTTGGTCAATCCTCTTCATCCACTGGTCTGTTCAATTAGTATTTGCATTTTGGTTCTATCCACCACAACATGGAGCGTAGGGTGGCTATCAGCTTACTCCTGTTATTGGCTTTCTTCACTGCAGTCAATGTCATTTTTACGTATGATCATCCACCCAAAAAGCATTCCACTTCAGCGCAAGGGATGGTGACATATTGTTTATATTTCTACTTTTATTTCATTCTTTTTTCATTCATTTCTGTGATAGGTAATTTTAATTGATTTGTTTTTCACCAACATATGAACATCACCTTTAGACGACAGCAATTTCCAGGTCGGCCTACCAGAACATACAGCTGTTTGCTGCTAAAGACAGATTGTATGCTTCCCAAGAACAGAGAGGCTTGAAACCGACCCACTGTTTAAAATTGTTTGGCTTTACTGTCACTCTTATTTGTCTACTTTGTATTCGCTGGCTTGCCTAGTCCATTTTGTGTCTGTCCAACCCCTGGAGCATTGCCAATTTACTTGCGTCTTTCCACTCTTCACTTTTAGGGAACAGTTTTTTCTTTGGCCTAGAGCTCTTCATGAGAGTGCATGCGTTTTCCAGTTGTTCTCCTGACCCTTGGCATATCTGGAACTGTTAAGGTTGAAAAACAGAGACGTCCCTGTCTATTGCACTGTGCAGCCCTTCTGAAGGACGCCTTGTATCGAGCGGCTCCCATCGTTCTTGCTTAGTCAGTGACCTTCGTTTGCTCCAGCAAGTCATCTACTGCTCCACCAAACAGGTAGTCTCCTGTATGTGGTCTATTGACCAATTAGGCCTATACCTTTGGTTTGAAGGTTGGAATCATGAGTACTGTGTGTTTTGTCACTACTGTTCCAATACACAATTATCTATTGGCAATGTCTGCGGATGATTTCGCGAATGTATTTGATCGGGTCTTTCCCTCTTGAGTGGCACATTTTAACCTATTTTTATAGTTTTCTGGTGGATACAGCATGAGGTCTCACTCTCCATTGTTGATGAAAGCATCTGCTGAGCTGATTAGTGGAGCTCACTGTTCTCTGTTTAGTTGTGCTGCCCTGTCTGTGTTCTCCTAACTACATACAGCCTTCTGCTGTGTTTGTCTGGTGGTGGCTCTCTTATGGGCTGTTGTCTCCATTAAGAAATCCACAGATATATTGGTTCTAATGTATCCACAGGTCTTGAGGTAAGGCCATATATTCCTTCCCCTCTCAAAGTTACCACCTTTAGTGAGGCTGGTTCACTGATGGCTTCCTTACCATCGTGAATTATGCTTTGAAGGAATTGGCTGGTTTCATCTCCGTTTTGGGTGTAGCGATTCTTGTAGGAAACCTAACGGTCTGTTCTTCCGCTAGCTGTACTCCTTACGGGCCGGGTTTCTCTTCCTAAGAGTAGGGTACAGGCAGCGCTCATCGGGGGGTGATGGCTGGGTGCTGGAAGTAAGGATGCAAGGAGCGCTGCAACAACTCCAGTAAAACCAAACTGGAATTCAGCGATATGGAGATTGGTGTTTACGTTTCTTTCTCTGACTGCAACTTTGTAGGATTTTGTAAAGTGATCTATGATCTATGTGATAGACTTACCTGGAATACAGTGAATGAGAAAGGAAAGGCTGGGTGCCTATTTTTATCTAACACACAACACAATTTAAATACCGGTCAATGAACTGTACAATATTTCAGAATATATCACCAGTTACAAGAGCACAAATGAAGCACGGTTTTTTGTAATTCTGAAGTGTTATGGAAACAAAGGGTTTTCATATGATCGAAACAAATCAAGACATGTTACTCAGTGATGCACAAATGATAAATACTCGCTGAAAACCGACACGTTATCGATCATGTGTGCTCTGTATAGTTTTATCAGTATATCTGTGCAAAGTTAGTGGCCATTTCAATGGAATATATGCTGCCTCCAAATGGCATTGTCCTACCTCCCATGCTTTAATCATGGATTTGCGACAGTGTGCTCCAAAATGCACCCAAGGCTGCAAATCACATCCTTACCTGCTGCTGAATGGGCGTGGCTCATTTGCTACACTTGATCTTTCTGTGACGCATTAAAATCCCTTCAGTGATATTACATTGATGACAGCACCCCCACTCTGAAAATTGTTCCATCAACACTGGGGGGGCGGCCTTCATGGGTAGGAATCTACTACCCCCTGTGGTGAATATGCTGTTACATCCTGCCATTAATTTTTCATCCCAGCGTGTGTCCTCATTTAAGGGGACATTTTTCTTCCTCACCAATTGAATGCTCACCATCCTAGAGCTCCCATAGAGGTTTTGGGGTTGCTTTTAGGAGTTCTTCCACTGTCTCTGTGCCTGGCGTGGGGGATTTTTGAAGCACATAATCTGTGATCAATAGCCTTCTCCAGTAGCAGCGCTGCCATTTCGACTTCAGGCATTCATTTCTCTTCTCAAAGCCGCCTCGATGTTGACGATTGATCCCCTCTTCTTCTGGTATATCTTTCTCCCTTGGGATGTCCTTGTCCTTTCTTTCAGTCTCTTGAAGCCAAGCGCCAAGGTTTATCTGCACTGAGGTCTCGTCTTCGGCCCAGTCGGCTCCTTGGTCTTTGAGGTTGTTCGACTGCCAAATATTTCAGCATCTAAGGCTGTTTCCTTTCTTCAAATACAACTCTTGTGGCTTTCACTTTAAGGAATTGTAGGTGCACATTTTGTTTCTGATGTCGAAATTACTTTTTCTGAGATTTTCTCATACTACTGATGCAGACTCTTGCAGACACTTTCTGCTCCCCCATGGATCCTCCTGCATCTGCTTCTTCTGGGACATGCAAATCTTCTTAAACTAATAGTCCTACAGCCTTTAAAGATGGTATCTCCTGCATCTTCAAGGTTTTAGAATTACATTTCTCACCAGTCTTATGGCCTTCAGGTTTCTGATCTTTTGGAAGACGTGCTAGTTTATGTTGTCACTTCAGGCAAAAACGAAAGGGAGCATTTTCTTAAAGGCTTTGAAGAACCTTTTTCCTTTGTTTTTCAGCGATTGTTTTCAGCATCTGTGTACTTTTTCTCAACGTCTCTGTGCTTTGCCGCCAATTCTTAATTTGAAGAACCGGTTTAAACCTAGCCACTTTTCTTTCCCCTGATTTTTGGTGGCCGTCTACCTAGAGTTCACAGCGATGTGTCAAAACCCAACAGTGATAAAAATTCTAAAAGAAGGCTACTGTGGCGCCTGTTCAACACTCAAAAACAAATAAAATAAATAAATAGCGAATGTTTCGGGATGCCAGGTTTAGATGGTGAAATGATGCACAGCATGGGACTCTAGAATAAGTTCCACATCAAAATAAAATGATCTTCAAGTACCCTGGAGGAGAGAGAAGAGTTTTTTTTTTTTTTAACAGTGTCCAGGATGAAAAAAAGTACATTCTCACAGTGCCTGTGCAGTTGATGGTGTTGCAGTGGAGGGTCTCACAGTGAGCATTTCCTGAATCTTTCAGTGTCTCAATTCTTGTGTCAGCCAAGTAGCTAACCTTGAAGCACTTCCCTTCTAGTACCTCCTTGCAATTGTTAAAATGCCTTGGAAGTAGTCCTTGGACTACCAAATGCAATTCAATCCCATAAAGACATAAAATAAATAATAACTGCTCAGTGTGCACTATATAAGTGCCAGGTAACAAAAACGCCCACCCACGCCCTGCCACCCCGCTGCCTGCTCTTACCAGTTCTCATATTTGCTCAGTCTCTTGATCATGCCATCCTTCTGCAGCAGTGCAAGCACACTGCGCTCCTCTTCTGGCGTGCCATCACATATGTGGATGCTGTCTGGTTGGCATAGCTTGGCACTGCTCACCACAAACTCCCTCACCCTGCCAGATAGCAGGTCCAGATCCCCATTCAGGACCCGCAGAGCATGCACTGAGCGACCTGGACTCTTCTGTGCCGCTGCACATTGTTTCAGCGAATGGGAACAGATCCTGCAAGGGGGAGGACACGAGATCATAAGAAAAGAGAACACGCGTCAGACAGTGCAAAGACTAGGGCGTGGTTTCTTTTTAGATTGGCAAAACATTCTATTCTGCCTTTGCACTATTTCAGTTCAACTCAGGGCAGCCCGCTCTAAGGTTTTGTCAAAAAGCAATAACAGACCATTTCCCCTAATTTCTGTACATATAGACAAAGCTTACAACAGTAAAATACGAATAACCCCTTCACCCCCCTCCCCCCCCCCCCACCTCCCCCTCCCTGTCTTTTCCTCTTGGGGTTTTCTTGATAAGCCAGGGGAAAAACCAAGGTGTGCATATCATCCACACAAATGAGTGAAGCAGCATGGCCAATGTCTTTCTTACCCAACTGACTACCCCATTAACGTATAATATATCAGATAAAGTACCCTCTGACGTACAGTATAAGGATATTGCAAGTCACCAACAGTTCCATCACCCTCTAGAGGAACGAGACCAAAAGAACAAATTCTTTATGGGGGTCATAAATCTCCAAGGTGACTTGTAATAGCCTTATAATGTACAGCAGATTATATTTTATTCTTTAAAATACATGGTTACGCCATACTTGCGTTTTCATGTTCATTGAAGACTAGAAGAATAAAAGCAGAATCTTTAGATTGCAATTAAATGCAACAAAAGCAGTTCATATTTTTATTTATTTATTAGAATCAGTTTAAGGCAACTCAAGTTAAAAAGTGTTGTGGCTCAAGTGACATAAAACATCCAGAGATTGTAGCTTTCCTATAATAACCTATAGTGTGAAAAAATAAACATATTGCTATAAATATCTCATTTCTGCTGATCACTTTTTCTATTCACAAAAACCTAGCAGAGGAAGTATACACGAGTTCCTGGTTTCCCTGTTTAAACTGCAGCTGTAATCATACTCCATGACCCGCCCTTCACCCTTGTTACTGGCTCTGGCATCTGAAAGAGCTATTATGTTTACACCCATGAAGAACAAAAGTATACTCTGTAGTGCAAAATACATACAATAAAAAGTAGTTACAAGTGTGTTGCAAAAAGAAAGGTAGAATCAGTTTAAGATTAAGAAAATCTGCTGTGGCTCAGAACGTATAGCAATATATACTATGCTGTTCCTGTAGTTACCTAGGTGGAAAAAATAAACATGTTGCCACAAAAATCTAATTTTTGCTGATCACTCTTTATTTTAGAAAAAGAAAATCAGAGGAACGAAAAGCCATTTCTCCTTTTAGTTACTTAAATGAAGCTGTTAACTGCTTTTCACCTTGGCTGCTGGCAGGATACGTTATGATTAGGTCTCCCGGTTTTATTGTATTTATTTTTTCAACATTTCCGTCTGTATTTATCCACATTTATTTTTTGCTAATTTGTTCTATATTCATCCATTTTTATTTTGTGTTCACTGTATAAATGAAGCAGCAATAAGTATTTTTCCACATTTATTTAAATTGTAAATGTATACTCGCATTTCAATGTCCTAATGGTTTCATCGGTATACAGTGCAATAGCGTGGTCTGAAAACACTTGCATTGTAGAATAGCATAAATAACTGTAGAACTGCCCTTAGTTAAGCTTAATTAAGAAATCTATTGTCTTTTTTTTTTAATCTCCCCTACTTCTCAATCGGTACACTACTGACCTGGCACTCATAATTGACAGTAGAAAAAAAAAAATCACCCAAGCAGGCCTATTTTCCATATTTTTCTGTATTTAAAAATGAATACACACAGGAATATACATAGTTTTCTGTCTGTATTTATCTGTAAAAATCAGTAAAAACGGAAAACAGGGAGCCCTAATTATGATGTCAGAACTCCACTGAAAAAGTTATTACAGTTGATCAGGTCCATCATTTATTTATTACAGGCCTCTAGACACATCACAACTCGACTGCAATAAGGAAATTAGAGACTGGCTTTTATAAAGTAATTGCAGGCTTCTATGTATTAAAAAGGCATAAAAGGGCTGCTGTACACTCTAATGATGTATTCATAAATGTGATGTGCACGTGCCACAGCGGTTAAGGATAAGGTCCCTCAAGTGTTTGGACAAATATACGAGGCATAGGAGCACGCAGACACCTGTGCAGTCAAGGAATTAATACAATTTTAAATCAGACTCTAATATGAATCTATCTTTTATTGATGTAAAGAGTATTCTCCACGGCGCCACTAAATACAAATTACTAACTAGACGCATGTTTTCAAAATGACCGCAAAAGACAAACTGAATCATCGTTTCAACACCATAGTATAAACTTGGAGCTTTCCAAACACGTGGCCTGGCCCATTCCTTCTGCCTTTAGAGATGTGCTTGCTCTTACTCCAAACAAATACAGGGAAATATCTGACCATGCTTGAATCATCACTAGCAAGAGAATACCTCATAATGGAAAGGAATATTCTACATAGGGACCAGATAGACTTCCCACCCAAGTAGCGAACAACAGACAAAAACGTTGTCTTTCCACTTACTCACTTTAGAAGGCGAGCTTAAAACTTTTGAAATGCTTAAGATACAATTTCAACTCCCTGCCTCCCAAGAGGGGAATTTCTTACAACTAAAACAAGCCCTATCTCGGAGACTAGGACCATTTCCTTGGATAGTTGAGGATTCCCCAGTATTACAATACTTACAAATTTGGGGGAAATTCAAAGGCGCAGTCTCTGGATTTTATAATCGAATAGTGCATAAATTACACTCATACCCATTACTTGCACAGCTCCATGTCAAATGGCAAGGGTTAATTACTTTAGCTTATTCCGATGAGGAATGGGAGGATATTATTATGAACATGGATAAGGGTATCAGAGAGGCCAGAATGAAATTTACTCTTTTCAAAATTCTTCATAACTGGTACTGGTCACCACAAAAACTCAAGTCAGCAGGTTTACTACATCAATCAACCTGTTGGAAGTGCCCACAGGTGGACTGCGATATACTACACATTTTATTCCGATGCCCAATTTTGAAGGAATATTGGTCTTCCGTAACTGCCTCTCTACACAGAGCTATACAAGTGTCCATTCCTTTAACGGAAAAATTAGTTCTATTACATGATGTTACTGATCTCCCAAATCTCACAAACCATACAAGACGATTGATAGCTATTGGACTCACTGTAGGGAAAATTTGTATATTAAGACATTGGAGAACACCACAATGCCCTACACATGACGAATGGCTTATTGAAATGTATAAAATAGCATCATATGAAAAACTCATTTATAGATTGCAGGACAATGTTGCAACTTTCATCCAAATTTGGAACCCCTTTCTAGCTAATAAATGTTCTATTTCTGGTAATATTTCAGATTTTTCTTCTAGTTAAGAACTACAATAAGTGAATTACTTCTGTTTTCATTTCCTTATTAATTCATTACCATCATTATTTATATTCATGCTGTTGATGTTATCATTAGGCCTGTTGATGCTGTAGCCACGAACACTGTTAATTGAATTTGGACTTACTGTTCACCTATTTGAAATTGTTGAGTTAGTGGGAATATCTTGACTTGAAATAATATATTTGTATGATCTTATCGCTACTATCTTCCAACTATCTATAATACATGGTTTACTACATACTGTATACTATCTTTATCATCTTCTCCCTAGTCCACCTTTCCTATTTCTTCCTTTCCAGGTTTTATGAGTACCTCAACTATTGTATCTTTTGATATCTGTATTATCCTTTTTATATTTAAAAATCTGAGAAGGTAACATTTCATAGTAATTTATTGTGTGGCCATAATTTGATTTATTTATACTCCCTTTTTTATGTATTGTTTATAAACTGACATGTACTTCTCAATAAACATATACCAGAAACAAAAACGTTGTCTTCCAAACTCTGATGGACGGATATGTAAAGAACAAGAACAGTGCACACATATTTGCTTGCTTTTAGGTACTTTTGAAAAGCTGTTTACCTCACCGGGCAACCAAGACGAGACAGGAGACTGGAATTGGGGAAAAAAGCATACGACATACTAAATCTATGGTATGCCTTAAACAGTGCTTTAAATGGGCCGGTACTGTCCGGTACGGAGTACCAGCACTTTTTTTTAATTTGATAGAGAGTGTAGCGGCACTTCTCAAAAGAAATGCAAGACTTTTAATTGGAAAGTACCGGCACTTCTCAGAAACACGCAGGTACTCTTGTATAGAGTACCTGCATTTCTATTTTTCCATTTCAAGCACTGCCTTAAACAACTATTAACGCAAGCTAAACAACAAGAAAAACACACACATTGCCAATAGGTGTGACATTGGCTTGCATCCTTTTGGCTTCTAGAATGCTGGATTTGTCATGGTTTTTGTAACAAGCTTTGGCAGGCCAATAGGTCTCGCCTATGTGAAAGCTAATGGGTTTGCTGTAGCCATGTTGTAGTGCAGCGTGACTGCGCAGCATGGCTAAAAGTAAAGCGCTATGCTCAGCCAGCACTTTTTTCTAACTTTACTTTTTGCCATGATGCTGTACAACATGGCTATAAGACACAGGCAAAGCCACTAACGTTTGCATAGGCAAGACCTAACGGCCTTACCAATACTTGTTATTGTCTCCATTTACCCCTATTAAGGTTATTGGGGTTTTGTCTGCCATTAACAAGTGGGACTGCTTTGCCACGCTTATCTCAGTTTGTCCTCCAAGCATGCAAATCGTGCATTTTATTTACATTTTGCATCACATCTGATCTTTACTGGCTGTTTGTTTTAGTAGAGGAGTTAGCGCACTGTCAGACTCTTCACGAGACAAGTTTCTCCTAGTTCCCAAAAAGTCTTAAGAATTTCTTCTCATGGTCTGAGACTTTTATAGCCTCAAATGGGGCATGTTTTCCTATTTTCCTCTGTGGCTATGCCCATACCTTAATTATGTTGACAACACAGGAGTACATCATTTTTGTGGTTTTGCTTACTTGAAACGTTTTCTGTCATCTTTGAAGAACCTCTACAAATCCTATTGAAATGCCCTTTGATGAAAGATATTTAAACATCGCTGCATCTTCATTCCACATGCCACAACATAAACCACTTCTTTTTCTGATCTGCAACCGAAGGAAAGTGGCATTTTGAGTGGAGTGCATGAGAGCAGAGAGTATGGCCCAGATGTACTAAATGTCAGGAAGCACAACTCACTGTTAAAATCTATTGTGCTGCGTTTTGAGAATAGTATACAAATTGTACAGTCCCTTATTTACAAACAGTGATGCACTGATGACGTCGTTGACCATGCTTGCACAATTAATGCCATGTTAGTGTGACGCTAAGAGTCATGGCAGGGATCAAATGCAATATAGTGGGGTCTTGCAGGACATTTGTACTTGAGGTATACCAATCTCTACAAATGTCTACGTGATGAGAAATGTCCACAGATAAGCCTCCTAAAATGCTTTCGTTGCATCTTGTGATACCCTGCCTGCCCATGGTTTGCCCACTGGTTTCATGTATGGCTAGGATTTAATGCAAAGGCAAGTTCGGGCTACTTTAGAAGAGTTGGCTCTGTGTGAAATCATAGGGCTATTCACAACATTCCCACCCTAGTATACCACATTCGCTACGCAACTCAAAGCCACTGGCTGCGGCACCCGGTCTACGTTTCAACAACTTTTATTTCACACAGGAAAGTTGATTGTTGCTGCAGTCTGATATGTCTGGCATCAAGTAGCGATGCATTGCCTGGCACAGGTGCCCTTGACAACGCATATGCCCATTACATTTTTAGAAGAATTTAATACAAATGTGTGTGCATGTGTTTGTAGGAGGGAAGAATAAAAGTGGCAGCACTTGTGTGTCTGTGCAAGTGGCCACACGTGAGCGTTTATATGTGTGGACTATTTCATGTCAAATAAGATGGAACTGCCAAACTGAACCAGACAAACCTATCGGCGCGATGATCGACAGGTCCCTCAAACATTTTAAATATGTTAAAAGTACATTATAGTATGTGGAACACAAGGTTTGATGCAGAAACATTTCCTTTAGTCCAATGTGTGGTTGTTGGCAATCAAAGTGGCCTTGTAGTATATAATACTAAAGAATGCGCGCTTTATTATAACTACATTTTCATTGAGTGCATCAGGCTCATTTCATTTGTTGTTTAGTGTACTCAGGATTGCACAGTTTCTGTATAACAGATCATATCAAAGAATGCCAATAATAACGAATAGCTAGTCAAGGACCATATCAACTCCCGCTTTGTGTGAACATGGTTGTGTTGCTTCTGTTTGCAGCAGTGACTGTGTAATAGTTTTAATTCTTTATTTTTTTAACTCTGGAAGCTTATTCGTCACTCCAGCACAGGCCGGCATGCAGTGCTCCTTATGCCTGCGAAATGCTGTAATGTTTAGATTACTTCTAGAATACCAATAACCGGTGCTTGGAGGCGCAAACAGCGACTGGACGTGTTACCGTGGGCAGTACTGTCTGCTACCTGGTTTACAAAACATCCTTATGGTGCATCGTGACTGTGCAGAGCCAACCAATACACAGTGCCCCCATCTGTGTGTGTGAAGGTGTTCCATAAGAGCTCTCTTGCAGTGATTTATACTAGAAAGGTTAATCCCAAGAGAAAATGGACACAAACCAACAGCCAGCCCAGAATTCGCACAACAAGGCAGTGTGCTCTTTCACAAAACAGCCGACCAACTAAAAAGTATCGCCATCTGAGTGCGAGCAGTGGAAGAACATTACTCTGTACTTGGTCCACACTCCACCAAAGGGACGAACACACGAAGAGGAAGTGCAGTCTGCATGCGCTAACCAACAAGATGTGGACAAGAACAAAGTAACCCCCACTCCTTTTTTAACATCTTCTTTGTCATTGTGTAAAATCAAAAAGTGCTCCCACGTAGTCCGTAGGCCGCATCATGCCCCGATCTGCAGCAGAATGGGATTGACCCGATGATGAAGCATGCTACCAAGGGGTAAACCTGGTGGGTGAGGGTTTTTACAAGAAAACCTTTTTTTTCATATGTTTTTTTCAGTATAGAGTTATTTCGCATGACATAGCTGGGTTTCTATTTTTGGAATGATACTGAATAGGAGATGAAACAAAATTGTACGCATTCATTTGTAACACAGCTTTTAGGCCTTCGTTTATCTTAATTATTAATCAATGTAGCTCTAGAACACATTTAAAAGTGCTTTCTATTTGTACATGATGTATGAAGTATACACCGATTAGGACTAAAAATACTGGCTTGAAGTGATTTTGCTTATTTATGTACTGTGCGTTACATTACAACACCAGTGGTGCCTAAATCAGCAGCATAATGTAAACTCATTGCAACCCCTTCCCCTGTAAAACTCACTTAAGGGTCCCCAACCAAGGCTGCCTCTTGTGCTTGAATGTCTCTCACTTGCAGTCTGCAACGGCCTATGAGGGGCCCCTGAAAGTTGACATCAAGGCGCTGGGGGTTGAGGGCTCTATGCATTCCGACAATTTGCGTTTCTTGTAAGGTTCCTTTTTCTTTTAACTGACGAGTAACGCTTATTTAGGCTCAGCATACATGCGAACCCTCCTGGTTCAGGCAAGAGACTACCGATTTCAAGGCTTCTCTCCCGTCTCCCGATTCCTACATGCAAGAACCTGATTCCTCGACAGGCGTCTGCCGACCAGGACTGGTCTAGTGTGATTCAGCATATGAACTGCCATTAACCTGCTCCTGCAGGCCAGTGCACAATGTTTTTGTCACGCTTTCTCTGCTTGCTGTAGAGCTTTCTATGTGCTGCTGACAGGCAAGAACAAAATATATATGTGCATTTCTGATATCCCACCTAAGTTGCAGCAGCACACTTACAAGTCCCACGCATGACCATAGCCCTGACTTAGGCCTCGCCCTTAATAGAAGTCAATAGGAGAAATACATTCTCTCTGTTCTATTTTTTAAATCTCCAACTTTCCTCTTCTAAAATATTCTATTTTATTGTAGAGAAGGAGAACGCCAGTAATTCCAGGAAACACTGATAATGTCCAGAATCTTCTTTTATTTGTAGATTACAGGAAGTAGTAGTATGCAGGACGGAGCCCACGGCATAAGCAGTTGCGGGAGCAAGAACCAAACAGCAACTGACCAGGCATGGAATCAAAAATGACATAACGGTATTCTAAACATAACATTTTAGTAAATTAAAGGAACAGTAGTAAATACCACATACCCTTCCCCCATATAATACAAAACTTTAATATAATACATAATCATGAAATTTGACAGGCGTTTTACAAACTCGTTGATTACGTGCAGATGTCATAGCTAGTGAATTATAAGAACGAGTACTAGGTGAAACAACATTAGAGCAACTTGGGGAAGAAAATGCAGTAGAATCAGAGTTAACCAATGCATTATGAAAGTTTATGATGTCAAAACCAGGTCCAAAAGTAAAATCAGTATCATCTTCATTAGACCTGTTGCCATAACCGTTGTTAAATATGCTAACTTGATTGTCAGTAAGTTTCACAATATTGTTCTTATTCCACCAACCTTTGTTTTCTAAAAGGACAGGTTTGGTGACCCTGATAACCCGAACTGGTAGTGTGAACTTAGATTGGCCCTTGCAAACCTTGTAGGTTTTTTTTATGAGAACCCAATCATTAGTTTTGAGATCAGGGCCAAGAGATGTAGAAAACCCATCTTAGGATTGCTTTTGCAGTGATTGCTTTGCAGCAACTCTAGCTTTAATTACTTTTGGAATGGTAGCCAATGGCAACCAGACAGTACCTTTTGTCTGAGGGTAACAAATTAAAAGGTCCTGAAAAGTCCAAGGCAATTGTTTTTCAAGGGGAATCAGGGAATGGAACTGGAAGTAAAGGCTTCTTGTTGGTTTTTCAATGTTTGTCGGAAACAACACAATTAGGGCAATTATCTATGAAAAGGGCCACTTGTCTGTCTAAACCTGGCCACCAGTAGATGTCTTCTAATCTTTTATAGGTAGCGGAAATACCTAAATGGCCTTCATGGCCAATCTTGATGATCTTCTCTCTGAGGGTAGTGGGAGGTAGAAACAAACATTCCTCACGCAAACTCCATTTTCAAAAGACAATAATTCACTGATTTGTGCAAAGCACTTTACACCTTTGCTCAAATTTTTATTA
Source organism: Triturus cristatus (assembly GCF_964204655.1). Classification (NCBI taxonomy): domain Eukaryota; kingdom Metazoa; phylum Chordata; class Amphibia; order Caudata; family Salamandridae; genus Triturus; species Triturus cristatus. Next base: position 1,597,369 of record NW_028187305.1, read on the forward strand.
GCAGGCTATTTACTCTTAATGAACACCACCACTTTTTTGAGAGTCTCATCAAGTGCCATGGCAGAAGCCCATTCATCCTGTGAGATGCTGCCATTGCACATGGAAACAGCATCTATAAGACCAACCACACAATCTTTGTGGACATTATTTTCACCTTCACTGCAATCAGGGAGAGGAATACGAGAAAGGCAATCAGCCCGGATGTTTTTACCCCCTTTGAATATATTTTATAATAAGATTATATTCTTGTAATTTGGAAAGTAACCTAACCAGCCTGGCAGAGGATTTTCCCAGACCATTGCCAGATAATAAGGAAACCAAAGGTTTGTGAACAGTGAAAATCTCACACTGAGTTCCCCAAATGTATGTTTAGAATTTCTGAACTGCCCAAGAGCCTCCCGTTCAATCGTGCTGTAGTTGCATTCAGTAGGTGTTAAGGCACGGGAGGCAAAAGCAATGGTGTTTTCTTTGCCATCATACCATTGTCCAAAAACTGCCCCAAGACCTTTCTGACTGGCATCCACAGACACAAAAGGACTGGCGTTAGAAACGAATGGGTGTATGGCAGGTGCATTGATAACTAAAAGTTTTATTTTTTCAAATGTCTCACATAGAGTGTCATTCCATTCAAATTCAGTACCTTTCTTGAGGAGACACCTTAGTGGTTGCACTAATTGTGCGTAATCAGGTATGAACCTGGCATAGTATTCGCACAGGCCAGGATACAAAGGTAAGGCGTCAGAAGCAGGAGGTGGATTACGTATAGCTTCTACATTACAAAATGTTGGTTTGATGCCTTCACTTGATATAGTGTGACCCAGATATTCAACTGTATTAACAAGTAATATACATTTATTAGCTTTTACAGTCATGCCTCTGTCTTGTAAAATAGTTAGTACTTTGTTACGAATTTGTAGGTGTTTCTCCTTGGTTTCTGTGTGAATTAATAAATCATCTTGGAATGCTTGCACTTGCGAAAAACCACCAAACAAACTGTCCATGAGTTTTTGAAAAACACTCGCGGCTGAAGCGAGGCCAAAAGTTAACCTAAGATACTTAAAAGCCCCAAAAGGGGTTACAAAGGCAGTAAGTGCTTGACAGTTAGGAGAAAGTTGAATTTGGAGGTAGGAGGAGTGTAAGTCAATAGTGGAGAAAAACTTTTACTTCCCAATATTTGCTAACCTTTCGTGTATGAGAGGTAGGGGGTGGCAATCGACAAGAATGTTTTGATTGAGAGATCTTAAATCCACACAGTCTCAGGTCCCCAGTCTTTTTTTCCGTAAAACAACCGGAGAAATCCATTTTGATGAATCTATAGGAGAAATGATACCTTCAGTTTGGAGGTCATTAAGCAGAGACTTTAAATCCTCTCTGATACTAAGAGGTACATGTCTGACCTTATGCACTATGGGAACAGCATTTTTTTTTTAACATAATAGTGTGTTCGTAGCCTTTGATAGTGCTAACAGAATTTTTAAATACATTTGGAAAAGCTTTTTAAAAATCTTCAACAATTGAGTCTGGTTGACTGACAGATAAAATATTTGAGGGAAAATCACCTAAGATAATTGGAGGATCTTGTCCAGGACGATACCTAGAAGTCAAGGTCCTTCCATCCAATGAAGTCTCTTCCTTTGATGCCTACTAACATTTTGTCCTAACAAATCTGCCCAGACACTCCAGACTGTCCTAAAAATAACCCAGCAGATCAATGTCTTGTTCCCCGAAAACTTTGGGGTTGATATCAGAGATAAGATGTGGCATGTCATTAGGCCAAAATTTGTAAAATGTACAATCTGCTAGAATAGTAACAGGAGCTCCTGAATCAGCCATGGCTAGAATAATTCTACCATCAATGGAAATGTCAACTAATGGCCCTATAATAGGTTTGTCCGAAGATTCAGGGACTTCGACAGTAACTAAAATATTAGCAAATTGAGAAGTACAATCTTGGACATCAGGAGTGTCCAAAGAAATGCTTGAAACTTTAACCCTACTTGATGGTGTAGTATTCATACCACTCCTACATACACCCTGAAAGTGTCCAAATTTCTGACATTTAGTAAATGTTTTCCCTAAGGCTGGACAACTGCGATTGTTTGCTATGTGGTTTCTAGAACCACACCGAAAACAAACCAATTGGCCTCTTGAAGGTTGATTTTTGTTGAAAGTCTGTTTAGCATTCATAGCACACACAGTATTGTCACCAGAAACCAGACTTATATTAGAAGAAATTGCGGACTGAGTAGGAAGAAGTGTAGTTTGGTTAGAATGACCAGATAAAACCTTAGATGTAACAATTGATCTTTCAATGCTTTTAGCAATATCAATTGTTTCAGCCTGAGGTTCCGTGTGGGACGGAACGACACTTTTGAGTGGTGACGAATATGGATGAGTTTGGTGTCTACGAACCGCAAATGACGAGTATAGTGGGTGTACTCAGTTTCGCTATGCAACCACGTATAGTTCGTCTTATTTTTGGGTTTATTCATCCGAACCCTCGGGTTCCATTTTAGATACAGCATCCATTTTGTTTCTTGCCCTCAAGTAGCCAGCGAACGGACTTTGTCCGCTTCGTGACCCTGGGATTCCCAAGCTTACACGAGGGACACGTGTTTCTTTGAGGGTGACTTTACGATGAGGGAAATGACACGGCGAAGGCAGATGGCCCCGCTCGAGGCTCATCTTGCCGTGCCGTTCTATTGTTTCAGTCATGCATACATTGGACACGAGGTCTTTGATCCCGTTATCAAGTTTCCTTTATTACTCCCAACACTCTTTCCTAATCTGTTGTGCATCCTTGTCCTTTCTTTGCATCTGTTTTCGTTCCCTTTTTCTAATGGGTTTACGGTCAGGATGGAAAGTGTTTTATTGCGGAAAAGATATGTTTTTACAGTTGGGAACCGGCAATACTGTTGTAATTATGTTCCGGCCTCCTGAAACATGAACACTATTTTGGTGAAGTTTATTGTGGGAACTGTGTTGTAACCTTTGTTCGCCATACTGTGCAATGGCAAAAATGTGTATAAAAGGAGCGATCCACTTTTGCAAATCGAAGCAGTCTCCGAGAACCTACACGTTGTGTACTTCTTGTGACTTCTGTATCCCTGCAGTAAATAAACGCTGATCTCTGACGTCGCTGGAAGTGTCCCGTGTCTCTGTGTTTTGTACGCCGGAACAGGTAACCCACGAAGGTTTCAGGTGTTGTTCCCTGGCACCGCTGGGTCTTAGAATAACCCAGTCCTTCAGTTGGCGCCCAACGTGGGGCGACATCAACGGTACCGGTCCAAAGCCCGACGATCGTGAGGAACTTCGTGTGAAATCTCCGAGGGAAGGTGCACCCCGCTTCATCGATCCAGTTGTCGAAATAAGTGGCCCGAAAACTTTTCCCGCGAAGATCCCCGCCTCCTGATGGCTGCGACGGACTGATGCCCTGACTGTCGACCTGTTTTGGCGCCTGGCGTAGTCCTTTGTACGGCGAGACGATAGACGGGCCTTCCTGGTGACGCCATTGTTCTCTCAGTTAAGTATTTGTGGGTCGCTCCCAGTGTTCCTTCGTTGTTTGCATGGTTCCATAGCATTTGTGGTTCTTAGTTGTTGGATTTTATTTGACGATTGCAATTGCCAAAAACCGAGGGTCTTGCATTTTTGTGCGAGGACATCATAATTCGATAGCCCTCGAAGTTTGTATACTCGGTTAGTGTGCACGATGCCTGGCCGTAGTACTTTGTTTGGGTTTCTCAAATGTTGCAGAATGGATTCCCGGCTGGAGGATTCGTGTCCGATACCTCCGGTTGGAACTCCAATTTACGAGCTCTATAGTCGCCATGGCGTGGGTCCTATCGTATATAATGAATATTGGGTCCGCTACACTAAAAATGATGGCGTTCTTAGTTGGCCATCACATGGTAGTTTCGAAACTGCCGTCTTAGATAATTTGGAAGCTAAACTGTTTAAAAAGAAGGCTAGGCCGGCCATGTTTGATTCCTTCCGGTTCTGGCGGAAAGAGGCTAAGCAGAAAGAAATCAAACAGAGTAAGAAAAATAAAAAAAGAAGGTGTCATTACGGTGATGCGAAATGCAGAACAGTATCAGCGAGACAAAGATGAGAAAGAGCAAGAAGTTAGTGTTCGAATTCATCATATGGCAGTGGATAAATGTTATCCGGTGTTACCGTCTAATGCCGATAAGACGGGAGAAGAAGCGATAGAGGATTCGCTACTATCTTATTTGTTGAAATCGCCCCCTCCCTATGCTCCTGATACTATGGGTCCTGTGATTCTACCTCTTCCTCAACCTGCTGTTTTGGCGGCTGCTGGTCAGCCCGCCGTTCCTCCCGCTCTCCCGAATCCTCTTGTACCGCAGATCGTTCATCCTCCTTTGCCGGCTTTTCTTCCTACTGCGCCTCTCCAAGTCCCTCCTCAGCCTGTCGTTCCCGCTACTCCTGGTGCCGCGTCTACTTCTACTGCCTCTACTCCTACTGTCGCTGCGCCTACACCTTCTTCCTCTTCTCCTTCTGTTCGTAGCCGTCTCCTGACTGCTGTTGCTACTCTTTATTCTCCGCTTTTTGGGCCAATACTCGGCTCGACTCTTTCAGATGTTGCCCAGAGGCGCAGCCAGCTTCCTGATGGTAGGGAACGTGAATCGTTGGTAAAAATGGCACGTAAATGGATTCGTAATCCTGTTAAATACTCCTCGCGTGTAGTGTTTGAAACATTTTCCCAGTTTAATGCGCCCACGCAACGACTCGTGTTTGAGGAATTGTGTAAATCGTTGAGGGAGGAGTGGGATCATGATGTGGTCGATAATGTACCGTCTGAGGTTTCTGAGCTCCAGCATCAATTCACGACTGGCGGGATTGTAGGTGATAAGGTTCGAGATGCTCCAGAACGCCTGTTATCCTTTCGGTGTACAGTGCAACCTCGAGCATTGTTTAAAGAAGAGACCGCAGAGTGGATGGCGCAACCTGGTCAATATCCTATGCGGGAAGTTCCTCCAGTGTGGATGCCAGGTGATCCTAATGCTAACCCTGCTGTCCCAGGCCGTTTTCAGAGAGTGTGGATACACCTCCCTTGGAAACGATCGGAAGGTGAAGCAAACTTTGCCTGATCCTCGTAAAAATCCTGCAGGTTATTATAAGGAGCTGTCCCAATTAGTGGATGCTACTGTTATGAACCTTGCTGATATTGACATGTTGTTTGGTAATGTAGTGCCTCAGCCGATATGGGCGAAAATTCGTCACGAGAATCACGCGGCCGAGTTAGGCGGTGACTGGGCTGCCCTTACGACGGCAGACGCTCAGCAAGTTGGTGGGGCTAAACCTGAACAGCTTATTGTGGAGCTGCCCCAGAGGATAATTACCCTCATGAAGACGCTTATGCCAGCGATGCGTGTCAATTGGGACAAGTTGTCCGCGTGCAAGCAAAAGAGGGATGAAAGCGTCTCCGATTTCTTTACGAGATTCGAGGAAGCATTTGTTGATCATAGTGGTCAAGACATGAGTTCGGAGGGTGGTCAGCGGTTGTTCGTTGTTAAGTTTGTATCAAACTTGTTGCCTGAACTTAGCAACAAGTTGAAAAATTCTGAGAGTTCGTGGGCTGTTTCTACCACTGCTCAAATATTGGCTACGGCCCAATATTACGAAAATAGAGAAAAGGAAGAAAGTGAACGTGCAGATAAGAAAACGAAAGATCTTAAAACTAAGGTCTTATTGCAGCAAGCGTATCCTCCGCGCTCAAATTTCAGTGACTCGAAACAGCCAAATCGATCACAATCACAGTTTTCCAGGTCGCAGACGCGAAATGACTCTCCCGCACCTCGTTTTGTGTTGGGATATAATCAATGTGCATATTGTCGAGGGGAGGGCCATTTGAAGTTTAATTGTCCAGTTCTCCGTGATAGGAACAATGGTGTGTCAGCTCGAGGAGGTCGTAGTGGTCCTCAACAAGCTTCACGTGGTAGAGGTCGTGGAGTTACTCAGAATCAGGCCGAGCGTCTTGCCACATCCTCAGACTCGCAGAATTGTTTCGATCGACGCGACCTCTCGTCTGGTAGATCTGCACAGTATCATGTGGATGACTATTACGTCGAGCGTGATGTTGATACGGATGGTATCTACTAGGACAGCCATAGACAAAGGAAGGGAGAAGTATCAGTTCCGGTTGATCAGAGAGGGCCCTATGTTGCAGTTGCTGCATTGGGCGTCGTTGAGCCTTTTCTGTTGGACACTGGTGCAGCGAAAAGTTCCATTATGCATTCGAAACTCCCTGGCGCACCTTTGTCTGGCTTAACGAATGTTTCCGTTGGATTCTCTGGCGCCCCCGTTAGTAATCCAGTTTCTAGCCCCTTGCCCCTTACGATTGGGTCTCATGAGTTAGAAGCTCCTTTGATTTTGACTACTGGTTGTGGTGAGAATCTTCTGGGCTTGGATTTGTTGAAGAGGTTACATGCGACTTTGTACTGCTCTCCTACAGGTGTGGAGCTTACATTGGGTGAGAGGGTGATTTCTCTTATGTATCTATCGATCGATAAGCTCCCACAGGAATTGAGTTCTCTTCCGGCTTCTTTGTGGGCGACAGGTCCCAATGATGTGGGCCTGCTGGATATACCACCTTATGTTGTTCAATTGAAAGTTGATGCGCGCTTACCACGCATACCACAGTATCACCGTTCACCCTTGATGGTGAACGGGCACTATTAGCGATCATTTATGATCTGATCGATAAAGATGTTATCGAGGAGACACGAGGTAACGTGTGTAATAGTCCCGTGTTGCCTATTTTGAAGCGAACTGATCCCTCCAAGCCTCCCGTGTACCGTCTAGTCATTGACCTACGGGAAGTAAATAAAATTGTTGTCCCGCAGTTTCCTGTGGTGCCCGACATTACAGCTTTACTGACTCCGATTCCAGCCTCTGCATCATGGTTTTCGGTAATCGATTTGAAGAATGCGTTCTTTAGCATTCCGATTGCTGAGGAAAGTCGTGATTTGTTCGGCTTTTCATTAGGTGGTCGTAGCTTCCGGTTCAAACGTGCACCTCAAGGCTACTGTGAGAGCCCATCGATCTACAGCCAAGCTCTTAAGAGTCAACTGGATGCATTTGTGCTGCCGACTGGTGCGGCTTTGATTCAGTACGTTGACGATTTGTTGGTAGCTGCAGACACTGAACAAGTTTGCAAGACTGCTACTGTGTCACTGTTACAGCATCTCTGTGGTTTACACCACAAGGTGTCACCTTCTAAACTACAATATTGTTGTCAAGAAGTTACCTACTTAGGTCACTTATTGTCAAAGGCGGGAAGAAGGTTGACCCCTGAAAGAATCGCAGCAATTGCTCGAATGGCTGTGCCGACAACTCAGAGAGATGTGCGTGCCTTTTTAGGTATCACGTCATACTGTAGACAGTGGATTCCAAATTTTTCACTGTTAGCGAAGCCATTGATAGCTCTCACGTGCAAGGATGTTTCGACTCCCTTGGCATGGACGGAGGAATGTCAGAAAAGTTTTTCTGAACTACGTGATGCGTTGTGTTCGGCTCCTGTGTTAGGTACTCCTGATTACAGCAAGCCATTCACACTATACGTCCACGAGAGGGAAGGTTGTGCGTTAAGTGTTTTAACGCAACAATTTGGTGGCAAGCAGCGCCCGTGTGCATATTTTTCCTCGACCTTAGACCCGGTAGCCAGAGCGTTGCCAAGTTGCTTGAGGGCGACAGCGGCAGCAGCGGCGTCTATTCGGCAGTCCGCAGGTCTTGTCATGGATAATATGCTCATGGTGATGGTTCCGCATGCGGTTGACACTCTCTTGAATCGGACAAAGACTCAACATCTGACGAGTGCAAGGTTGTCTGGGTACGAGCTGACCCTTTTGGCAAGTCATATACAGATTAAACGTTGTAATGTACTGAATCCGGCGACATTGTTGCCGATTAATATGGAATCAGATGATATACCACCACATGATTGTTATTTACGAACTGAGGAAGAAACAAAGGGTCGTGTGGACCTGAAAAACACTCCCTTGACAGATCCTGATGGTACTTTGTAAGTGGATGGTTCCTGCTTCAAATTGCCGAATGGCGATGTGACGACTGCGTATGCTGTAGTGACGTTGAGCACGGTTGTGGAAACTGCGAGATTGAATCAGAATTCAGCACAAGCGGCAGAATTGATTCCATTGACAAGAGCGTGTGTTTTGTCTAAAGGAAAGCGAGTGAATGTGTTTACCGACAGTCAGTACGCATTCGGCGTTGCGCATAACTTTGGAAGACTGTGGAGAGAAAGAGGATTTATGACATCGCATGGTACGAAGATTCAACATGGGCAGCTCGTGAATGACCTTTTGGATGCACTTACATTGCCTAAAGTGGCGATCGTTAAATGTAGTGCACATCGAAAAGTGACGGATGACGTTGGTCGTGGTAATGCGTTTGCGGATGAGATTGCTAAGGAAACGGCTAAGGATTGTACGACCCGAATGTATGTTACGAGTTCTGTGAGGTGGCCGACGGAGACTGGTATGTGTGAAAATACTGTCGAGAGTGTGAAAGCAATTCAGAACGAAGCTACTAAAGCTGAAAAGACCAAGTGGAAAGAAAGTACGGGGAAGTTGGATATGCATGGATGTTGGGTTGACCTGACGGAATGTCAGAGGTGGGTGTTACCAGATGCGTACGTATTAGCTGTTGTGACGATGGCTCATGGGTTGTCACATATTAGTGCAAAATGAATATGTAGGTTCTTGTCCCCTGTATGGAAGAATGAGGGTATTGCTAAGTGTGCCGAGAGAGTGGTTAAGAATTGTATGGTGTGTTTGATGCATAATCCTGGCAAGGGCACCCCCACCCCACCTGGTCATTTTGCTCCTCCTGTCTGTCCCTTTGAGGTTATTCAACTGGACTTTATCCATATGGAGAGATGCAATAACTTGAAGTATGTTTTGGTTGTGGTTTGTGCGTTCTCCAGATGGATTGAGGCCTATCCTCTTAAAGATAATACTGCCCTGTCCACAGCGAAAATCCTGCTGAAGGAATACTTTCCTCGGTATGGAATGCCACGGATCGTGTGGTCGGATAATGGAAGTGAGTTTGTGGGAAGTGTAATGCAGAGTGTGTGTAAGGGCCTTGGAATTCGTCAAAAATTCCATAGCGCTAATCATCCTCAGGCAGCGGGTTTGGTTGAAGGGTACAATGGTACCCTGAAACTCAAACTCGCCAAGATACAGGCTACGACTGGTCTATCATGGCCAGATGCCTTGCCTCTGGCTCTCCTATCAACCAGAGCGACTGTACACTCTCGAGTAGGGCTTAGCCCATATGAGATTGTGTTCGGCCGCCCAGCGAACATTTGGGGAGTCCCGAGACCTAAGGCTTTTGATAGTCTTGAGTATCCAATGCTAATTGATTATCTTCATGATTTGACCACTAAACTACGGTTAATCCATCAACAGGTCTTTGAAGCTCTACCGGCGCAGACAGAGGGTCCTGGACATCAGCTCCAGCCAGGCGACTGGGTCGTTACCCGAAATTTTGGTCGGAAACGTAACTTGGAGCCCAGATTCGTAGGACCCTTTCAAGTCTTGTTGACAACGAGGACTGCGGTTCGACTGGAGGGCCGGAAAAACTGGGTCCATGCTAGCCACACGAAAAAGGTACCGATCCCCTTACCAACAGACGGTTGGGTGAGAGCTGGGATTTCGGCAACGGAAACTGAGACTCCTTTACACTTTGGGCCGTTTAGTGACGCTCAACCTGTAAGAGATGATTTGCCACTGCCAAATCCACATGTGGAGTCATCAGTAGCAGAGAACCCGAGGTCCGACTCGTTGTCCATTTTATCAAACACTGTTGCGCCAGCTGAACAATTGTTTACAGAACAAACTCGACCTGGAAGAAGTCGATACTTTCTTCGTTCAAGGACTAATAAAAATTAAGTTGTATATTGGTTTTTCCTTTTCCGGTGCGATGAGCATTATGGACAATTACATCCTTTCTTTTTGAGTTTTTTATGTCTTCCACTGCTAAAGAGATTTGTATTAAAATTGAACGTTTTGAGAAATACCTACCATCCGGGTTACCGTAGGGCCGTGCGGGTACTCCTTTCTGTTTAGCAGGTTTCTGACGCTAGGTCGGTTACTTTTGTCGATTCCTGGGAACTCCTGGGGATTGATAATCGCTACTCAGAACGAAGTGCGTCAAGTACGTCACGGACGGTTTGTAGAGGATGGCGTTCTCCAAGCTGTTGGAAGTAGAAAGGATGTCGGCGCAGAGATCAGAGATATATAGGGTTGTACGAACAAAATGTTTTCTGTTTCAGGTGTTCCTATTGTTTCTGACCGTATCTATGCTAGTGGTGGGTGGAGTGTATTTTGGAGTATCGTTGTTATTACCTTCTGTTCCACCTACTCTTTCTCCCAAACTAAGCTCCCTCACCACTGTTTCCCCACATTCTTTTCACCCGTTGCCTCAACATGAACAGGTTAGACGTGCGGAATTTATGAATAACTCCTTCGTTCAACTTCTACATCAGCATCAGCTGGTGATGAATACTACCAATTGTTGGGTGTGTGGGTTAATGCCACATACCATGGATAGGGGTATTCCATATTTGGTCCTTCCTTACAGCTCCCAGGGCTCAGCTCGAGCATTCCAAACTATGTTCCGTAGTGCACTAGATTCCTACCCCAGTCGAGAGCCACGTTCTGTCAATTTTGGTTCTGGGCCGTATCACAAGCCTTTGGCGATAGCGATAGCGGATTTAGATAGAGATGTTTTTGATGCATCGCTTATCCCAGATGAAGAAGTGCAGGCCTATAAGGATCTGAGCGAGGCTGAGTATAGTACGTCAGTGGGTGATAGACAGCTTAAGAGCTCGTCCCCAATATGGATTGTACCACACCTCGGTAATTTCTGCTTGAAAGGTTTGGGTCAAAAGCCGAGAGCACAACTTGGGAACAGCGCTTGCACTGACACGTATGTTCTACCGATGCTCTCTTCCCCTGTTTTTCTGACCGCTAAGGGCACTTATTTCGTATGTTATGAACGCGCATATACATGGTTACCCCGTGATTTTTCGGGTACCTGTTATATTGCGAATCTTTTACCACCGACTTTCACAGTTGCCTCAGACTATCACAAAACTAGAGTTTTGAGAGGCGTTATTAGTAAAGAGGATACTGCCGGTCAAGAAGCAGGAGACTTCTTTAAGGGTTTCTTGCCGTTTTGGGGACCTATGGTTAATAGTAGGAACCTAAGACAGTTGACCCGTGTAGTTGAGTCGACTGCTAATATTACTGCAAGTGCCCTTGGTAATTTAACAGCTGAACTTCAGGCGGATAGACTCATGACATTGCAGAACCGTATGGTTCTAGATGTTGTTCTTGCAGCTAGAGGTGGTGTGTGTAAAGTTATCCATTCGAGTTGTTGCATTTTTATTCCTGACAATGCTCCAACTGTTTACCAAGCCATCTCGAAGTTGCACAAGATTTCCGAGTCCATACACGTGGACGAAGGTAATTGGACGCTTCTAGGATGGTTTTGGGGCCTGATGTCAACTTGGGGTTGGAAGATTCTGATGATCGTAGGGGTTGTTGTAACGTTTCTGTTCACGTGTTGTCTTTGTGTACAGTGTGGTCCTGCCTTATGTGGCCTCTGTGCTACAACGTGTATAAGACGGCCATCTGTTACCAAGGAGACGTTGATGAATAGAATGATGTTTCAGCAGCAGCTGAACGATTTGATGAATATTGAAATAGACTCCGATCTGGACTAGTGCTTGCCTACATGAGGGCAAAAGGAGCGTCTGAGGTTCCGTGTGGGACGGAACGACACTTTTGAGTGGTGACGAATATGGATGAGTTTGGTGTCTACGAACCGCAAATGACGAGTATAGTGGGTGTACTCAGTTTCGCTATGCAACCACGTATGGTTCGTCTTATTTTTGGGTTTGTTCATCCGAACCCTCGGGTTCCATTTTAGATACAGCATCCATTTTGTTTCTTGCCCTCAAGTAGCCAGCGAACGGACTTTGTCCGCTTCGTGACCCTGGGATTCCCAAGCTTACACGAGGGACATGTGTTTCTTTGAGGGTGACTTTACGATGAGGGAAATGACACGGCGAAGGCAGATGGCCCCGCTCGAGGCTCATCTTGCCGTGCCGTTCTATTGTTTCAGTCATGCATACATTGGACACGAGGTCTTTGATCCCGTTATCAAGTTTCCTTTATTACTCCCAACACTCTTTCCTAATCTGTTGTGCATCCTTGTCCTTTCTTTGCATCTGTTTTCGTTCCCTTTTTCTAATGTGTTTACGGTCAGGATGGAATGTGTTTTATTGCGGAAAAGATATGTTTTTACAGTTGGGAACCGGCAATGCTGTTGTAATTATGTTCCGGCCTCCTGAAACATGAACACTATTTTGGTGAAGTTTATTGTGGGAACTGAGTTGTAACCTTTGTTCGCCATACTGTGCAATGGCAAAAATGTGTATAAAAGGAGCGATCCACTTTTGCAAATCGAAGCAGTCTCCGAGAACCTACACGTTGTGTACTTCTTGTGACTTCTGTATCCCTGCAGTAAATAAACGCTGATCTCTGACGTCGCTGGAAGTGTCCCGTGTCTCTGTGTTTTGTACGCCGGAACAGGTAACCCACGAAGGTTTCAGGTGTTGTTCCCTGGCACCGCTGGGTCTTAGAATAACCCAGTCCTTCAAGCCAAGGTGGGATTACGTGAGGTAAGAAGGCGCTATTGGATCTTCTTGGAATAACAATAGAAGACAAACTGGTCCCTTTGAATGTCAACATTGGGGCCAAACTTACACTTCTCAGCTAGAACCCTCAAAGTTGCTACGTAATCTTCCACAGACTCCTCTAAAGATTGCTTGCACATGGTGAAAGTAAATCTCTCTAATAGAACACTTGTTGAGTCGGAATACTGTTTGGCCATGCGTAATTTAGCTTTGATGAAAACATTCCATACAGTATCTTCAGATGTAGGAGAAGGATAGCATGATAGATTGTCAAAGACCCTGCGACCAGCTGTGCCCAGATGATTTATTAGCAAAGCTAATTTCCTCGAAGGAGAGTAACCATCAGCATCAATGGCCGTAAGGTAATTTTCGAAATCTCTTAGCCATTCGCTCCACTTTAAATCAGACTTGCCTGGTTTTGACAAAAAAGGTGCGGGCTGAATAACTCCCTGGCTGGACGCCATACTGAATGAACAAAGGATGTAATAAAATTGAAAGAATTGCACTGAAAAAACTACAAATGCACAAATTAGAAATAAAAAAATATATAAATAAAATAACGAGTGAGCCACCGAGAAGAGAAGTATAATATATGCAATATGGACTTATTAGTTGATAAAACAGGCACAGAAAGGTGTGCGAATCACAGTGTGTCACACCACAAAAGATCCAAATGGAAAGGTGAAGGCAGGAAAAAAATTAAATTGTTAGACTGTGGTGTGCGAATCACCGGTGGCGGTATCGCACTTGGTAGAAGCAGACACTTACTGTAAATAGCATATGGTGTGCAAATCACCGTTCGAATCGTCACACAAATGAGAGGCAAACAATCGCTGTAAGTACAACGCAGTAATCCAGTTTCTGACTCACCTAAAATGGCCGCCGCTGTGAGTGTGTCATCAAGGAGTCTCCCAGGATGCACCGCGGCAACTTCCTTTCGGCGACGTCAGAGGAAGCAACAGGGAGAACAAAATGGAGGACGAAATTCCAGAGGAATTAAAAATTTGTGAACATTTGTGACTAGAATTTTCAATTCTATTAAGGACAACGGAGGCGAGGATTATGCTTCTCATTCTTTGCTTTATTACCAACAGCAGCCAATAAAAAAACATCTTTTTTATTCCAAAACTACAAATCCCATGAATGCAATGCATCAGAATACCATAGAGACTATCAGTACATAAGGCCCAGCTGAGGCAGACACCTCCTCTTTCTTTGCGTGACCGATAACTGTTAAGTCCAGAACTTGAACAAATCACTCCTTCTTGAACTGAGATCTTGAACCATTGTCCATGTGAACTAACATCCGAAAACCAATAGGCGAACTTCGGCTCCGAGGAACGAAACTCTGAAGATCAAAACAGGCGAGCGACCCTCACATCGCGAAGGGGAAAGCCATTCCCAACGATATCCTGAACAGAAACAAGTTTCACTTGCCACTGGAATCTAAAACAAAGATAAAAATTCCGTAATAACGGTAATCTCCCAGACAATGTTCCAATCACAATGGTATAAGAACTACAACAACAGGGTGGGAACAAGAGAGAGCAATAAGGCAGTCAGTATATTGCAACCTGAAATCATCATAACTTGATTTACATCTATATTCAAATAACATATAAACTCTGGGTGGGATAATCCTCACCTCCGTTGTCCTTAATAGAATTGAAAATTCTTGTCACGGATGTTCGCAAATTTTTTATTCTATGTCAGGACCGGAGGCTCCGATTATGCTGGTTTAAAGCCGAGCCACCACCACTGATGCAATATCCATTATAGGTTTGTAATAAAATGACTTAAAGGTGGACTCATTCGACCAATCCACAGTATTCATGATGTCAGCTAAGGTTACACCCAAGGAAAAGGATTTAGACGCCATTGCGCCACGCACAGAATGCGCACCAAACTGAGACACATCAATGCCTGCTTCATTCATGAGCCAACGCACCCATCTCGCCAAAGTAGCTGAGGACACTGGGCGAAAGGGTTTCTGCAAAGCAATCAGCAGTTGACCCTGCAAGTCAGAACGGAAACTGGATGTACTCACCTCGTACGCTTTCACACATTGCACCACACATAAGTTGGGATTATCCGGAAAGGCCGGATAAGACACTGAAGTGGAATTGCTTTTGGTCCGTCTGGAAATAGTGAAAGTCACCCCTTCCGGGGAAAACCGACGGCCCGCGAGATCCAAAGCTCGAATATCAGAAACTCTCTTGCAAGAGACCAAACATAATAACATCGCCAGTTTGGCGGAAAGCTGTTTCCGCGACAGGTGCTCGTTAGGTGGCCAAGAATCCAAAAAGCGAAGTACCACCGTAACGTCCCACAAAAAAAGAGTACTTTGGACACGGGGGCATGACCATCCAGATACCCTTAAGTAGTTTGCACACCAGAGGGTGTTCTCCCTCTGGCTTGCCCTCCAACGGAGCATGCCCAGCGGAAATAGCGGATCTAAAATTGTTGACTGTCCTATAAGCAAAACCAGAGGACGCCAAAGAAGCCAGGAAATTCATGACCATGGTGACATTAGTTGCAGTGGGATCGACGTCCCGTTGAACACACCAGCTACACCACTTGTTCCATGCTGATGAATACCGCCTATGGGTACTATCTGACCACGCCTGCTTGACGAAGGCAGAAGCGTCTGTCGAAAGTCCCGGGACCTGCCATCTGTCCCTGAAGTTGCTTGTTCAGCCGTGACGCAAACAGGTCCAACTGACACGGACCCCATAGGAGATTCAACATCCGGAATACTCGAGGGTGTAACCCAAATCGCTGTAATCCCGTAGGTACCGGGAGTGCCAATAGGCCACCTCGTTCTTCCGGCCCGGGAGGTATTCCGCCACTATTGACAGATTGTACTGAAGGCAATAATGCCAAAAGTCTTTGGCAATCTCCGCCAGGATGCGGGATCGTGTACCCCCAAGTTTGTTCACGTAACGGACTGCTGATATGTTGTCCATTCTTAGTAGAATGCAGCAGTTCATCTTCTGCGGGGAGAGACTGCGAATTGCGAACGATCCCACTAACAACTCCAGGCAATTGATGTGAAGGGAGAGTTCCTCCGGAGACCACCGACCCCCCGTCGAGATCGGACCGCAGCGGGCTCCCCAGCCCCAACGACTGGCGTCCAATTCGATCACTACCTCCGGATTGGACCCAAAAATGGCTCTGCCATTCCACGATTCCATGTGGTCGAGCCACCACAACATTTCCCACCTCGCTTCCTCTGAAAGAGGGATCTGATCGGCATAGCTGAGGCCTTTGCGGAGATGTTGAATCTTTAATCGTTGGAGAGCACGGTAGTGAAGGGGGCCCGGAAATATGGCCTGAATCGAGGAGGCCAACAAGCCTACTACCCGGGCTATGGATCTCAAGGACACAGTCCGCTTGTTCACAATCAACCTCAATTCTTTCTTTATCGTTCTGATCTTGGGTGCGGGTAGGAGAAGCTGGCAGGTGCGAGAATCCACCTGAAAGCCCAGAAACTCTATAGACTGCGTAGGCACCAGAGCGGACTTCTGAGAATTCACAATGAAGCCCAGATCCTGAAGAAGGTGAATGGACCACTCTAGATGTGTTGTCACTAGATGCGGACACTGTGCCATGATAATGACGTCGTCCAGATAGACTATCAGCCTCACCCCGCGCGAGCGAAGTGATTCCATTACCGGACGAAGGTGTTTCGTGAAGCACCATGGTGCTGACGAAAGTCCGAAGGGAAGAACCGCGTACTCGTAACAGACGCCTTGCCACAGAAATTGAAGAAAGCGCCGATGAGGAGCGTATATGGGCACGGCCAGGTAAGTGTCCTTCAGGTCCAGCCGAACCATCCAATCGCCTTCCTGCAGCAGATCGCGCAGCAAATGGACGCCCTCCATTTTGAAATGGCGGTAAATGATCCAGCCATTGAATTCCTTGAGGTTCAGAACCAACCTGTACCCGCCCCCTTTCTTCTCGACCAGGAACACGTTGCTTAGAAAACCGAGAGGATGCGGTTGAGACTCGACAACCGCCCCCTTCTGTAAAAGGGAATGTATTTCGCCCGTGATAAAACTCTGATCGAGTTGGGAAAAATGGATGGGAGGGGGGGTGGGGAGGGGGGGGTACGCTGGACGGGGGTGTTGAACATTTCCAATTTGTAACCCTGTACCGTTTCCAGGATCCAGGGATCCTGCGAGAGCGTTTGCCAAGCATGCAGGAAACATTAAATGCGACCCACCAACTGTACCTCCGAACAAAGGATAAGTCTCACCTGCTAATCCGGAATCCTGGTGGTTTCCCTGGTTACCACCGAACCTGCCTCTGCGGAACCGGTTCCGCGCTCGTCTGGAGGGGTAGAAGTTGGAGTTCCCAGAGTAGTTATCCTGGTAACCTCCTCTGTTGTGTTGTTGACCGCGCTGGGCGCCTTGGGGATGACCTAGGCCGGACGACCGCCCTCGATTTCGTCAGGGCCCTGGCGAAAACCGGTCGGAAGGCTCGTCGTAGCGACTCCTGCGCTTTATCCAGGCCGCTGAAAGTAGCCACGAATTTGGTGAGCTCTTTCAAAAAGGGTTGTCCGAAAAGGAGACCCTGGGCTACTGGACCTGCCTCCGAGGAAGACAATTCCGCCAATTTCGGGTCGAGCTTGAGGAGGATCGATCTCCGCCGGACTCCTTCGCTTGGAGACCCAAATCCAGAAGTTTTGCCAACAGCCCCGACAAATCTAGAAGTTTATCCTGGCATGACCGCCAGGCGCGGTCAATGCCCTTTTTTGGGTCCTTAGAGTATTTCCTAAGGTAGGTCATCATGGTCGGGTCCACCTCAGGAGTTTCCGCCACACGGGCTGCCAGGTCAGGCCTGGGGCACTCAGACTTAAGGCGGGCCCTTACGTCCTTTTCAAAAGGGCGGAGGTTTGACTGGAGGTAATCCGCCACTTCCTGCAAGGGGGTCCATGCCGTTGAATTGGGGTGGATGATATCGGACGGGTCGAAAGTCAGGTGTCTAGGCGGTGGCGTGGGCTCCGTATGATGCTCCTTTCTAGTCTTTTTAGCAGGCTGCGCGCTTTCCTCTAGATCGGACTCCCCGTCCGCCGAGGAATCCCCCTTGTCTTCATGAGAAGACTCAACCTGGTCAGTGCACGCCAAATAAGAGTGATCATTCGCAAGGGCCCTGGAAAGCCGAGCGAAGTCCTCAGAGTGGGGGTTAGAAGCCTTCTTACTAGTTGGCTTGGGGTGGGTACTTGTAGCCGGAAGCCATCCTTGCTGTCGTGCATAATCTTTCAAATGCCGTTTCAGGGGCGCAATCGCCCTTACCAGCGCTGGGCTGACAGAATGCTGAACCCCAGCATCTAAGGCTTCAACGAGCTCTTGCTCAAAGGAACCCGCAGGTTCTGACTCGTAATACTCCGCCTCATAAGAGTATTCAGCCATGGTGCTAGTAACACGTATACCATTATAGCACAACAATGGTGCGAAGGGAGGAGTAAATCAGGGGGAGAGGAACAACCCCAAGCAGGCCAGGCACAAAAATGCCACAATACTTGATTAAAACAGTGGAAGGAGGGCCTGCTACCTCTCTCAGCAGAGCCTATGCATATATTGTACAGCCCGAGGTTTAATTTCTCCTTGGGCGTCAGTCGGGGCACAAATACGGGCTTTGAATTTGAAAAAAACAAGCATTTCCCGCTCTGACAACAACTCCGATCAGACCGAGATCGGAAAATGGCCGCCGCGCATGCGCGGAGACGGCCGCCCGTGAAAAGAGAAAGAGGACGCACGCGAGTAGAGACGTGCCGTCTTCAGGCCCCCAGTTACTTCCGCTCCACTCAGAACGAGGCTGCGGGCGCAGAGCGCACGGCCGAAGCGCTCCCAGCTGATCAGCACAGACGCGAGCGCTCCGCTGCACGAGCAGCGTGACGGTAAGGAGGGGACAACGAAGGTTAACGTCGCGTCAATAAATAAGTAGCCAAACGCTTTAGCAGAGCGAAACTCACAGCAATACAGCAAATACAATTATAACAGCGCGCGTTCTACATATGAAAGCTAATTATCATATACAGTGCGCATCCAACCCATACACCACAATCATAAGAAAAGCAGTAAGGGAGAGGCACTTAACTGGCTGCGGAGCAGCAAAGAAAGAGGAGGTGTCTGCCTCAGCTGGGCCTTATGTACTGATAGTCTGTATGGTATTCTGATGCATTGCATTCATGGGATTTGTAGTTTTGGAATAAAAAAGATGTTTTTGTATTGGCTGCTGTTGGTAATAAAGCAAAGAATGAGAAGCATAATCGGAGCCTCCGGTCCTGACATAGATTTTGGAACGATGAGGTGGGAGCGGTAAGAATGAGCCAGGCAAGCGACTTTTGAAATAGGAGTGCGCGGCCCAATATAAGAAAGCTTGCGTGAATGATAAAATTGACAAAGTTTCGACCCACCTCAAAACTATGTCCCGAGAGGTCGTCAGGGTGCCAGGCACTCAGAGAAGGTAGTCCGGTGGGCTCCAAATTAGATGCAGGACAGCACAGAATAGGTGGAAGAAATTACCCCACTCCTGCTACCAATATGTAGAGGAGGGGAACGCCAAAATTCCAGGAAACGCTGATAATGTCCAGAATCTTCTTTTATTTGTAGATTACAGGAAGTAGTAGTATGCAAGACGGAGCCCACGGCATACGCAGTTGCGGGAGCAAGAACCAAACAGCAACTGACCAGGCATGGAATCAAAAATGACATACCAGTATTCTAAACATAAGATTCTAGTAACTCTTCTAGTAACTCAAAGGAACAGTAGTAAATACCACATCTATAACCTACAGAGGTGTCTGTACCCAGGGGCGTAGGAGACACTAAAATTCTGGGGGGGACAGGGACAACCTTGTGCACTTTCCAGTGACCCTATACAAATCACCGCCCGTTAAACAAATACAATTGCATACTTTCGAAGTGAAATATTGAGAAAAGCAGGCATGTAGTCACAGTTTGCATGTATGCTTTATTGTTATTTACATTCATATAGTAATGAGACCAAATGTTTAAAAAAAACATATATATGAATCTTGCATCTTAATGCACAAAGCAAACAAAGGCCGCTGACTTAGGGTGGGGGCGTCGTGTTTGCAAGTGCATTTGGGTTTGAAAAGTACCTGCTGCTGCATTCCTGGTCTCCAGCAATTTTCAGGCAACAATAAAAATGTGAAGATAACTTTGGTGATTAATGTTCTTTTTTGAGAGAGATCGAAGGCTTGTCTAGTGAAAGTTTTAATTCAATAGGTCAGTGAGTTACTGCTTTTGTCTGAGATATTCTTTTGGTATTTGAAGTTTATAAGTTAAAATCCTAACATTGAACAGTGAGCTATTAACCGTCATCAAAGAGCTGCATAAAAACTTCAATGTATAGATTAGAACGTTATGATTTTTCTCCAGTCTTTCCCTATCCTAATGTTGGAAAATGGGTTCATTAGGATAGAAATCAATTCTGATTATTGTAGAGAACCCCCCAACCATGGTGTTAAGTTTTACATTCTGAGTTTGTGTTTCTCTAGTGTTGCAAAGCCGCCCTGGGCACTCCCCAACTTTTTGCTGACTGGTACTGGTGGTACCTGACTGACTGACCCTGGCCTCTGCCTAAACAGCCAGTGCTATTCTGGCACTTAAAAATACAGTGAAAACACCTACATACACTAGGGTTCACTATGGGTTAGGGTACCCCTATGATTGGCATGACCTCTCCTATAAGGCCCTAGTACATAATAGGGCAGGGGGATTAGAACTACTTTTAAGTCCCTAGAATATAATAAGGCATGGCAGTTTAGAGGCCAGCAGCCCTTTCTGCGCTTGCATGTGTGCACTGCTGAAGCCTGAGGTCAGTTTAAAAGTAGCCCTGTGTTATAGGGCTGCTTTTAAAATGCAAATTGTGCCCAAACTCGACTTTTGGGTTTGGGGAACTTACAAATTGATCAACTACAATGTTGGGGCAAAATTAAGTGGAAAAATGTTTTCCACTTAACTATGGCTGTATCATATTTGCTACATAATACATCATCTGCTGCATAATCTAACGATTTCCTCCAAAACAATTTTGTAGCTCAAACGGATCCCAAATTACTAAAAGAAATGCGACTTGTGTTGCTGTGAAGTTTAGGGCCCTTTGCAAAGGTTAGTAAAGAAAATAATTCCTAAGAAAACAATTGGTCCCAGACACTCCTAATGACACTCAAATTAATACCTGTAGGAGAGTGTAGTATGCAATCAATTCATACAACCAAAAATGTATAATGTAAAGGCACATTCAACAGGGAAATCTCATAGATAAGAGGCCAACCAAAGTCAATTAAATTGCAAACAACAATTTATTACCCGCTGATTCATATTCATAAAATGCAAACTTAGGGGCTGACTACGATGGCAGGCGGACTTCAGTACCACCGCCATCGAATCGGGGAATGGGACCGCTGGCCTTTAAGGTGGAGGCCCCACGATAGGCATTACAATGCGACTACCACTACGGTGTTCGCAGTGCCTATCTTTTACAGTGCAGCAGGTGCTGCTGGCTGCATCATCCGTCGCAAAGTTAAAAAAAAAAGGAACATGTTAAATATATCAGTGCCTGCCACATGGTGCAGTGATATGTTGTGGGGCATCATAGATGCCCCCCAGGACCCATGTCTGAGGGCCAGGGGTAAAGGGGCCTGCTACGGGCCCCCAATGTCCCTTTCGCCAGCATTTCCATGGCAGGTGAACCGCCATTGATAAGCTGGCGGGTAAGGGACATCGTAATCCCTGCTGCGGTGCATGGTAGGCACCACCAGCATTGTAGGAACCACGAGCCCCTCCACCACACCGGCAGGCTCAAGAAGCCCGTCGGGTGCGTGGTGGTTGGTCTTTCCGACTGCCAGGTAACCACCCGCCATTGTAATATGGCGGGCTGTGATGCAGTCACCAATGGCGGTGGGACCGCCACTGACGGGGTGACGTGGCGGTCCCACTGCCATTATAATCACCCCCTAAGTTTGGTGTGCATGCAAATCCTACATTGCCAACACCTGGCAAGTTGCACTGCTAGTGCTGGAAAAAGGCCAATGGAGGTACCAATGGGTGAGGTGGACTGGCCTCAAGGGTCTTGTGACCTCAGTGACAGATTCACTGTCGATCTAGGATGTGCTTCTTCATATGCCTGCCCGTAAGACTGGAAGTGAACTGCAGTATGGATTGTGGTGGACAGGTCCACCTGCGGGTGCTAAGACACCTGGGCTTCTAAGGTCTATCGGGCCTTCTAAGGTGTAGCATCGGAATAAGCTTTGTCAGGAGTGAGGTCTGGTGGACTTGTCATGAAGGCTGAACATGGTTCTCCAGTTCCAAATTCAGCAGCTCTGGCCAGAGTGCCACATTCTCTCCCACACTGAACACCATACTGCCCCACTGAGAGAAACTCGCACTGTCTTCAGCACAACTCAATTGTGCTGCGACTAAATTCAAATTATGCACTAGACAACAGTAAAATGCTGCCTGAAAAAAAATGAATTACACCCTGGAAAAAGCAAACACTCATAGGGAATGCAAGAATAAGCAAAGCATGTGAACTGTAATCAGAAAAAAAACATGGTTACATTAACGGTTTTAAACTCATTATTCAGAAATCAGTAAGTGATTTTGCCTGAAAAGTTCAAGACATGGCTACAGGACCAGGAAGGGACCCCTTTCAATGTCCATTGCTTATATCCTTTCAAAATGTATGCAGTTTGGTTTAAAAAAGACCACATCCCCAAACACAGAGCCGCATTTTATAAGCTAAAATAATTAAAAAGTTGAAAACGATCATATTAAACGTTTCCACTCGACCCATCAACCAGGTATTGCAGTCCCTTTAGGAATGGCACACTTACCCACCCTGGGAAAACAATGTTGTTCAAAGAAAGAAGATAAAAAGAAAGTAGCGCTTTCACTGGCAAACTCTGTAAAGTGGCGCTAATGTGTGTGGGTGTAAATAACAGTCTGGCCTGTCTGCTGTCCACTCTGTATTGCTTTATTTAGGTATTTAACTATTTTTTCTCTCCATTCCGAGGTTTTTCTTTTCAATAGAAAACGGTCAGAACATGAGGACATTTACAGCCAAAGTGTTCAGCCTTTTTTGGATCAATTTCACAGGGGAACAAATAAAGAAAAGGAGAGGCAAGAGAGAGTACCTTAAGAGCTGCCTTTTGAAATCAGCACGTAAGCAGGAGCGAGACAGAGACAGAAAGAGATGGAGGAATAAAGAGAGGAGGGCAGCCGCCAGAGGCAGGTCAGGAGTAGTGGACACGGTCCTTGCCATGAAGGAAAAGAGACCGCGTTTATTTTTTAGGTCTCGTATAGAGCAGCGCATGCGCTGCCTCTGCGAGGCATCAAGTAATCAGTAGGTTATGTGAAACTCTAGGTAATTTCTCAGGCTGCTTGCCATTGGTTTAACTCTGGCATTGCTCTTCTTATCCGGCTTTTTATTGGCTGTTGTTCCCATACTCACTTTCGGTTATTCCGGAAGCAGCACAGCCCAACTACAGTTTTTATCCGCTTTTGTGTGTTCATATGTAGTTGGTGAGCACTATATTCTTTTAGGGTCTCCTAGTCTTCCTCTTCCGACTTCACCACAGACTCACTTGCGACCCCCACAGAAGTCGGTAATGAGGAAGGAAGTCCCGTGCTTTGTTCTGCTCTGGGTGCTCGCCTATATTATATAATTAAGCTGTTTGGGATGCCATTCACTTTAAAAGTTTATTTATTTTATTTAGTGTGGATAGAACATTTCCAGGATATTAAGCCTACTGCCCAGGCTCGAACATGGATCCCCAGCTCCGAAGCCTGCAGCTCTGACTGCTGAGCCACGGCTTCTCGCTCTGGGGAGACCTGCTGGAGTCGATAACTCTGGGCCGGGCACCTTTGGTCACGATCCCCATGGAGGCCCACGGGAGATCCAGTGATGCCACTCTACACTGATTGCTGCCAAACTGTGCTGAGATCAGCGGGTCCCCCTAGAGACACCATTGCAGCAGAGCAGCGGTCCCTAGGCAGGCCACTCCGACCACTGTCCCAAGGAGCCCGGGGAAATCACTGAGCACCGCTCATGTTTTTTCCCGTCTGCCTCCCACAGCAGCACAGGCTCGGTGCTTTGGCAGCGGCTTGAGTCGCAATCAGCTATTGGCACCGGGAAGGGGGTCCAGCCCACGACCGAGCCACGTCTGATGCCTAGCGCCACTGCTTGCAGGCCCCAGAGGTCAGGAGATGCCTCATGTTTGCCTTTATTCACTGTGAAGGGAGGCGGCTGCCAGGCACAATCTGCAGCGGTCGCCTTCTCCTGGTCGGGTACACCCGAGGGCTTCACTGAGCTGCTCAAGTCCTCCGCATAGCCTTCAGGATCATGTGGGGTATCGATGGGGCTCAGGGTCGCCGGATCATGACAGGATTAAGTGGGGCCCAGAAGGAGCTCCGTGTGGGGACCAGAGGCGGCCGCGGCGCGGACCAGGTCAGGTAAGTTTTCAAGTTCTTTAACTTTATTTTTAACCCCCCGGCCCCCGCGTTCCCACCCCCCTCCCCCCCGCGAGTATCGTGAGCCGCGACTTTTGTGCCCTTCTCCGAAGCCTCGCCAAATTCCACGCGCTTTTGCTGCTCTCTCTCGTTTCGCTCACAGGCCTGAATACTGGAAAGTTAGCTCAGCCTTAAATCATTCCAATGTCTGTTAAATTAGTACAATAGACTTGAATAGCAGCAGCAGTTATTTACAGCCCTGTGAAACTGTGAGACTATGTCAGCAAAACACTATTGAATAATTCTGCATTTTATTCTGTCCACGGGGGACATCATTCTACCAAGCATTAAAACAAAATAAATGCGAAATGTACGGACGTTATTTTTCACGTAACTGTGAGACGATCTGCAACTCTTTTTTACCCCGTACCACTCTTCAGTCCCCCGATTTCTTATCTTGCCCTTCTCTGCTTATTTTTTTCCGCTTCTCATACCTCTTCTCCTTGTTCCACTCTTCTCTCCTTTTTTGACTTTTTTATCTGTTGTAAATTCCTACTCACTTTCAACTCTCATTCTCTGTTCTGGCTGGCATGTTGTACTATGTTTTCCTATGTTATGTTGTGATGTAAGAGCACGCACTAGAATTAAGACGTATTTGCTAGCGTTTCAGCTCAAGCTCCACAGATTCAAATTCTCACTTGTGAATGATTTACTGTGCTCCCCGGAAGAGCAGTACTGGTGTCTGTACTAGAATAATGGTGTGTCACGTGAGCACTGGTCTTGCAGTCCTGGTGCTCCGCCGCAGCCATTCTAAGAGCAGTGTGATGCCTCACTGTGGACACCACAGCTGTGGTAAAGATGTCTCACTGGCACTTCTGGAAAAACAGTACTGGGTCCTCACTGCAACCTACAGAACGATATTTACTGTGACCACTGATAGAACAGTACTGTCACGTCACTGGAAGCACCGGAGTAGTGGCACTGGCATCACTGGGGACACAGTGCGGTTCGCTCATTAAGCCTACTGTAAGAGCAGGAGCGTACAGTACTGGCGCCTCGGTGTAATGAGCGGCAGAGCAGTACTGGTGCAGTGCCAGATAGTGGTATTCAGGGCTCACTGGAGGAACAGCAGCGCTGCCTCGATGAGAGCCAGGGCTTTAACTGGGAAGGAAAAACTGTGTGTGTGTGGGGGAGGGGAGGGGTCTCTCAAAGGTACCTAGCCTATGTAATTTAGGGCGTGGCTTAAAAAACAAGTAAACTCAAACCCTTAGCACAGTGTGCCCCTGAATGGTATTTTGCTGTTTCTATCATTGCATTCAGATATATAATACCGCAAGTAACATTACAACTACAAGCCAGGACTGTTGGCGTTGTCAATGGTTGTTAGTTGCATAAGATAAAAAATAAACAACTATGGCTTCGTTGTCTAGAATATTGAAAATGCCACAGTTTTGAAATGATGAGACTGAAATAACTATAACCAGTTTCTTTGAAGTTACATCAAAGGCAGTGAAGGGTAGTGTTGATGCAGAGTTACCGTTTTTTAGGTCTCGGCTAGCGATGGCTGCGCTTGCGCAGTCTCGCTCGCGAGACATAATGACTTGGGTGAAGAGGGGCTTGAACCCGCCCCTCTTCTTCCCTGTTCTCCATTGGCTGGCCTAGTAAATGCTGGCCAGCCATTGGAGAAGAGGTCCCGTCACTCTAATCCTGCCCCGTCCTTTTCGGATCGGGGGGCGTGTTTTTTGCGAGAAGTCTCGGGGAGGAGACAACAGCAAAACACGCCCCCCAATCCGAAAAGGACACTCCCTTTCTCCGAGGCATTTTCTGCTGTGCCTCGGAGAAAGGCGGTGGTGTCCCGGCGTTGCTCCCTCACCTGATCTCCTTCGTGCCAGATACAGTTAGTTGGACAAATAAACCTGCTTATTGTAATGCTGTCAAGAGGAAGATGACAGCTACGAGGGTCGCGTATGCTCAGCACGACTGGGAAGCCTGCTATTATGGCAGCAGAACATGGTCGTCCTCGCCCAGCCACGCAGGAAGCTTTCTTACGAGGGCAGTGGAGGATCACGGAACAGCACTGTGTCCCGATGAGCTGGAAACGGGAGCAGAGAGCGTGTTTACACTGAGGCGCCCTCCCGCCTCCTCCGTTACGCCATAGCCAGGAGTGCCCGTCTCACGTCACAAGCTGCCTCCCGCCTGCTGCACGTGACTACCACTAACCCCGCACCCCCTCCCCCCGGGCTCTAGTAACAACAAAGGGCACACAATACAGCAACACTGGTGTGCTGCTAGCTAAGCTTTACGGCCATGTGCTACGCTCCTTCACAGGCAGCTTTACACGCACGGGGCTGATGAGCACACTGCACGCCCCCTTAAACAGGCAGCGTGGAACGCGGAAGCACTCACGTGCTGCGCTGCCATCCTCCGCCTCACTCTGGTCTCGGGGCTCCGTACCCATCTGCAGTATAGCCTCCCTCTACCCGCGCGAGCAGATATCTGGCTCTTTGTTGCCGCCTCCTGTCATTGCACAAGTCCCTCCCCAAAGCCTGCCCCGCTCTGGGTCAAGGTCTCGTCTAGCACATGCTGCACGGAAAGTCCCGGCGGCAGGTCGGTAGGCACATGAAGCCACATCCGGAAGTCAGATATTTGGAAATTGTTGCTTGGTCACCGGTGTCATGTGCCTTCACCGCTAATGCGTATGTATACCACTGTTACAGGGGCCTTTAAGTGGGCTGGGTCCTGCCAGTGCTGTTTTAAAAAGCAGTTGCTAAGAGCTCCCCGTTTACTTTATGCCCTCACCCTCGGGGTGGGAAACATTTTTTAACGGTTTTTAATATAACTTTTTTTTAAATTCTATACTGCGTGAACTTTACCCGAATATATTGGAGCGTCTTACATTAGCACCAGTTAAATTGCACAAAGACAACGATCATGTTATTTTTAGTAGGCACGGGGATTGTCCAGAATCACGCCAGCTCCAAGGTCGGCAACTCTATTCTTACGCCGCAACTTCGCCCACAAGAAATAAACAATTTTCAATGGTATATACAACGAAGCCATATTTGTTGCTTATTTATCTTATGCAATCAACAACCATTAACAAAGTCAACAATACTGTTTGTTGTAGGTGTAATGTTACTTGTTGTCTTGTAGATCTGCATGCAATGACAAGCAGCAAAATACCAGTTGCTAAGCAGCACAGATTTCTAGTTTAAAGTGTATAAGCGACGCCTTTAATTATGTTGGTCACGCCCCTTTGGGAGACACCCCCCTCCCCACCCCGTTTTTTCATCCCACTTAAAGCCCTGCCATTACTGTAAATATTTCTCTTCCAAAAACACAATAGAACCCTACAAGATACTTCTCAACCCCTTTTGGTGGTTATTAGACGCTTTTATTTTTATGGTCTGGCTTGACAGGCAGCTGTCGCCTGACTGAGATAACTACCAAGAGAGGGGCATTGGCTCGGCCCACGTCGGGGTCGGGGTCGTAGTACATGTTTTGATTGGGCAGAAGTTGCATGCTTCCAGAAAAATCAGTGCATGCCCTCCCCAAAGCTGTAAGCTGTGATACCTTTTTAGGTCTCGGCTAGCGATGGCTGCGCTTGCGCAGTCTCGCTCGCGAGACATAATGACTTGGGTGAAGAGGGGCTTGAACCCGCCCCTCTTCTTCCCTGTTCTCCATTGGCTGGCCTAGTAAATGCTGGCCAGCCATTGGAGAAGAGGTCCCGTCACTCTAATCCTGCCCCGTCCTTTTCGGATCGGGGGGCGTGTTTTTTGCGAGAAGTCTCAGGGAGGAGACAACAGCAAAACACGCCCTCAATCCGAAAAGGACACTCCCTTTCTCCGAGGCATTTTCTGCTGTGCCTCGGAGAAAGGCGGTGGTGTCCCGGCGTTGCTCCCTCACCTGATCTCCTTCGTACTCCCACGCTGGCTCCTGCGTGGTGTCTCCGGTCTTGCTGTTTAGGCCCAGCTCGCCCGGCAGCCTATTGCCTTCCTCCGCCATCCTTACCGGAAGTAGATCTCGCCCGCCACCGGCTCCTAAGGCACCGGAAAACAGACAGCACAGACTGAGATGGTGGCCCTTTTCTGAAAACATAGACACCTCCCCGTGAAGCCTTATAAGACTTCGGGATTTGCAAAAAAAACCTGTATTTTTGTCTCCTTTTCGTTTTTACCGTTATATAGCGCGAACTCAACCCGAAAGTATTTGAGCTCGTTACAAGAGCTCCGTTACACAACACATTTTTGTAGGTAGGAAAATTAAGTGCTTTGCCCAGAATCATAGGATTTTGAGCCCACGCTAAAACTCGAACCCGATTCCTCCGTTACAAAGTCGGCAACTCTGGCCATTACACCACATTATCTCCCGCTCTTACATTTTCCTTTGATTTAATTCAATATGCTTCGTAATGAATAAAAAATAGCATCGTGCATTCGAAAGTTGGGAGGTTTCCCCCCTGCGTAAGCAGGCACCTGGCTCCATTAAGTCATCTCTAAACAGAATTACTATCTCACAAAATCCAACATACTCCCATTCAAAGATGGCCGCCGTAAACCCGTCTGCCGTAAACCCGTCTGCCGTATTCAGCACGCTCATGCATTCGACTGTTTACCAATGCGGCAAACCGAGGGCTGTTCTGACTGCCTCCAGCTTTCCGGGCGGTGGCGGCTACTTGGTCACGTGAGAGGCTCGTCACGCAGGGCGGAGCTCCGCGGGCCCAGCCGCCGCCGAGGTCTCTGCGCTTCCGTCTGAAGCTGGGAAGGAGGAAGCACAGCCTGGACAAGATGGAGTCGGAGTCTGTGATCGAGGACAAGACTATCGAGCTGATGGTGAGTCAGTGGCTCAGACAACAGCTACCACTCAGGTCCTATGATCGCAGTCGGTTGCGTCTGTTAGAAGCTGGACATTAGTGACGCATGCTTTTGCCCGGTTGGAGGTTGACGGCCTTCTCTCTTACAGCTACTGAATCCGTCTCCAAGTCAGGGATCTTAGCCCCACTCCCACTACAGTGTGGATTGTCCTCTCTACTCATCCAGTGGGGTGTTCTTGTCCAGTCTGGGCCTTCCCTTCTTCTGCTGAGGAGTTATTTTTCTTCCCTTAGATGTTGGGTTTTCATTTTCCTCCTCTTCCAATAGAAAGAGGAGTGCAGTGGAGGCATATTTCCTAACTTGATCGAGGCAGCCCCCCCTGCCTCTCCGGTATGAGAGAGTCTTTCCATTTCCCGTTGGGGGATCGATTCCCTTCCTTATTTAGTGTGGGGGTGTCCTGTTATTCCATCTTCCTCTATGTGGAACCTTTCTTTTGCCCACCGGGGAAGGCCTCTTCCACCATAAATCGGTAGGTGTCTACCCATTATTTTAAAATTGTAGTTTCCTTCAAAAGCCAGTCGCTGGTCACACAAAGGTGGTTGTCTCTTTCCTTCAGAGGTGATGTTTGGGGTACGGTTTTGTACCTTGCTCTTTTCACCTTTATGTATTGGCAGCGACATTATATTGTACTACCTTGCCCATCCTTTACTCGGAAAACAAACGTGAGAGAGTGCCTGGTGTTTGAAGGGACGGCACCCAAGTATATCCCTTGAACCCTGCATGGGAAATCTGACTGGTGGGGAACGTCTTTGAGAATCTGGGTCCTCTTCTATGACAGGCAAAGAAGCACAGTTTGACGCATGTCCAGCGGTTCTAGAGGGTGAGACAAATAATCTTAATCGTTTTCCTAGTGGCGGCCTAATTTAAGTTCTATTAAATAACAGGTGTTCAAACCCTTATTCAAAAATGTTTGGATTATGGTTTTTGTTTTAGAGCTTAAAAGGGCTCTGAAAAGCAGGCACACATTTAATAGACGGTTCCTTATATCACTATTTGTGTTGACTTATCGTAATCATTCTTCCTATTTGTCGATGCACTTTCTACTTATTATATCATGCGACTAAGTTCATAGGAGCAAACTGCATTGACAACATTTACAACTAAATATGATTAACTCTTTACCCATCACTAATATTGTTTTAAACTGCTCTTATATGTATGGTTTCATGTTCATGTGCCTTTGTGTTTTTGTGCGCTGTCAACTGGTATATCTAGAATCCGATGACAAACTACATGTTTGTTGATTGTTAGTCTAATTTTTTTACCCCGCCCATTACGTAGAAAGCCACCTGCCATGCTACATTTTGTCATTTGTTTGAAAGGCTAGTTACCAGATCGCTTGGAAACATATGTTCCATTGGTACACCTTCAAATGTTTTTGCGTGAAAGTTTTAACACCAACAGTTGGGTAGCTCTAGATGCTGTGGTCACACACCAATTTGTTAATGGGAAAAAAAACAGAGTATGCCGAATTTAGTTTTAAACAAACCGTCTTGTAAATAGATGGCCATTTTGACTCCCGTTTATTACGAAGATTACACATCACATCAGTGCATGGGTTTTTGTGCATCAATTCGGTAATTTCGCGCATGCGTTTTGTAGCCGCATATTTTTCTACTATCCTTCAACTTTATGGTTTGGATTTCTTAATGAAGTTAGTTTCGTTCTTGTGTATGGACGTCCCTGATATGTTCCTTTGAGATGCTAGAAGTCATCTTCTTTTTCGTGTGTTAACTATTACCAATGTGATATGTCCAAAACGCAATTGCAAGGATGAATGTTAAAATTAATGCAACTCTAAAAAGCATGTACCTCTTACCATGCACGGGCTTTCTAAGCACTAGATGTGGCTTATCAACAGCATGTTATAGAAAGTAAAGTTGCTTTGCGCCCTTGGGGTCGCAGCCCTGTAGTGCATGTTTCAGTATTTTGAAAATCAAGTATGATTTTGGGGCCCCGTGTCCATATTTCTTTCAAAGAGGTACAGAAATCAAAACTAAATAATTTTCCAATTTTTGAGAGTGCACATTTATAGTTACTTGTGTTGTGCAAAAACTCCTGTACCTCAAAAATGTTTTGGGTGAATTTACGTTTAATTTATAGAAATGCACAGTTGGTCAGATGTCCTACTATTTTTATCAAACCACTCCCTAACCTTGCCATTGTCCTTTGTTACGGATTGTCTGTTTACGGAATATTGCATCTTTATTTTCTCACAAGGCAGAATATTATCACTTTTAGGTGCTCTTTTGTTGGGTCTCTAGACCCGAAAAGTTGACCAACCCAGAATATATACAGACCAGTGGATTGACAGCAACCCAGCAAGTGTTTTGGTCTTACATGTGACTTTTCAGGATTACCTCTATTTTCTAGTTTAAAACAGTAGGTTTTATGAAATGATCAGTTTTCTAATAGTATTTGTTATGTCTCTTCTTAACCATTTTGTCTGGGTATTTACCCTCCTTTTCCTTTCTCCTCCTTATTCTTTCGTTTGCAGTCTCCCATTCTCTGAGCTTTCACTCCTTATGTCACCCAGACCACCTCTTCCTTTAGCTTGATGAGGTGTACATTCCACCCAACTGTCTGCCTTTTTGGGGAGATAATTAGATTTTTCCATGTGTCTGTTTTTGAAAGTGCTTATCTTTTTGAGTGATTAAACATCGTTTATGTGTAAGTAACACAAGGTTGTGTTGTATCAAATTTTTCCTGGTTTGGCAGTGCCATACTTGCATGCTTTTTCGGTCTCGGCTGCGAAAGGCTGCGCTTGCGCAGTCTCGCTCCGAGATTTAATGAGTTTGAGTGACTTTGAGAAGAGGGGCTTGCACCCGCCCCTCTTCTCTCCTGTTCTCCATTGGCTGGCCTCTTAAATGCTGGCCAGCCACTGGAGAAGAGGTCCAGTCACTCCGTTGAAGCCCAGTCCTTTTCGGATCGGGGGGCGTGTTTTTTGCGAGAAGTCTCAGGGAGGAGACAACAGCAAAACACGCCCCCAAATCCGAAAAGGACGTGGCGTTTCTCCGAGGCATTTTCTGCTGTGCCTCGGAGAAAGGCGGTGGTGTCCCGGCGTTGCTCCCTCACCTGATCTCCTTCGTACTCCCACGCTGGCTCCTGCGTGGTGTCTCCGGTCTTGCTGTTTAGGCCCAGCTCGCCCGGCAGCCTATTGCCTTCCTCCGCCATCCTTACCGGAAGTAGATCTCGCCCGCCACCGGCTCCTAAGGCACCGGAAAACAGACAGCACAGACTGAGATGGTGGCCCTTTTCTGAAAACATAGACACCTCCCCGTGATTCCTCCTGGTTACAAACAACGCCCACATGCGGGGTTGCACACTGAGGAGAGTGCGCGAGTTCCCGCGAGAACTGGCTGCCTCGCGAGAACTCAACGGTCGTTTCCCAATCGAGGTTCAGCAACCGAAAGTACGAAGCGTCCGAAGTACCAGTGGAAAGAGACGGAGATACCGAGCCAACTGACGACGGCTGCTAACACGCTAAAAGCAAATCCTGACAGGAATAAATCTCGTTTCCATGGCCATAGAAACAAAAGGACAGTTTTTGTGTCACGCAGTCCTTTCAATGTAACGGGGCCTACCATCTTGGGATAGTGACGTGTTTCTTAATGACTCTCCCATCAATTACAGCATCTTGAATTACAAGTTGGAAGTGCTCCAAACATATGGCATTCTACCAGGCCAAACGAACATTTTTTGTATTTATATTCTTTAAAAATTGTGAAATGATTAACACTCGTGAGGATGATCAAAGTTAGACATGGAGTGTTTAAAAATTATTTGCGACATGCCTCTCAGATTCACACTCGTTTCTCGTCAAAGTGCTTTTGATTGCCCGGCCTCTCTGGACGAGGCTTACAAGATGGCTGTCGTTCTTGCTATAATGTGCCCGTTTTTTGGGGCAGGTACAGGCAAAGTTCACATTCAGTTTTCTACGTGCATGTTCATCTGCATCTTTGCATGTCGCGTAGCCATATTAAGGATGGGCAAAACGACCCTATACGAGTGGACTATTGAGTTGTTTTGTTTGGTCTCGGCATTGGTTAAGTTAGAGCTATTGGCATTGCTCATGACAATGCCGTTTCTTTACATGTTTTAAAAACAAAAACATAAACAAAAATAATGTCATGAGCAATGCCAATAGCTCTAACTTTACCAATGCCGAGACCATTGCATTGTAAATGCTTGTTTCACCCTGAGGGGGAGGGCAAACATGGACAGCACCCGTTTGGGCATCTGCTTTTTAGGTCTCGGCTAGGCAGCGCACATGCGCTGTCTCTCCAAGACTTCAAGTAATCTGTGTTTCAAGAAGACACACACACGTGATGACAGGAGGTAATCTGAGACGACAAAGGCAAGCAGTCAGAATGGCAAGAGCACCAATCAATGTTTTTGGCTCATATAGAAAAGGATGCTTATGCATCACAGACAAGTGACAAAGGTCTGAGTGTTGGAACAGGATCACAATCAATCAAGGACATCTGAGCTAGCACAAGGGAGTGGAGCAGACCACATTTGTGCATGATAATGATATGAAAACATAATTAGAACATTGAAGTGCCAACCGCAGCACTGGAAACCCTGGTCAAAGATTCATTGCAAAGGCAAGTGGAGCAAGACAGAGAGCTAAGGTGTATTGTATTGTATTGTAATTGCATTTATATAGCGCTTACTACCCCTGACGAGGCGTCGAAGCGCTTGAGACAAGGAGGTTCCAACTACAGTTCAGTTACTCTGCAGCGAGTGGGAAATTGATCTTTTTCACAATTCTCCTCCCTCATTTCCCTTTATTTATTCTATACGTCTTGTCCATCCCCCTCCCTTATTTCACTCAATCCCTCTTCTTCCTCTTCCTTGCTTCCCTTCTACTCTCTCTTCCCATTTTTTCTTCTTTACTCAATTTTTCTGTACACCTCCCCCTTTCCTATTTTCCATTTTACTCCCACTTCTTCCCCTCCTATCACTGCATACCCCTCATGTTCCTTTTCCTTTCCCCCGCCCTCTTTTCACTGGTATTGCTTTCTTTTCTATATACTTTCTCTTGTTCCCTTCTTTTACACACACCCTCCATCTTCTCCTTTCCCCCTTCTTTCTTTATCTCTGTCCCTTACCTTGTTTCATTGTTCACTTGTTCCATTTCTCTCTGCCCCATGGTTGTCATCTCTCCACGAGCTTGAAAAGGGTACAATTCCTCCTTCCACCAGGTTTTAGAGCCTCCTTAATTGGTGCAGTGGTTACCTACTTTCTAGTTCACAGTAATGTTCTCTATTGGCACTTTGTTAGGAAAAGCCTCAAATCCTCAAAAAAGCCAACAGGCAGGAGTCTGCTGCGTCTATGGATCAGCTAAAACAGACCAGTTAGACAAGCTCTTCTATGGCACCCTGCAGGCACTAGAATTCAATTAAAGCGCTAGTGTGTGCTCTCTAAAAAGCTAAGAGGGAACCCATCCTCTTCACTGAATGAAAATGTGGGCGTACCTTCCTAGCAGAATGCTGCTTTCAGTTGGCAGCAATTTGCTATGCCAGAAGGGTTTTTAACTTTTTACTGTCAAAGGGCATAGACTAGGAAGTTTGGGGATTTGGTGGTGGAAAGTCCTGTTAGATAAGCTCTTACAGGAAAAGTTTTTATATCTTCAAGACAAGGCGTAAAGATAACCTGTTCTAACTCTGGTCCTCACAGGCTACATTATCAGTGTGAGGGCCTAGAAATAACTTTGTGTATAGTGTGCATTATCTATCTATCTATCCTCTTAGTCATTCTGCCACTCAGTCCCTCTCCTCAACTCTCGATTTCACTCTCCATCTCTTTCTATTCCTTTTCCCTCTGTCCTCCTCCCTCATTTTTAGTCTCATCCTACTTTCGCCCACTCACTCCTCTCAATTTTATTGCCTTCTATTATTTCCCTTTCATACTCCTCATCACTTATTTTCTTTCACTTCTTTGTTTTACATTTCTACCTTCTTACCCATATTTTCATTAGCTCATCCACACTTTCATTACTATTCTATTTCCCTTCCCACTTTTCTCTCTTACTCTCCCCTTGCCTTATTTCACTTTTCAGTTCCCAACTCCCTCTTGCAATATGTTAGCTTCTAGTTTAGGAATCGGCTCAAAATCCTGTGTTTTTGGGTAAATCACTTAATCGCCCCCCTGCCTATGAACAATGAATATCATCTTATCGTGTAATATAAGTAACAGTCGTGTAAAGTGCTCAAATACATTTGGGCCGAGTTCATGCTATATAAAAACTGCTGTAAAATCCACAAAGAGATTAAAACAAAGCCTTAACAAGACACCTTGGTGCCCATTTCCTGGCTGATTTGCACAAAGTTAAATTAGAAAACATGGATAAATTGCGGCTTTTCAGCTTAAATTGTGTGATCTTAGACAAATATTTTATTTCACTGAAACTATTTTTTTCTTCATTAACACTTATGAAAGCACTTTCAGATATTTGAGTTCAGAATGCCAGTTGTAAACAAGCATTTGCAATGCAATAGGTCTTGCATTTTAGAAACTTTGACCTATTGGTATTGTAAATGACAATGCCTTTTATTATTGCATTTTTTTTTAAACAAATAAATAAATTGCATTGCCATTTACAATGCCAATAGGTCAAAATCTTGC
Source organism: Triturus cristatus (assembly GCF_964204655.1). Lineage (NCBI taxonomy): Eukaryota > Metazoa > Chordata > Amphibia > Caudata > Salamandridae > Triturus > Triturus cristatus. The sequence goes on from NW_028187305.1 coordinate 1,633,095, forward strand.
AATTACGAGACCTATTGCATTGCAAATGCTTGTTCTCCGTTCTCTGCCCTTCCCAGAACGGCTGAGCCTTCCTGCAGCATAACAAAAGGCAGAGGGCGGGTGGCCTCTGACTCCAGGCAGGTCAAGTGCAGGGCCATTAGGTAGCGCTTTCGCGTTGGCCCTGCGATAACAGAAGGGAGAGGGGAAATTCCTTTGTCCCCTCCCCCCCCCCCCCCCCACCCTTGTCCCCAGTGTCCCCCCCACTCCAAAATCTGGGGGGATATATCCCCCGCGTCCCCCACACTTCCTACGCCCATGTCTGTACCCTCTGTAGGTTAATCAGGACAGGGAGGGGCTCCGATTGTCTGATTCCTGCTCCTCCTAGCCCCTAGGCGCTGTTAACCCAGCTCTCATTTATAGTAACCTGAAGAGCCGGATCGACTTGAGAGGGAGGGTGCCGGAGAATGGACGTGGAGGGTGAAAGTGCCGGGTCACAAGCAAGAAGTGCAAGAGGTATCGATGGCAAGCTCTAGTAAACAAGAATCAAATATTAGAGGACGTTTGAGACGAGCAACAAAGGGCGATACTAGCACTTGCCAGATGTTCCGTTGACATTTGGACTTTACACAGGTTCCCGGTACTTTACATTTAATTGGGCGGTACGAGAATTTCTCATCAAGGGCATTTCTATATGGGCAGTGTCAGTGCGTCTCATCAATGCTAACCTCTAAACTAAACATTATTACAGTAGTCACACACCCACGCACGTGGATGCACCCCCTGCGTGAACCCCACCTGTTCCCCAGACATCGCTCGACTTCGTGCAATACATTTGTTTCATGAACTTTCACCCAGATGTGGAACCAGGCAAGGCAGCACGTACGCAGGCTGCTGAAACGTGGAGGTCCGAAGCGCCTCCTCGAGGAATTTAATCCGAGGAGTTCCCTCCCGTAGCCCGCCCCGTCCCACCCCTTCCCTGGAGGCAGAGTCCTCCCCGCCCCCTGTCCCCTCCTTAGCCCCGCCTCCCGACCATGAATTATTGAGTGCAATTTATGTCCGCCAGCAGCAACGCTTTTCAGTGCAGTTATGAGGTGGGCACCCGAACGTAGCCTCGAAAGCTCGGCCGTTACTGCCACCCTCTGGTTCTACCCTGTGCTGTGACGTAGCAAGGCTGTCACGAACTCGAATGCAAGGAAAAAGTCCTCTGTATTCTGTTCGAGGATTAAACGAGCATTAACAAAGATAACAGTCCCTTACCAACAAAAGTCCTCGTGGAATTTCTAAAGGTATTCCTGTCTCATCCCTCCTCAACGGATCTCACCCTCCAGCTATAGGAATGCAAGTAATACATTTCCACTGTCTGGAGAAGCTGGCCTCATTGTCCATCCTATGCCATACCAAGTCACGGTTATCCAAAATAGATCCCACTGATCTCAGTACTCAGGCTTACTCGCTCACGGACCCCTGCTACTATACTTGTGCTACTCACTCACTGTATGTAGGCTGCCCCTGCATCATTCTGGGCACTGCAATAACAGTGTAACTTCAAACGAGGGGGCCCTATAAGGTTCACTCTCAGTGACAGAGATAAAAAGGTCTGGTCACATTTTTTATCTCCAAAACCGAGTTTACTGCCACCACCACTTGGTGCGCTTTACCTAGGACAGAGACAGTAGTACACGGTTCACTGTGAGGGCACGCTGGACACAGGACAGGTTCAGGACCGCACATTGTCGGTGACAGGACAAGGCCACCGTGTCCATGCTTAGGTTAGAGTGACACTAGGACCAAAATAGAAGTCAGGTTAACCGATATACCTGCAGTCAGGCACCCAGACAAGGAAACACACCCACATATTCTCACCCCAACACAAGCCACCCAATTAAGAGGATGGTAAAGAAGCTATGGTTTAGAAAAAAACCAAGCATATGAAGAAGGAAAGCCACTGAATGAGAAGCAAGAAAAATGATACCGACAAGAAAGCCAACCAATGGTAGGCAACAGGCTGACCCAAAGCAGACTATGTGTTGTTATTGTCAGGTCTTTGACAACAGCTAAAGCTTCTGGAGGAGAGACCTAAAAAGAGCCATTGTTGGGGTGAGGTGGTCCTGCCAAGCCTGTGTGCCCTGGCACCACTGTACATGCTACATTAATAAAAATTGTACCCCTCTTATTAAGCCATTTACACTGCACAGTGAAGTGCTGCATAACTGTTTTTAGGAGCAACACCTATGTGCATGATAAATCCGTGCAGTGAAATACTCTCCAACTGCAAAAGCATGGCACGTTGAATATGCCATGTGAACATCAGTCTTCTCGGGTCATCACTGCAGAGCTTCCATCCCCAATCAGCATTAGACAGTTTCAGAGATCGGCAATGGGGTCCTTGGTGTTACCACCCTGGCCCAGTTCTGCGTGTCTGCTCCCTGCGAGTGTGAGGAGCACGAGGCAGATCTGTGTGGGTTGGTGAGTGGGTCTGTGCCAGAATATGCTGGAGGACTAAGATATCCACAGTGTTAAAATGCACACAGACCGGCTTTTTACAGGGGGCTTCGGTTTGGGGTCTGCAAGACCCAACTATGCCCTTTTGACCCTGTGCTGTTCACGGCCTTCTGCAGTGCGGGGATGGTTTGAATATTTTTGCCAAGACTAATTTGTCTTTACAGTCAAACCTCTGAGTATGTGCACGTGTATGGTCAGAAGGCCCACTCCTAAGTGTGTTGTGTCAAAGTTGTCCTAAAATATTGAGTGTGTGCATGCTTGCATTGCCCATCAAAGGTTGTGGGACTGAGACAGGGTTCCCCAGTAGTATCTTTTTGTAAGTCAGTCCTGAGGGTGTGTGGTGGAAAGGAGACCAGCTGTGTCACCAACGAGAGTATAATATGGCATTGCGGAGTTGAGACTAGCTGTCATGGCAGTGGCTGCGTGGTTCTATGTGCGATGGGGGAGGCAAGATGGTTTTGTGGGGCGGACACAGACTGTTTCTTATTTGAATTACTTTGAGGCCCTGATACCTTATAATAAATACCAACAGCTCCTATTGTACTGTGTCTCCTCGGAGCTGCCTTGTATTTGGTTTGTGTCGTCTAAGAATGAAACAGACTTTGAAGTCACGATTAAACAATGCTTTTGTGGCCGAACCCAAACAAAACAGTGTGCACTCAACTTTATAAAAAAATTATTTATGTCAACCACTGTGCTGGAGACAATAATTACTTTTCTGTACAGGAAGCAGCAGCCCGTCATGAATTGAGCAAAAGTGGCGAATCTGGACTGAAATCAAACTATGAGTTTAGAATGTGTGGAATAGAGATGATTGGGACACACAGAGAGAGCATCATCTGTGCCAAAGATCGATGCCCTAGCCTGCTCCGGCGACCCGTGGGCGCATCTTTACGCACGCCAAATTGCTACCTCCCGCGGTCCCTTATCTCTCGACTGGTGGGCCCTAGCGGAGGTCAATCTTCACTTCCAAGAGTTCCCCTGGTTGCTCCAGGCCTGCTCTTCCATCTCCTCGCTGGAGACCTCGCTCAGACCTCGTGGGTCTGCACCAGTAGCTGTGTTGTGATTCTTGCATGGGTTGCGGTTGCCTAGGCTTAGTGGATCCAATCCAGACACTAACACCACATCGACCCTCATCCTTCGTGGGACAGTCGCCCTCCAGAAGCTGGCCTTCCTTGAAGCCTCCCGGAGCCCGTGGCTGCTGATCCAAGCTGCTCCTCTTCCACCTGGAAGCACCCGACATTGAAGGGCTCTTTTCCTTGAGCCCCCTGGTCACTGTGCCATGACCCAGACTGTCCCTTCTGCTTTCAGGTCCTTCTCATCAATATCTACATCTGCAATCTTCACGACATTGACGACGCTTCTTGCTAGCAGCAGTTCTTCATGTTTTCCCATTGAAAACCAGCCCGCGACCTGACATCGAAAACGACCTATGCACCCGGCTTCCCTGGGGCAGGTAACCGTGGTACCTCAGTACTCTCGTGGGTGTGGGCACTTCAAAAGCTTAACTCTAAGCTCCTGAACTTGAACTCCTGCTAGAAGTGTTTTTAATCTTGTAAAGTTCAACCACGACAATCTCCATAGGGTTTAATAGAGATCCCGACAGCAGCTTATACCACTGCACGCGTCTCCCGTGGGCCCCCTTCCTCACTACCATGAGTGGTTTCTTAAGGGGCCAGCGACCCTCAATGCTCTAGGCATTATCTGTAGAATTGTCGTGGTTCTTATACCACTTTTTAGGTGTCAGCTAGCGATGGCTGCGCTTGCGCAGTCTCGCTCGCGAGAGATAATGACTTGGGAGAAGAGGGGCTTGAACCCGCCCCTCTTCTCCCCTGTTCTCCATTGGCTGGCCTAGTAAATGCTGGCCAGCCATTGGAGAAGAGGTCCCGTCACTCCAATAATGCCCCGTCCTTTTCGGATCGGGGGGCATGTTTTTTGCGAAAAGTCTCAGGGAGGAGACAACAGCAAAACACGCCCCCGAATCCGAAAAGGACGCTGCGTTTCTCCGAGGCATTTCTACTCTGCCTCGGAGAAAGGCGGTGGTGTCTTCCGGTGCCCTCGGCTTGTTTCAGACCGTATCTGCAGCGTCTGCTCAGTCCGCTCTCTCGTTTTTCTATGTGTGTGCTCATACTTTCTAACCCCAGGAAGTCATTGGCAGTTGCTGTTATGACATCACCAAACACTTGTTCGCTTCCCCACCTACTTCCTTTCGCTTGCTCTTCCTATTACTCAGAATGCAGCGCCTTCGCTGGTGATCTCTCCTTCCTCCCCTTTGTTCGTCTATGCGGGTGCTGACGTTTGTTGGAGGAGGTGCTCGGCTTGTCGTTTTAGAGTTGAACGGTGGAAGAGGCGGTGTGTCCAGACCGAAAGTGCCAGAGAATCCGTGAAGGAGACTGGGGGAGGTGAAGGAGACTGGGGGAGCTGACGGAGGAGCCCCGTACGCGGGCGCTTCCGGTCACCATGGCGGTATGTAGTGAGTCTCGGCGGGTGGTGACGTACCGCGGCGGGTGGTGACGTACCGCGGTCCTGAGCGCGCGCATTTCTTTCGTTGTTTCGGTTGAGTCTTGTACATAACATGTCTCTTCCTCTCCTGGTACTTTAGAGGACCCCATCTCGTAAATAGTTAGATCCGTCTCGCATTCGATTTCCAGGGTGCTTAATCGCTGCCAAAGTCCCTCCTCCACCATCCGCCATCTTTGTGCCGTCCCGCCCCTACTGACTTCGCTGCTCAAGTCCGCCATCACTGTCTGCCCCCCCCCACACACACAGCTGATCTCTGTTTCTGATCACTTCATGCATGTTAATTGCACAAATTTGTTTCCCCATGCCTATATTACCTACGTGCCTTTCTGTTCTCAACTTCTGAGTGTGTAGAGTCCTTACATTATTTTTCATGTGTATTGCGTTTCATGGTGCTCTTTTTGCCCAAATAGTTGCTACATATGACCCCTTTTCATTGCGATTTTGCCAGTACCACCAATTGGGAATTGTAGAAATCAAGACATAGGATGCTAATTGTGGTTGATCAAAAAATGTGCACTCTATAGACGTGTCACGTAGCATGCTTCCACTTGGCAGATATGCAGAAAACGCCTTGATTACAGATTGTTTTGTTGTAGTTTGCATTCAGCTATCGTTAAAATGCTCAACACGATGTTACTTGTTATATATCTGGATGCAATGACAGAAACAGCAACATACAAGTGGGGCGGCACACTATGCAAAGCACAGATTTTTAGTATACGTGTTTTTAAGCCACGCCGTTAATTACATTGGCCATGCCCCATTGAGAGACCTCCGAGTTTTTCCATCCCACTGAAAGCCCTGGTTACAAGGAACAGGCAACATCAGTGTACATTAGTGGGAAAAAAATTATAATTTCACATTAACAAAATTAATCAACATTACACTGAGATCGATAATAATATTATAAGATCAAAGGGGTAGGATAATATGATCAACTGCTACCGTTGCTTCATTAAGTATAGAAACACGAACGGCAACGGAACATAAGGCTGGGGAACGGCGAGCAACATAATAGGCACGCCGCCTTTTGAAAACACTAAGCAATAAAGCACAGAAAAAGTACAAGGGCAACATTAACAAGCATTTACAATGCAACGGTCTCGGCATTGTTAAAGTTAGAGCTATTGGCATTGCTCATGACAATGCCGTTTCTTTAAATGTTTTAAAAACAAAAACATAAACAAAAATAATATCATGAGCAATGCCAATAGCTCTAACTTTACCAATGCCGAGACCATTGCATTGTAAATGCTTGTTTAATATATGGTTTGGTCCCCCCCTGGGGCCCAATGATTCCAGTGCTATTTATTGTAACTATCAATGCTTGTTTGAATTGTAACTTTACCTCCAGCCTCATAAAGTGACTAGTGGGATTCTGCTTAGAATAAATACATATATTTTATATATATACACCTGTGTGGACTACTCTTCCATTTGGTTATTCAAGAGGTTATCTATGGTAAAACGATAAGCTTAACACTCCTTCAAGACTTAGCCTGAAGGCTGCTCTCCACAGCTACCACTAGGATCGCTTTCTTTAAAGGTTGTCTTTAACCTATCATCAATAAGAGTCGAATTGGACGGGTGCAAGGTGTCCCCTATAACTAGAGGACAGCATATGCCAGGCCAACTTCTCACAGCCCCCAGATGGCTGCCTGGAACCAGGGCACAACAAGTTGAACTTCGAAGCAACCTAGGGAGTCCTCCTAGAGTTGCAAGGGGCACAGACCATAGCTATACCTCCCTAAAAAGACAAGGACGGGTTCTCTTGCCTGTTGTATCCTCCCAAGTGACCATCAGCACAGCCTAGGACCATCAACCAAGACAGTGAAAGGGGAGGTGCTAAGAAAGACTCATTTTCGAGTAGAGAACTGCGGCAGAGAAGGAGATGATCCTGGGAGCGCTTCAACAGGGTGGGAAGATATACTTCCCCCGTGAGAGGATGCTTAAGTGCTCAGACTACAGCAGGGCCTCCGTGAGATGGCGCCATCAACTACAGAGAATTAAGAAAGGCTTGATTGCCACAGGCGCGGAGTAATCGCTATGGCATCCTGCGAGACTGCAGGTGGTTTCTGAGGGCAAGTGGCATTTTTTCCACATATGAAAGCAGTGGGGTCTGCCTGTTAATATTGCTGGGTGCAGTGGGATGGCAGGGGTTCCTAGTTGTCCGACAGCATCTCTCCTTACATTTAATATGCCATCGCCGTCTTCTAAGGCTGCAGGTGGAGTTACAGGTTTCTGCAGACTGGGTTACACACAAGTCTGTTTGGTTGCTGCCACTTCCTTCTCTTCCCATACAACCCGGACTGGGATGGGAGGGCGCCATATGCTGCCCGTGAGGGGGCATATGGTGATGGAAAAAAGTATATATTTGGTCCGACCTGGAATAAAGTGTGCTGATGTAATCACTCTGATTAAATGAGGACGTTTAGTCTGTCTTCAAAGTTCTATTTGTAGCCTTACTTTCATTTATGTTTAAAAACGATTTAAATATAAACAACCAACACATTGATCATCTTATTGAGGCGAGTAATACAGTGGAGGGTGCGGAGCCAATTCTTTAAGGAACACAACCCTTCTAAGTAGAAGTATGCAATTGGCGTCCTTTAATAGCCCAACGAGATGTTATATTGAGAAATTCAGCCCCAAAGAAGTTCCAAAATTGTATTTAAAAAATCGGATTTATTTACTTTCCCAAGAAATTCAGTGGCGATGTCAAAGCGCTCTCTGGTAACTTGACACATAATTGTGTCACTCCATGAGAGGTAAGTTTATTGTGTACAATACCAGAAAGACAAGAGACAAATGAGACAGTCATGGAAAAAAGCATACTTTTTTCAAAGATAAGTGCGTGTGGTTCCCCATACATTGTATTTTGTTTAGCATTTATACAGCGCATTACTACTACTACTACTACATTAAGTGACAGTCCTACCCTCCCTGTGCGCTTGAGCAAGCTGTAGACAGCGGGCTCGGTTATTATTCTGTTCACATGGCCCACCACGGTGCTGTCAGCAGATCTGTAAACATGCACCGCCCTGTGCTGTAACAGCAAGTGTTGTCGCTCTGATATAAGACCTGTTTTATTAGGTTTGTCTTCTATAAAAAAAAACCCACAAAAAGTTGTTGTCAAATAGTAACACGTTTTAAAAAACCGTTGCTGACGAGGGGAATTACGTTTTGTGTGACTGGTTAGTTTCATTGCACCCTTGATCTATGGGGTGAACTGCCCTTATAACTTGTGGTTCTGCCTTAAGCCCGGCCCTGTTACTTGTAAGTTTGTCCTTGGCACAACTGACTAAGTTGCACGCTACCAGGTTTCACCTAAGCAGAGGATGATCATGTTTTCCAAGAATCGTGTATATATTCTTTTATGAAATAAGTGTTTTTTTATAAAAAGAATTTTTTGTGTAATGATTTATTTTTTTTGTATCTATGTTGCGCCTTTTCTTTTAAATTTGTTTTAATAAAGCATGTATTGATTAATTAAATTCACTCTACGTATGCATCTTGTTTATTACATTGCTGTGTATTGGATCACCCTTATGACACTCTATTGGAAAGGTCGATTTTCATTCTTTGGTTCTTTTTTTGTATATTATTAGGGAGTTTCGAACCCCGTATGGCCACTTATTTGGGCTTGGTAGACACTCTTACAAGTGATATCTTTCCTTGATAGGACACCTTAGCAGTGCCTCTATTATTTATGTGTGACAGTCCAAAGGGAAAATCTTTTACTTCACAGTATATTTTGGTGCTCTGTTCCTTTGGATGTTATTGAGCCCCTCTCCTTGTTTTTACAAGACTTCCAAGAATCGATGCCATAAAAAGGCGTGTACCACTTCAGGGACCGGTTCTTCCGGATATCGCTCGAAGAATGCAACAGAACTGCATTGGCTACATATGATTGACAGTAACAATACATAAGTGCTGGTGTGTCCTAATGAGCATTGGTGGACCCAGAACTTAAGGCATGAAGCCCAGGGCCTCGCCCACAGCCTTCGTGACCAGTTAAAAACTCAGCAGTCGCACCGAAATGCTCATTTGAGGCCCAAAATGAGGCCATCGTTATAGCATGGCACTTCTCAGTCAGCATCTTAAGGCTTGCGTTTCCAGAAACCAACCCTCTATAGTTTACACTCTAACCTTAGAAGAGGGAGTGCTACAGGCGCACAAACCTGGGGCTGCGGTGGCACGTCGCCCCAATAACCACTCCACGCAAGTTGTTAGCGTAAAAGGCCATTTATTAGGACAGGGTTGGACAACCATAACCAAACACTAAACAAACCCCCCAACGACATATCTCTCATCTTTCCATTCTCTCCCATAATCCAAATACTCAGTCCCGCATCACACAGCAACCTCCTCACTTATCCCATTCGCTTCCTCACTTCTCTTCCAACCTCCTCCATCATCTCCATCCATCGTAATCCGGTATGACGCACCCCCACCTTGCACCAGTTTGCCCCTCCCCGGAAGGGTGAGTATGCCCGTCATGGACTCCCCCCCCCAAATCTGCCAACCAGGGAACCCCCGGAGGGCGGTTACCTGTCCCACCCCATTCCAGGGCACCTTTCGTCCTCACTCTCTCCGGCACCAAATGGACTCATTCCATAACGCGCTGATGACATCCCTCAACTCCATCATATAATACGCATTGCCCATGTGCGAAAGGTACACTCCGTTGTCCCTAAAAAGCAGGGGCTCTTCGAGCCGCAGCCCCGTGTGCGCAATCACTTTGATTCCAGTGTTCTCACAAAAGACCCGCATTGCCCTATTCAACTTCCTCCTTGCTCGATCCACAGCTGCAGGCTTCAATGCCCCCCTCCAGATCCGCCGTGGGATGAACTCAGTCCATACAATGCAGGCGCCAGCCAGATTGCGTCTCATAGCCTCCAAGTCCCTTTGCATCAAGTGAAGCAACGACACCCCTGATTGTTTCACCAGATCATTTTCCCCCAGATGGATAACGAGCATGTCCGGGCATCCCCTCTGTGAAACTTTGTCAGCCAGGGCAGCAGTTCACCCCAGCGCATCCCACTCTTGCCCCACCAATGTACCTCATGATGACTGCTTCGCAGGCCAAGGCTACGACCGTACACCTGCCTGTCCGAATATTTGGAGGCCCAATGCACAAAGGAATGTCCAACGATCCAGGTAACCGTCTTGGCTCCCGGACCCCCCACGCAACCTACGGAGAGAAAAGAAATTAGAACACGAAACAGAGCCCCACCGCTCCAGCTGCCCTCACGCCCCTTCGCGCTCAACAGCCCTACTTTCGCACATACCGCTCGCAACAACGCGACCTCCACCTACCAATCTGCCTGATCTTCTCCCAGGACCACCCCAGCCGAGCTGCCGCAGTCGCCGCGCCAATCCGAAAGGAGTGCGTCCCATACAAAGCCGGGTCCCTGCCTGGGCGCTTTACTGCCATACGTAACACTGCCAGCAGCTGAAACGCTGTGACCCTCTTTCCCGAGGCGTGACAAAAAATCTCCCCCTCTCTCCTACCCGCCTGCCTGCAAAACGCTCTCCATTCTTGCACCGGAGAAGCCCACGCCCCACCCGACTCGCACAACCACACCCATTTCCCCCTCCCTGCCTGATCTGTTTTTGTCCGCCCCAACCAAATACCCAGCCGTGCCTCGTCCACTCGCACGTCCTCAAATCGCTTGCCAGGCGCACCTCTCGCCCCCAACAACTCAGAAACCCTGAACGCCCCAAAAAACATCCATGTCATGCACAAACGAAACACAGCCAGCTCGGCCGCATCATAACAACAGAGCCTCAATTCTGCAAATATCTCTACCAACAAATCAAACGTGATAGCCTCCCGCAAAGCTGCCCCCCCAACTCCCCCCCTCACCCTACCCCAACATCCTACTCAACAACTCGCTGGATCAAAACCCAAATACACCATGCCATAGAAGGAAATACCCGCTAACTTTCCCGCAATCGTAACATGCGACAAACCCCTGTCCATACAGTCCAACACAAACCTCATCACCCCTTCCTCACAGCCGTCCTGCGCCAAGTTTCCTTTGACCACCCCAAAAACGCTCCAAACTCAGCCCAAGCCAATCGATACGCTCGCCTTGTGGAATCAGCAATAGACTTCTCAACCAGCTCCACTACTCTCACTCCCCTGAGCTCCAGATACCCTCCGGCACCTCGGTCTTGCAAGCCTCTGCTCCTGGCGCCAACCTCCTGAAGCGCTGCCACTGCGAATGAGACAATGCATCCGCAATGTCATTGCTAGCGCCCGGCACATGTTTCGCGTGAAACAGCACATTGAAACGCAGACACAGCAGCATAAAACTTCGCAGTAAGCGCAGCACCCGCAGATCCCTTGCCTTCTGATTGTTCACCAGGTCCACCACCGTCCTGTTGTCCACGTGGAACAATACCGATCTGTTCTGAAACTCCAACCCCCACATCTGCAGCGCGACCAGCAACGGAAAGAACTCCAAAAATGCAATACTCCTGCCCTGTGTCAACCAATGTGCCTGCCACTGCTCCGCACACCACCTCCCGTCCCAGAAAATGCCAAAACCTTGTGCTCCAGCCGCATCCGAAAAAATCTGCACTTGCCACACCATATTGTCGTCCACAAAATCCAAAGACACCCCGTTGAACTCGCTCAGAAAAACGTTCCAGATCCGCAAATCCGCCCGAACGCCCATGGAAATCCGCACTCTGTGATGGGGAAGCACCGCCCCGGACATGGCCATGCCCAACCGTCTACAAAAAGTCCTGCCAGCCCGCACCACGCGACAAGCGAAGTTCAACAAACCCAACAGCCGTTGCAGCGATCTCAAGTCAATCTTCCGCTGTGCCACCACCTGTAGCAAGAATTCCTGCATCTCCCCCGACTTCTGCTGGGGCAAACGCGCCGCCCATGCCACGGAGTCCAATTCGATACCCAAAAATGACAGACAACAGCTAGGCCCAGCCGTCTTTTCCGGCGCCAATGGAACCCCAAAGTCACCGGCCAGTCGCTGAAATTGCCGCAAAGCCTCCCCACACTCTCCCGACTGACCGCGCCCAACAAACAAGAAGTCATCCAAATAGTGGGACACCAGCCGGTGTCCCGATCTGTCTGTGAAGGCCCACTGCAAGAAAGAACTGAATGTTTCGAACAACGCACAGGATACATCACAGCCCATCGGCAAAACCTTATCCACAAAAATCGCCCCCCCCAAACTGCATACCCAGCAATGGAAAATCCGCCGGATGAATGGGAAGGAGGCGAAACGCAGATTTAATGTCACAGTTAGCCAATTCCGCCCCCCTGCCATAGGCCCTCACCAGATCAATCGCAGCATCCACCGACGCGTACAGTACCCTGGAATCCTCCACCGCGATAAAATCATTCACAGACGACCCCTCCGGCCACGACAGGTGGTGAATCAGATGAAACTCCCCTTGCTCCTTTTTAGGTACTACCCCCAATGGAGATATGATGAGCTCAGGCATTGGCCACGTGTCAAACGGGCCGGCAATTCTACCCTCCAGATTTTCCTTTCGCAACTTGGCCTCCACCACCCCCGGCAATTCCTTTGCCGACCGCAAATTCTCTGCCCATCTCTGCTCCCGAGGACCCTGATAACCCACTCGAAAACCCTCTGCAAACCCCCAGTAAAGCTTCCGCGCAGCCTCCCTGTCAGGGTATCGGGAGAGCCATGGACCCATGGCCTCCACCTTAACCGGCGTAGGAGCCCTTTGGCCCAGCCTGTCCCCTTCCTTTGGCAATCCGCCACTGCTCAGAGGGAGTAGCCAGTGTGAAACATTGTGTGACCGGGTGACGTCCCCTACACTTAGAACACTCGTGTTTGAATTTACACGGATGGCGGGTGCAGAAACCCTTGTTAAAGTTCCAACATGCCCCTGTGGTAGCTCCCCCACTCTTACTTGACTGTCCTGATGCCGCCGAAGTGGAGGCCTGTCCTCCCGACACCACTTTGCCCCCCCGCCCCGGTTTGGGCGGGACGAGACTGAAAAAAACGATACGTCACCGGAAGCCCACTAGCCATGTGCGTAGAAGCGGACGACTGCGTGGAAGACATCCATTGTACCCACAACTCCTGGTCCACCTCCCCCCCAGGGTTTATCGGGATTAAGACTGATTCGGGCCCTAAACTCCTCGTCGTAGCTGAGCCAAGCGAACCCCCCAAAGTGCATCTGCGCTTTGCGTATAATATCCATATACTTCAATAACGCGATAGCCCTGTCCTGGTGCTTTTCACAATATATGCTCGCATAGATCAAAAAGGCCGACGTCCAATTCTCCATATTCACCGGCACCCGAGGCCTCCTTGTCAATTCCCACTCCTCTTCCTTCGAACCCTCCTTGGCCTGTATCTCCCTGTGCAACAATTTGAACACATCTACATATTCGTGCTTCCAAATCCTCGTCCTCGTCGATAAGTGTGACCCCAAGGGCATCGCCAGGCCCAGGTATGGCAACTTCTTCTTGTGCTTCTCTCCCACCTCGTCCTTCCCCTCTGTCTCCCCCACCTTGTCCGTCTGCAAACCAGCCCCCATGAACCGTCTCCATTCCCCGCCACGTCTACCCCCTTCAACGGCGCTCCCACCTCCCTCACCGACCCTTCACCTACACCTACTGACCTACAGGCCTTCTTCCGTCCCCCCCTGTCTCCCACCTCCCACGCCTCCCACCAAGCACCCTCACCTGCAAGATTCACTGGCGCCTCCCGCTCCCTGAAACTGAAAATCGACCGTTTTCACTCTATTCTACAGTAAGATTTGTTTTACATATTTCTATTATATTAACCCCTTCCCCGCTCATGACGGAGCCGGAGCAAGAATATTTCATTAATTATTTTGCTACTCTTGAGGATAATGGTAGTGTTATGTCTCCTGAAAGAAAAAAAAAGAATGTTAATGCATTGTTTAGGACCTGAGTTTATAACCAAATGCAGAAAAATGAAAGAAGTGGTGATGTTGACGTCTTCAGATGCGCCATAGCTGACCTAGATGACCATTATTCACCTATTGTTTGTGCAGCAGTATCCAGACGCACGTTTTATAAACGTAAACAAGAGACTAACGAATCGATTGAGGATTATGTCTCTGCTTTAAAGAGTCTTGCCATAAAGTGCAAATTTGGTTCTTTGCATGACGACATGATAAGAGACCAAATAGTTATGTGCACCAAAAATAAGAGTATCCAGGACAAACTTTGGATTGAAGGTGATGCTAGTCTTAAAGATCTAATTACGTTAGTTAAAAAAGCAGAATTATCAGAAAGATGTGCTAAAGCAGTTTCTCCTTCAAGTGAAACAGTGACTGTCAATAAAATTACTGACACCAGGAAAGACAAAGGTCTTACTTACAAGCAACCTAGATCTTATCAAAACAATAATTGGAAACCACATCAAATCTCTAACTCTAAAAAAGAAGAAAATCTTTATCAGTCTGGCTTTGTATGTTACAGATGTGGGAGTACTTCTCATACAGCAAGATTTGAAAAATTCCCTGCCAAATCTACGAAATGTTCAGTATGTGGAATTATTGGAAATTTTTCCAAAGTTTGTAGGAGGAAACGTTATAAAAAAAAATCACATGTAACTTGTATTACGAACAGCAATTCTGATTTATCAGATAACAATGAAGATGAAGACTCTTTAGAGAACTCGAAGGTTTCCAGTGGTGTAACTAAGCATGTTGTGGTCAATATTACAAGCAATGATAGCAATAAGCCCTTATGTATGATTTCTTTTGGTGGCATAATTTTACAGGTTGCAGCGGACTCTGGATCTCCGTTCACCATCATCGCTAAATCAGTGTGGGATAATAAATTTGTTAACACTATTGGCCCACAGTTACAACCAACTGATGTGAACCCAGAAAGCTTCACTGGACAAAAAATTGATATGCTTGGCTTTAGATCTTTAATATTCGAGTTCAAGGGTAGAAGGGCATTGTGTAAATTGTATGTAGCCCAAGATGGGCCTTCAGTTTTAGGTTGGAAAGACCAACGTTCTCTTGATATTATTTTGAAGCCCAAAAGTCCTGAGCAAGTGTTAGTCATGTGTGAAGCAGAGAACACAAAGAAATGGATTTTGGAAGAATTTCCAAAAGTTGGCGCTAGGTGGCGCACTTGCGGAATGGCTGCCCTTGGGTGAAGATCCCGCAGTCCGGTGGAATAATCCGTCCATTAATCCTCCTTCCTGATCAGGCATGAGCTGCAAATGCATGGCACTGATGGGGAACTGATCGGTCTACAAATCTGGCGAGTTCTGCGGCTGGCGGTGGGGTGAGGAGCCGATACGAGGAGGTAACATCCCCGACCGGAGGTAGACATCCGCCTAACTGGAGACCGTGCTAGGCAGGACACAGCTACGAGAGATCGGTGCGCCCACGAGGTGTGCAGGCCACGACGGTCTGGGACTCGCGGCTGCGAAGGCACAAGAAGGCCATAGAGGGGCGGACAGGTCGCTGTGGCGCCAGAGTGACAACGCCTGCAGCGGCAGGAAAGAGCGACACGTCCAGGGAACTCGTGGGGGCGGACTGCGGAAAGCGCGTAGCGCACCGGAGGACTGGGAAGATCGCACGCTGCGACCCTCGGTGGCGACCTGAGACCGGAGCGGAGGCGCCCGGGAGGTAGCGGCGGCAGAGCCCTGGCCCTGACAACGGAGAGCTGCCCAAGACAAAGTAAGCTCCTAGAATTGACTGATAGCGGCGCTGCTGGGGATGCGGCGCTGAGGTGTATACGACTCTATTGTAGCGCCAGGGAGCTGCGACACAGGTGCTATTAAAACGTTGTGGGCACAGCGAGGAGCGGCGACTGGGAGCGCGACCATCGACTGTGAGGGTGTGAAAAAAAAAAAAAAGAAAACAAACCGGGCAGACGCAGGAGGACATCGCCCACATAATACCCTGGAGGCGCCACACGGGGCTAAGTCCTGAGGCCTAGAGGAACAGAGGCGCTTGGCAGGTCGGGGGTGGACGGGCCGTGCGAGCTGGCTTTGTGGAGCTGCTATTGAAGCTGCGAAGGTCGAGAGGAGACAACAGAGCAATTAAAAACGGACACATTGCGACATACCTGAAGAGGCCTGGTCTCCATTCTGTCGCATGGTGCTGGGAGAGCGCCCTTCGAACGGATGGTGAGTGAGGTCTACGAGGCGCTCCATTGCGCGACACCCTACAACGCGGCGCGGAGTATGGCGATTAGCTGGCCGGGGGCTTTACGTGAAGGGTGACCGCTGCCAAGGCCGTGTGGCACTGCGCTTGCGACGGGGAGGACGGAGCACTACACGACCAGACCACGATACGAAAAACCCCTGGGGACAATCTATAGAGGGAAGGCACCCCAGACACAGCGAGTGCTGCAGCGCCCCGAACACTGGCCGATGGGGACATCTACGTGTCGCTCGGCGGAAAGATTTGAGCCACTGCCTGAGCTCTCCTGGGTACTAGTAGTGGCAACCCGTGACCCGCAGAGATGGGTAAGACGGATCCTCACCAGCCTCGGCTCCAGTTCGAGTCGAAAAAAAATCCCAAGGCGAGCTCGGAAGGTGACATCGAGCCCATGGCAACGAAAACCCCCGACTTGGCGATGGAACCTGACGTAGACATGAAAACTATCCTTATGGAAGTACGACAGGGAATAGCTTTGATCGTGGGCAAAATGGATGACATGACCACACGAATGGACACTATTGTGCGTAAAATAGATGGGCATGAAAACCGGCTCAAGGAGGCGGAGACGCGCATTTCAGACTCGGAGGACGCTGCTGCACGCATGCAACACACAATGACCCAAATGGACAAACTCTTGAAAGTCATTGCAGCTAAGAGCGAGGACATGGAAGCGAGGAGCCGCCGCAACAATCTCCGCCTTTTAGGAATACCTGAAACTACGAATACAGGTAGGATGGAGCTGTACGTAGAGAAACTACTCATGGCGACAGTGGGGGCAGAATCCTCTCAATTCGTGGTGGAGAGCGCACACCGATCGCTGGACCCAAGACCACCGGTGGGGTGACCTCCGCGGCCCGTTATCGCACGTCTCCTCAACTATAGAGACCGGGATGTGGCCCTCAGGGTGGCACGGGAGAAGAAGCAGCTTCAGTATGACGGAGTCACTTTCACTATATACCCGGACTTTACTGCTACGGTGCAGGAGAACAGGAGAAAATTCCTCCCCGTGAAACAAAAGCTTCGGCAAGCACAAATAGACTATGCTCTGCTCTACCCGGCCCGGCTCCGCATCACCCACCAGGGCAAACAATCATTCTTCACTACACCACAGCAAGCTGAGGACTTCTTGAAGCAATTAAGGTGCCGAAATAAAGGGGGAACGCCTTACTGCGGGGTCCCAATCGACTACCACCTCAGACATTGATTGATTGATAGGGGTGTTATCTGTCGTGGGATGGCAACCAACGCGGAAGCGAATAGTGCACCTCACATTGGCGACAGACCTGCACCACTTGTTGAAATATTTCCCCACATCATACAGTATACTAGTTCTGGTAATGAAGACTTTCCATGGACCACACCGGACACCCATGCCTTCCTGACGGGGTACGGCGCGTTCCTGCGAGTCCCCGGGGAGGCAGGTGATACCTGTGAGCCACCTGGTGACAACCCCATCTGGGAGATCCCTCAGAGTGTTTTTCCATTTTGAAGAATCTCTTCGGCAATTAGCTAAAGTGTCTTTGTTTTTGTTGGGGGTTAAGTTGCGAAGGGAAAGGGGGGGAGGGAACAGAGGTACTGGCATGGTTGGGATGCTTCAGTGGGAGGAGGGTTGGGGGATGGATAGGAAGAATGGTTTAGAATTGGTTCAGATGTTTTCAGACAGACGAATGTGCAACTGTACAGAAGTAGACCGTGACACACCCATTGGGATACGGAAGGTTCCTGTAACTATTAATGGAGCGAGCGGAAGGCAGGGTGCCTGACAATTGTATAGGGATACTGTCCTGGAATGTAAGGGGAATGGGGGACCCTAGAAAGAAGAGACAAATACTCTCCTATTTAGATCGACATAAAATCAGTATTGCACTATTGCAGGAGACACACTGTGCTCCACACACTAGTAATACATTCGCGGGAAGATGGGCGACTTGCAGGCTCTTCTCCTCCTACTTCTCCTATGCCAGAGGTGTTGCCATTTTAGTAAAGCGCCATGCGCCCTTCGTGCCGCAGGGAGAACTAATGGATCCGCAGGGAAGATATGCGATAGTGTGGGGGAGACTGGGAGCTGATACATTCACGTTAGTGAGCTGCTATGAGCCAAATGTGGACACACCAGACTTCTTCACTGTCCTCTGGGGCAAAATACTGGCGCTAGGCACCACACACGTCATCTGGGGCGGAGACTTGAATGTAGCCTTCAACCCTGTCATGGACAGATCAAGGGCGCTGCCACACCATTACAATCGCACACAGGCCACGATGCGAGAGATCATGGAAGAAGGCAGACTAATAGACACTTGGCGCCACATGCACCCACAATCCATGGAGGGCACGCACTTTGTGTCAAGCATGGCCTCGGACAGATTACTGTCTAACATCCAGGGGACTGGGGCCATGCATTGGAGGAGTCCGCCATCTGCCGCGCACATACTCGGATCACTCACCAGTACACCTTGTGCTTGACCTGCTGGGTGGGAGGGGAGCGCAGCGGGCGTGGAGGCTGCAGCCCGCAGCACTGCTGGATGCGGTGTTCCATGCTGAGCTGGAGGAGGAAATTGGGCTTTTCTTCCAGAGAAATAGGGGTTCCGTGACTTCGGTGGAGATTATATGGGAAGCATTTAAGGTCACGATCAGGGGTGTGTGCATTTCAAAGAGCTGTGGGGTGCTCCGAGATATGTGTGGGCAGCTCCAGAGGCTAGAAACCGAGCTGAGGGCGCTGGAGGTGCGGATGACTCAGGACGCCAGGGGACGGGCACATGCAGAATTTAGGGACAAGCTAACGGAATATACAGATGCCGCTGAGAGAGAATCTAGGTTCTTGGGGAAATACTGGATGGCTCGGAGGTATGGGGAGGCAGAACGCCCGGGAAGGGCGCTAGCTGAAGCCATACAGAAACCTAGGTTCTCCAATTATATTCTTGAAATAGCAGACGTAGGGGGGGAGCTATGCAGAGACATGGGGACGGTGCAGGATATATTCGTTGACCATTATGCTAAATTGTATGCGACACAGCGCAGAGACCCCTTGGAATTCGAGACGTTCCTGGGAGACGTTGCATTGGGATGGTCGGAGGACCATCATAGAGAGTTCCTCTGCGCCCCATTTGAGTTAGACGGGATCCGCGAGACTATAATGCAGCAGAAATCTGGGAGGGCGCCGGGCCTCGACGGACTCCCTGCTGAATTTTATAAAACGTATGTAGATACTATGGCCCCTATATTGAAAGAACTCTTTGAGGAGGCTCTTGAGGGTGGAACATTACCCCCTTCCATGCGTGAAGCCCTGATTACGTCAATATTAAAGCCTGGCAAGGAACCACAATTTTGCGCTTCCTACAGACAGCTATCGCTCCTTAACTGTGACACCAAGATATTGGCAAAGCTCATAGCGAATCGAGTCCTCCTCCTCATAGGCAAACTGGTCCTGCCGGATCAGGCGGGATTCGTTCCAGGGAGGGCAACCTCTCATAATCTTCGTACGCTGTGCTCGATCCTACGGAATGTATCGCCGGAGCTCCCATTGGCTGCGGTGTTCCTGGACGCTACTAAAGCGTTTGACTCCGTCGAATGGGATAATCTATTTGGCATTATGCTCCGCATGGGGTTCCCCCCGGGATTTGTGTCCTGGGTCCAGCTGCTATATCGAAAGCCCACAGCTAGGGTACTCGTTAACGGCCGCGTTTCGCATGCATTTCCCGTTACAAGAGGGACTAGACAAGGGTGCCCACTGTCCCCCCTCTTGTTCGCCCTTGCGATCGAACCCCTGGCGTGCAGACTGCGACAGCACCATAATGATAGAGCGCTCCGATGCCCCCTGTGACAAATATTGATATCAATGTACGCAGATGATCTGACTCTTTATGTTCGAGACCCCCAGACTAACCTCAACCCCCTGCTGCGAGAATTTATACTCTTCGGGAAACTGTCTGGCATTCATATTAACTGGGAAAAATCGCATGCATTTCCCTTGACGGCGGCAGTGGTCAAATTCCCACTGGACTACCCACTTGAATGGTGTGACACAGACCTGAGATATCTGGGGATCCAGATCTCAGGAGATAGGGAGGAAATGATACGACTAAACTATGGCACTGCCATGAGTCGGCTCACCGACAACGTCACTCGCTGGATTGCCTGGCCCCTGTCAATGGCAGGACGAGCCTCATTGATTAAGATGGTGATATTGCCGCAGTTTTTATACCTATTTCTTAATCTCCCTTTCTACCCGGGGAGTTTCTTCCTTAAAACGCTGCGTTCCGAGCTTATACGACTGTTTGGGGGGGGCAGAAGGCCGCGGGTCCAGTGGAAGGTGCTTACCCAGGCCTGCACTGAATGGAGGGTTTGACATCCCGGACTTCGAGCTATATCATGCCTGCACCCAAGCCCATTACGCCTACTACTGGGTGCATCCGCCGGCATGCATGCCACAGGTGGCGGCGGAACACTGGCTGGCAGACCCGATTCCCCTGGATGGAATGATACTTGCGCCTTCTCGCCCTCGGAATAATGCACCAACTACAATCACAAGCACTATTGACGCCTGGCAGTATGTTATGAGGACCCTGGGGGTTTCGACCCTTTATTCCCCAACTTTGCCTCGGACGTATCACCCCCGGCTGACGCTGTTGCAGGAGACAAGTTTCAGACAATTATGCACTCGAGTGGGCAGACGAACCTGGGGAGACCGGTTTAGTAGTGGTAAATTTTGCACGTCCGCTCAGTTCTTTGGGGACGCACAACACACTCCCCTGGAAATGTTTCTGTATGTAAGATTGCGGCAGGGCATGCAGGCCATTCTCCCGAGCTTTCCGCGGGAGCCAGAGATACTGAAGCCACTACACCAGATGCTACAGAGTGTAAATCCTGGATACCTGGTGTCCAGCATGTATCGCACGATACGAGCGGAATGCAAGATCCCTCATGACATGGCGCGGACGCACTGGGCGACTGACCTGAAAAGGCTCGAGTTGGTGGGTCCCCCCTGACGGACCTGATAACAGCGATAGTAGAATCACCCCCCTGTGACTGGGAATTGATGCGGAATCCGGGGAGCTGATGGTGCCTCCTCGAACGGCAGTAACGGTGGGTGGTAAGCTATGGGAATGAACTGATTCCGGCAATATGCCATATAATATATATTTAGGGCCACTGAAATTACACATCTGAAGAAAAATGTGAAAATAGAGACTACGCAAAGATATGTATTGTGTTTGGGGGAGGACTAAATGGTGTGCAGACTGTATCCCGCAGAATGTCCCGGTTCATGTGACTGCAAAATCCAGGGAAAACTACTAATAACTGTGGACATGCCCCAGTGCCTTCCTGCTTTTCTGTATATCTGTGTCTTCTGGTCGTGCATTTTGTATATGCTGATTTGTTTGTGTATTGTATGTATTATGGTTGCATCACCATTTAATAATAATAATTAAAAAAAAAATGTTTTAAAAATTTGATAGCTATCCAAGGTAAACCAGCTTGCAATCACCCCTGTAAATGTACGTTTATAACCCAACACTGGATTCAGTAATTGGTATTCGGTTTATTCCTCCAGCATCTGGTCGCCCTTCTTATGTATTTGATTTAGTAGGTCAACAGACCCTAAGATCAAATTGGACTTTTTACATTTTTATTTTGCTCTATACAGTTTAATTTAATCAATTGTACTTATTTCTATTGGAACAACTAATAAAGTTGGTTTACAAAGGTCAAAAAAAAAAAATTCCAAACGTTTTTAGTGGCAGCATTGGGAATCTTGAGGGTTTTACACATAAAATTTTAGTCAGACCCAATGCAATTTCCAAAATTCATAAAGTACGTCACATTCTACTAATTGTTCGAGAGGAGGTAAAAGCAGAACTTAAAAAATTATCCTGATTGGATTTCCCCGATTGTTATTGCCATACGCGCTAATGGGAAAATTTGCATGTGCATAGACTTAAGGTATTTGAATGAAAATATAATCATTGATCAATTTCTTCTCCCGAGAATCAATGAAATGCTTTCATTAACCAAAGGTGCAAAATGGTTCTCAACGATTGATTTATCGTGTGCATATCACCAAATATCTTTACATCCTTTGAGTAAACATCTCACACCTTTCTGTACTCCTTTTGGTTGTTACCAGTTTCGCCGCATGCCATTCGGGTTAGCGTCCGCAGCTGCGGTATTTCAAAGGCTCATGCATGAATTATTTGGTGATATGCAAGGTATAATAATCTTCCAAGATGATATTCTTATAATGGGTCCTAACAAAAAAATTAATGATGAACGTTTAAGGAAAGTTATGGGCATCTTACAAGACAAAGAAGTTGAACTTTCAAATGTAAATTTGCAGAAAATAACGTGACATATCTGGGTCATGAAGTCAGTGCCTTAGGTATTAGACCCAAAACCAGCCTGGTAAGTGCCATTAAAGATGCTCCTCCACCCAAATCGAAAGAGGATCTTAGATCTTTCTTAGGACTTGCAGAATTTTACTCAAAATTTGTGGACAAGTTCTCAGAGAAAACTTGTGTAATGTGATCCCTACTTAAAAACAAGGCACAGTTTATTTGGTGTGCTTCTTGACAAAAATCATTTGAGGAAATAAAAACAGCCATTGCGCAAGCACCTAGTCTTCAAGGTTTTGATCCTTGCGCACAAACCATTGTCACCACTGATGCTAGGAGCAGGTGGTTAGGTAGCGTACTGACACAATTAGATGAGAACAACAAAGAAGTCATTATTGCTTTCGCATCACGTTCTCTCACTCCTACTGAGGAACGTTACTCTGTTGTAGAAAGGGAGACCCTAGCTTGTGTATGGGCTCTAGAACATTTTAGGAAATTTCTTTGGGGAAGGAAATTTATCTTACGATGCAACCATAAACCATTGACTAAATTACTGACCACTGATGGTTTGACCAATGCCACAGCCAGAATTGCTAGATTATCCAGGAGACTACAGGACTTCATGTATGAAGTTCAATATATGCCTGGTGTCAAAAACTTTACTGCAGATTTTCTAAGTCGTATGTCTTTACCATTGGTTGAGCTCGACATGAATTCTTGGAATGATTTTTTCAGTAGCTCACATATCATCAAATAGGACTCAAAGTAGTGTTAGCAAAGAAGAATGGCTCGAAGCAGAGAACTCTGATCAAATATTACTTGTCCTCAAACAATTAATTATGAAGGGATGGAATGGAATTGATAAAAAATTTGTCAATGATGAATTGAGAGGTTTTTGGAAAGTTCAGAATGAACTAAGTCTTTCTGATACACTGGTTTTACGTGGTGATAAAATTGTACCACCAAAAAACTCAAGGAATAAAATAGTTGATCTATGTCATGAAGGACATTCAGGAATTACACGCACCAAACTACGTCTGAAAGAATTATATTGGTGGCCTAGGATTGATTTAGATGTAGAAAGATGTGTGAGATCATGTGTGAAGTGTGAGATTTCTGATAAAACGCTTAAAACATCCAATCCACCTTTAGCTTCTCCTGGTTGCCCTAATTTTCCCTGGGAAGTTGTTGCCATTGACTGTATGGGACCAATTTGTTGGCAAGATAGTTCCCAGAAATACATTTTGCTACTCATTGATACTTTTTCAAGATGGTTAGAAATGTGTGTTGTAGATATCATCAATACTAAAACGGTAATAACATTTTTAGATGATATTTTATTAAGGGAAGGTTTCCCTAAGTACATTCTATCTGACAATGGAGTACAATTTAAATCCCTTGAAATGAAAAACTATTTAAATGCTTCTGGGATTCAACAGAGATTCACGGCATTGTATCACCCAAGCGGTAATGGTATTGTTGAGAGAGCCAACCGTAGTATTAAAGGAGTTATCCAACTTGCTAACAAAAGTAACCTATCTTGGGAAGAAGAATTTAAAAAACTCCTTTGGGCATATAGAAGTACTATCCATGGTACTACTAGTAAAAGTCCTTTTTCTTTAATGAGAGGCAGAATTCCACATTCAAAAATCAATCCTGGTTGGTTAAATAAAAGTGGAATAGTTTCTTGCGACATACCTATTGTGAGAGAGAATATTAAAGAATCTCAGATGAAAAACAAAACCTATTATGATTTGAAACATGGCACCAAACAGGTTAACTTACATAGAGGTCAATGGGTTAGAGTTAAAAATGCTAAGAGAGTTTCAAAAACCGAAAGCAAGTTTAGTGAAACTAAACTAGAAGTCAAGGTTATGAACAACACTGCTTTACTTCAAAATGGTGAAGTTTGGCATTGTAGTCGTCTTGCACCAGTTTCATATAATTCTGAAACAGAAGAATGTAATAAATGCAAGAATTTTTGGTTGTTAGATACATGTGATTTCTCACAACATATTGATAATTCTAATTCAAATGATGAAAGTGTAACTTCTGATTGTTCTACTATTCCAAGAATATCTTCTGATGTTAATCTTGAGGATTCACATGATTGTATTGTCTCTCCAAAAAGTGTTTCCTTACCTGAGGTTTCATCAGATGTCAATTCTCCCCTGGGTGACACAAGCCACATGATGTTCAGAATTCTGTTACACCATAGTTATCTTGTAATGAAAACATCGTAAAAACATCTAGTGGTAGAATTGTTAAAAAAACAAAATCTTTAGAAATCTTTGATTGTAGTTGATTTTATTTAGATAATTTTTTTTGTTGTTTTTTTGTTGTTGTGGTTGTTTTGTTTCCTTTAAGAAGGGGGATTGTGTAGTATGTTGCTTTAAGACGAGTCACACTATTCTAGATTGTAGAATGTATTGTATTGTTAGATTCTTTCTTAAGACAGTTCTGCTACGGAGACTGTCCGCGCTGGAGGTGCTTTTCCTGTATGCGGGGGGCTGAAATAAAGAACTCAGCAATTTCATCTTTATTTGGGTTGAGTCTCATTTAAGGATACTACAGTCTTGTCGCTTCAGTACCTTGCAACACGCGGCGTTACCATCCCCCCAAATAAAGTCGAAGGATTTCATTATAATACACTCTAAAATAGGCCCTTTTTGCATGGTTCCCGTGACTCACAGTGACCTGCAGGTTTCGTACAGATCTTCGCTGCAGGCAGTGACTGTTATACCTGCTTTCAATTAAATAATAATTTAAGGGCTATTAGCCCTAAGTAAACAAAATTGAATTTGTACCCGTATTTTATATAGCGCTTACTACCCCCGAGGAGGCGATTAAGAAAACTTCAACTCGTGAATGTGTTTCTCCAGGTCAGTGCACACTTATCTGAATGATTGGCGAGTGTATGAGCGTGCACGCGCTGTTATTTATGGAAACTACAAAATACAAAAGAGAAACCTCAGAGGCGAATGAAGCCAATGGGAGGTGTCCCACTGCCTTCTTAACCCCTGCGATCCTCCAAATGAGAGTTGAAAGATGCTCCTGGAAGTGCTCCTGCTGTCAGAGATTCACCATTGCCACTGTAAGCATTTTAAGGTCTGCAGCCGAGGTTTATAACGAAGGCTTCAAGTTTGCTGATTTTATATATTTATTTATTTTTACAGATTTTTAAAGTCAAACAGACAGAAAACCATCTAGTTCTCTGGCTGTATTTATTTAAATGTTGTATAAACTGGAAAGTGCATCTTTCTTTGTGTGATTCTTAATGGTGCCAACAAGGACTCATCTGTGCATAACGACAGGCGGAGTGTACAAAGGGGTCTGTGTCTAGAACCTTTAACCCCTTGAGTGCCCCGTCCTTTCCCCTCCCTGTGCCGGCCCTTTCATTAGCGGGCGGGGTTCATGACGAGATAGTCTCGTCATGGGCACAGCGCAACCGCGCTCCATGACAAGACCATCTCGTCATGGGCACTGAAGGAGTTAAACAGCTACAGATATGCGTACACTTGTGCTACAATCCGAATGATTCATTGCACTGCATAGGAGAGCTGCATTAAACAGGGCTTCTGAAAGTGCTAACATCCTTTCAAGTAAGAATGCCCTTTATTGATTGAATAAGTGCAGAAATGCACTAGTCGTAGATATGTTTTCTTACCCCAAATAAATATGGATAAACAAACAAAATGATAAAAATAAACATGGAAAAATACAGACAGAAATGTATTGACAATATAAATACCATAAAACTGTAAGCCCTATTTATAACAGAGCAACATTTGCTCAGGGGACATCATCAGCCTTCCAAATCGAGTAAGGTGCACGCATGCAGAGTGTTTGTTCAGTCACAGCGAGTATTGGCCAAAGGAGTGGGGTGTCTAATGTCACAGTGCGCTTGATCCCTGTCCGCCAGGACACGCATCTAGTGCTTGATGGGTATTCTCATGTTTCATTACTGGCATCCCTCCTCAGGCATTTTTTTCTTATCATGTGATCTCATGATCACACCTCCTGTGCCCTATGTCTCTTCTTAGGCCCTTCCATCTTCTGAAACCACCACTAGAACCCACACATTGTTGAACCTATGCACCAACAACTATCCCCACTGCACCAGAGGGGCCCCTCACACATTATAATTCCCAAATACAGTACCGACACCACCCACAAACTGGTATCACACCTGATACACCACCTGTATCCCAACACCTTCTGACGCCAAGGGTCCTTATAGATGTAAGCCACTTCTATAGGCCCTAGCATCTATAGATGCGACTGAAATAAGCGGACCAGAACACATTATATTATCACCCAGAGAGCCCAGTGCTGCCTGTTATCAACTCCGTGGACTATCAGACCTTCTGAGATCACCACCACGGGCTCGCACTCCATCTCACATCTCCACATGGACCTTCTCATTTCCTCCTTTACCCCTAGAGGCCACAAACCACAGAAACACCAACGTGAACCATCACATCCTCTGATATCACAATGAGGGGCCTCTCACACCTCATATCGACCCCAGTATTCCACACATCTAGCATCATCGTTTGCACCTTCTTTTTCACCCGTACCCCATGGACTCTCATGCCACCTCCATCACACCCAAGGACCTGACACTGACAACATCGCAGGCACTCTTGCAGCCCTCATACTACTGATATTACCACCAGGACCCTGTGCTCCCTCAGACATCTCCACCATGACCCTCAACTTTTTTTAATTCAACCTTAGGAATCTTTTCACCTTGGGTACTACCATAAGGGCCACACACCATCTGGTATCACCACCGGAGCGCTCACATCTGACATGACGGCAACAACCCACACACGTTCTGACTTATCCAAATGGATCCATGCATGTTCTGGTACACCTCAAGGAATCCTTACACTTTTGATACAAATACATGGACTAGTAGATATCATATCTAGGGGTCTGACACCAAACACAAGTACTTCCACACATCCAAGGAGCCCCCACATGTGCCCCACAGACATTCTTACACCTTCAAAACCCATCTTGCTAACTCACCTACTGATACTGCAGACAACGAGCCTCACTCTCTCGAATAAACGACTGGAGACACGTAAATGGGCCCACCCCAGAGACCCTAGTACCATTTGGTTATACTTTCCTATACAGCCTCAACACCAATAGAGACCGCCATACCTTTCCAAACCACCCTTAAGAATCCTTACACCTTATTCCACCTTCCACTCACACGAACTTCATACTCACCTTCACCATCAAAAGGGTTCCTCGTATGATGGTATGTACTGTCGTCCTGCCCTGAGGGACCTTTCTACCTCCATATCCCATCCATACACCTATAGGAGCGCTCACACCATTAAACAGTATGTCATATCTCCCTCACCCATCCATAGAAGCCTTAGAACTTTCGAAGCAGTCCAGTTATACCCCCACACCTTTCAGAACCACCCATAGGCACCTGCATGTCTTTCCATTATGCCCAGACAGACCCTTACACCTGCTAAATCCGAGTACAGGGGAACTAATACTTTCCTAAACAACCAATAACTTTCCTCAAATTAACATAGGTTGTTCATAAACTACCTGCAGCAACAGAACTAACCCTTATTCCTGCCTATACCACCAAGGATGACCCCTGTACCTTTCTATACTGCTGATTGTGGCTGCCTTAAACTAGACTTATGAAACCCAATACTTTCAAACACAACACAGGTTCTATCATCGTATACCACCTATAGAAACCGCATACCATTGTATACCACCGATAGGGGCCCTCAACGCATACTACACAACCTATCTCCCAGCATGACCCGTGACAGTCCTTAGCTGCTTTACACCGCCCATGTCAGGTGTGCGATAGGACTCCATCTCACCACAGTCACAAGGCTCCACATCCGGGCATGTATGTTACAATCAAGTGTATTCTGGTAGTTGCAGTCTTGGTTCACGTCTCTGAAACCAACTGGATCGAATTAGCAGAATATAAAAGCTTGCACAGGTAAAGCAGCGAGGGGTATTTGCATCGAGTGGCATGGACGCTGCTGGTCGAACTTTTGCACATCTTGCCAGTTTACTGTATTCAGTGTCCGTGAACTAACCTCCGGGTGCCTCGTATCTTATACTGCTCACATGAACGGTGAACCCTAATACCTCCCCACACCACGCACAGGACCCTTCTTGGCTTCTGATGACACAGAGCTCTCATGTGACCCTATTAGGATTACAAGACCCAAAATGCAAAGGAAAAATACTGTTCTGGGAGGAAAATAAACTCGAAGCTGCGTCAGGGAAACTTGAGAGCTCCGCGAGACTCTCCCGTACAAGGGTAAAGGAAATGATGGCGCTACTCACCCCAAAATCCGTCCGTAGGAGGGCATGTTGCGAGCCCCCGATCACCGCCCCTTTGCGCCCTCTGCAGACCGGTCTGCACCCTGCAGCCGGAGAGAGCGGTGAGGGGGAGACAGGAGGCAGCACACTGCCGAGAAGTTGGAGACTTGGGAAAGAACGACAGCTGAGGGGAGCAGGACTCACGGGACAGGAGACTCAAGAAGGACAGTCAGGGGACCCGGAGAGGGGACAGGACTATTTGTGAAGCCCAGGTGACTTGGGACCTTTGGAACCAGTCGAGAGGGAAGCAGAGTCCAGTATTTACCGGTAGGGGCCGGACTATGAACCCGAGGGCGTGGACGGAGGAGGAGAAAGAGGAGGGGTAATAGGAGGATGCAAGGAGGAGAAGGCGGGCATGCGGCCTGCAGACACTTGATGGGAGAATCCTCCGAACAATGGCCGGAGAGGGCATGATATACTCACAAAACACACACGCAAAACACAAGGTTCCAACGCAGAGTATTACAAGGCCATGTTTGCAGTATTTGCGATTTGTATGTGTTTGCTCCATTTATTTTGACTGCACATCGTTTTCCTTCCCAGTATATTAGAGACGATTAATATTTTGGAGGGTCGCACAAAAAACGTGCACTTAAGCAAGACAGTGCAGTTACAGTGAGGGTCTGACCAATCAATCCTGGGTCCGTTGGCATCTGGAGCAAAGCGGAAGACACACAATTGATGGACGGAATGCAGAACAAATCAAAATATTCACCCCAGTCAAGAGATCTGGGTTAAATCCATCATTCAGCTCACCATGCCACCCCAGTTTAGACCTGGCCATATGCAAATCAGTCTTGATCCTGTGCCTCATGGGAACAGTCCAGCCCGAACTGCCAAGCCAGGTCCTCCCTGGACCGGAAACAAGCCTCCTAGGACCGGTTTCAGGGTTTCACCCCTCTTCAGCCAGGATAGCTTGACTCCAGTGGCACAGTGAGCCCAGGACTCACGTCTGAGCATACCTGGCGCACTTAGGGCGAGAAAGCAAAAGACACACAATTGATGGACGGAATGCAGAACAAATCAAAACATTCACCCCCAGTCAAGAGATCTGGGTTAAATCCATCATTCTTTTGCTCACCATGCCACCCTAGTTTAGACCTGGTTATATGCAAATCAGTCTTGACCTTGTGCCTCATGGGAACAGACCAGTCCGAACTGCCAAGCCAGGTCCTCCCTGGACCGGAAACAAGCATCCTAGGACCGGTTTCGGGGTTTCACCCCTCTTCAGCCAGGATAGCTTGATTCCAGTGGCACAGTGAGCCCAGGACTCACGTCTGAGCATACCTGGTGCACTTAGGGCGAGAAAGCAAAAGACACACAATTGATGGACGGAATGCAGAACAAATCAAAACATTCACCCCCAGTCAAGAGATCTGGGTTAAATCCATCATTCTTTTGCTCACCATGCCACCCTAGTTTAGACCTGGTTATATGCAAATCAGTCTTGACCTTGTGCCTCATGGGAACAGACCAGTCCGAACTGCCAAGCCAGGTCCTCCCTGGACCGGAAACAAGCATCCTAGGACCGGTTTCGGGGTTTCACCCCTCTTCAGCCAGGATGGCTTGATTCCAGTGGCACAGTGAGCCCAGGACTCACGTCTGAGCATACCTGGCGCACTTAGGACGAGAAAGCAAAAGACACACAATTGATGGACGGAATGTGAATGTATGACATTGTTCTGCATTCTGTCCATCAATAATTCTTTTTGCATCTGGAGCAAAGCAAGCGCCGCCAGTGAATACGATACTGAATAAAGTGCCACCAATAACGTTTCCAGTATTATGGGGCACACCCCTCCTTAGAGGAAATAGGGCCCTAGTATTATTAGGTGTCGCCTGGCGTTGCAGCGCTACTCGCTGGGCGAGAGATTTTGTAGGAGAGTAGACTTGAGAAGGGTACTTGAAGCCCCGCCCCTCATTTTCATTGGCTGGCGTCACCGTTTATTCTAAACAGTGGCCTGCCATTGGAAATGAGGGTTTTTTGGTGACGCCCTTTCGCTTTTTCATCTGGCCAATCCGGACTGGCTCGTCTGCTTTGCGGCTGTCGCAAAGCACTTTGTTATCTTTACGGGGCCATGTGTTTCTAATTAGCGTGGAGGCGCACACTGCCCCGACCTCTCAAAGGAAATAAATCTTGCTTTTGTCAAGATTTTTTTCCTTTGAGAGGTCGGGGGCAGTGTGCGCCTCCACGCTAATTAGAAACACATGGCCCCATAAAGATAAGAGATCGATGCTTGTTTTGTAAACAACCCATGTCTTCAACTCCCAGAATGCATGGGATTGTCAAATGAAAGCCCAGCAGCAGAAAAATGTTATCCTGATGGCATGGATGTAGCTGGCTAACCTGATGGCCTCGTTATCCTCACACATGCTGGGCACAGTTTGAAACCCTTGTTTTTTCCTCGGTGTCCGGAAGCGCTTAGAAGCTCTTGCCGATGTGCTTATGTTGCTTGGTTTTGTGCTTCAGCGGGGATTGGTTACCAGACATCCAACATCCGCTATCATTCCTCCACCCCCCAACAGTTCTCCTCTCTTCACCCCACCACTCTGTCCCTTTCTCCGCATCTTCTCATCCTCTCCGCCCATCATCTTTAGAAAGACATTATTCCCTTTCCATCAGCTCTGCCTTTCATCCTTACGCAGTTTGCCTTTCCTCTCACCCACTTTACATTCTCAGCTGTGTTTGGTGGCCAGTGAGATGGTGATTTATTTTCTGTCTTTTTTTTTAAAGCTGCTGTAATAAGGCACGTGCGTGACACGCCAGAGGTCCCTGTGATTAGAGTGCTTGTGATTGGAGTGTTTGGTGTTGATTTATTCTCGTCTCCTTCTTAAATAATTATACAATGTACCGTAAAGTGAAAGACTTGCTATTAAAAAAAGCCCACTAGTAAAGCAGCCGCCTCAGTGAATGTTTTATAATGTAAACATTTTTATTGCGAGCGTATAGCAGCCAAGTTCAGACACCTGCATTTGATTTCATTTATTTTTGTGCCATGGGCTTGCATTTGAAAAAGAGAGGCAACGAAAGCCCCGCCATGTGATTTTAAGGGTGCACAGCTGAGTGAGAGCTGTTGGGGCACACGAGCTGTGTGTGCACCCGCCTCTCTCTTTTACACTGGAAAGAACGCACGTTGTATGATGCTGGCAGGACAAGTGCTCTCTGCCTCTGCTTCTTGGCGCTACATTTGCAGTTTTATAGAGTGTGAACTTGACCCGAAGGTATCGGAGCCCTTTATATGAGCACTAGTTAAGTTACAGGACACATTCATTTTTGCTAGGCAGGGGGAGAATACGTGATTTGCCCAGAATCACAGGATGTTAAGCCGATGCCGAGAGTCCAATGAACCCGGATCCTCCGCTCCGAAGTCGTCAGCTCTGGTTGTTGGGTGACATCCTCTCCATGTGCCTGTGCAGGCTCGCTCACTGTACTGTGCATCTGAACTCAGCTGCCAAAAGGCGCTCTCTTACACCAGGATGTAAAAACCACTGCAGTTCAGGAAAAGGGCTTTTAACAAGTGATGAGGGCAAGAACTGGGGCTGTGGGCAATAGAGCACCACCCTCCTTGCCAAACATGCACCCTGGCACTGGTGACAGTACCTGGTGCATTGACTCCAGTGTCAGGGGTGGAAGGCAGAGCTCAGGGGCTGCAGAACGCCTCCTGCTGGAACAAGTTACAAACGAATGCAGGTTAGGACTTTATTCAAAGTGGCTTATTTACATGTTATTGTGTGTTGTCGCCCTACATGCCACGTGTGTGTCCTGCGCATGCGCACCGCTGCTCTCTCCTGCAGCCACACACATGTATGATGCACACATACAAGACCCACATTTTCCTGTGCTCTAAACAGTACCAAACAGATTTGTGTTGGTTTTTGATATAATGTCATAAATGTCATGGTAGGTTTTTAAAGCACTGGTATCCCGGAGTTTCTTGGCACTATAGAGGGCAGCAACATATTCAACATTTTTAAACTGCAGTGGACTTTAGTCCATAACAAATGACTTTTATTAATGGAAACCCGTTGCTAAACATTAGAAGGAGCAGTTTTCAGCTCTTGTGGAAGGTTGTGGGAGAAGTTCCTTGTACAGCGCTTTGCTTCCCCCCTGCATGTCCGGACCTCACCCTCTCTTCAGGAATTCAGAAGGGGGCTCAAGACCTGTCTGTTCAACTGATGCCACCCGTGCAGCTTGGTTCTCAGTGCATGGGTGTCCTCCCGGGTGATTAGCTGCGCTTATAAATCCTGTTTGATTGATCCCTTGCTGCCTTTTGACTAGGTTGGCGCTCTAGAAATCTCACATATATACCTTCGTACGGAGCTCCAGGGGAAGCTGGTTCCATTCTTTGGCAGCTGCCATTGAAAAGTCCTGTTACAAAGTTTAAATCTTTTTTAAAGTGTTATTCCCGCTATTTTAGAGATGTACAGGATAAGAATAATAATCTTTTTTGCTTATAAAGAATTTCATGATATATTGTAATACTATGGGACTGGAAATCTGTATATATTATTTTAATATATTGTGGATCTGGATGAGGCCTATATAAATCAATACATTTCATTTCATTCCTGTCTCCATGCTGGATGCGCCCTGTCGCCACCCTCCGATGCGCGTAGTCGGTGTTGCGACACCGCGTGGACTCCCCATCACTTTGTGTCGCAGAGAGAGCATGCTGGGTGCCAACACCAACCACAACTGAAAACTGATTTTGTTGATGTTACTTCCAGTGCTTTCCTCACAATAAAAAGTCAATTTCTATATTGTCTTGAGAGGTCAGAGGTCACCTGATGCCACTTTGGTGTTGTCATTGGATCAGGCGCTATATTAACCACCTAACGAATGCCCAATGAGCCGGCCGACCAATGGTCCTACTTTTGGCAGGTTTCCCCCACAGTCGTGTCTCCTGTCCTGCTGCCCAGACAGAGGCACCACAGAATGCCAGTTGCCACCCCTGGCCCCATCATAGGACAAGCAGGGGGGGGGGGGGGCAGGCAGGGCACCTGGTAGGGTGCCCAGCTCTTGCAGCTATGCATGAACCGTAAAAGGGGTGCCTGTCGGTGGCTGGGGGGCGGATTGCAGCACGGGGGGGGGGGTTGAAGCATGGGGGTCCTGCACCAGATTCAGGAGCAGAGGTGCCGTCACAACCACCCGCTGTTTGCAGGTTTGAACGAGTGACCGCGCGCCAAGAAACCTTGGGTGATCGTGCGCTCTAATAAAGAGGTCTAACATCCGAGACCAGGCTGGGCGCTGTGCTGGGACATGGGGCGGTTTTTAATCACCCTCTAAATTATATTTTCCTATATGTCGAGGATGGCGCGAGGAGAGTGGGCCCTTTCTTTGCGTCCTGTGGCAGTCGATGATCAGTGGGCAGCATCTGTGATGGAGCTCATCTGGTGTCTCCCGCCATAAGACTATTTCATTCCGTTTGGATTACAGAATTGTTGCTGTAAACTGGTCTCCTCGCAAACAGTCAAGACTTACTCCTGGAGGTGGTAAAGGGGCTGGAGCTCAAATCCAGCTTGAATAGTAATCAGACTCCATTGGTTTAATCTTAGTGAGTTATATTGTTTAAGATGACCTGGATTAAAGGAGGGATTATGGAATGAAACCCCCAAAAGGTACTCTGCGTCTGTCCTGCCGCTCCCTTGCAAACGCTGTCCGATGTCTACATGCGCAGTGTTCCCTGCGCAGTGATAATGGACAGTTGACCACAGTAAATAGACATCTTATAACACAGACGTCATCTGTTCTCGAATACTGTTATTAGAAACATTCATAGCATTAAATGCTAGTAAATGTTTTACTTCACCTCCTCGCCTTCATACAGCTCAGGAAATATCACAAGTGTAAAGCTGTCAACAAAGCCAAAGTACCGAAAAAGGAATACCCTGATGTATTATGGATTTGTAAATGCTTGTTATCTTCTTTGATCTGGTTGTGTTGCTGCATCATAGGGGCTAATCCCATCTTCCATGCTCTTACATTTGTAAAGGCTTGTTACCTCCCCTAAACTGGCTGGGAATGCTGGATGTGTGGCTGCGCTGCTGGTTCTTAGCAGGTACTACCAGCTTCGCTTCTCTTAGCTTTGACGGAGTTGAGTATCTCGTTGAGATCTGTAAGAGGCAGGGCTTTGAAGGGCGACCATGATGGGATTCTACGAGTAGGTGTGGCCATAAGAGGCGAATCGGGCGTTCGTTGATGTACTGTCAGATCATCCTGTATTTTTCAACTGAAGAAGAGGTTGATTGCACTGCATCTTTCTGTGGAGTGAGGAAGAGGAGGGTCCGGCAGGGGGTGGAGGCCGTGCTCGATTGTCATGAAGAGTGTTCTGCATCTATTGGGCGCGTCATTGATGGTGTTGGACACTACTTTGCTTTGGCTGATGTGACGAACTGTCTACGTGTTGCGTGGTGGGACTTCAGTTTCATGACGTCATCAGGAGTTCTGTTTTTCTGCCATTTTCTTTCCCGCCTGCGGATGGACTGTTTATTTTCGGTGATGTGTTTAGAGTATCGGGGTGCTGAAAGTTTTGGCTTCCACCTGCTTGTTTTCAGTGGAGCCAAAAAAAGCATTGACGACACCTAAGAAGGTGGTTGCATTGGACGTGGAGCTGGCAGGGTGGGAGTTGAGTTCATGAATTAAGTTGCCGATGGAAAAGTCTTTGAAGCATCTGCAGGTTTAGTTTTTCTCTTCTGGGTTGACTTTGTTTTGTTGTTAGATGCTGAGAAGGGAGATAGAGATGGTGAGGTGTTTGGTCTGGACCATGTGTGGCTTGCGTTAGATTGCTGGTGCTGTTGAGATGACGCGGTCATAGTTGTGGCATTTGAAGAGTATTGGTTGAACAATGGGTTGCATCATGTTGACTGTGTCAATGAGGTAGGTGAGGGTGTCTCTTGTGTTTTTTGAGCTCTGGTTTTCTGGGAAGGTGAAGTTACCCAAGAGGGTGGTGCGGGTGTGTCTGAAAGATGAGGTGGTGAGACCACCCGAGAATTCATCAATTATGTTCTTGTATGCCCAAGAAGCCTTTGGCGTCGAGTATTACTTACATAAGGTGCAGGACCAGGCTGATTTACGGATGACAGTGAAGACTTCTCTCTTCTTTTGTGCACAGTCCACACGATGGCTGCTGTAGCCTATGTGGAGATGGTTCCTAGGATGTGGGTGTGAGCCATGTTTTTGTGATGAGGAGGGTATCAAGCTTGTCATAGGAGATGAGGTCTGCGACGTCTGGTGCATGGAGTATGCTGAGTGATCGTTAATGAGCATGAGTTAGCATGTGTGCTCTGTAGTTAAAGAGGTGTGCGCGGTAGTTAGTGGGGGGTGTACAAGGTTGTGTCTATGTGTAGTGCCAATGCTATGCAAGTGTCTGGCTTGTCTTCATCTCGATGTGGGTGTTTGGGTTTATAGTATGCAGGGCTGGGTGATGCAGGGTGTTTCTGGCACAAACAGTCAGTGCTTTTGCCTGAGTCCGTGCTTTCCTGGGGTGCCCTGGGGAGTTACCTGAAGTAAGGAGAAGGCAGGATGTGATGTCACTTCCTGTGCGGATGGATGATGGGAAGTGAAGTGATCTCCTCTTGTTGGCTTCTCCTTTTCAAGTTGGTTTTTGGTGGGATGCCAGTGATGTTGCTTGCTGAGGAGACTAATGATGGGTCATTTATTATGTGGTGCCTCTGTGCAAGATAAACCTCTCTTTACAGTTTATAATCGGTACTGTCAATTGTAAGCAACTGGAGAGCCAATTGCTCCTATAAGCTTCTTAGTTGAGGCATTTGGGCATCAAATACTGTTTTTAGGTCGAGCCTGGGCAGCGCATACGCTGCTCTGCGAGGCATGCTGTATTCAGGTATGGACTTGAAGCTCCGCCCACTCTGTGCCCATATTTTTCATTGGCTTGTATTATTGTCCACTGTAAACTGTGTGTTTTTAATTGGTCTAAGCTTTGTAGTCCCTCCCTTAGTACCGCTTTGTCTTATTTTGTACCCTCCCCTGAGGACACCACCTGTTACGTGTGTTGTTACTCGGTAGGCTTTAATTACAGCCTCCTACTATTTTCTCAAATGGCTTTGTCCTGCCTTCTGTTGCAGGCTGGACACGCTCTCTCATAACGCTGTAAAATAAATCTTTACAGCACGGGCACAGAACGCAATTGTGAGAGCTTAAGCTATTGGCATTGTACATGGCAATGCCTTTAATTTATCGGTTTTAAAAACAACACAAAAATAAAGGGCATCGTCATTAACAATGCCAGTAGCTCAAACTCTCCTAAATGCGAGACCTATTGCATTGCAAATGCTTGTTTTTTTATAGCGCTAACTCTACGGCATTAAAGCTTTTCTGGTAAAATAGCAGCGCATTTTTATCATTTGTTCTACAATTTACTGACATGTCCATGGGCGAGTGGCACGACAGACAATTTCACGTATATGCACCCATGAGGTACTGGGAAGAACTGGTTTAAAACTAGTATGGGCAGCCGTCCTGGCGCCACTGACCCGTGGTCTAATTAATGCCCCCTCCTGCAGGGCGGGAAAGGAAAGGGGCCGGGACGAGCCAGAGATGTGATTTGTTCGCCCATGGCAAGCCCCTAGCCCGCCCATCCACCGGCGTTCTCTGGCCGCGCCTCTCCCCTTTCTGTCCCTGATAGGATGTCAGAAATCAAACGACTTGCACTGGGTATGGACTGGTAGCACTGAGAGAAGCAGGCCCACGGTCTAGCTTTTTAGAGCAGGATCCAGATTATTTTAATATGAGGTGGAATGTGGTCCCTCTCAATAATGTGTGGCAGCAGAAAGAGTTTTATGGGAATTTTTTAGACTTCATTAGATTTTAAAACAAAACAAAATGAGGTGGGGTGGACTACCCAAGGTATGCAGTAGACAAGTGGCATCACAGCGTGTTGCATCACAGGAAGTGAAGTCTCAGGTGGCGGCCTCACAAAGTCACAGAAAGTGACCACAAGAAGTGGCATTGGATCTTAAGTCCTCACACATGTTTAGCAGCTCTATCATGAGAACATTTGAGCGCATTATGAGATTTCACAAATGAAAGTGGAGGAGTACTTAAGCCTATGACTTGAGTTCCCTGTTTGAAGGAATAAACAGCTCAAATGTGGATGAAGTTTGGTGTCTGTCTGACTAACTAAGGCAGACAAGCCTTTAAGTTCTACAAGCCAGAGATACAAATCTTTGGAACAAGAACTAAACACAGTTCATGCATTGAATAAAAAATGCTAGAAGCTGCAATTGTGACTAATAAAACTATAACATTTATTAACCTACCATACATACCACTATTATCTACACTGACAATTTTAGCACTTTAACCATTATATAAATTAAAAATGCACGTTTCCCACTCAAATTGCTATTCTGAGCATGGCAAATGGGATTCCCTAAGAAAGATACAATTTTAACTGGAGATTCTGCACATACATTATAGAGCAGTATTGACACAAGATGTTTAACCACAAGATATGAGTAATTAGTGAGACCTTTTGCATAAAAGAATCCCTCACATGTGGGTAATAAAATAACTTAATACTATGAAGCCGGTAACTTTTGTTGTGATGGGCAGGGCTTTAATTGGGCCGGGTTTCACCGGTGCTGAGCACTGGCAGTTTTTTAAAGGGGCCTCGAAACAGGTCTCTATCGGGCTCTGTTGTGTGCCCTGGCACAGGCGGTCCGTTGTTTTCCGCACTTCGATGTGCATTTGCTCACACTGCTCACTAGTGGTTAAGTTAAAGCATAATGTTATGTGTAGGGAAGGGTAATGAGTAGCGGAGACAGAAGGACGTTTTAATGCAGGTTTTATTTTTCTATAGACTTTTTTT
This sequence comes from Triturus cristatus, assembly GCF_964204655.1. Classification (NCBI taxonomy): domain Eukaryota; kingdom Metazoa; phylum Chordata; class Amphibia; order Caudata; family Salamandridae; genus Triturus; species Triturus cristatus. Next base: position 1,671,811 of record NW_028187305.1, read on the forward strand.
GTATAGTACTTCAGTCTGTATTGGTGGGGATAATGCTTCTTATCCTCCTCCGTGTTAGGAACAGGGTTTGTGGTCTCCGGTCTGCAGAAAGCGGATTGTTAAAATGTTTCTTATCGCCGTTTCCTTGTAAGGCCGGCGACATTTCCCCCTAGCACATCCTCTCTCCCGTGGGTCAGGTCTTCTTGGTGCACTTGGTGTTAGGGAGAAAGAGAGAGACAAAAAATATGGCGTCCTTGAGGTTCTGGGAATAGTAATGAGTGAAGGGGAAAAGGAGTGAGGGATCACCGGTGCAGTGTCACACAATCTAGGCGGGTGATAGTGCAGGGAATCCGGGGTTGAGGCAGGATGACGGGAAGGACATTAAGCAGCAGGCTTCCTCCCCACCCACCCGGTAACGCGCTCCCGTACCTGTTGACGCCACGCTCCTCCTGGAGCGTAGCTCCGCGCAGCACCGTCTCGGAGGCCTCCTGGCTCTCTCGACGATACCGCCTTCACATTGGAAGTACACAGCAAGGCTCGGTCTCTCCTTCTCATACTTCTCAGCTCCTCGACTCTCCAACACACTCCAGTGCTTCTGGATTCCTGGCCCACTAACCTGCAAAGGTCATCTAGACGAGCGCAACATCACTTTTATGAGGCCTTCTTGCCCAATCTAAATGCCCTACCAACATATTTAAAGGGAGATGTGGCCAATCATGTTACGCAAAAAATGTAAAACCACCAATCCGGAGCCCCGTGTCATCCTTCAAGTGGAAATAAAATATTGCTTCTGGACCAGAGAGGGCAGCACGGTGTAGGCGCCCTCCTTGGATATAAAATGCCATGAAATAGCTGGCACCAATAAGGAGTCTGAATGTGTCAAAACGCGTTACTTTCAGCGCGAAGGTGTAAGAAGCAAACCCACTCATTGGCCAAGAGCTGCAGCCAATCACAAACGTTTATCTCCGACCGCATAACTGGGAAATTCATGAATCCAAGACATTCTCCACGGGCAGGAGCGGTGGACCAGAGAGGAAACTACCCACCGTGTGAACTCATTGGATCAACAAAAACGTCCAATAGCATGACTCCTTTCATCTGTACTTCCTGAAATGCCTGCGATGTTGACCAAAGATGCGCCCTCATTGGACAAAAATACCATTGGCGTCAGTTCAGCTTCCTGTGACTCTGTGTAAACCACTTGTCCCCCCCCCCCACACTCCCTGCCTACCAAAAAGGACGGTGTCCTTCTGTGACGTAACAGGTGCCCGTGTAAAGCGCTCTGATGCCTTCGGGTCGAGTTCACGCTATATCAAACTGCAAAAATGAAGGAACCGGAAAGCTTGTGCGTTCATGGCCGGAAAGTAAACTGCCAAACTCTTCTGCTCTTCGGACCAGGGTAACGTCCAATGTCTGCCCTCGATACCTTCCATCCCACGTTCAACAAACTGATGAAGAGGACCGGAGAGGAAACCCATACACACTCGTTCTCATTGGTTTTATTTATTTATTTGTGCATTTTTATAAAGCGCGGACATTACCCGAAGGTGTCAGAGCGCTGTACAATAGAGCCAGTTACATTACAAAAGAACCGTGGAACACAATAAAACATTGCAAAGAAAAACAGTAGTGCTGTACAATAGAGCCAGTTACGTTACAAAAGAACAGTGGAACACAATAAAACATTACAAAGAAAAACAGGAGACTAAAAATGATGGTTACATAGACACAAATTCAGATAAAGCACGCAGGAGAGAGGAATGTACAGGAAAAAATACAAAATTTTACAATGAGGAGCGAACTTCCAAGAGGGGCCTGAGAATGAAAGTATTAGTTCTCAAAGTGTCTTTGGAAGAGGCGAGATTTGAGATCAGCTTTGAAGATCCGGGTAGAGGAGGTAGCACGGAGCAATGGGGGAAGTGAGTTCCATATTCTCACCGCATTGCCTGAGAAGGATTGCGCCATCGATCTTTCCCTTTTGAAGACGGGGGGGGGGGGGCTCAAGCAGAAGCTTTTCCGCATTGCGAGAGGGTCGAGAGCCTCCGGACAATTTCAATTTGTTTGCCAGGTAACAAGGGGAGGACGTGTGTAAGGTTTTATGTGTGATGCAAGCAGTTTTGTAAATGGATCTTGCCTCAATCGGAAGCCATCGAAGAGAGGACAGGATAGGGGTTTTTAAGGGGCATATTAACAAGGAACAGGGAAAATTAACGCTAAGGGCGCTTAGCGTTAATTTTTTTAACGCCCGCTATCGCTGGATAATATCGCCTGGTTATCGCATTATTAACAACGCTAATCGCCTAGGCGATAAAAAAATCCAGCGACAGCGGCATTTTGGGAGGTTATCGCTGGTAATGCAGCGATAAAACTACAAGTATAGGGATATCCTTGTTGATAGCCCATGGTGGACTTAGCCATGTAATCCACCTCCCATTGGATTACATAGCTAAGTCTGAAAATTAGCAGACGTAAAAAAGCAGCGTTAACCGTGGTTAGCGCTGCTTTTTTTTGTCTCTAACAGGGTTAGCGTGAAGCTTGATAATAGGAGAAATTTTGCTTAGCGACATTTTTCCTATTATTTTGCTCTGGAACGCCACTTTGCATCTCATTAGAGATGCAAAGGGAAGCGTAGTGAAAAAGGGTGCTAACATGCAATTTTGCATGTTAGCACCCTGTTGTTGCTAGCGCGATATTTTTATCTCCGCTTCTTTGGCTTTGGCCGGTAAGAGGGAGGCTGGTAGGTTCTGACAGAGGAGATAGTCTGAATAGTGAACTGCGTTGAATTCTTAGGAGAGGATGGTGGAGGGGGGGGGTGATGCTGGTGGACATGTAGCTGGCTAGTAAGTTGGAGATGCCTGTAGAGGACAGACTGTTGGCTTTATTGGGGTGCGGGAGCACGGAACTCCTCGGGAGGATATTAGGGAAGGGGGACATCTTGGCACTTAAAAGTGAGATATAAGCTATAAGCTGGGAGATAGAAGAGATGAGAGAATCAAGTTTATTTTCCAGGGAGAGGAGAGCAGAGCACGGAGTGTTGGGAGGCACGAAGGAAAAGGGTGGGAGTGCGGAGGGTGTGTGGGGATGGGGAGGGGTGGGGGGGAACAGGATAAGGGAGGTGGTGCCGAGGGTGATTGAGGGCGGGCGGGATGGAGGATCGGGAAACTGGATGGAGAGCAGGGAGTGCGGGAGGACAGGGCAGGGTAGGGGAACGGGATAAGGGAGGAAGTGCAGAGGGTCGGAGGGGTAGGGGAATGGGTGGGGATTTGGGGAGCAAGGGTGGAAGGTGTGGGAAGGTGGTGGGCGATAGGAGTGTATGGAAACACAGTGGTGGGAAGAGAAAAATTATTACTGGTGTTGAACAGAGAGGAGGAGTGGAGATCAACAATAGGAGGAGAAGGTTGAGGAGTAGGAGGGGGGTCAAATGAAGGCCAAAGGAAAGGGGATAGGAGAGGAGAAGAGGCTGAGCAGGGAGGGGAGGCCAGGGGGTTAGATGAATGCCACAGGTTCGTGGAGAAGAGGGGAGAGGTGGCTGTACAGGGGGGGGAATGAGGGGGGTCCCAGGAAGGCCATGAGTATGGGGAGAAAAGAGAGGATGGTGCTGGACAGGAACTGTAGGTTATGAACGGTGGATGAAGGGGGACAGGTGCCAGGTGGAGTGGGGGGGATTGGGCTAGGTGGAAACTGAGGGAGAATGGGACTGCAAGGTCAGAGGGAGAGACGAGGAAGGAGTTGTCAAGGAGGGAGACATGGTTGGGAAGCAAAGGAAGAGGGAGGGGAGGTTGAAGAGAGAGGGGAGGTGGAAGAGAAGAATTTGGGGAGGGAGACATGGTTGGGAAGCAAAGGAAGAGGGAGGGGAGGTTGAAGAGAGAGGAGAGCGGGGAGGTGGAAGAGAAGAATTTGGGGTAAGGGGGATGGGGAAGAGAGGAAAGGGATAGGGTGAAAGGGGGAGGGAAAGGGGAAGGTAAGGAAAGTTGAACGGTAGAACTGGTTGTAAAACAGGTGGAATAAGAAGGGGGAAGGTTGGATGGATTAGGGGGGAGGCGAAAGCGTTAGAGACTCGGGCAGGTGCAGGGTGGGGAGGGGAGTGGGTGCCGGAGGCAAGGCAGACGGGATAGGGGGAGGAACATATTGGGAAGTGGGAAGAGTGGGAGAGGAGGGCGCAGAAGTAGGGGGGAATAAAGGGTGGGCCTGTGACTCCCGGGAACGTGGCCTGAGGGCGCATCGGGGAGTCAGGGGGGGAGAAAGGAGAGGAGCTCAAGGAAGAATCTAGGGAGATCATAGTTGTATGGGTTGGACAAAGGGAGTGGAAAAGATGGTCAAAGAGAGAGAGACATGAGACTGTAGCTTGAATCATGACAGTGCCATTATTGTAAAGTGTAATGGTGAGAGAGCCACTAAAGCTGGCGGAAGGGGAAATATTTAGCTGCTGTCCATGCGGGATAGATGAGGAGGAGGAGACGTTAAAGGAATTGTAGTAGCTGGTGGACCAGGAAGGGATATCGTGAGTGAAAAAAATCAGGTCATTTTTGAGCTTCTCTAGGCACCCATTGTGGAATTGATCAACAAAGAGGGAATCAGGAACTGTTCAATGGTGTTGTGCTTGAACCGTTTTGCTGCTGCTTTGAAAAGATTAGGGGATAAATGACTTTGAAGCAGTTAACTCAGGACTTAATTCGAATGGAAGCTGTTAGAAATGGGATTTCTGGTTGGCTAAGGCTTGCGCCAAAGTCAGGCAGAAACCACCACTCTAGTCAGGGCAAGGAAGTTACACGCCAAAGATAACCCCTGCCCACCCCCTTGGTAGCTTGGCACGAGCAGACAGGCTTATCCCTGAGGCGATGTGTAAAGCGTTTGCGCACGCACCCAGCAACAACACCCAAGGCCCACCACAAAGGAAACTCCACACAAGGTATTATATAAAAATAACCTTTGTATTATACACAACACATTAGATAAAAACACACACTTTACAATGTGCCAACAGGCACGGGCAGAATTTACAAGGGATTATATATACAGGGGACAGGGCCACATGGACCACTGTCAGGAATTAGCACTTTGTAGAAATAGCACTTAGAACGTAGGAATAATACTTTAGAACATAGGAGTAAAACTTTAGACCATAGCACTTACAATCACTGTAGCACTAAAAATAGAACATATAGCACACAACCAGTAACTACTGGTAACCAGAAAGTACCACCTACGCAACCCTAACCACCTTTAGGAATATCACGCAGGGAACTAGGACCTCACTAGTACCACCTGTACTAAGGAGAAAACAACCACCTAAGTATCACTCTACCTGTAGGGGTCTAAGCACATAAACACATGATGCATAACATTCAGAGGTGTAAACACAATTCAGGACAGAAAATATCATGAAGGCATTGCGCAGGCGCAAAAAGTACATGTATGAAAATCACCAAGTGCCCTAGGGGAGGGTACAACACAAGATAACTGTCCGCAGGCCAACTGGCCTCTCAGGATGCAGAAATACCCAATATACAGCGATATCAGGGAGCGACTATGCAGGCTGCGCAAGCCAGGCGCACAAGGCACAACCTAAACGTGGCAGCTGCCCACTAAGTGCTGGGCAGCTGTAGGGACTGGGGCCTGGGCACCTCTGGGCCCTTAGAACAAATATGGCATGCCTTGGAGCCTCCCTGGGCTCTGCCAAAAAGAATGCCCCCTGTTGGAGTCCTCTGGACTCAGAAAAGCGAAAGGCTGCCCCACAACGTTAGAGTCCTGCGCAGGGACTCGAGAAATGGTGCCCCCAGACGTTGGAGTCACCTCTGGGACTCAGAATCACCAATGAAATGCCCCCGAATAACGTGGGAGCCTCGTGGGCTCTGCAAACACCTGGGCACCGCGTTAGAGCCTCACGGGGCTCGGTGAACACTTAGTCCCCCTTCGTTGGAGTCCTTCTCATGGACTCAAAAGGAATAATGCCCCCAGAGCCTCACAGGCTCTAAAAACAAGAATGCCCCCGTGGAGCCTTCACGGCTCTTAAGAAAAATGTCCCTGACGTTGGAGCGTGCAACGCGCTCAAGGAATGCTGCCCCCGTATAGGTTGGAGCCTCACAGGCTCGAGGAGCACTGCGCCCGCCCTTCGAGGGAGCGTCCGGCGCTCTGAGGCCCACAAGGCTGCCCCCACTCACCGGCACTCTGGCGGCTGCACTTGCGAGGCTCCCTCGATGGATCCTCTGTGCGTCTCCTCCGGCTGGGCTCAGCTTCCGCCCGCGAGCCAGACGACGGACTTCCTCCCTCCAAACCAGGCCCCGCCCACGTCTCGGCGCAGGTTGCCTGGCTTCCTGGATGTCCCGGGCGGCGGCGGTGAATTTAGCACGGGCGAGCGGGGTGGGCTCCCGCCTACGCCTTAAGTCGATAAAGTGGCAGGGTGGCACCCGTCACCGGTAAAATACAGTCAGCAACGGGGTAGGCTCCCGTTTAAGCACGTAGACGCGGGGTAGGCACCCGCTCGTAATCTCGGCCCAAAGAGGGGGGGAATCCCGACACCGGGGATTCCCTGACACGGCAAAGGCGACACAGAAGCGCTCACGAAGCGCTGGGGCACGAAATGAAGCGCTCCTAGCGCTATGAGTAAAATAAAGCGCTTCCAGGCGCTTAGGGGAGAATGTAAAAGTCCAGCACAATCCTGGAAGGTAGGCAGGGGGCAAGGCTGGGCCAGGGGCCAGCTCACTGGGCCCTCCAGGCAGGAAGGCAGTCCAAAGTGGCGGTTCCTCCTGGCCTCCAGCAGCAGCAGCCCCCCTCAGGATCCTGGAAGAGAACAGTTTCTGTGGGGACACAGCCCCATTTTTATACAGGCAAACCCTTTGTTCTGGGTTCAGGGTGAGGGGGAAAACCAGTCGCAGCTGGTTGGGGAGCACCCTTGATGTGCTCAGCCCCTCACTCTATTCACTGGCAGGGCTAGGGTCGTCAGTCGCACCACAGGGGGCGGGGCCAGCATTGTGTGTGGAAAACCCTGTCCTATTCAGGACCCAGGTGTACTCCTCCCACCCATCTAGCTGCTGATCTCCCCATTCACCACTGGGTGACTCATCCTGACTTTGGGGAATCCCTAGCCCGTCACATGACACGACCAGCCAATCACGCGACAGACACACTGCACACAGAAGTGCCCACTTCTAGAAGTGGCACTTCCACACTAGGTACATGCACGCCGCACACATCATCGCGCAGCATTCACTCCCACGAGTCCGCACATACCAAACTCGGGCCTGCACACCCCACGCATCAGGAACTACTAGGGACACATACATTCCCCATGCATTCCTATGGGAGGGCAGGCCTATCTCACCACATGCACTCAGAGCACGCACGCACTTTACCCTGGGACACAGGGAAAGTGCGCAGAGACCAAACAATTACCACACCAAGTCATCAGTAAAAAGAAAAAAAGTTCAGGGGTGAACCTGCCAGAAGGGCCAAGTCCAACACAACCCCCTTCCAGCCAAAACGCAGGGCAGCCCAATCACCACCGTGATGGACTTCCCTGCTTGGGGCGATAGAACACGGACGCGGGCCCGCAACTGCAGGGACACCCTCCGGTTCTACGCCACGGTGAACCCATGGAATTCTTTCTAACACCACTGTCTGGACCAACTGGGCTACCCCACTGGTACTCCCAAGCTGTCCGCGGCCAAGACCAGGCCCTAGGCCACCCAGGTGCCACTGGTCTTTGCCTAACCACAGAGTGGGGGGTAGTAACCCCTGGCACATAGCGGCCATTCTCCACTCTTCCTCTCTGAAAGACAGGACTAGACTGCCACTGGTTCTCCAGCCTAGGGTCTACACCCTCAGGCGGACCAGGAGTCTCAGGGAAGGCTCTCCTCCCCCTACCTCTTCTCCTAGGGTTCCTCCTCCTCTGGCGAGGGGTACACCTAGAACGCCATTCCAACCCAGGGTTTAACCCCTCAGGTTGTACCGGGGGCAGAGGTGGGCTCTCCCACCCTCTGCACCCCCTTCCAGAACCCTGCTCCCTACCAACTGGGGCGGTACCTCTGGAAGAAGAACTGGTCGGGACGCTGATTACAGACGTCCCACCCTTCAGGTCAGGCTGATCCCGAACCTGGCCTTCCAACCGCCGGCCTAGAACCTTTGGTGGAATAATTGCCTGGCACTCCAGGACTTCTGGGGATCTCCACTCCATCCCCCTGAGGCTATAAAATGACACATATGTCGAGCGACTGTCTGTCTGGTGCTGATCTCCCGTCCCCTGTCCACCTGACAGTGCGCGGAGATCCCCCAGAACAGAAGTGGTGTCACCCTGGTCACTACACGGGAACCTAGCCCAACTGGGAAGTCCCTGACCCACCGGCTCTTCCACTGGGGAACTCATCCCCCAATCACTCACGCTGGACTCCTGTACCCTCCCTACCGGAGCGGTACCGCCAGACTCCAGAACCACAGGAGCCCTGGTTACAGGTGCTCCAGGTCCTCCACTCACTAAGAGATCTTCCTCAAGTGGACTAACAGGACAGCCTAGGTCCCCAACTTGGTGTTCCCTCATGAAACCATCCAAGTCCTGAGGCAGGGTTTCGGGCGTCTGGGGACCCTCTGTCACCCCCTCACTCCTGCTCCACTGAGCCAGGCAGTGAGCCCCTACACCCTCCTCGCTATCCTGGGACCTAGCTGGGCTACACTGAGCCTCCTCCACCACGCTGGGCTGGAGGATCTCTGACCCACTATTGTTGGAATCACTCACTAATGACACTAGAGAACCTCTGGCCCTTTCCCAGCGGTCTGCTTCCTCTGCAAGTTCAAATGGACAAAAAGAGTTATACCTCAACAGGTGTTGGCGCAACCCTGGAGAACAACTACTGAGCATCTGCTCCTTGATAATCATATTTAGTACTCCATCCAAATCCTGCTCCGGGTTAAACACCAACCAGTCCACCAGGGCATCATGACATTCCTCCACAGCCTCCTCCCAAGACTGGTGAGACAGCTTCTTACTGCCCCTGAACTTCAACCTACATTCCTCCTCTCGGGAACAAGGTACCACACTCGGGGAACTGGGACTGGGACTCTCTATACTGCACTTTATATTGCTGCCCCCCCTGGACTCCACCCTCACTGGGGAATCCAGAAACCTACCACTGCGCTCAGGGGACAGGGAAAGGGATGAGGCGCTGTCTTCTACGCTGGACCCAGCAAGGGACTCCCTACCTACGGGGTCCTCACTCTCTACTGGCGTCCAGGTACTGTCATCTTCTTCTGAGTCTTCAGGGCTCCCCACAGACCCACCACCCTCCAGGTGTGAGGCCCGGGCCCTTTCTTCCTCACTGCGCTCACGTTTCCATTCATCTGCTTGCCATCCAATCATGTAGTTCCTCAATTCGTACACAGTGTCTGACTCTCTCACCCCTATGTTTCTTTCTCTACAGAACCTTTCCAACTCCTGCATACTGTAATAAACTAGATCACTGAGATCAAAAGCAGGCTCCATTCTGGCAGACGTTCTAGAGAAAAGATCACACAGGGAACCTAGGGGTCTGAGTTTAACAGGAGTACACAATTCACAAAAAGATTCAGCAAGCTCTCTAACCCAGAGAACTCACACTCACTTGCCTAGTGCCACTCACCACTCATCCACACACAACCCTCCCCTCGGACTGGTAAGGCAGTTTCTACCACCCCTGATTCCTCAACCTGACCACCACGTGACACAGGTACCAACTCTGGGCGCAGGGCGGGGGACAAATGTACAGGACACTATTACGCTGCCACCACTGGATCCCACCCTCTGGTGAATCCAGAAAACACAATGCACTAAGGGGGATGATCTACCCTCCCGAGCTAGGGACACCTAACTCACAGTGCACAAAAACACATTTCCAAGGAAATGACAATTAAAAACAATTTTAAAACAATAATCCCTATACCATGTGATTTATCTAAATGCAGAGTTTTGTAGTGCGGCCAGTTGCCGCTGCGGTACAGCGCAAACGCAAGTCCAAATCCCACCGCTGATCACCAATGTTAGAAATGGGATTTCTGGTTGGCTAAGGCTTGCGCCAAAGTCAGGCAGAAACCACCACTCTAGTCAGGGCAAGGAAGTTACACGCCAAAGATAACCCCTGCCCACCCCCTTGGTAGCTTGGCACGAGCAGACAGGCTTATCCCTGAGGCGATGTGTAAAGCGTTTGCGCACGCACCCAGCAACAACACCCAAGGCCCACCACAAAGGAAACTCCACACAAGGTATTATATAAAAATAACCTTTGTATTATACACAACACATTAGATAAAAACACACACTTTACAATGTGCCAACAGGCACGGGCAGAATTTACAAGGGATTATATATACAGGGGACAGGGCCACATGGACCACTGTCAGGAATTAGCACTTTGTAGAAATAGCACTTAGAACGTAGGAATAATACTTTAGAACATAGGAGTAAAACTTTAGACCATAGCACTTACAATCACTGTAGCACTAAAAATAGAACATATAGCACACAACCAGTAACTACTGGTAACCAGAAAGTACCACCTACGCAACCCTAACCACCTTTAGGAATATCACGCAGGGAACTAGGACCTCACTAGTACCACCTGTACTAAGGAGAAAACAACCACCTAAGTATCACTCTACCTGTAGGGGTCTAAGCACATAAACACATGATGCATAACATTCAGAGGTGTAAACACAATTCAGGACAGAAAATATCATGAAGGCATTGCGCAGGCGCAAAAAGTACATGTATGAAAATCACCAAGTGCCCTAGGGGAGGGTACAACACAAGATAACTGTCCGCAGGCCAACTGGCCTCTCAGGATGCAGAAATACCCAATATACAGCGATATCAGGGAGCGACTATGCAGGCTGCGCAAGCCAGGCGCACAAGGCACAACCTAAACGTGGCAGCTGCCCACTAAGTGCTGGGCAGCTGTAGGGACTGGGGCCTGGGCACCTCTGGGCCCTTAGAACAAATATGGCATGCCTTGGAGCCTCCCTGGGCTCTGCCAAAAAGAATGCCCCCTGTTGGAGTCCCTCTGGACTCAGAAAAGCGAAAGGCTGCCCCACAACGTTAGAGTCCTGCGCAGGGACTCGAGAAATGGTGCCCCCAGACGTTGGAGTCACCTCTGGGACTCAGAATCACCAATGAAATGCCCCCGAATAACGTGGGAGCCTCGTGGGCTCTGCAAACACCTGGGCACCGCGTTAGAGCCTCACGGGGCTCGGTGAACACTTAGTCCCCCTTCGTTGGAGTCCTTCTCATGGACTCAAAAGGAATAATGCCCCCAGAGCCTCACAGGCTCTAAAAACAAGAATGCCCCCGTGGAGCCTTCACGGCTCTTAAGAAAAATGTCCCTGACGTTGGAGCGTGCAACGCGCTCAAGGAATGCTGCCCCCGTATAGGTTGGAGCCTCACAGGCTCGAGGAGCACTGCGCCCGCCCTTCGAGGGAGCGTCCGGCGCTCTGAGGCCCACAAGGCTGCCCCCACTCACCGGCACTCTGGCGGCTGCACTTGCGAGGCTCCCTCGATGGATCCTCTGTGCGTCTCCTCCGGCTGGGCTCAGCTTCCGCCCGCGAGCCAGACGACGGACTTCCTCCCTCCAAACCAGGCCCCGCCCACGTCTCGGCGCAGGTTGCCTGGCTTCCTGGATGTCCCGGGCGGCGGCGGTGAATTTAGCACGGGCGAGCGGGGTGGGCTCCCGCCTACGCCTTAAGTCGATAAAGTGGCAGGGTGGCACCCGTCACCGGTAAAATACAGTCAGCAACGGGGTAGGCTCCCGTTTAAGCACGTAGACGCGGGGTAGGCACCCGCTCGTAATCTCGGCCCAAAGAGGGGGGGAATCCCGACACCGGGGATTCCCTGACACGGCAAAGGCGACACAGAAGCGCTCACGAAGCGCTGGGGCACGAAATGAAGCGCTCCTAGCGCTATGAGTAAAATAAAGCGCTTCCAGGCGCTTAGGGGAGAATGTAAAAGTCCAGCACAATCCTGGAAGGTAGGCAGGGGGCAAGGCTGGGCCAGGGGCCAGCTCACTGGGCCCTCCAGGCAGGAAGGCAGTCCAAAGTGGCGGTTCCTCCTGGCCTCCAGCAGCAGCAGCCCCCCTCAGGATCCTGGAAGAGAACAGTTTCTGTGGGGACACAGCCCCATTTTTATACAGGCAAACCCTTTGTTCTGGGTTCAGGGTGAGGGGGAAAACCAGTCGCAGCTGGTTGGGGAGCACCCTTGATGTGCTCAGCCCCTCACTCTATTCACTGGCAGGGCTAGGGTCGTCAGTCGCACCACAGGGGGCGGGGCCAGCATTGTGTGTGGAAAACCCTGTCCTATTCAGGACCCAGGTGTACTCCTCCCACCCATCTAGCTGCTGATCTCCCCATTCACCACTGGGTGACTCATCCTGACTTTGGGGAATCCCTAGCCCGTCACATGACACGACCAGCCAATCACGCGACAGACACACTGCACACAGAAGTGCCCACTTCTAGAAGTGGCACTTCCACACTAGGTACATGCACGCCGCACACATCATCGCGCAGCATTCACTCCCACGAGTCCGCACATACCAAACTCGGGCCTGCACACCCCACGCATCAGGAACTACTAGGGACACATACATTCCCCATGCATTCCTATGGGAGGGCAGGCCTATCTCACCACATGCACTCAGAGCACGCACGCACTTTACCCTGGGACACAGGGAAAGTGCGCAGAGACCAAACAATTACCACACCAAGTCATCAGTAAAAAGAAAAAAAGTTCAGGGGTGAACCTGCCAGAAGGGCCAAGTCCAACAGAAGCCATGATAGGGAGGGAAGGGGCCACTAGGGTAGCGATAGCGCAGCGAATAAGAATAGGAGGGCGCATATTCCGGAGGTCGAGTGAGGATAATATAATAAGATTGTGGACAGGAGGTAACTAGAAGTGCAGGGCCAGGGATTCTGGTCTAACTCCCCTCTAAGCCATCGTACCGGTGGCATAGAGGGCTAGTTTGTCTCCCGTGGCGGAACTAGAACGTACTTCAAGTAAGATTCCTTCTCTGAGCTATCCGCAGTTTCCGTTGGACCTAGAGCAACGCCTTGCTCTGTGGAAGATTCCATTGTGCGTGTTTGGCGCCTGCTTTCAAATGGGGTTATTTAGGGTCTAACTTGCCCAAGTTCCCGAAACAATGGTTTCTTTCTGCTCAGCTCCCCCCACAGACGTGTCTCACCATGCAGTTGTTTATGGCGTCGCAGACAACAAACTTCTGATGTTAACCTTGGCTTTGTGGGTGAATAACTAGTCCCGCAAAGGTCAATGCAGTGGACTGGAACCCTCAAATTCCCTCTATTAAACTGACTGCGTAGCCACTAGCGCGGTGTAGTAGCCACTGACTTCACGACTATCGCATCGGTTGACAGGGGACCAATGGCACAATGCTACCGAAGGCAAAGATCAGCTGTTGTAAGATTGCGCAGGTGTACCACAGCACCGTCGCCACCAGAAAGCAGGGGGGGGCACCACTAATAGTATACAGTTCTGTGGGCAACAACGGAGCTAGTGGCCGCCACAGAAAAGGCAGAGTCAGAGTCACATACAATGTGGAAGGCTCGCAGTGTTTAGGTGCACAACCACAGGGTCAGTAGCTAGCCTGTGGATTCCCAGAATACACAAAGAGGGCAACTCCACCAACCAATGTGCATGAAGCGGATGGTGGGTATGTGAAGAGGAAACCATGCCCAGGTCGCGGAACGCAAGAAGGGTGACCCGGCGAGCCACCACAGTCCTCAAGCCACCCCCGCAGAATTTACAAGGGGGGAGGCCAGGGGCTGCCCGTGTCCAGTCGCAGCCAACACCCACAGCGCACCAGCTGGCCCAAGTCAGAGCGACTGTCAGATGGAGGGGGCAGGCAGGGGCACAAATAACAATCAAGGTGCAGCAGTCCCGCGTTAGCGCACCCCGGGGCCACCAGACAAGAGAAATTAGACGGGCCCCGGTCGCGCAACGGGAGCACATCCAGTCCAAGGTCAGCTATTAGGCCAGCCGCACTCACCTCGTCGTCGCCTTATACCGCTGAGATGGCACCGGCAATCGTCGCCACCTCCGCACTCCAGCTCAGCCGCAGGCAGCAGTTGATCAAATTTCAAAGTCATTCCGCAGTCCCGCCAGGACGGCCCACGAGCCTCACCACCTGCACTCCGGTGCAGTGAGTTCTGTACCCGCCGGCCGGCTCCACTACACTGCGATGCATCAGCTGCTCGCTTCCCGCAGTGCGGAGCTCCCCACCGTGTCCCTGGAGTTCGCGCTGGGTCACGATCAAATGTAGAAAGACTTGCAGATGTCTTCGCACCGGAGAGAAAATGTCGGTAGCGGTGGTATTTATTGGTGCAGATCTTACTAGACAGTGGCAGTGGCAGCTGCAGTCGTCCCTTTTACTTTCCTTCTCTTAGCCTCGGTGACTTTGGTCAAGCTCATCCGCATTTATACGCAGTTCTTGTTGCGTCTCTGAGTCGTCTCTCACCGCGGAGTGGGGGCCGTACTCCCTCCTCGAGAATTTGGTTCTGGTCCTCCTGCCTGCTCTGCTGGTGCGGGGGTCGCCTCTTCCACCCTGGCACCCCCCTCTCCACTCAAACTCTGTTCATCTCTATCGCTCTGGTCCGGTCCGGTCCCTCTCTTCACGCTGGCTTCTTGCCCCGTTGCCCGGCTGGAGATGGCTGTCTCTAGACTTCTAGGAGGGGGTGTCTCGGGAAGAGTTTTTTGGATGAGGGAGGGGGCAGGGGGTGTGAATGTAATTTTTAGGTCTCGCTGAGCCAGCGCATGTGCTGCTCTGCGAGACATTTAGTGTACGGGTTTCCAAAGTGCTGCCACAGGCTTTTGGTGGCCTAGCGCTTGCGTTCACACGAGTGCGCACGCACGCAGCCGCCATCTGCCTCCCTTCCAGCACAATCACTTTCACATGCTGCTGCGCATCACCAGTGTGTCGTTTTGTATTTTTTTAACATTACTATAAGCTCAAAGTTTCTTTTCTATTAGTTGTTTAATGTTCTAGTTTTATCCTATACCCCAAACACTGTTACTCATTTGCCTCTGAGCGTGTGCTGGTATTTAAGGATATTACATTTTGTCGTATTGTCTGTCTGCGATTTTTTGGGTGTCAATATCTAATATTTGACCATTCTTGAGAGCTCGATCTGGTTTCGTCTGTGTCACACCCACCACGAGTTCCCACACTTGAATACAACACAGTGCCTGCAGAATTCCATGTGATTTACAATAAAGTGAGATTCCATGCTTCTCGTTTTTGCAATGCTTTTCTAAGGCGGTAATCTGCTGGAAATTGCGCACTGCATGTTTTTATCCTGTCGCACGTGTTTTTGTTTCTGTTGTACCTCTGAGCAGGAGGGGGTGTGTGGTAAGTTTTGTTAAGAAACGCAGGGGCCATGAATCGCAGCTTTTTTATATGAAGGGTAATCACAATTGGCTTCTTTATATACAATGTATTCATCATGCAGCATGGCTCCTGCAGCCAGGCCTCGCCCCCTCGTTTCCTGCCCTCAGAGGCCGCCTCATCCCCCCTCCCCTGATGGACCCCATAGTTCAGTGGAAGCGATAAGGACATTCCTGACATAGCGATACCATGAGGCGCACTTTTAATAATCTGCCATCGCCCTTTCCTGCCCCCTCCACCTTCAGCAGGGCCTCCTGACATCCCACAGCCTCCCTTCCACCAAAGCCGGGTGCCCAGCAAACCCCCAAGTGCCAATCAACACACACCCAGCTATACATGGGCAGGCACTTTCAGCCACGGAGTACCTACACTCACTGAATTTGAAATGGAGACAACCAGGATTTATCAGCAGTATGCAGTACTTTTACTCGGAAAGTACCAGCACTTACCAGTAGCAAACAGGTATTCCCCTTGATACCTTTCCAGGGACTGCGGACTGCCACTGAGCGGCGTTAGCCCTTCATGGAAGCAGGGCGTATTTTCCAGTTCAACAAAGGGGTGCTAAAGTAGCCGGATATTTTATTTTGATATAGACTTCTTAAACTTTTCATCTTGCAAACTTTACCAAATTAAAAAAAATTATGAACATTCAAGCCATCAGACTTCACAACATCACACACACACACAGGCCTTTATCCACCATACCACTGATCCCCCATAATAATGTGATCTGGGGTTCCCAAGTGAGCACCACTCAGCATCACTCAGAAAAGGTCAAAATATAACCAGCCTGTTTAAGCCTTCCATGACCATTTCAGGACACAGAATACAAAATTGTATTTTGTTTTCAAGAATAGATGAGTTGAATTCTCACCATCACTGGGCAATGGCACTCACACATTGAGCTCAAGGGGTATGATTGATTTTATTCTTTAAGAGTTAATGTCAGAGAGTGCTGTCAATTGGTTACAGAGATTATATATATATATATCTATATCTACACACACAAACACACATTCACATATATATGGGTGTGCGTGTCTAAGGGGAAAGATGGAGATCTATGTGTGCATGTTTGTGATGGATGGAGATGTGTGTGTTTTGACTAATAACGTGTGTTTATATGAGTGGTGCATTTTGATGGCATGTTCTCATGCTTACCACAATAGCCATCTATGAGAGCCATCGTGGCCATGTTTGATGTAAGCTGGGAGATCTGTCCAACATGTTCTGTTAGACGTCAATAGTGACATCTTTCTAGAAAGTACTGTTGGTGTGAGCGTAGTAATGGTAGCCAACTATATGGCACATCTGTGCAGTTTTGGGTGTATGCAAGC
Source organism: Triturus cristatus (assembly GCF_964204655.1). Lineage (NCBI taxonomy): Eukaryota > Metazoa > Chordata > Amphibia > Caudata > Salamandridae > Triturus > Triturus cristatus. The sequence goes on from NW_028187305.1 coordinate 1,688,537, forward strand.
TGGCTTAGCTAATGCATTCGGTCGTAAGATTCTGTATATTGCCTCCATAGCATTCGTTACCCTTTGGGTTTCTTGCTGGCCCATAGGCATCTACTGAGTGCAAATTTAGCAAGAGAAGTAGCAAACTGCTTTCTGTGTTTACATCAACACAGCATAATCACAGAAATCCTGAGCCGGCCATGAACAATACACACTGCTGTGCATCTGTGGCAAACGAGCCATACCATTATAAATCACTGCAATCAATGGCAGAGCTGTTCTCACCCCACAAATCCCAGAAACATGGGGGTGGAGGGGCTCAACTAGGCTGGGCAGGCAGAAGGGCCTCGATGTCCTCGATACTGCAACGTGGGGGGTGCCTGGTTTGAAGCTCCCGGCTCTCTCGGATTTCTTGCTGTGCGGGGTGTCACCTTCATGCATCGGAGCGCATGATCAGGACTGACCCACCCATGAGAACGCACTTCTGGTCCACCCGAAAGTGCGTTGTTATGGGTGCGTCTATCGTGATCCTGGGGCTGCCCAAAGGGGGAGAGGGGGGCTATGGTAGTTCACTCTTTAACTCGCCCTCGGATGCCTCAGGACATGAGCGCCACCAACTCTTACCTTTAAATGTGTCTGTTGGGGTGGGGTCTTCGCAGTGGATTTGTTAATTCTGTGCTTCACAGGTTGTGTTACATTATGTTGGCATTTTCCTTTTTTAGTCGTCCGAGTGGATGAGGTTATTATTTCTCCAGTTAGTATTGTTCATGCTTTTGGGCAACTTCATCTCTCAGTTTGGCATGTGAATGCCTTGCATGAACAATTTTGCCCCTAGTGTAGGCCACTGAGGGAGTTGGTAGTTTTGGGGGGAACTGAACCTTGAAGGGGAACTCATGCTTCTGACCCCAGTGTCTCCAACCTAAGAGATCACAAAATGCATTATTAGAGAGCCTGATGAACTGGTATGTACACGAGATACCGTAGATTGGGAGTGATGAGAGGAAAGAGATTATAGCCATTATCTATTAAAAAGTATTTATTAACAAGCATTGGCATAGCCAATAGGTCTCGCTTTTGGGACCTTATGAGTATTTAGTTATGCAGCACAATATCCTTGATGCAACAACAACTGTTGCATGACTAAACACTTATAAGGTCCCAAAGGCGAGACCTACTGGCTATGCCAATGCTTGTTGCCTCTGTTTCTCCGCCCTGATCACGGATGAGCTCGTGTTTAGAAGTACAAGGTTTGGTAGACATCTGCCAGCCAATGGGAAGACATAGGTGGCCTAAGGTAAGAGATGCATTTTACAGTCAGAGCTAATGACAGGCCGCCCCTCCCACCTGCGCACCACCCTCCCTCCCTGACAACTTTTCTTTTCTTCTCTTTATGGCAGGGAGCAGCGAGTGAGAGACAGCGTGCGCGAGGGGCCCTCCCTAACAAGGGGACCCCGGGCCATATCACCAGGGACCCCGGTTTCCTTATAAAATAATTGTACCCGATTGCCCAAAAATGAATGGCGGGGACAACCCCGTTGATGTGACTATGTCAAACCTGGGGATTTGTAGACAGGTCTGTGCCTCGGAAAGGCAGGTTAGGATGGGTCAGAGTCAGTCAATCACCAGACAACGCGTCACAAGATCTGCCTTGTGAGACTCGGTTTCCCACAGGTCCAGTTGAGAGACAGCCAGCCATGTCTCAGCCTGAGATGAGGCTGTCTCTCTCCGACCCCGAGAGGGTTTGCAGAGTTACAGCATGACATGCGACTGACTCCGTCGCAACCCGCCAGCTTCTTAGCGGCACCGACATGCAGGCACAGCCTGACACGTAAGTGACCTTTTACGAATCCCAGCCTGCCTTTAGGGGCCTTGCATCTAGATGCCGTCAGTGGAGAAGGCCGGTTAGCAAAGCCTGGCATGTGACTGGCTCTTCCCAGCGTTACGTGTCTGAGGTGCGTGCACCGGCACTGAACATAGCGCTACCCGCCCCCCCTCTGCACCACCAGTCGACGGGCGCTATTTGCCATGTAGCAACCTGCTAGCGATGTGGCCATAAGATATCAATTTAAAAGAGATAACTATGCAGGAGGAACACTCAGTGGGTTGGACACGTGCTGCACATGTTCATGATCACGGAATTGAATCAGCCACAGACTTTCCTGTTTACTAAAGTGGATAAAATAAGTTCAATTGAGTTGGCATTTTGTAAATGGGGGCTGGGGCTGAGGAGGCAGGGGTAATGTGGCACCTAAATTATATACGAATGAAATTGGGGGGAAATGGTGGAGAAAAACGAGGACGGCATGAGTGGGATGATGTCTTCTTAGTTAACAATAGTGTTTTCACTAACGTGTTATAATAAAATCTTAATGCAGAACAAGTGCTAACAATAAACACATATCTCCACGGCGCTACATGCGGGCATAAAGCTGTTTGGCACTACAGAGGAAGGATTGCAGACAATATCGGCACAGGTGAAACCATTAGTTATACTAACTCGGGTCACACATATAGCATATACTACTAGCTGAATTAGCTCAAGGCACTTTACAAATACAGCAACGCTGGCCATGTTTTTGCTCTGTGAAAGACCTACCATCTCTCATTATATTGATACGCGTTAACAGTGAAGGCCGAGCGATGCCCTTCAGAGGTGTCACTGTTAAGTGAGAGCGGGCGCCGCTTGCTGACCTTGCACGAGGAAGCAGCGCTTCCGTGATTGGGATAATCCTATTGGACTGAAAGCGCAGGCGCGTTGTGCACTTCACTGTAGTGCCACAGGTGAGCAGTGCTGCAATTATCATCATCAGCAGACAGGTCCACCCACTCACCGTCGCCGAGGAGAGACTGCACCCTTGGAAGCCAGTTTCACTGTCTGGATTATTGGCGGAGCTCAGATCATATTAGCAGCTTTTGAAGCAAGATGTCAAGAGTGTCCCAGGGGGTACCTTACCGACACATGTGAGAGTCCATACAAAGACCAAGGAATGGACAAACACGTCAGGCTCCAGAACCAGGAATAAGCCACTGTTGTATTCGTTTTATATTGTGCTAGGCATTCAACCAGCACTGGATGCCAAAGTTGCACTCTCTTGAACCCTGAAAGCAAGGAACACATACTAAAACAAGCGCAGTCCCGAAAGTGAAAGGAGGACCACGCTGCAGCCGGAGCATGGGCTTCTCTTGTCTTTATGGCGCCATGTGTTTCCAACACATGGCCCCATAAAGATAAGAAACTGCTTTGCGACAGACGCAAAGCAGGCCACCGAGCCCGGCTCGGAGGCCAAAGGGCGTTCACCAAAAGCCCTAATTTCCATTGGCAGGCCACCGTTTACCATAAATGGTGACGCCGGCCATTGGGAATACGTTTTCTGAAACTACTCCTTAGCAATAAATGTCGCGAGGCGAGCAGCGCATGCGCTGCCACGCCACGCGAGACCTAATAAATCTCGCGAGGCGAGCAGCGCATGTGCTGCTACACCACGCGAGACCTAAAAACGATTTTCTGTAAAATCCTCTGTATTTTTTTTAAATATGTTGATTATAATCATTGTTTAAGAATTGCACATATTTAAAAATACTTTTTAGGCTATTTCTTTCTGCATTTGCAATTTTAGCTTTAGGTTTCAAAGCCTGCAAAATACCTGCTTTTGCTTCCTTTTTTTAAATCTATTACAGCCATGCATACAAATACTAGTCAGGCGAGTAAATAACCATCCAGACGGCATCCCCACCTGTACTTTGTACATGTTCACTTGCTGATGCCTTTACAGTAGCAGATTTATGTTTAAGAGGATATTGTAACCACTGCCTGTCATTACCTGTTCTGTGTATGAGGGAAGATTGCACTGCTGCTGCTTGTGCTGTACCCTTCTGTGCGCGGGGTAGGTTGCACTGCTTGCGCTGCACTTCTGTGTTAGAGGGAAGCTTGCACTGCTGTTGCTTGTGGTGCACCTCTTCTGTTTGTGAGGAAAACCTGCACTGCTGTTTCTTGTGCTGCACGTCTGTGTGTGAGTGACGCTTCCACTGCTGGTATTTGTGCTGCATCTCTTCTGTGTGTGAGGGACGCTTATACTACTGTTGTTTGTACTGCACTTTTGTATGTGAGGGAAGCTCCCAGTGCTGTTGTTTTTACTGCATCTCTCCTGTGTGAAGGAAGCTTGCACTGCTGTTGCTTGTGGTGCGCCTCTTTTCTCTGTGTGAGTGAAGCTTGCACTGTTGTTGTCTGTGCTGCACCTCTTCTGTGTGAAGGAAGCTTGCACTGCTGTTGTCTGTGATGCACCTCTTCTGTATGAGGGAAGCTTGCACTGTTGTTGTCTGTGCTGCACCTCTTCTGTGTGAAGGAAGCTTGCACTGCTGTTGTCTGTGATGCACCTCTTCTGTATGAGGGAAGCTTGCACTGCTGGTGTCTGTGCTGCACCTCCTCTGTGTGAAGGAAGCTTACACTGTTGTCTGTGATGCACCTCTTCGGTATGGGGGAAGCTTGCACTGCTGGTGTCTGTGTTGAACCTCTTCTGTATGAGGGAAGCTTGCACTGTTTTTGCTTGTGATGCACCTCTTTTGTGTGTGATGGAAGCTTGCACTGCTGTTGTCTGTGTTGCACCTCTTCTGAATGAGGGAAGCTTGCAGTGCTGGCGCCTGTGCTGCATGTCTTTTGTGTGAGGTAGACTTGTACTGCTGGCGTCTGTGTTCCCTCTTCTGTGGGAGGGAAGCTTGCACTGCTGTTGTATTGTCTGTGATGCACCCCATTTGCCTATAGTGCACCTGTGTAGAGGAAGCATGAACTGCTATTGCCTGTAATTAACCTGTTCTGTGTATGAGGGAAACTCAAATCGTCGTTGTGTGTGCCTTGTGTACCTTTTATGAATGTAAAGATGTTCAAAGTTGACATTTTCATATCTTGGATCTTTTTTCTCCTGTAAAAGCGATCACTTTCTCAAATTCAAGCTAGGGGCTGATTTGATATGCCTTGTGTTTTAAAATCTGCCTCTTGAGTATTCCCAGATGTGGCATTGATGACTGTGTCCTGATTGTGACTGTTCCATATATAAGGGAAGTCTGCATTGCTGCTGTACCCATCATGTGTGCGAAGGAAGCTTGTTCTACCTGTATGATCTTGCACTGTGCCTGTTCCATGTGTGAGCACTGCTGCTGCTGTACCCATCCTGTGTGTGAAGGTAGCTTGCTCTGCCTGTACTGGTTTGATACTGCACTGTGCCTGCCCAGTGTGTGAGAACTTCTGCTGCTACTGCGCTTAACTTTGTGAGGGAGAATCATGCACTCTGATGGCATGTGCTCTGCTCAGATTGTATATACAAGAAGATTGCACTGTGGCTGCTTGTGCTGTACTCTCTGTGAATAAGAAGCTTGGACTGTTGGTGCCGTATTCTGTATGTGAGTGAGAAGATTGCACCATGACTGCCTGTGCTGTACTCTGTGTGAATAAGAAGCTTGCACCGTGGGTGCTGGTGCCGTATTCTGTGTGAGTGAGAAGATTGCACCATGACTGCCTGTGATGTACTCTGTGTGACTAAGAAGCGTGCACTGTCGGTGCTGGTGCCGTATTCTGTATGTGAGTGAGAAGATTGCACCATGACTGCCTGTGATGTACTCTGTGTGACTAAGAAGCTTGCACTGTCGGTGCTGGTGCCGTATTCTGTATGTGAGTGAGAAGCTTGACTGTGACTGCCTGTGCTGTACTCTGTGTGAATAAGAAGCTTGCACCGTGGGTGCTGGTGCCGTATTCTGTGTGAGTGAGAAGCTAACACCGTAACTGCCTGTGATGTACTCTGTGTGACTAAGAACCTTGCACTGTCAGTGCTGGTAGCGCATTCTGTGTGTGAGTTAGAAGCTAGCACCGTGACTGCCTGTGCTGTAGTCAGATGGTGAGTGCAAGATTGATGTACCATGGTTACGTCTTCTAAACCCACGAGCATATTTATTAAACTTTGGCACACCACAGGGTGTGAGAAGTTGGCCTGGTATATGCTGTCCACTAGTTATAGTGGGCATCTTGCACCAGTCCAAACAACTCTTATTGATGATAGGTTTAAAGACAACCTTTATTGAAAGCTATCCTAGTGGTAGCTGTGGAGAGCAGCCTTCAGGCTAACGCTTGAAGGAGCGTAAAGTAGCTTGGTTTACCAGATTATAGCCTTCTGAATAACTAGATGAAAGGAGAACCACACAAGGTTTATATAAAATATATGTATTTATTTCTAAACACTCACTAATAATCTCTTTATGAGATTAGAGTCCAAGATACACAATAATACAGTTCCAAAACGACAGTAAATAGCACAATATACAATGGGCCCCAGGGGCGGACCAAACCATATACTAAGAAAGTGGCATAAGAACCACGACTTGACTAGACACAGTGCCTAGAGCTCATAGAATCACTGGGACCCCAAGAAACCACCCAAGGTAGTGACACAGGAGACCCACTGGGGACGTCTGCAGTGTGAGAACACAGCTGCGAGCCCCGTACTATTCTATGGGAAAGTCACGGTTGAAATTTTAAAGTTTAAGGACCCTTAGGAGAGGACTTTGAGCTAAACCCTTTAGACTTAGGGGGTTCTAGGGACAACAGCCACAGGAGCACTGGAGTACTTGAGTTACCTCACCCAGGGAAGCCGGGTGCATAGGTGTCAAATGGTGTCAGGTCGCGTCATCGTTTTCAATGGCGACCTGCTACAAAGTGCTGCTGTCGGGAAGAAGAGAAGTGTCCGGAGGGATCCAATCCTGGATCGAAGATCAGAAGAACCTTAAAGCAGAGGGGACAGAGTCTGGGTCACTTGACAGTGACCAGGGGCATGATAGACGAATGCCCACTGATGTTGGGTGCTTCAGGTGCGAAGACGTGAAGCTTGACTCTGCAGCCATGAGGACCAGGAGGCGTTGATGACAACCAGGAGCTGGATTCGAGCTGTCCCACGAAGGATATGGAGTGCTGTAGTGTCGGTGCTCGGATTGAACACAACAAGCCTTGGCAACAGCAACCCACGCAGGAAGAGAAAAGATGCTTCGGTGCAGACCAGCAAGGTCCTGGGGACTCCCCAAGTGATGGAGAGTCAGGGCACATCTGAGGCAACCAGGTAAGCCCAATTAAAGTTAAAGTTCCCTTCACAGGGACCCACCAGTTGATGGACTAGAGATCGCGAATCACACAATACCAGCCCACGGGACACTCGGTGAGTGTAGGCTAATAATCTTCAGTGGAAACGTTACGCGGGGCGTGGACTACAAGTAGCCCAAATCACAGCCTCAAGGATCAACGAGAAGCTTATGCACTTGCAAATGTGCATGGTGTCCAGGGGTTCCAGTTGCACGGTCCCCACGAGGGCTACGGGTCTCAGCTTTGCTGGGAGCTTGGGTCAGCCTCTGGGAAGTCTGGGAACCCACCTCCTGTATTGCAAATTCTTCGGAGTCCGGCGGGAGCCTCGGAGATGCAAACCGGTCAGATGCTTTTTAGGTGGCTGCCTTGCACGGGAGTAATTCCTTTACTCCAAGGGAGATTCTTCAGTCATCCAGCGCCTTGTAGCTCATCGAAGTTCCAGGATTATGTGTCAGAGTTTCATCCAGGAAAATCTAAAGTCCTGTAGCCAGGCGTTCCTATCTTATATCCAAGGAAGGGGTGGGACAAACTCTAGGGACCCACCTATGGGAGGGTCAGGAAAGAGGGGTGGCTACACCCATTTCCTTTGTCCAGTTTCACGCCAGAGCAGGGGCTGGTAGCCCCTGCAACCAGTTTGAGCTGGACTATGCAAATGGACACCAAGTATGCCCCCAGTGCAGACTTCAAAGCACTCTTGCAGTGCACCCACCCAGCCCCAATACACTAAAGCCTGTCTGGGAGGTGGTCACACCTCCCTGTGACAAGAAACCTATTGTCCAGGCCACCTCTGCTGGAGTTTTGTCCAGCAGCAGGAGGTCAGACTCGTGTTTGTGGCTGTAGCATCCATTTTGTGATGCCAGGGCTCTGTTAAGCTGGTACCGGGTATACCGGTGCAATCATGTTTCTCCCTCTAGTAGGGTGGGATCATACTCCCACACCAGTTACTGTAGTGGGGGTATGATTCCAAGGTGTTTGACACCAAACCCGACATGTTTCCATGCAGCCATTCCAAAGTTAGCATTTACCGTTTGATTATAATGCACTTAAGAGTATATGGTTTGGCTGCATCACAAACAACCCTGGAATAGAGATTCCGAAAGCTGCAGAGGGGCTCTGCTCACGCATGGGCACCCTCTCATATAAAACCCAGCACCCTGCCTTCAGGATTGTTAAGGCCTGCCATAGGGGTGACTGATAGGTTTACATGTGCAGTGATTTGGAGAGATATAGGTAACCTACATCTCAGTTAGGGGTGCATGCACCACCCTACCCAGGCTGCAGTAGCGGACCTGTGGTGTCATTTTCGATGCTTTCCCAGGGGTGGCATAATACATGCTTCAGCCCCTGGTAGGCCTCTGGGGTACCTATGCCCTGGGTACATAGTATACCATATACTAGGGACTCACAAGGGTACCCCAGAATCCAATCTGGAGTCTACCTAAAGGACATGTAATCAATTTAAAGGGGAAGGCAGATAGACTAGGGTCCCGAATAGCAGGATCCCAGCCAAACTAAGTCAAAAACCAGCAAAACACCAGGAAAAAAGTGGGGGCAACCATGCAGTCAGATTCCACCTTCCTACACGGGGGAGCATGCAAAGTTGTTGCACTCAGTTGTGTGAAAGTGAGAGAGCAGAAATGCTCCATATTTACAAAGATATGGAACATTTGTGCTCTCTCCTTGCCCTGGCACACTGTGTGCTGACTAGCGCACAATGCAGGCACAGGTGCACAAAAACCATTGGGCTTCAAGGGCTTCAGCCCCCCCACACAACCCTCTGCCATGTGCCATGGGCTGGGCTGAGAATGCCAGCCTGTTATCCAGGACCATTCAAAGTATTACTGGCTGTCCTAAAGCCCCGCCATTCACAGCAAGCCTCTGTGTTTATCTTCGTTTCTGTTTCTTTCTTTGAGCAGCCCCCCGTGTATTGTCTTGTGAATAAAAGAATGCTGGAACTCTTTTGATTCCCACTTTACACCATATGTCTGTGACGTAAGCGTTGAAGAGATGAGTTGAAGGCAGGCTTAGAATGTTGAGTTCTGACTTGCACACAGCATGCTAAAGACTTGTAAAATTACTCTCCATGTGGCGTGGTTATTGGCGAGAGCCTGGGCTGGCAGGACGCTACAACTGGTGACGAGATAAGGAATACGAAGCCCGCATGCTGAAAGCGCTGTTTCAAAGAGATTGCCGCGGTCTAGCCAACTACTAGTGCATGCCATGTGTACTGCAGTTGAAGTACAGAATCAACCCTGGCACCGGTGGAGTCTCAGCGCAACGCCAGCCTGTATAAAAGGCTTGAAGCTAAAGAAAGTGACTTAGAAAGTCTACATGTTGGTGGCCTGTACCTGAAGGAAACAACCGCAAATAAAAGGTACTGCTCCAGTACGTTAATTAATGCCATACGCTACATGGAGTAAGAACGCTAAAGGCGGATGCAACCATGTTATGAAAGCAGCGCACAGCAATGTTTCAGTACAAATCAAATTGAAATTCATGTGTTATGAAGCCGTGATTAACCAAGTGTTTGTGAAGAGACTTTAAGCACAAAGCAGACCAAATATCATAACGTTATCTGCTTTCATGGACTAGTAGAGTACAACGCTTATCTACTTACGAAAACCACTTACGAATCGTCGGACAACAACGTGCTGTGAAGTGGCCCCAGAGGGAGGGTCAGGGTGGTACTTGTGGAGCTGCTATGCCAGAAGAAGCCAAACCACCACCAAAACTGCCGCATAGGGGTCCAGAACAACTCCTTAAGACAAGGAGCTCCGAAGGAGAGCAGGCCGATATAGAGCTGTTCCCCCAAAAGAGCAACCCCCTCACTAAAACTGCCGCAGTGGGGCCCAGAACAATTTCACAGACCGCCGTCAAGTAAATGCTCCAATGGAGAGCAAGGCTGAGATCCAAGCTCCAAAAGTTGTCATGGGTGACACCGAAGCCAGCACGTCATAAGGGGCTAGAGAGACTGTGCCTGCTTTAGTTCCCCAAGAAGCTCCTGCAAGACCACTACTTACCACCAACGTATATATGGCTGCTGCATTAATACAGCCAAGAAACACAATATTGGCAATAGATGGACTGCATGGATAAAGACTTTTGAAAATTTCATAGATGAAAAAGACGATAAAAATATTCTAAAGTATCTGAAGAACATGGCATGTGAAGGAATGAAAGGTGCTACAAAAAAGATACCACAAGAAGGTGTCATGACATACGATCTAATCAAAACCGCCTTAAATATCAAATTGAATCCAGTGCCAAATGTGGATAATGAAAGATACATAATCAGCCAAGAACACCAAAGACTAGGCAAAACCATTTGTTGAGTTTGTTGAGAGAGTGGATGTTCTGGTGAGGCACGGCAAATTCAGTGAGTTTAATGATGAGGAGCTACCCGCCTCAGAGTAATCAATGGATGTCGGCCAGATTCCTTTCAATGATCAATGTTGGCGGAAATTCTGAGCTTAGAACAAGTCCTCATGGCGTCCGGCGCTGAAGAGTGTGCTGATTGTTAAGCAACTGACATGGAGGCGCCTAAAATGCATCAGTCATGAGCATGAAAAGTAAGCCAAATTATAAGGCTGGGGACACAAGGTGATGTCACCAAAGAAAACATGTTATAGATGTGGACTGTTGTTTCCACACAAAGGTAAATGTCCTGCCATTGGACAAATATGAATTGGCTGTGGTAAGACAAACCATTTCGTGACAACATGCAAGGTGAAGAGAAAAGTAAGTGCGTCACAGCATGAAGACAAAATGGCCAACCAAACGCTACCTCAGACACCAGACAATGTTGATCGTTGTGCAAATCAGCGACAAAGACTTTCTCAGTATCCGTTTCCAGTGGCAATGACAATTGTGCAATGTTTACTTCAAAAAGGCATGCACATGTGGGACAAGTCAGATGTCGGCTGCTTCAACGTTTCTAAAAAGTCAAGGTTCGTTTGTAGCTACGATAAAACATAAGGAAACTCTGATACAAGCGCCTGTTTATATACTTCAAGGAACAGCTTCAAGTGCCTGTTTGATGAGTTTTAACACTGCTGATGATATATGACTGATATCAGTGAACTACAATATGTAGCTCATCATGAAATTTTTTAAGTCAAATTCCTTCTTTATTTCTCGGGCTAGGAAAACTCAAAGCAATGAAAGTAAAGGTACACATAAATGAGAATGTTCGTCCTGTTGCTCAAAGACACAGACTAGTCGAGTTTCACTTACAAAAATCTGTTGAAAAAGAACCTAATTTGTTGCTTAAACAGGACATCTTTGAATGCTCAACTGGTCATGATGGGTTTCTCCCATTGTAATAGTGCCTAAAAGAAACTGCAAGGAGCTGTACGCATATGCGCTGACATGTGTCAGCCCAACAAGGCCATTGAGTGAGGAGAGACATCTCAGTCTGCACATTGCTGATATGATAACTCAATTGAATGGCCCAAAGTTCCTCACCCGGCTTACATAAAGGATAACACCAACTGGAGCTTGTAGACAAATCCTGGTACATTACAATCTTTTCTACGCATACTCAAGCAAATGAGTTTGGTATATCCTATGCTACAGAACTTTCCAAGACGTCATTGGATGTGTCATACAGCCTACAGTAAATTAATTTAACTATAGTGATGACATTTTGGTTTTTGGAACCACACAGAAAAAGCATGACAAAGCTCATGGTCAAGTAAGTTGTTTGCTGAACAATGAAGGCTTAACTCTGAATGCTGACGAATGTGAATTTCACAAGAAAAGTTTGAAATTCTTTGGCTATCTATTTTCTGATGGGGCTATTAAATCTGATCCGGCAAAAGTGCAAGCATTGTCTATGGCAAATCCCCAATAAGGCATTTCTGTATTACGATCATTCCTTGGAATGGCCAATTGCTGTTCTAGATACATGATACAAGGCTTTGCCATGGTCAGTGCACCATTACGAAAATTAACGAGAAAGAGTTTGTCTTTTCATTGGTCACGAGAATGTGAGAAGAGATCCCAAAAATCAATCAAGCTATTGAGGGTGCCACTGAAATGGCCTAATTTGATTCTGAGCTTCACACAGAGGTTGTTGTTGAATCTAGCCATGTAGGGTTAGGTGCAATCCTAGCAATAGAACAACGTACAGCCAAACTTCCAGAGAATTATTGCAGCAGTGCCAGTAAAAGCCTGTTACAAATGGAACATGTTTATTCACAACCTGAGAAAAAAAGTTTGGCAGAGGTCTGGGCTTGCAGATATTTCCAAGTGCTTTTGTACGGAAAGCCTTTCACAGTTGTGACTGATCATCAAGCACTGTTAATGATATGAGGCAATCCCAAAGTCAAATTACCCCCTATCAATCAATCAATCAATCAATCAATCAATCAATCAATCAATCAATCAATCAATCAATCAATCAATCAGGTGTTTATAAAGCATAAGCTACTCACCCGGTACAGGTCTCAAGGCCCTGAGAGAAAGGGGGATGGGGGGGGAGAAGGTCCACAGATCCTGGAGGTTCACTGAGTTTTAGAATTGAACGTCTGGGTTTGAGGTTACAAGAATACAGCTATACAAATCTTCATCATCCAGGGAAAGATCGAAATCTTGCTAATTTTTTTTCAAGAGTGTGGTTACAGTGCCCAGGTACCCCATCTAAGACAGCGAAGGCCTCCATCAATTTTATTTTGAAATCGAGCAGACCAGCTGCCATGTCTTTAGAACAAACTGCCACCACCACGAGCCAAGATGGTGACAAGTTGAAAGACATTATTGCTCATCAATCATGGAACCAGCACTCTCGACCTCTCGCTAATGGCAGTGAGTACTTGAAGTTCAAAAATGGAAGAATAAACTTTCAGTGATTCAAAAGGGCGTCACTGGGGGTACATGAATTGTCATTGCAGAGAGTTGTCTCCAACAACAAGTAACTGATGTTGCCCATGAGGAACATTAAGGAATCGTTGCCACTAAGAGAGCTCTCCGTGATTGAGTCTGGTTTCCGTATACTAAAGAAAGGGTCAACAAAGAATTGAAGACTTGTCACATATGCAACTGTCTTTCATCTGAAGTTATTCAGCACCCTTTTGAATTGCCACATCATGCGTAGGAGAAAATTGCTATTGATTTCTTTGGTCCTCGGGAGAATCAACAGCATCGTATAGTTCTTGTTGAAGAATACTCCCGTTTTCCATTGGTAGGCGACCATTCAGAGGTGCACAGAAGGCCACACCTGGGAATCTGACAGTACGAGCAGCAGCCCTGGAAAGAGAACCCTCGAAGAGTGAGAAGTAATGATGCTTGAAAGAGGCCACACCAGCTGGCCGCCCCAGCACCGAATGTCCACCGTTGGTCCATCAATGAGAATTTCACACGTGTGTGACCAACCCTGCCCAGTACGCAAATAACTGAGACAGGACCGAGGGCTGCAATGGCACAGCCGTAAGGCACAAGCACTGCACCCCCAAGCAAAGGCAGAAAGATGATCCTTCATCCAGGGAGCAGAGCACCAAGAAGATCTCTGAGGAAGAGATCGGACCTGCGAGAGGTCCCTGGCGAAAGAAGAGTCCTGTCCTGCAAAAAGGACAGGACTTGCAAGGAATGTATGTTGTCATCCCACAGTCTTTTTCCCCGCAGGGAATCACAACGTGGTCGTTACAACGACCGCGTTGTGATTCCCTGAAGGGAAAAAGTTTAGTGGTAAACGTTGTTTACCCTTGCAAGAGGTCCAAGGTGTAAGAAGATACACTGTCCTATAAACAGGACGCGACCAGCAAGAGGTCCATGTGAAGTGAACATGCGACACGTGGCAGGACACCACATCACAGTGAGAGGCCTGGTCAGACAAAGAGAAGAGCGTGGCACGATGCCACATCGTGAAAGAATTGGAAAGGAGAAGAGAGAAGAGTATCGCACAATGCCACATCATGAAGGAGAAGTGAAGAGGAGTGAAAGGTGTGTGACAGACCTGCCACACAGAAGATCCCAACAACTGCAGGTCTGCAGGAGGAATGTAGAAATGTGGCAAGACCGAGGACTTGTGCCACTACTGGAGAGTGCATCTGCAGACACAAGCCAGTCACAGAGGTGGAGAGACATTCCTGAAGACAGATTCGCGGGAGGACCAAATGTGAGTCACCAGCAAACGCGAACTGCATCTCTCCCACATGCTTCCCAGTGTGAATGTCCGTTCCCTGGCACCGTCTGCTTGAGGTAGATGATATCCCTGCTCGCAAACACACATGCCAAAGAAGTAGAAGTCCCCGCCAATGATGTAACAAGTTATGTGGCCACAAAGTCCCTCCAGTCATCCGCACTCCAAGCAAGTCATCACCACAGGTGGTCAAATGGTAACTATGTCATCATTACCACATGCATCACCCCAGACACCTACAGAGCATCTCACCACCAGAATGTAGCCTTACGCCTGCGAAACATCAGGAGACTGACAAGGCACTCCTGGCATCGTGGAAGACCAATTATCCAGAGACTATCTGTTAGACCCCACGTGCACCTGAGTCCTGCTGATGAAAGCATGTCCGACCGTTGTACCATCTACCCTTGTAGTTGTACGAGCGACTCGGCCGTGGCCCTGCGGCAGCCTCCACATGCCCACGCGGTCCCGTGACAACCCAGCAGAAAAGGCCTAAGGACCTTTTTGCATGATGGAATTCCAGCGCAAGAGATATGTCAAAGCTGCTCTTCCTTCAGGTACTGGGAGGCTCCGGGCCTCAGAGGAAGATGTCCGGACACCGTCAATGTTCTCCCAGCCTTTGAGGGTTTGCCTTACATGGAGTCAGAGCACCTCAAAAGAAACCTCTGCAGCGGACTCCACCAATGCTCCTGATTCATGATTCCTGATTGCATGGTCCCCAGCCTGGTGGCCTGACAGTCTAGGTCCACCACCCTTACCTGTGATAAAAGCCAAAAACCTGGGCTTTATTATTGATAAGCTCAAATTTGGAGCACAGGTATCTAAGGTAGTCTCGTCTTCCTTTCATACCATTAGGATGATAAGGAAAATCCTCTTTCATTCCCTGCAAGACCAGGAAAATAGTGATTTCTGCATTAGTCCTCTCAAAATGTGACTACTGCAACTTATTGTATATGAATTTATAGGGAAAACTGATGAGAGAACTTCAATCAGTCCAAAATGCAGCACCCACAATGATTCTTAATCTCCCAAAATCTCATTCGATCTCCTCAGGTATTCGAGAGCTGCACTGGCTCCAAGTTCACAAGTGAATTACATTCAAGGCCCTCTGTGTGACTTACAAAGACCTGCATCATGTCTTCGTGAGGCACACAGAAGGCTTTGATTTGGGAACATCTTAAGTGGTACACTCCTAACCGACATCTGCTTCGGCTACAACCAGAATGATCGATACTACTAGATTCAAGAAAGTGAACTGGGGAGGAAGGAGCTTTGTCACCAGCACTGCCAGGCGCTGGAACACTCTCCCTCCACATCTTAGAGCCATCCATCTCCCCCCTGCTCGCCTTTAGCAAGGAGCTTAGAACGTGGCTGTTCAACAACTAATGGCTCCCCTCTCAGCATGTTCAGGCTCAGCAAGCACCAAGATGCAAGCTACATAAATCTTTTAAACATAGCATAACATTCAACCCCCCGCCCCCCCAGTTTGAACTCTTTAAATCAACTCCAACACCATGAGAGCAGGTGGGACTGAACAACATCCAATAGGACTGTAACCAGATGGACATGCTGTCTAGGGACCCAGACTACATCCACACCGTGTTCATGCTCAGAATCATCTGGTTAAATGACAGATGCGTACCGGGACGCCAGGTGCTCGGAGCTGCACCTGTCCACTTATCCTGTACGTTCTTGCGGACTGAGAGACTCTGTGGTGTTTTGTTCTTTATTAATCTCCACAGGTTGGACTTGAGTTTTTTAATAAAGTTTGGGAGGGACGAAGAGTCTTGCTGGGCACGTTCTAGTGTCTGGCAAGGTACTGGTGTACCAGCCACTCCCTGAGGGCTGGCTTTCACACTCATCCCACACCCATCCAGCACAGGAGTCACTGCCAATAAAAGAGGCCGGCTGCACGTGCCCTGGGCCTGGTTATTCACTCGTACTTAGCTTGCTGGTTGAATTCCCGGTTGCCCTCAATGGTAGCAAGTGCTAAGACGCCATGGCATACATGCGCTCTATAAAAACCTACATTTCATTTAATTTCATATCGAAGTGTCAGTGTCATTCCTTTATTGGCATGAGGGCCTCGGGTCCACAACCCTACAGTCCACCCAACCCCAATTTTCAGTCAGCAAAAACGATTCTAGAACATCCCTACCTGACGTCTTCTTGGGTTCCGACCTCCTTCAAAAGAGGGTCCCTTTTTTTCAAAATCTTTTTATTGGTTTTAAACAACACTCAACAATGATAGCTGCCACGTGCACAGTTCGTAAGCCAAGAGTTACAGAGGTCACAAAGAAAACACAGCATGTTCACAAGGTCTCGGCATTACTTAGTGTCCATCTTTTATCATCCCTAAAATATTAGTCCTGTCGCAGCAGGGCTACAAATGCACAACTTACATAGTTTTGGGAAGTAAAAATGATTAGTGCTCGCGCACCCGTGCGCAACTCGTCACTGCAACCAGAATAAAACATGAACATAAAACTCACATCATGGTGTCTTTGTATTGAAGATCTAGCTGGAGCGGGGGGACAGTCAGGGGCGGCCTCTGTCACTCCTTCCTAATACCTCTTGGTTTCCCAAATGCGCCCCAAGGTGAGGCGGAGCAGCAATCACAGCAGTAGCGGTGTGGGGTCCAGGTGGGCCTCACCGTCTGGGGAACCATAGGAGTCCCTTGATCGATTATATCTGAAAGAGGTAATCTGGGGCCACAAGCAAACAGGGGCCAGATAGCGCCCCCCCATAGCCTAGCATGCCATTGCGTAAGGGAGGGGGCCTCTGCTTTTTTTCAGGATCTGGCTATTGCCATTTCGGCCGCTCCCAGGCACAGCCACATAATGGAGCGATCCCCTTGTGTTTGGTATTTCAGACTGGGATCACGCATCCGCAGGAGAGTGTGTTCAATGTTGTCTGGGATTGGGTAGCCTAGAAACTGTTTGAGTTGCAAGAGTATTTCTTTCCAAAATGGTTGGATAGAGGAACAGTCCCACCAAATGTGGCGGAAGTCTCCCAGCAACCCGCAGCCCCTCCAGCATTTATTTGAAGTGTTGGGGGAAATTGTGTGCAGTTTCTGGGGTTAAAGATACTAGTCGTACATAATTTTGTAGTGGGCTTCTCTCAGAAACATGGATCAGTTACATTTGGTGATGTCCTTGTACAGGGAGCCCCACTGCTTGTCCCCCATGGGGATGGTAATGATAGTGTCCCGGAATTTCCGATGTCGTCGAGCTGACTTGGTGCTCACGCTAGGATGAGGGAGTACAGGAATGAAATGCAGCCCTTAGTCGTAGTGCTTAATTATGCAAACTTCTCAATAGGTAATATGTCTCTGGTCGTGGCCAGCTGCACCTGAGGTTGTTGCACCCAATGCTTAAGTTGTAAATAGTGGTATTCTTCTGTGGGGGATAGCTTAAATAGACCCGTACACTCTTGAAAGGTAAGCAATTTTCTCCTCTTGTAGAGGTCCGATATCATGAGGCAGCCCCCCGCCCGCCATCCCTCAAAGGGACCCTCCTGAAGTGCCGGGGAGAATTCCGGACTGAAATGAATGGGGGCATAGGAGGACGGAAAGGTCGTCAAAGGCAGGGCCCTAGTGAGACTGTCCCATGTTTGTAGAGTGGTGGCCGTGGGGGTGCTGAGGTATGCGTTGAGCGGCCTATCCTGCTTCCGTTTCCACAAAAGGTCCCATATGATTCTGCCTGTGATCTGCCAATTCATATGGAGCCAATGTTTCTCAGAGGCTTTGAGGGACCATTAAGTCACCACCCGTTGTTGGGCGGCCCTGTAGTACCAAAGAATCAGGAAGGGCCAGCCCACCTTCTGGTGCGGTTTAGTTAGGAGTCTTTGGGATAAGCAAGCTCTTTGTCCCTGCCAAATGAACGTAGTTGTCCGCTTTTTCAATCGGCAGGCCCTGGAAAATATATAATAAACGAGGGAGGACATTCATCTTGATAGCATTTATTCTGCCTATCCATGAGATGTATGCAGATCCACACCCATTGAAGTCGGCTTTAAGCTGTCGCAGCAGGGGAGGGAAGTTGGCTTTATAAGGATCTGTATTTTGGGAGTAATTTTGATACCGAGATATGTGATTTCTTTATGGACACAGCAGAAAGGGGAGGTCTCCTCAATCCCAGCCATCACCTCTCGAGGCAGAGTCAAATTTAATAAAAAGGATTTAGCCAGGTTTACCTTGAATCCTGCAGCTCTTTCAAAAAGGTTGATTCTGGCTTGGATTGCTGGTAGAGATCTCAGCGGGTCAGTTACGGGGAGCAGAACATCGTCCGCAAATGGGGAAATTTTATGCACGTACTCCTCGAATGTCAAATGTCGGGATCTGCCCTAATTTGCTCCGCCAGTAGTTCGATGCATAAAGCAAAAAGCACGGGGGAAATGCAACATCCCTGTTTTGGTTCTTGTGACAGTCGAAAGGAGTCCTAAGCTACCCCATTTACCAAGATGCGGGATTGAGAGAAATGGTAGTTGACCCTCACCGTGCCTATGAAGGTTTCACAGAACCCACAACGGCTCAGCGCCCTATTTGAAAAGGACCAGTCGACGCGGTCAAAAGTCTTCAGAATCATCTAAAGATAGGACGGCTGCCGGGATATGTTTTTTCTGTACTTTTTCCATTACATGCACTATTCTACGTAGATTATCATGGGTCTGTCGCCCGTTGATGAATCCTGATTGGTCTGGCTGAATTAACGCGGGTAGATGATTTTCTAAACGACTGGCCAGTATTTTGGAATATAGTTTAGCGTCAAAGTTTAAAAGTGCTATAGACCGGTATGATGCGCGGGCTTTAGGGTCTTTTCCTGCTTTAGGGATTATAGTAACTAGAGCTTCACCCATGGTAGCTGGAACCTGTTAAGTAGCTGCTATGTCGTTGAAAAGGTTTGTTAGGTGGGGAGTTAGCTCGGGCGCAAATGTTCGGTAGATTTGCACAATCAGATCGTCGGGGGCTTTCTGTAATTTAAGCGCATCTATCGCTTTTTGTGCTTCTTCTATTGAAATAGATTTACTCAGTTCCTCATTAGAAGTGGAGGGACCTGCAGGAAATCCAGGGTCTCCAAGTAACCTGTCTGGTCCTGAGGCGACAGGCGTTCTGCAGTGTACAGGGTGCGATAAAAGTTCCCAAATGGGTTCACTTTCCCTTCTTCACTAAAATGGGAGGCGTCATCCACTATGAGTTTCACATATTCTTTTTCTTGTTTTGCTTTAAGCGGACGTGCCAGCATTGTACCTATTTTGTTTCACCCGTCATAACCCCGGGCCTGCAGGCGTAAGATGGTCTTTTCTGCCTTGTTGGTGTAATTGGCCTGAAGCTTCCCCTTTACGGCTGTTACCCTCCTCAGGGCCTGCATCGAAGGGCTATCTTTATGCGTTTGTTCGGCTTTCCGCAGTTCCCCGTCCAGTAGGAGTCTCACTTCCTTCTGCTGATTTTTAAGAATGGTGGCGATGGCGGTGCACTTGCCTCTTCTGACTGCCTTGAAGGCGTCCCAATTGTTCACATGGCATGTAGCTATGGGGTCGTTCATGTCAAAATATTCTTTAATCGATTTCCTCAGGTCATCCCTAAGAAGTCTGTCTCTGCTAAGGAAGTTAGTGAACTACCATCTTGGGGATCCGCTTCATTTTTCCATCATTATTTCACCTCATTTTACACTGGGGGGCACATTGGTCCACAGGCCCCCTGGTCCAGCAGGAGCTTTTTTGAAAGCACTAGATGAGGACATTGTTCCCTAGGCCTTGTGTTTCTCACATTTTTTATTTCTTGGGGATTTTAATATTCCAGGGAGTTTTTTGACTTACTGAACATCGCCCGGCTCTCCCAATGGATCAGTTCCCCTACGCATCGGGGAGGCTCATCCTTGAACCGGTTTGCTCTAATTTCCCTATCTGTGTCAAACAACCCCTCCAAGTTTTCCAATCCATTTTTCATGGACCATTCAGAATTCCCACCCACATAACTGGCATCGCCAGGGCAGACCCTCCCAAAAAATTAATCCTTCCGCCTTTAGCTTGGTCCTGGCAGATGCTCAGGCCTGCCTTCACCAGGGATTTGGTAGGAGCCCTGGAGAGTTTTACTAGTTGGATTTTGCATGCGGTGGAATATTTATCCCATTTCTCCTCTGACAAGTGCTCTAGAGACTCCCCCTCTGAACCATGGTTTTCCAAAGAGTTAAAAGAGCAAAAACAGCATTGCAAAAAATTAGAACGCTGTTGGAGACTGGCTTACTGTTCTCTTGCTAAAGCGGCATTAAGGAAGGCACAGAAATCTTATTACACTTCCATACATCACGCAAAAAGACCATACTATTCGGAGCATATTACTCTCTCTAAAAACAATGCGAAAGAAATTTTCTGAATCGTGCAGAGCTTCATAGCCCCTAGCGCTGAGCTTATCACTTTACCAACCTTGGACACATGGTGTGAGAAACTGTCTAGCTTCTTTATTGACAAGATTCAGTTGATTCATGTACTATAGCGCCAAGGTACCCGTTGGGTGATAGTCGCACTTTATAAATATCGCATACAATACAATACAATCTACTGCGCAGTCACTCTCATAGCGGTCTCTTGATGCTGACGGCAATGGCCTCAGTGGTGTCTATCTACTGCGCAGTCACTCTCATAGCGGTCTCTTGATGCTGACGTCAATAGCCTCAGTGGTGTTTATTTACCCTATGTGGGATGAATAAAAGGTAGCCCAGGTGAACTCTTGATTATGATGGTACAATCTGACATAATGTCCTGCACTTTGCATTATGCTCATTATATGAAATTCCCAAGGCTACTCTATTACACTATGTTGTATAATTTTTTGTAATCAAAGAGAAAATGTATCACTTGTACCTGTGAATCCCACCATCAATTCTGGTAACTGATATTAAAACCCTCAGTCACATACAGGAGTGATGAAAGCCTCTTCATTGGGTTTTCTTATGAAATGCTTTTCCTCCACCTGGAGGTAAGACCGCTGGTTTTAGCAGTAGTGACCAGAAATAGGGTTGAAGAAGTGAGGTGAGAGAAGGGAAACGTGAGTTAAAATTGCTTCGCTCTTCTTCCTAAACAAACTTTATTCGGGAGGAGTGGTGGCAAGGTTAAAAAACAAGGTGGTGCTACTATAGAAAAGTTAGTATTCTGTAGCACCGTGCTGTTCTAGGGAAGGTCAAAGGTCGACATGTTTCAGCCCTGCGTTTATGCCCAGGAGGGGTCTGAGGGCTTTCTTCAGGACCTATGGGAAAATATTGGGTCACAAATACTATAAGTATCCATTGAAGGTGGTTTATTGACCATTCTTCTTGGTCACAGGTCAATGGTACCTGTAACTGACAAAAATAAACACAACACAGAATTTCAGGTGTCTTGTGCATCAAAACAATAAGTTGTCAGTAAAGTTGAGCCAGGTGGAAGAAGCCAAAGAAGCTGTCTTTGGCAGAGTCACACGAGGGTGATGTAGCAAAAGAAGCAGAAGATACGTTAACACTGACAGAAAAAAGACAAAATGCTCAGTTCTACAATGCGATACTTGGTGAGTCTTAAAGAACAGCGCAGGGTTAATCGCTGTAGGACCGGGGGTCACCAGGCCCTCTGGGGGTAACGTGACTCGAGCAGGTAGGCACCCAAAGGCTTACGTGTAAAGTGACCATACAGCACACACATCCACTGAGACAGGAAACGCACGCAATAATTGACACCACATCAGTAGGTTGAATAAAACCAATCAGTTTTATCTAGATCAACATTAGGATCAAGAGCATTTCATTAGAATAGATTGGGCAGTTCATTAACATATCAAAACCTGGCATGGAATCAAAACATATCGCTGCACATATCAAATCAATAGCGCTTCACATATGGCATTTTAACATAGCGCTGCACATAGCAAATTATTAGCGCTTCAAATATGGCATCTAAACATAGCGCTGCACATAGCAGATCAATAGCGCTTCAAAACAGGGCAATACACTGAAGACTGAAACATGGCATTACATAGGCGCATGAAACCTGGCTGGTCATTGAAGCGCTACCTTGTAAATCACTGAAGCGTTAGACATCCTATCCCTGAAGCGCTAAGCAGTCTAGCTCACTGAAGTGCTACTCCTCACACCACTGGAGCGCTTACCAGGGTAGATCCCTGAAGCGCTAAACCTCACAACCGCCGCACGCGGAGTCAGAGTAGGGAGTCAGAGCATGGCATTGGAGCCTTGAATTAGGGCCTGGAATTCTCTCTTGGAGTTCTGGTAGTCTGAGGTAGGGGGTGAACAGTCCCCCCTATCTTCCCCCAATAAGCCTCAATAGTGATGGCCGCAGTCGGCCGGTGTCGGGCCCTGTCCGGTGGGCTAGGGGGCCAAATGACGTGTCAGGGGATTCCCCCCTGGGGGAGGGGTGTGCTCCAGGCTCCACGGGGGCCTCCCGCCCTCTTCCCCTGGGGGGTTACCTGGTTTTTCGGCCTCAGCGAGGCCCTTACGCAGCTCGTCCTTTGCTCCTCAACCCCTCGCGGGTCACTCCCGATGGTCCTCGGCTGGGCGGGGGCTCCCGCTCCTCAGAGCCCCTCCCGCCAGCCGCGCGAGTCTCCCGGCGGTGTCCGGGCCGATCCGGACTCGGTACTTCCTAGGAGGTGGTGGGAGCTCGCACCCGCAGCCGCCAATGACAGCGCGCCTGCGGGGGCGCGGCCCACTCGACGAATAGCACAGCGGTGGGGGCGGCGTTTGGCAGTCCGCCCCCGTCAGGTGACTGGAGTCTTTGGCTTCGGGCCTACGCGGCCTTCGTTCGTCTACGGCGGCCCTCTCCCAGTCACGGCCTGCGTCGCGCGGACGTCTTCGGTCGCGACGGGGCCCCGGTCTTCCCCGTGGGCCCCCGTGGATGTCAGGGGACAAACTACTTGGCCCCGGGCCGCAGCGGTGAGTGTGTTTCAGGTCCCCTCAGCGGAGGGGGGGTGGAAATTAAGGGGTGGCCTGGAGCTTGGGGGGTGGCGATTGGTTTGGCGCCTAGCGCCCCCTTTTTTCCTCAGACGTCCCAGCTTGGGGCAGGCAGGCTGGGAGGCGGCAGGCCACACGCCAGTGGCAGAACAAGCTAGGAAGTGGGCCCAGGTGACGTCAGGGAGCGCAGGAGTGGCACAGCGCAGGTACCTGGTCGATCCCCCAGCAGTTCTGTGGTAAGTTTCTGTGGTGAGTTTCTCTGGTAAGTTTCTGTTGTACATTTCTGTTGTCCTTTTGGCGCATGTTGGATCTGGCGCCCTTAGCAGTTTTGTTCCTTGGGGGTGGAGGGGAGGGGGGGGGGTTAGGTTGAGTTGGTGCCTAAAGGGGGTTCCCAGTCAGGCTTGGTAGGTTGTCCCTGGGATCCCCTCCCGCTGGGCCAGGTCAGTGGGCTAGTTCAGGATCCCTCACTCAACTTAAAAGGCAGCACCTAAGCCCTGTCACTTTCAGTGGCATAGGTCCCTGACTAGGCCCTACCTCCTAAAACTCCTGCATAGGTTCCCCCAGGTCTGCGTCACCCCGACTGACTAGAAAATGTTCCCTCCTTCCCTTAAGTATCCCTAGGTCAGGTGACCCTTCTCTAAGGCGGCAAAAGTAAACCCCACCCTTCTTCTAGAAGGTTCCAGCAAGTTCCAGGAGCTTCCCCACTCTAGCTATAGGACAAAAAGGCGGGCTGGTGTCGCAACATTGTAGTAGGGTCCCCGCCAGCTCCTGGCAACTAGGGTGCTACTAAAAAGGCCACTCTGCAGTAGCAGGGGCCTGTGGCAGCCATCTTGGGGGAAGAGAGCACCTGCACCTTAACACTGATTAGCAGTGAAAAGGCGCTCGAAGACATAAGGCCAACGAAAAAGGAGGGTGGAAAAAATGAGGCAAGGGCAAAAATACAGGGAAAGACCACCCTAGGGCTGACAGGTCTAACAATCGCCTAAAGTCACACCTTACAGGTCTTAATCATGAGATCCCCTGGCACTCATTCACATAGTGAGATTCTACATCTGTCAACGGTTATCACTAGATACACCATATAAAACTAGAACCAGGATTACTGTCAGTGCCTAAGGCCAAGTGCGACCAGATAAAGTCTCATACCGTCATTTTATACCTAGTAGTCATCTGATTTAGCTGGACTACTGTTTACACACCAACTCGAAATACCTACAGAAACACTTGTTTATATTATTCCACAATCATCCAGATCACGTCTTTGTACAGGAATTATGCATGAATGTATTTATAAAATGTATTGTTGACATACTATCAATATAATACACTTAATCCCTCTTCCGTATATTCCACACATGGAGAAAGATATCGAGAAGGAAGTCTCTCTACCATTCTGATGATTTACTTCAGTCAATAACACAATCAGCTGACTACCATAACAGTGTTTATTTAATTTTAGGTATGTGTTTTATTTTTAAGGTATGTTGCTAAATATGTCCCTTTTCTTATTTAAAAGTCTGGTGTATTTAATATTTTATCACACTATTTGTCCCTAATGCACATAGAATACCCGACGAGCAGTCTCTCTTCCATGCCCGCTCCCAGCACTTAAAATCATCCTGTGACGGGCCCGCGTCACCGGGGCTCCGTCACAGGAGCGGGCAAGAACAAAGGCCTGCAACTAAAGGTGAGACGTTAGATACTAGAATAGTTAAGGGGGGACCTCTCCCTTTCTAACCATTCCACCCGCTAAACACTCACCTGGCAGGCGGCAAAAAACACCATAAAAGCAGAAAAAACAAACACAAACTGACCAACACCCAAGCACCATGGAGACAGCCGGAGCAGGCGCAGAGGACGAGTGCAACCCCATAAGCACCCCGGACGACAGGGAAGGGCAAGGACAAGAAGACGAGGAAGACTAAATTCAGTCCGCAGGCGAACAGGATCATAGCCACGGAGGTGATGGAACACCATCAACAACTGTTTGTCACCTCCAACGTGTCATTGGGCACCAAAACTGCAATATGGCGGGACATCGTCGACAAGGTGAATGCCGTCAGAGCACAAGAGGACAATGGACGAGGTCAAGAGGCGATGGAATGACATCAAGCGGAAGACCAAGGAGAAACTCTCCGCCAACCAGAAGGCAGCAACGCTGACTGGAGGTAGAGGCCCAGCGCCACAGTTGGAGCTGGATGACATGGAGTAGCTTGTGTCCACAGTCATCAGTGTGGAGACTGTGGCCAGAGTCGGGGGGCCGGACACTGCTCGACATGACACAACACAACCGCAACAGGGTGAGTGACCACCAGGTACTGAGGGGGTTGGGTGGAGATGGCCACAATGGCATACATGCACAATCATGCAGGTCACAGTGCACACCCACAATGACCCTGGATCCCCGCCCAGACCCACAGACTGTCACAATGAACAATGCCATGCTGTCTGATTGTCAACATGTATCATGCGGCAACATACATGTGGACACATTGTAATACACCATCTCCCCTTCACACTGCAGGGCCACCGTCAACACCCCCTGCAGAGCAGTCCCAGCCACTCTTCACCGATGATGAGGAGGACAACACCAGCATCGACATCCAAACCATCCAAGACATCATTGACCTCATCCGCCAATCACCACCAGGATCAGGGTAGCCCAGCTACATCGATGAGACCCCACCCACCACCCAAACCATCCAGCAGGAGGCACCCACAGCCCCGGCACTCTCCCAAGACCCCCAGGAACAACACATGGCCTTCCAACGCCGTGTGCTGGAGGGCCAGAGTGAGATGGCTGAGCAGGTGCGGGTGGGGTTCGACCTCATGGCTACCAAACTGGACGCCATCCTTGGGTGTCTAGTCCTGACCCATGGTTTCCAACGAGCCCTGACTGACATCGCTGGAGTCATGACGTGGAGGGAAGAACACCTGTCCGCTCAGAGTGGCTCCAGCGATGCCAGCCGTGAGCTGGCACACATACGGAGGATCATGGAGGACATGGTGCGGATGGAGGCGGAAAGGATTGCAGCCACTGCTACACATCTGCAAAATGTAGCTGGGATCTATCATGCCCTGCAGGTCTACATCATGGCATCGCCGCCACAAGGCGTGGCGCTGATGAATGCTGCTGCTCCCACACCATCCACATCTCAGCCCACTGGTGTATCAGTGCCTCCCAGTGCGGCAGGCCTATCCACCCAGGCACCTGATGTGTCAGTGGCACACAGTGCCGCAGCTGGAATAGCAACACCCACAGGTGGGGCAGGCAACACATCTGGGGACGAGGACGTGGATGGGTTTGTGATCAGAAGGAGGCAATAGCATTCATTTCCACCAACGGGCCTGTTGCTGCTTGGTCCCGAACATCGCCTCATGACCTTCCACTGTCCCCCGATTCCCTCCGATGCACTCACCTGGGACAGCGACATGGACTGACACATCCTGTCCGACGAACAATGACACGGCGAACAGACTGCGGACTGTACCCTTCCTCTACTGCAGTACATGTCATCCCCGGATGGACTCTGGCTGACCCTCCACGGGCCCATATTGTGTGGTGTGCTCTGAATTGCCCTGTACCGCTCCAGCTGCAGAACTGCACTGGATGTGCCAATAAACATCAAGTGACGCACTGCTTTGTCATGTCTTACATCATTCAGGTGTGGATGGATGTGTGGACAGTGCCTTCCCTTGCGTCACTGATGTTCAACCTGCGGAATGCGAGTCAGAGTGTGCGACATTGTGTTTTGTGTACATGGTCCCGTGGACACTACAACAGACACACGCATCAGTCACTTCGTTGTCCGGACATGAACTGAACCACGCCCAGAGCCCACGAGTCATTGTTGCAAGCCCTGTGCTGGACCGGCGTACGACTGGCCAGACCACTCCGCTTACGCTCCGAGAGGGGGCCACATTGCTACCCCTCGCAGGTGTACTCGCTGGTGGTGTTCAAGTCACTGGTCTAGTCGTCAGCATGTCACAGCCACTCCCTGAGGGAAGGTTTTCACACACACCACACCCATCCGGCACAGGCGTCACTGGCCATGTGACTGCGCCAACATAAGGGGCCGACTGTGTCACATCCCTCTCTTCCGATGCTGACTGAATGATGGACACTTCACGCTTCTCATCCATGATGGGCACATTAGTTGTTGCGCACAGGGTTGGTGGCATCTGGGGCCTGGCGGACGGCACGGGCCGAACGCCACATGGTGCTGACTGGGCTTGCACAGGGTTAGTGGGACCCCGAGGCCTTGCAGCCATAATGGGCCTGCCACCACGTGGCGCTGACTGGGGTTGCACAGGGTTAGTGGCATTGGAGGCCCTGCGTATGGCACAGGCACCCCGCCAAGGGACGGTGGCTTCGGGTGCAATGAGTCAGTGGCACCTTAAGCTGCTGAGCGGGTGTGCAGCCTATGATGATGCCCCGTCCCGGCGGTCCGGCCAGCTCAGGTAATGTGTGCCCTGCTGGACCGCAGTGTGGGCCAGAGCCAGCGGCCGGCGCGGGCCTTCTGCCACGTGGCGTCGCCTCCTGAATCAGAGTTAGTGGCACCCATAGGGCTGAGAGGGTGTGCAGCTGCGATGGTGTGGGGTGCACTGGTATGTCACATGCCATGGAGTAATCAGGACCCAGCATAACACGTGAGACCTGGTGGCCTGCGGAGCGTGGCTGCATGGTGTGGAGGGTGCCATGTCCGCGGGCCCCGGGCTTGTGGCTTGCAGCAGCACGTGGTGGGACCTCCCGTCTACGTGCTGGTGGTGGAAGGTGAGCATTGAGGCCTGGGTGTGCATGGGCGGCCAAGCTCCGATGGGCGGCGGGAGGGGCTGGTGTGCCTCTGCTTGGGTGTGCATGGGCGGGCAGGCAATGTTGTCTTGTGCAATTGTGTGTACTGTGCCAATCGTGTATCTGGACTCGGTTTCAGATGACGGCTCTGTCTCAGATGTGTGACCTGGGTTACTGCTATGCATGCCAGCAAGTGGTTGGAGACACACCGGTGGCAGCGGGTGAGCAGTGTGCCCTGGGTGTGCAGGGGCAGCTCTCCCTCACCCTCTCTTCATCTCTCTCTCTCCTCCCCTCTCCCTCACCCTCTCTTCTCTCTCTCTCTTCTTCTTTCTCTCCCTCTCTTCTTCTCTCTCTCCTTCGCTCTGTCTGTCCTTTGATGTACGCATGACACACCTTCTCATCATGTTTTTTGTCTTGCAGGCTGGGACCTGCGGATTGTCCAGAGGGGAGTGGCCATTTGTCATCATTTCATTTCTGTGTTATTTTTAATAAAGTAAAATTGGTTGCTTCGGAAGTGAATGTGTACTGCTCATTTCTGTTTCGACACATGCATGTCACCAGTTGTGATTGTGCGACGGCAGGCTGATTATTTTGTACATGTTTGGGGGTAGCTGAAGTGGCATGTCTTTGGTCGGGGGGAGTGTCAGGGAGGGGTGGTCCGGGGGGTGGTGTCGGTGGGTGTTGTGGCCCTCTTGGGTGTCCGGGCCGCATGATGTGTGGCTCCATGGCATTGTCTGGAAAAAATCCTTTAAGCAGTGCAAATCATTTAATCACCACATTTGCAACAAAAGGGAGTACAAAAAGGTTTATTGTACATGCCAGGCTAATTCAGCTGGGAGAGTGATGTGCTATGAATGAAGCACAAGTCAGTCTCAACTTACATACACTTCAAGTCTACTATTTATAATACTAATTTTGGCCTAGATCCATATTTAATACAATGTTCACCATAGAAAAAGCTTCCTGCTTTTCCGTTATGTCCCACCCAGATTACATACATTTATTTAAAGAACAGGTCTTTCCTGTTTGTGACTTCTCATGCCAAGATAACAGACTACAATGGAAAACATTCTTGCTGCTCTGAATTTCCTGTTACATATCCTAGGCAGGACGTTCTCAGCTCGAATACAATTAAGAGGAAAAAACACTTAAACCAAACTGCATTGAGACCTTTTTTTGAAAGCAGGCTGTAGGTTATTTCCAGATGCAATTGTGCAACTTTAACATGCACGTTTAAACAGCATTATACCGTTTTTCTGTCTTTACATAATATTTTACAGTGTGTGGGCACGTGACAGATAAAACGGAATAATTAGGTCCTAAATCTAAATTAGGGTTTTGATCCCTTTCATTCCCCTCTCTAGTCGATTCTTCGACTACTTCTTCACTACCCCTGTGCCTTTCTTCCAATTCTATGTTTTGCATCTCTTTATTTCTCCTTATAGGGAACATACCTCCCACTTTAGCAGGAACCCCTTTTGCAACCTGCTAAGATAACCTGAAATTCTAGGCACATCAATAGCAACAGAACTATTATAGGCAACAAGGCCTTAGACAACCCCGACATCCAGGACGGCACCCAATCAAACCAGCCAGTGAACCACTCATCAGGAGCACCCCCCTCTTTCTTCATCTGTGCGTGCAAATTATGCTAAGTCAATATGGCCTGAGTTAGATTTCTTTCATCTTCATCATTCACCGGTATGAAAGTACAGCATACTGAATTACGTTTTTTACATACTCCTCCTTCGATTGCTGTCATTAAGTCCAAAACATATCTGTTTTCCAACACCACAAGTTTGATTGAACGCAGCTCTTCTTTAATTGCATTAAAGCCATCTTCAGTAGCATTTATGGCTTTCATCAGCTTCCAGCGGGTGATCTGAACCCAGCGAGCAGTTGCTTTTGCATGAAACATAGGTATCAGACTTCCAAAAAATGTTTGGGCGTCATTGAACAACCTATACTTTTTGGGCACATCCTGCCACACTGAAGCTCCAAAGTACTCAGCCATCCTTGTTCTTCTGTGATGATACAGCAAAGTTGATGCTTTACTCATGGAATGCAAATGAAAATTTTGTATTTCTTTTGCTGGTTTTACCATAGATGGAGTATGCAAAGTCACCAGAGAGCAGATTCCGCTCCAATCGGGGGGTAATTGAGTGTATATTCGAGCTCCACACCGCCAGTAAAAATCCATAAGGCTGCAGGTATCACCCTGCATATCGGCATTGTAAATAGTTTAACTGCAATTGAGATTCCGTCCCACTTTAACAATCCCATTATCCTGAAAGAAAAGAGAAAATCTCATTAGTTTCACAGCCAGCTTAGGATGAAGTTTAGTTCCAGTCCATGTATATCTCTGTATGTTTTCATCCCCTACTTGCTGACATGATGTTTTTATATCATCAAATCTCAAATGATTTTTTGTTTCTGTGCCATTCCATAAAGATATGGCCCTACATGAAAACCTAGCTCCAGTAAACCATTTATTATTGGCAAATACTGATGCTTCAATACTTAATACTGGCCTGGCTGCGCAATCTGGGTGCAGTGGTTTGGCAGAAAAATTATACAATACAATACAATTTGTAAAGCGCGCTACATACCCGTGAGGGTCTCAAGGCGCTGGGGGGGGGGGGGAGACTCCTGAAGGCCAGCAGGTCCTGGGTCTGTTGTAAGTTGGTAGGGAGAGTGTTCTAGGTCTTGGCGGCGAGGTAGGAGAAGGATCTGCCGCCGGCGGTGGTTTTTCTGGTACGGGGTACTGTGGCAAGGGCGAGGTTGGCAGAGCGGAGGTAGCGGGTGGGGGTGTGGAAGTTGAGTCGGTGGTTGAGGTATACTGGTCCGGCGTTGTGGAGGGCCCTGTGTGCGTGGTGAGGAGCTTGAAGGTGATCCTCTTGTTGACAGGGAGCCAGCGCAGGTCTCTCAGGTGGGGTGTGATGTGGTTGCGTCGTGGTATGTTGAGGATCAGTCGTGCTGCGGCGTTCTGGATGCGTTGCAGCCGCTTCAGGAGCTTGGTTGTTCCTGCGTAGAGGGCGTTGCCGTAGTCCAGTCTGCTGGTGACGAGGGCGTGGGTGACGGTCCTTCTAGTGTCGGGGGGGATCCATTTGAAGATTCTGCGGAGCATACAGAGGGTGTTGAAGCAAGATGCGGAGATTGCGTTGACCTGCTTGGTCATGGAGAGGGCGGAGTCTAGGACGATCCCTAGGCTGCGTGCGTGGTCGGTGGGATGCGGGCTGTTCCTAGCGAAGTAGGCCACCAGGAGTCCTCCCAGGCTGAGGGGGTGGAGCCGAGGATGAGGACCTCCGTCTTGTCTGAGTTTAGCTTCAATCTGCTGTGCTTCATCCATTCGGCGACGACCTTCATTCCTCTGTGGAGGTTGGCTTTGGCGGTGAAGGGGTCTCCAGTGAGGGATATGATCAGCTGGGTGTTGTCGGCGTAGGAGATGATGTTGAGGCTATGTTGTCGTGCGACGCGGGCGAGTGGTGCCATGTAGATGTTGAACAGGGTTGGGCTGAAGGAGGATCCCTGTGGGACGCCGCAGATGATCTCGGTGGTCTTGGAGTGGAAGGGTGGGAGGCGGACGCTCTGGGTTCTGCCGGTGAGGAAGGATGTGGTCCAGGCCAGGGCCCTCTCTTGGATTCTGGCGTCGTGGAGGCGAGCTGTTAGGGTGTGGTGGCAGACCGTGTCGAAGGCTGCTGATAGGTCTAGAAGGATGAGGGCGGCTGTTTCTCCCTTGTCCATCAGGACCCTGATGTCGGTGGCGGCGATGAGAGCGGTCTCAGTGCTGTGGTTGCTGCGGAATCCTGACTGCGATGGGTCCAGGATGTTGTTGTCTTCGAGGTAGCGGGTCAGTTGTCTGTTGACAATCTTCTCTGCGACCTTTGCCGGGAAGGGGAGCAGGGAGATGGGCCGGAAGTTCCTGAGGTCGTTGGGGTCCGCCTTGGGTTTCTTCAGTAGGGCTTTGATCTCGGGCTGCTTCCAGCTAAGGGAAGGTTGCAGTTTCGAAGGAGGAGTTGATTGTTTTCCGGAGATGGGGTGCGATGGATGTGCTGGCTTTGTTGAAGACGTGGTGGGGGCAGGGGTCAGAAGGGGATCCGGAGTGTATGGCGTTCATGGTTTTGATGGTGTCTTCGTCGCTGGCGTTGGTCCAGGCGGTCAGGCGGCTTGTGCGGGTCGTACGGGTGGTTGTCTCGGCAGTGGGTGAAGGGGTGTAGGAGTTGAAGCTGTCGTGGATGGCGGTGATCTTGCAAGAAGGTTGCCAGTGAGTCGCACAGGTCCTGTGAAGGTGGGACGTCGTTGGTGCTGGCTCTGAGTTTGGAGAGTTCTTTCACGATGTTGAAGAGCTCTTTGGAGTTGTGTGCCTTGTTGTCTAGGCGATCTTTGAAGGCGGTCCTCTTGGCGGTCCTGATGAGTTGGTGGTGTTTGCGCATCGCGTTCTTGTGGGCCGTGTAGCTGTCTGGTGCATGGTCTCAGAGACATTT
This sequence comes from Triturus cristatus, assembly GCF_964204655.1. Lineage (NCBI taxonomy): Eukaryota > Metazoa > Chordata > Amphibia > Caudata > Salamandridae > Triturus > Triturus cristatus. The sequence goes on from NW_028187305.1 coordinate 1,720,977, forward strand.
CTTCTCCAGGTTTCGGCAGGTGTGCTTGGAGGTCCTGAGGTCTTCGGTGAACCATGCGGCATTCTTGTTGGTGTGGTTGGTTACGGGGGTCTTGAGAGGGGCGAGGGTGTCGGTGCACTTGCTGAGCTACAGTTTCAGGTTGGTGGTGGCGGTGGCGGTGCCGGGGTCGGTGGGGTCGGCCTGTGGTCTGAGGGCGAGGGTGGTGGTCAGTTGGTCTTTGGTGATTTTGCCCCAGCATCGGCGTGGCGGCTGTTGGGTGCGGTGGTGTGTGGTGGGTTTCTTGAAGGTGAAGTGGATGCATCGGTGGTCGGTCCAGTGGGGTTCGGTGGTGTGGTTGAAGGAGACGTGGGGACTTGCGGAGAAGATGGGGTCTAATGTGTGTCCGGCGGCGTGGGTTGGTGCCGTCACAAGCTGTTTCAGTCCGAGGTTGGCGAGGTTGGCGATTAGGGTGGTGGAGTTGGCGTCGTTGTCCTTGAGGTGGAAGTTTAGGTCCCCGAGGAGGATGTAGTCTGTGGAGGCGATGGCGTGGGTGCTGATGAGGTCGGTGATGGTGTCGTTGAAGTGTGGTCGGGGTTCGGGAGGTCTGTAGACGAGAGTTCCTCTGAGGGTGGTGTTGGGGTCGGCGTGGATCTGGAAGTGCATGTGCTCGGCGGAGGTGAGGGTGTCTTCGGTATTGGTTGAGACTCGGAGGGTGTCTTTGTGGATGATGGCGATTCCTCCTCCCACTCCGTTGGTGCGGTCTCTGCGGGAGATCTTATAGCCTTCTGGGATGGCTATGGCGATGTCTGGTGCCGAGGAGGCGTTCAGCCAGGTCTCTGTTAGGAAGGCGACGTCCGGGGTGGTTGAGTCTAGGAGGTCCCAGAGTTCGATGGCGTGTTTGCAGGCGGAGCGGGTGTTGAGGAGGATGCATCGGAGGTGGTTGGGTTCTCTGGTTGATGGTTTCGCTGGCCGAATGCTGGTGAAGCTGCAGTTCCGGCAGGTGAAAAGTCCTTGGGTGTGCTTTGGGGTGGCCCGGTAGCAGGAGTGGTCGCGTCCGAGGTTAAGTGCTTGGAGGGAGCTGGAACTGTAGTGCAGTCTGGTGTTCTGGCGGGTCCGGGTCCAGGGGTTCTGGCGTTGGGCGTGGTCCAGGCGCGGACGGGTGCAGACGGGCTTGCCTTTGGCACGCCTTCGGCACGCTCGCTGCGCACGTCCGCTGCGCTTCCGCGCGGCATCCTCCATAAGAGGCCAAGTGGGAGGGAGGAGCAGCTGGGAGGCGGGAGCGGCCAATGGGAAGGGGCACAGAAGAAAAGGGGGCGGGCCGTGGGGAGCAGCGGCGGGGAGCAGAGGGGGCACAGAGGGCAGCGGCGATAAGGATCGCCTATGGACAGGGAAGAAAAAACAGAGATACTAGGCAGAGAGTAGAAAATGCTGTAAAAAACGATAAAAATGGATTAGATCTCCCTAGAATACCTCGTTCCAATACGGCTTCCTCCCAATTTGCATAACTATATTTCTGCCCTGCTCCTTTCATTCTGGATATCTCTTTCATTATCTCTGTTTTATCTGTCACAATTTGCAACATTTCAGGGGTTGTATCAAATCTGGTTGTATTAACTCTGGCTGTCATAGGACTAACATGCGTTGGCTGTAACTGTGTTTTTATCCTACACAAGAAAAGATGCAATAAACACTTTGTCATATTAACAGGCACTTCTTTAGGATACACTAAAGGTGGTGTTTCTAAGGCATGGCGAATAATAGAACATACATTACAACTATCATTTTGTGTATTGGTACCTATGTCATGCATGCTTTGTACCACAAATTATCAAGTAGAGAATCATGCAGGAACCGATGCTGATGGCTGTAGACAAGGGCAGGGGTGCTGCAGTACTGTTGGCCTATGGCAGCTGAACCTTTTTAGAATAAACCTGTACAGCCTTTGTTAAGGCAGACATGTATGCATTCATTTCTTGGAAAAACACTTTCTGATGCAGACTTGGCATCAGAACGAATCATTTGATTTTGTTTAAAAGAAAAATTAGAATGCCTACCTGTTACGACTTGGTGAGGGGTCAAATGAAGATCTTTTGAAGGGGCATTTCTCAATGCATACAGAGCAAGGGGAAGGCAGTAAAGCCAATTATTTTTCAGTGTCTCACACATTTTTGACACTTTGCTTTTCAATAAGCCATTCATCCTCTCAACAATTCCATTACTCTCTGGGTGGTAAACTGAGGTAAACTGGTGTTCTACTCCTAATAGTGTAGGAATTTGCTGAAATACTGTGTTAGCAAAGTGTTTTCCATTATCGCTGCGTATCGCTGCCGGAAACCCCCACCTAGGTATGACTTGTCTCACCAGGAATTTGGCTGCCTGGTCAGCATCGCACCTGGAGCAGGGTCCTGCTTCAATCCATCATGAAAATGGACACACCACTACTAACAAATACCTATATCCATTACATTTTTGTATCATATCTACAAAATCTATGTGTAACTGTATGAAAGGACCTATTGGTCTTGGAATGGAGGATGCAGGCATTTTTGGTGACTTCTTAGAGGATTGATAACAAACATGACATGAAGCTAGAAATGCATCAACTAATGATCCTAGATTAGGGATAAACCAGCTTTTATTTAATTCATCCATCATTACTCTTTTAGAATTGTGTGTTGGTAAATGAAGTTGTCGAAGGGCTGTTATAAGTAGTGACTGAGGCATTTTAACTTTACCTGAAGTTGCTAATCTATAAAGAAGATCTGGAAATCCAGTCACTCCCCCCCTTGATTTCCAGAGATCTTTCTCATGTTGTGGAGCTGCATTTTGAATGTCTAATAATGCCTCTGTAGAAACATTCTCATAGTGTTGTATCTCAACCTCATCATCTGCATCTGAAGTGTGCATACTGCATGTTTTCATTGCATATAAACGAGCTTCCTTTGCTGCTGTATCATCAGCTTCATTTCCCTTAGACACCAAATCTATTCCTTTTGTGTGTGCCTGGCACTCAACCTCCGCTACTTGACATGGTATTTGTAATGCAGCAATAAGGTCAGATAAAAGATGTGGGTGCGCTACTGGTGTCCCATCAGATTTAAGAAATCCTCGCCTTTCCCATCTCTTCAGCCCGGAGTGAACTGTGGAAGCTACATATGCTGAATCAGTGTATATTGTTACTGGCTGACCCTGACAAGCCTGTAGGGCCGTTATCAATGCTTTTAATTCAGCCACTTGGGCTGAGTCTTGGGATGGCAAGGGTAAGATGTGCAACGTGTGTAAGGTGTAATCAGTAGGTGTACCAATAGCCTCAACAACAGCTGCACCTCTATGTCTTTTACCTGTCTCCTGGCCTATCCATGAGGAACCATCAATAAACAATTGTCGGGCATCAGACAAGGGGTCCTCGTGTGCCAGGTGATCGTCCTCCTCCAATGTTGCACTACAGTCATGATCAGTGGACTGTAGTGGGTGCACTAAAAAAGTTGCAGGATGGACTGAGTGTACTCGCTCAATGCAGAGAGAAGGGTTTGACAGTATTAGTTCATAACCTGCTGCTCTTTGAGTGGTCAGTGTACTTTTACTTTTCTGCAGCACAGCGAATGGAGAGTGCTCAACATACAACGTTACAGCGCATCCTGCTGTAATAGTACTACTCTTTTCTACTGCAAAAGCTGCTGCTGCAAGCGCTCGCTCACAAGGAAAGTGACCTTTCATTACTGGATCTAATAGTCCACTAAAATAGGCGACGGGTTTGTGACCCATTGGGTATTTTTGAGTAAGGACTGATATCATGGAATCCTCTGTGGCAGCAGAAAACAGAAAAAATCTCTTTGTATAGTTTGGATTTGCTAGCACTGGGGCTGAAGCAATTGCTTCTTTCAATGTCTGAAATGCACTTACACTGTCATCACTCCACTATATGCCTGTGTTGTCAGTTTTAGCTTGCTTCATTGCATATAATAGTGGTTCTAGAACCTGCTATCTTTTTGCCTTCTGCAGACAACACTTGGCCCAAATACAGCCCTTCTTTTTGCACAAACTGTAAGTTTTTCCTATCCACTTTGTATCCCTAAGTAGCGTTAGGAGATTGACAGTGTCCAATAGACATTCAGATTCTGTTTTACTGTATATTAATAAACAATCTACATATTACAAAACTGTACTGTCTGACTGGAAATTTAACAAATCACCTCTCAATACTCTATTAAACATAGATGGAGACTCACAATAGCCTTGTGGGAGTCTAGAGTACTGGATTTGTTCACCATCAAAACTCAACGCTGTCAAATAATGACTGTCCGGATGTAAAGGTATGCTAAAAAAAGCATTCTTTAAATCCACCACAGAAAACCATTTGCTGTCACTTGATATATTAGTTAATATCACAGATGGGTCTGGCACTATAGGGTACTCTGCTAATACTATGGCATTAAGGGGGTGAAAATCCTGAACCATCCTCAAACTATTACCTGTAGATTTTTTTACAGGATAAATTGCTGTGTTACAAGGCGATGGACAGGAATACAGGACTCCCTGATCCTTTAGTCTTTGTATTGTCCCTCTAATACCTTCTTTTGTTTCTTTAGACAGTGGATACTCTTTTACACGTGGCAATTGTGCACCTGGCTTCAACTTTAACTTAAATGGTTCTGCAGATAGTATCAGTCCTACCTCATCTGGAGCTGATGTCCAGACAAGGTGGGACTGCTGCAAGTGCTTCAATATCATTGGAGGGGGATGGCACAACTGCTAACATGGTCTGTGCACAGTAAACACATACTAACAAGGGTGCAGTGTGTGTATAAACTATGTCAGTCCTGGTGGGATCGTCTGAAAAGAGTTCTGAATCAGAAATGTCCCGCGGTCTCAGACCAGGTATAAGAAAAATCAGGAGCTTCCAAATTCCTCCATCATTATCTGATGCCACCAGAGCGCCCCACCTTCTGGATATTTACATGCACTCATGATAAAGGGTATTCATCTGTCCTAGTTCATCACCACCAGCTTGTCTCCTGAAAATTACTCTTGGTGGTAATTCCATCCATCTCCCTAAAAGTATTTCCTCTGTCTTCAGAACCGTAAGTACTGCATCTGCTAGCAATTTATAATGCACTGGCTCTGCCCTTCCAACCACATTTTCCTCTGGTATTCTTAGTAAATGTATCCCACATTTCGCTTGCCCTGGTATTTCACATGTCATGGACCCATCAGAGGAAAACCTTATTGTCATGTTTAATTTAGACAGGATATCCCTTCCTAATAAATTTGCTGGTGAATTTGGAGAATAAAGGAGACGCTCCTGCGTTTGCACTCCTGCCACCTCTATGGGCACATGTGTTGTGTATGGAATGTGCTGTACTTCACCAGAGAGGCCCTGCGTATCCCTGGTGGCAGAGGACAATGGAACATTTCCTTCTGAGAGGCAAGATTTTGTTGCCCCTGTATCAACCAAAAAAGCATACCTCCTTCCCATTATAATCATTTCTACCATTGGTTCTTCCTCTGGGTCTATAGTCCTAGCTACCACAGTACTATTGGGATTCCCTGGTGCGTCCCATCAGGCTGTATGATAAAAGGGGTTTCCGCCTTGAACAATCACTCTCCCTTGTCCTTGACTCCCTGTGCTCACCAGTGCAGTCGTCTGCACCTGATGCTGGCCTCCTGCCTGCACAACAGGTGCTGGTGCCCCTTGAATAGGTACGTTAGCAAATTGCTGTTGTGGCATGTAAACCTGTGGTAGTGGAGTTATTTGTTGTTGAGGATAGGGGGCATACTGATAAGGACCATATTGGGGTGCTGGCCCTGACGTGTTCACATTTTGTCTTACCCTTCCTATTCCTATCACTCCCTGCGCTTCATCACTCTTCTTAAAGCGGCATTCAGCAATAAAATGTCCAATATTACCGCAGTAATGGCATTTAAAATTTCTTCTTGCTTGCATCTGGCTCCCCTCTCTTTGACCTCTTCCTTGCTCCCTGTTTGCAACAGGAACCTGCACAGTCATTTCTGTTCCTGGCTTTTCCTTCTCATTTTTCTGTAACTGCTGTGTCACCAGTTTAGCTTGGGTTCTGTCACTTTGGTCTTTATTTCCCCTCTCCTTTTGTTCCTTTTTTCTACAAAAATGTATAATATGTGTTTGTATTTCTGCCCAGGGTTTTACATCTAAAGCCGCAACCTGATCTAAATGGTCTTGTATGTCTCCCGGTAGCCCCTATTTTAAAACATTGTAGAATAATCTACAACTACCTCCCATGTCTACAGGTCCTACATCTGCTTCCCACTTTTTCTTCATCATCGTTATGTAGTCTGCACAAGACTGTCCTGGAGACATAGTTTGTGTCATCAATGCCCCAATATCTGGTCGGTCTGGGTACCTATTCCTTAATTCAGTCCACACTCTAGAGCGCACTACTCCAAAAGCAGACCCATCATGTTTTCCTTTAGCAATAGTTACTCCTTGTATCCCTGCACTTCTCATTATACTATCCACCTCATCCCCTACTATGGAGCTCCAAAGGCTCTTTACATCCCCAAGAGCTAAAGGTATCCCAGCTGTTGCATTTTCAAAAGCTTTTATCCATTTCCCTGCTCCTTCATGTAATGGAGGCAGGCCTTGTTTTAGATTTTCTTTATCCATGTGTTGCCATGGAACATAGACAGGCTGTGCTCCCTGTGTCTTATACACCAGTGGCATCTCCATTACAACGGTATACCTGTCACCATGTCCATCATAAGGTGTGTCAGACCTTAAAGCATATTTCTTCCACACACACAGACTTTGTTGCATGTAATCATAATCCCACTCTGGATCCCCATAACCCTGAAAAATACATAAATCAGCCATATTTATCAACTCAGGGTCAAAGGATCCTGCTCTTGGCCACACTTTCATCTGTGACACCATACCTGCTGTCCAATCTGCAAGGTTATTAGTAAATGGGACAACATTTTACCAACTATTTTCTCCCTTTGCTACTATTTCATTGGGTGTCAAGTCACTGTTTCCTTTCTTTCTTTTCTCTGTATAAAATGTTTCATTCCCTGCATATTTCTTACATGAAGGGATCTTACTTCAGCAGGAGGGGAACTTTGTCCTAACTCTATCATACCCTCTGCGCGAAATGGACGCCCAGACCTTGTTGTACTACTGGGAAACATCTACTCTTCTCTTAATTGCTCTCTACAAGCACTTTGTTCCTCTAATCTTCTTTTATTTATTTCAGCATTTCTGTTCTCAGCCTTGTGCCACAATTCCATGCATTCCCGGTCAAGAACCCTTCTAATTTCACTCTCCACTCAGTTTATTTCTTCCTCATCTTTCTCATCCTTTCCTGTCACATTCTTAATTTCTAGATCATATCCTATGTCCCTTACAACTGGCTTTGCATCTGGTTTAAATGATATGGAGTTACATCTATTTGAAAAGTCATCAGCAATAAGGCTTAATCTCTTAATTGTATTCTGTATTCCCTTCACACTGGTGGTCATGTCACGATAACCCTTATCCTCTTCCTGATATATTTTTGATCATGGCCCTAAATCAAGCTTCACCTGTGGGGTGCTAGTATAATATCAATTTTCCTCACTTGAGTTTTGAGGAATCTTGCTAGCCCATTCTAATATATCTTTTGACTTTTGTTCCAGCAATTTTCCATTGTTGTCTTGTCTTAATTTTACTGAAATGTCTCCTGTTAAGGGCACTGTTCCCTCACATACTTTTTCAGGTTTAAGAGGGTATTTATTAATTGTTTGAGCAAGATCAACCTCCCCCATTTTTAATAAGTCATCAACCTTTGGTGTAACTTTGTTTATGTCAGTCAAGGGAATTAATATTGGATCTTTATAGCCTAAAGCTGGAACATCAGTGTCCACTGAGTCTATTGAGGTAGTGAATTCCTTATCTTCCACTGACAATGATGGATACATACCCTGATGGCATAAGGGCCCTTTAATTATCTCAGAATATGTCGGGGTGGTGCTGTGGCTTCTACATGGGAATCCTGACTGAATATCTTCCACATGTCCAATGATGCTAATCTTTTTGTTCTCTTATCTCCCTTATATGCTCCTAAGACATATGATATTACATGGGCTATCACTGTATTATCAAAAGAGCCATCTGGTGGCCATGGAACCAGGGAAGTTTTTGTGCCTTCTGCCCATTCCTGACAATGTCTTTTTATTCTGTCAGAGTCGCCCGGAAATGTGGAAATCATGCGGCCTAAAGGAGTCCCTTTGTCTCCCTGCCTCCCCTTGGAAGATTTCTTAAAGATAGGCATGACCTCACAATTTTCCTTTTAATCTACCAAAAAACATTTACTATTCTTAAAGGCTCCTCTCCTAATGTAGTTTACACTAAAAAACAGTTTGTACCTCTGACAATGGAAGAGAACTCATGATCTATTACACATGATATAACAACCACAAATCTACATTATATATATATATATATATATATATATATATATATATATATATATATATATATATGTATTTTGTTTAGAAAAACAACTCGCATAACATATTAATACAAAATGTCAACGTTTTCTCTTCCTCTGACGTTTTCCTAATTCAAACTGTCAGGATAGACTTCTTATATAATTCCTTTTTCTCTAATAATTCCCAAAGGGAAAGAAAAACAGTCTGCCAAGTTTAACTAAATAAATATCTATTTCTCTGACGATTCCTAAACAAAAGGTCTGTCAGGATCAACAAAACACATTTAACTCTCTCTCTTTCTCTCTGACGATTCCTAAACAAAGGTCTGCCAGGATTAACTAAATACACATCTCCGTTTGTAACAGTTGTGGATCAATGCACAAGGATTCGACAATCGCCCTTTTTTCCTACTTTATCTGGCTGCTGCAGACGTCCCCCAGACCGGTACCCCTGTCGTCCAAAAAACAGATCTTTCGTATCAACGGGCGTCTGTCATCCTCCTCAAATTGTGCACGACAAAATTAGTTGTCCGAAGGGGAACCTCCCCAGCGGCAGGCCGGAGCAAAGGGGATCTCTTGGCTGAATCTGCCATGATGTCGGGAAAAAATCCTTAAGCAGTGCAAATCATTTAATCACCACATCTGCAACAAAAGGGAGTACAAAAAGGTTTATTGTACATGCCAGGCTAATTCAGCTGGGAGAGTGATGTGCTATGAGCGAAGCACAAGTCAGTCTCAATTTACATGCACTTCAACACTACTTCTTATAATACTAATTTTGGCCTAGATCCATATTTAATACAATGTTCACAATAGAAAAAGCTTCCTGCTTTTCCGTTCTGTCCCACCCAGATTACTAACATTTATTTCAAGAACAGCTCTTTCCTGTGTTAGTGACTTCTCACGCCAAATTTACAGATTATAATGGAAAACATTCTTGCTGCCCTGTATTTCCAGTTAAATATCCTAGGCAGGACATTCTCAGCTCGAATACAATGAAGAGGAAAAAGCACTTAAACCAGACCACATTTAGACCTTTTTTTAAAGCAGGCTGTAGGTTATTTCCAGATACAATTGTGCAACTTTAACATGCACTTTTAAACAGCATTATACAGTTTTTCTGTCTTTACATAATATTTCACAGTTTGTGGGCAAGTGACAGATAAAACTGAATAATTAGGTCCTAAATCTAAATTAGGGTTTTGATCCCTTTCAAACCGGTGGGTGATATAGCTTCTGTGGTATTTTCATAAGCATTAAACTAGCATAATCCAAACCCTCCGGTCCTGTAATAGAATTAAAAATTAGCTAGCATTCGCGCCAAGAATTTACAATTCTATTAAGGACACGGAGGTGAGGATTATCCCACCCGGTTGTATTACAGAAATGTAATGTTTACTCACCCGTATGTATTTATATTCTGTCTAAGCAGAAGTTACGGGGTTTTCCTGTGTTTCATTATCCAGGTTCTGAGAAGGAGATGGATTAAGAGTACTTCTGGTTAAGAAGACGTCACTTTCCAGTTGTTGTTATTGTTATTGGACTTTTGCTGTTCGAACAAAGAAAGAGGAGGATTTCCGGTTATGGTGGCTCTTATAGGGTCTTTCAGGATGCGATGTGCTAATAGACATCATGGGAAATGTAGTTTATTTACATATTAAAAACGTTTTCATTGGCTGCTGTGAGTAGCAATAAATAGCAAGAGAAAGCATAATCCTCGCCTCCGTGTTCTTAATAGAATTGAAAATTCTTGGCGCGAATGCTAGCTAATTTTTTATTCCCCCTGAATCTTGAGGTTTCTCACCCTGTTTATCAACTGGCCCCTAATTATTTCTGCTTGTAAGTCCTTAAACTTACAAGACATTGACAACGTTCTCAACACAGCCATGAAGTGCTCAGTACGTTCACCTGATTGTTGAGCACGTGAAGAAACCTTGTGTCATTACACCACCATGCTTACTTTTTCCCAATATTTTCCTCCAGTGCCTTCATGGCCATCACAGATGCATCTTCAGGACCTTGTTCAGCATCCAACACATCACCACTTTCACCATGAGGAATCACTAACATTTTAAGGACTTTTTTACCCTTAACCCCCAGACTGGATAACTTCCTTTCAGCCACAAAACTTCCCCACCTATTGCTTCTAAATATGTTTCGAATGCTTCCTTCCAGTCCTCCCACCCCATTATCGGGGATCCTGGATCCTGGATCCTGCAAGAACACAGGGGGAGCTGTTGCCGACTGCACAGCCATGTTGGCACTGGTATTTAGCAGTGCTGGCAGGGATCTTGGGCCGTGCAAGCTGCAAATATCTTGAGCCCTGACACTTATTATAGGATAAATTAATCATTGTCCCTGACCATCGAAACTCAAAAATGGATTTTATGGCAAGGCACGGAGGCCGATATTATGCATACTTCTCTAATTTGCCAACTCACAGCAGCAACAGCAAACAATGTAAAAGAACTTAGAACATAAGACTGAACATTCTAATGTCCATATAATCCAGAGAGCGGCAGCCAACTTCCTTCTTTGTTGCTGCTCACAGCTGAGATAAATTCGCATTTATTGCGCTTACTTTATTATTCTAGTGATGTTTTGAATTTATTGTTGTTCTAATGATGTTGTGAATTTCTTGTCAGTCTGTATGGATTGGGTAAAACGATTCATGTTTTAAAGAATTTAGTAATATTTTTTTATGATTGTAAAAAAATGATTTAGTTTTCTCGCCTAATCTGCTTGATTTGGTATTGTGATTGCTTGGATGAGTCTCAATCCTGTTTTAATGCATGTTTATTTTAAACGATACACGTTTGTGAAATTGGATTTTAGGCTGTTTAATGCCTTGGGACACCATGACATCACAAACTAGGAAATCCAAGATGCCACAGTATCGCATGGCAATTGTCTGCGATGAGTCCTCAAGCAGTGGGGACATTATTATTTCATGTTCCTCAGATTTTGAATCCTCGGATGATGAGGAAAGTAAGAGAAAGAAAATTAAAAAGAACAAAGATGATGGTTCACTGGTCCAGGTTTTAGATCCATTAGGGGAGGTCATGTTCGACCCCAATACCTTTCAACATCCACTTTCTCCACAATGGGTGCCGGCAAAACATGTCGCACAATATATTGAATATTGGATCAGGAAGGAGATGCCAAAAGAGGTTAGGACAAGGCTGAGGTCAGAGTGACCTAGACCATCATTGGCTAATAAATGAGCCTTTACCCCTGAATTGGACTCTAAGATGCTAACCTTCTTAAACAAGTTGGGCGGGGCCCCCAGAAGGGGTCTTGATAAAGGGCTTAAGGAGTGTCAGGACCGCCTCCAAGCCTCTTTACAAGAAAGTGTGGTTAATACAGAGGAACTGCAGCAATGGGTCCAAAGGGCAATTTGTTTGTTGGGAAATACCAACGCATCTTTATGTATTGAAAGAAGGAAAAGCAGAGGAATTGGCATTTCAAGAGACTCCTTTTCAAGAGGTGGTTACAGATCAGGAGGTTTTCAAACAAGTTCCTATACACCTGGGTTTTACCCTCAGAGACAAAGAGGGGGAAGAGGTCGCTCTAGAGGCAAAAGAAGATCAAGGTTCCAAGGTTTATTTGGGAAAAGACCTTTTGTCTATTCAGGTAAAGGTGGGTAGCAGGCTCGCTCTCTTTTTAGAAAGATTGAAGGAAATTACCTCAGACCCATGGGTAATATAGACTGTGTCTGGTTACCGTACAGATTTTGTAGCGGATCCAATTCAGGTAATGAGTCCTCCCCCTCTAAGATTCGGGAAAGACCAAGAGGATTTGGTAAGTTAAGGTTTACTAGAATTGGAAAAGAAGGGTGCCATAGAGAAAGCAGAGAATTCATGCAATGGTTTCATAAGCCATCTTTTTCTAGTGGAAAAGAAAGACAAGACTATGAGGCCTGTGATAAATCTAAAGGAGTTGAACGAATGGGTGGAATACAACCATTTCAAAATGGAAGGTATTCATATGCTAAGAGACCTCTTGAGGAAGGGAGATTGGTTAACTTGCCTGGATCTCAAAGACGCTTACTTAACTATTCCAGTTTATGTAGATCACAGGGACCTCTTAAAGTTTCAATGGCAAGGGACCATGTGGAGATTCAAGAGCCTCCCTTTTGGTTTGACATCCACACCTTGGTGTTACACGAAGGTGATGCGTCCAATTGTGGCATGGTTAAGATCAAGGGGGATAAGGTTGATCATTTATTTGGACAAAATTCTTATAATGTCGGACAACAAGGAGCAAGCTCACGAGAATACGAACGTAGCAGTCAGAGTGATAGAGGACTTGGGCTTCGTAGTAAACAAGAAGAAATCATGTTTAGTACCCATTCAGGAGACTATTTTCCTTGGTTTCCAGATTTGGACCTTGGATTGTGTCTTGAAATTATCGATGGAGAAAGTCAGGAAAATTTGCATGGAAGTGTAAAAGGTTCTTTCGAGCGAATGGGTTGCATTGAGACAGGTAGCAAGAGTTATAGGACTTCTAACAGCCTCAATTCAGGCAGTTTTTCTGGCTCCATTACATTATCGAGCCCTTCAGAGATTGAGGACTTTGTATCTGAACAGAGGGGTGCGATATTCTCAAAGAGTTCAGATAGATGTAGAGACACAGGATGAGCTGGCATGGTGGTTGGAAAATCTCGAGGCATGGAATGGGAGAGCGATCTTTGATCCGACCCCAGACATGGTAATAGAATCAGATGCCAGCCTTCAGGATTGGGGAGCCAGGTGTGGCTCATTGACTACTGGAGGAAAGTGGACAGGTCAAGAGAGGAGAATGCATATCAATTACCTGGAGTTGTTGGCAGGTTCTTTTTCGGTGAAGTGTTTTGCAAGAGATCAGGTCAAATGTTGTGTTCTCTTAAAGATGGACAACATTTCGGCGGTAAGGTATGTCAACAAATTAGGGGGTCCCCGTTCGAAGGCTTTAGTGGATTTGGCGAAGGGGTTTTGGCATTTTTGCCTGAGCAAAAACATCATGGTTCTAGCTCAATACTTGCCGGGGGTGAGCAATTCCATTCTGGATTGGAATTCAAGGCAACTGAAGGACTTCAGCGACTGGAGACTAAAAAGCATTGAGCAAGAAATGGGGCCCTTTCTAATTGGATCTTTTTGCGAATCGAGTGAATGCTCAGACCCTGAGATTTTTCAGTTGGAGGCCGGATCCAGCTACGGAGGTGGTGGATGCTTTTCTGCAGGTTTGGGTGAGGTCTCGTTGTTACGCATTTCTCCACTTCGCTCTGATTCAGAGGGTTCTTTTGAAGGTTAAACAGGAAAGGGCAGATGTTGTCTTAATAATCCTGTTTTGGACGTCTCAGGTTTGGTATTCAGATGTTATGGAGATGATGATTGCGACCCGGTACTTCTACCAGATGTGCCGGATTTGCTAACCAACGCTTCAGGAGATTTCCACGAGTTGGTTATTCAGAGTCATTTGAGGCTAATGGCGTGATTGATTTCGGGAGAGCCTGGCAAATGTCAGGCTTATCTTCGGAGGCATCAAAGCTCATTAAGGAGTCTTGGGCTCCAGGTACCTCAAATGTATACAGGTTGGCTTGGGGGAGATGGGTTCGTTGGTGTGCTTCGAGGAGTCTGGATCCAGTATTAGCTCCTGTAGTCGATGTAGTTAACTAATTGTCGGAGGTTTTTCATGATGGTAAGTCCTATAGTACTGTTAATATTGGAAGGTTAGCTATTTCTGCTGCTCATGACTTAGTGGATAGCATCCCTATTGGTCAGCATGATGTAATTAGGAGACTCTTGAGGAGTGTGAGAAATAAAGCCACTCCGCAACCAAAATACACTTCCCTTTGGGATGTGGATGTTGTTTTGAGAGAGTGGTTGAAACGGAGTGAAAACAAATTTCTAAGCCTCAGAGATCTTTCTTTGAAGTTGGTTATGTTGCTTTCTCTGATTTCTTTCAGAAGGGTTTCGGACGTTGAGGGTTTATAGATTGCTGGGCGTAGGTTTGTTCCACAAGGTGTTTGTTTCTGTATCTCAAAAAGAACAAAAACTATGTCAAAAACAATATTCTACCCTAACTTTGATGAATGTAGGAAACTTTGCGTGGTAAGATGTATACGTGAGTACGAGAGAAGCACTGAATGTCTGAGACATTGTTCTGATTCTCAATTTTTAATTTCTTACAGACCTCCACACAGGGCAGTCTCCGCTCCTACCTTGACTCGTTGGGTCAAGGAGGTCATGAGTTAAGTGGGAATTGATTTAACTAGGTTTGGTGCTCACTCTGTTAGGGAGGCAATGGCTTCTAAGGCTTTCATCCTGTGTGGGGGTTTAACAAGCATTTTAGCTGCGGCTGATTGGTCTTCAGAATCTGTTTTTAAGAAATATGACTTTAAGCCTGTGGATTGTCCAGTTGCGAATATTATGGCAAGGCTTTAAACGTGCATAATATTGGCCTCCGTGCCTTGCCATAAAATTCAGATTTTCCACAGCCAGGGCGGGTAGAAAATCATGATTTTATTAAAGACACGGAGGCTGATATTATCCCTCCCTGTGTTTTTTACCCACCCATTAATGATTGTGCTTGATTCTTTCAGGAGGAGACAACAAGAAGTAATGATGAAGGAAGAAGGCTCTTTGGAGTCGTTGGATTTAATCTTTTGGAAACAGTTTTAAAGTCTTGGTTCGAATTTTTGAGCGTGTTCGCAGCATAAAGAAGGAAGTTGGCTGCCACTCGCTGGATTATATGGACATTGGAATGCTAAGTTTTATGTTCTAAGTTCTTTTACATTGTTTGCTGTTGCTGCTGTGAGTTGACAAATTAAAGAAGTATGCATAATATCAGCCTCCGTGTCTTTAATAAAATCATGATTTTCTACCCACCTCGGCTGTGGAAAATCTGAATTTACCTGCACTCAAATGGATGGTCGGTGCTGCTTTTTATCCTAAATTATTGTGATTTTTTTTACAACACTCCTGACCGCACCACTGGAGTGTGTGCACCTCAAAGATTCAAGTTTTTTTTAATGTTTTCCTGATCACGAAACAAAGCCTCATGTTTTTTCACTAAGTCAACCAAAAATCATAGGTTCAGTCACAGCAGACAAGGTGCCTCAAGTGCAGTGCTTAATTTGTTATTTTGGTACCGTCATTGACAGCGATGACGGGCAAAGGGTGGTGCAAGCAGCAGCACCCTCCTAGCCAGGACCCTGGCACTTATTATTTTAAAAATTAAGTTCAATTCATGAATTAAGTTTGCATCATACATCGAAATGACTTATTGAAAATTATGGCCTTGCTGGCTGGAGTCAAAGAGGTCACTTCTGGCCTGAGCCAGTGACATAGAAAAAACAGGTAAAGCACTCAGTAGCCAGGCTGGAGACGTTCAGCCGGGCCCAATTCACAAAGCCATTTGCACTTGTATTTATGATTACAACTTCACTTTTGAAACTCATAGAATGTAAATTCACAACTGTTCTTCAGTTTACTCACATGAGATTTTACACCAGTACAGTGGTGTCTTTGTCCATTGGGGTGTGTAGGCGGTCCCTCCACTTTCCAGGGGTCATTCGCAGACTCATGAGCCAGGCTCAGTGCCTGAATTCTAACCATCAGCTTTGCTAGGGACTTTGACGCACATAGACTTCCGTGTAGTATTCCTTTTGCATGCTATTTGGAGGGAAAAAAACACCATCAACAGCTTTGACTGAGTGAGGGGCTGTGCAAGCACCAACCATTGGTCATTCAAAGAACATCCACAGATCTCACCCTCCTCTGGTGATTGGCAGGAGAAGCAGGGACTCTGATGAGGCTCGCAGATGCTGACAACCATGGATGCTGGTATACACAATAGAAAATGAGTGGATATGCTGAAATGATCTGCACATCATTATTTGTACATCCGTAGAGTGTTTCCAACAGTATGTATTCAAACAACAATATTGGGTGCTAAAAACAAAGCCGAATACTCATCCACTTGAAGTATTAAACATTTCTTTGCGACTAAGATTAGTCCAAAGATTTGAATCCACTAAATAGGCAACGTAGCACACCACAAAGTCACAATAATATCAAAACTTTTCCACTTGGTTGGATCATATCCATCAAATTGCATAGTTCAAACGACATGACGGGGTTTTCGTACATACGGTTACTAGAGGGGACGTAAATGGGTCCCATTGCGAATTATCTCTATGGACTAGGAAAAATTAGGACCTGATTAATGTGAATCATTGGCGAAGTGCTATATAAACATTTGATGAAAATACTCACATTAGAATTGATGAAACAAGTTTTGATACCATTAGGAAGCACCTACAGTGCAATCTAAAATAATAACTATTTGAGCCTTGAAAAAGCCCTGCGGGCGAAACGCGCGTCGGCTGCTGTGTTAAAATTGGAAATATAATTGGAAATAAATACCAAATACAACCTTCCAATGAAGATCGGACAATAATTTACAGTCTCATGTGAACTATACAATTTGATGGATATGATCCAACCAAGTGGAAAAGTTGTGATATTATTGTGACTTTGTGGTGCGCTACGTTGCCTATTTAGTGGAACCATGGATGCTGGGCCTGCTGCTGGTCTGTTCCCACAGCGCCCAGGCCTCGATGCAGCTGAAGAATCGCCTGAACCACCATTGGGCCTGGAATGTATGTAGCGAAGGCTTGAAGAAGGAGCCTGCGTGCGTGCATGTACAAATTATTATGTGTATGTGCTTGTGTGCGTGAGTGTATACATGGGTGAGATTGAGCAGGGTCTAGGGAGACTGAGTCCGTTATAAAGGGTCGGGGGTATGGGGTATATTAAGAGAGTATGGGATCCTTCCGTTCCCTTATGATGTTCATATGTGACATATATGCATTCTAGTTGACGTTCTAGCTGCTGCTTGATTTCTTTAGAGTGGTGTACAGTACAGTACAGTGTTGTAGAGTGCAGTAGAGTGGATTAGCATACAGTGCTATAGGGGACAATGACATTGAGTGGAGTTGCGTACAGTAGAGTAGTGGAGTAGAGTGGAGTAAAGTGGGGTGCAGTGCCACACTAAGAATTGCGTACAATGTTGTACAGTGGACTACAGTTTCATAGAGTAGAGTGGAGTAAAGTGTTGTACACTGTCATACAGTATAGTACAGTGTTGTACAGAGGAGTGAAGGGGTATAGACAGGATTAAAGTGTCAGAGAGTAGCATACAGAGTAGTAGAGTGGAGTTTCATAGAGTACAGTAGTGTGTGAAACAGTGGTGCTGCGTAGAGTGGATTATTGTATAGTAGGGTACAGTGAGGTAAAGTCTTGAACAGTGGAGTAGGTTTGCGTGAAGTGGTGTGTACTGATGTAGTGTAGGTAGTAAACTGTTATAAATTGGAGTAGGGTCTCATACAGTAAAGTGAAGTGCTGTGTCGTATAGAGAAGTGTTGCAAGGTGGAATACAGTGTACCGACATAGAGTGAAATTTAGCGTTGGATAATAGAGTGTATGGGGACAGAGTGGAGTAGAATGTCGTAGAGTGCCGTGAAGTGTGGTAGACTTATATAGAGTGGAGGCGAGTGTCATACAATAGAGCGGCGTAGAGTCAATCAATCATGGGCTTTAAAAGTGCGTGACTCACCCGTGAGAGTCTCAATGCTCTGGGGGAGGGGGTTGCAGCTCCTGATCAGCCAAAAAAACAGGTCTTGAGGCTCTTCCTGAAGGGCAGCAGGGTAGGAGAGCATCTGATGTTGACTGGGAGCTTGTTCCAGGCCCTGGCCGCGACGTAGGAGAAGGCTCTTCCACCTGCTCTGTTTCTGCCTATGTGTGGGGTATCTACTAGGGCAAGGTTGGCAGAGCGTAGTTTTCTTTTGGGTACGTGGAAAGAGACTCTTTCATTGAGGTATTTGGGTCCGATGTTGTGGAGGGATTTGTAGGCGTGGGTGAGTAGTTGGAAGGTCACTCTCTTCTCCACGGGGAGCCAGTGGAGGTCTCACAGGTGCTGGGTCATGTGCTCATGTCGTGAGGTTCCGAGAACTAGTCTGTGGTGTTCTGGATGGTCTAGAATTTGTATAGAAGGGATTTGTTGATTCCAGCATAGTGGGCGTTGCCGTAGTCCAGTCTGCTGGTTATATGTGCGTGGGTAACATGCTTTCTGGCTTCGGGGGATCCACTTGAAGGTCTAGCTGGGCACGCGGAGGGAGTTGAAGTAGGTGGAGGCTTTGGCGTTGATCTGGCATGTCATTGTGAGGAAGGAGTCTAGAATGATGCTGAGGGTCCGGCCATGGTCCGGCTGCTTCTTCTTTCGTTCTTTCCTGGAAGCTGAGTTTGGTGTCTTCGGGGTTCTTCATGAGGGAGAGGATGAGCTGGGTGTCATCGATGTAGGATACTATACTGAGCACATGCTGTCCGACGATGGCGGCAAATGGGACCATGTAGATGTTGAAGAGAGTGGGGCTGAGTGATGATCCTTGGGTTGGGGTACTCCACAGTTCATCTCTGTGGGTTCTGAGAGGAAGGGTGGGAGTCTGATCCTTTGGGTTCTGTTGAAGGCTGCAGAGAGGTCTAGCAGGATAAGGGTTGCGGTGTGGCCCTGGTCGAGTAGCACACAGATGTCATCGGGGCAGCAAGGAGGGCGGTCTCGGTGCTGTGGTTGCTGCGGAATCCAGACTGGGAGGAGTCGAGGATGGCATTCTCTTCGATGAAGGTGGTTAACTGGGCGTTGACGAATTTCTCTGTGACTTTGGCTGCGAAGGGAAGGAGAGAGATGGGTCGGTAGTTTTTCAGGTCCGTCGGGTCAGCCTAATGTTTCTTGAGGAGGGGCTTGACCTCTACCCGCTTCCAGTTGTCGGGGAAGATGCCGAATTTGTAGGAGGTGTTGATGGTACAGCGTAGTTTGGCGGCGGCAGTTCTGTGCAAGATGTGCATCGGTCAGGGGTCCGTGGGGGCTCCTGAGTGGGTGCTCTTCATGGTCATGGTGGTATCTTCAGAGGTGACCGGTGTCCAGGTGGAGATGGTGGGTTGGCTGTCATTGCTGGAAGGGAGGGTGGTTTCTGGAGTCAGTTCGCTGAAGTTGTCGTAGAGGGCTTTGATTTTCAAGTGAAAGTAGGAGCCGTGCTTGTTGCCGAGGTCCTGGGACGGTGTGATCCGTGGCCTCGTTGGGGGGTTTTGTGAACTGATGGATGACATTGAAGAGTTCATTTGAGTTGCTGGCATTGGTGAGGATTTTGTTCCGGATGAAGGTCCTCTTGGTGGCTCTTATGCGTTGATGGTATTCTGTCATGGTGTTTTTGTAGGTGTTCTGATCTTCGGTTGTTTTGCTGTTTCTCCAGCATTTTTCGAGACATCTGCAAGAGCGTCTGAATTCTTAGAGGTCGGTGGTGAACCAGGCGGCCTTCATGGGGTGATGTCTGCCAGAGTGGCGGAGGGGTACAAGCTTTGTCTGCGCAGCTGGTGATCCAGGGGTGTAGTTCCTTAGCTGCAGAGTGGAGTCGTGTTCACTGTAGTGGCGTATGCTACTGTAGTATACTCTGGTCTATGCCGCTCCACTGTCCGACACTCTACTCCTCTGTATGCAACTCCACCCTGCAACACTTTACTACACTCTATGACACCCTACTTCACTCTATGCCCATCCACTCTACGCCACTGTACTACACTCTATGCCACCCAACGATGTGCCACTCGTCTTCTGTCTGCAATACGCCACTCCACAACACTGTCCTCCACTGTACTCTACGACACTCCACTTGAGGATACTCATTTGGCTCGCCATCCAACTTGCCTTCAGGGTGGCTTTTATGCCACATTGACTTTGGTCCAGCACAAAGAGCATCTGCCCA
This sequence comes from Triturus cristatus, assembly GCF_964204655.1. Lineage (NCBI taxonomy): Eukaryota > Metazoa > Chordata > Amphibia > Caudata > Salamandridae > Triturus > Triturus cristatus. Next base: position 1,741,197 of record NW_028187305.1, read on the forward strand.
TACCAAAATGTCACCATGTCGTCGTACAGCAGCTATACTTAAATTTCCACAGACTTCTCGCATTACGCATAATGCCTTTCATCTCATTTACTTTAAGGCTTAGTTCATAAAGCAATTCCTGAATTTTTACTAGTCTGAGGGACTTTTTCTTGCTGTGCGTTTTGAGTTCAACAAATTCAGGTCCACACTTTTCTATGGGGAGTGACATATTTTACACTGTCTATATGACATTCCCTTTATAAAATGGATGCTAATTACTTCATCTTTCTATTTTAAGTAGCTTGCAGGTCAATCTTGGCATTTAGAGTATCTCAACTTCCCTTGACGTTTTTTCAGTTTGTTTTCCCTTCTGGGATCCTCTGATTTGGTGACCTTTACCTTCCATACAGCTTGCCTTATTTGTCTATATCTTCAGATCTTCCACCTTGCCACCTTTCCTGAGGTTTTTTCCTAGCTTACAGCTTTTTCCAGTGAAAAACTTGCTAGATGCATCCAGTTTACCTTCCTAACTGTTACCCCGCAATTACTTACGTTGCTATCTGTGAGAAGTTGGCCTGGTATATGCTGTCCACTAGTTATAGTGGGCACCTTGCACCAATCCAAACAACCCCTTATTGATGACAGGTTAAAGACAACTTTTATTGAAAGCTATCCTAGTAGTAGCTATGGAGAGCAGCCTTCGGGCTAAGTCTTGAAGAAATGTAAAGCAGGTTGTTTTACCAGTCTATAATCTCTTGAATGGATAAATGAAAGGCAACCACACCAGGTATATATATAAAATATATGTATTTATTACTAAACACACCCTACTAGTCTCTTTATGAGGCTAGAGGTCAAAACACATAAGTTGCACTTCAAATATTACAGTAATATAGCACAAATACACGTTAGGCCCTAGGGGCGAGCCAAACCATATACTAAAATAGTGGTATAAGAACCACGACTTAACTAGACACAAGACCTAGAGCCTGTAGAATCGCTGGGACACCAAGGAACCACCCAAGGTAGTGACACAGGGGACCCACAAGGGCCGTGTGCAGTGTGAGAACACAGCCGCAAGCTCCCGTTAGCTTCTATGGGGAAAGTCGCTGTTAGATTTTTAAAGGTTTGGGACACTTAGAGATGAGCTAGGACCAAACCCTTTCGGACTTAGGAAGTTCTAGAGTCAACACCCACGGGAGCACCAGAGGACTTGAGTTACCTCACCAAGGGAAGCCGGGAGCATAGGTGTAAATGGTGTCGGGTCGCGTCGTCGTTTTCAATGGGAGCCAGCGAACAAGTGCTGCTGCCGGGAAGATGCGAAGTGTCCAAAGAGATCCAAGCCTGGATAGAGGATGAGATGAACCTGAAAGCAGAGGGGACAGAGTCTGGGTCACTTGCCAGTGACAAGGGGCATGACAGGCGAATGCCCACCGATGTCGGGTGATTTCAGGTGAAGGGGGTGAAGCTTGACTTTTTAGCCACGAGGACCAGGAGGTGTCGAGGACAACCAGGAGCTGGATTGGAGCTGCACCACGAAGAATGTTGAGTGCTGCAGTGTCGGTGCCCAGATTGGACATAATAAGCCTTGGCAACAGCAACCCACGCAGAAAGGAGAAAGATGCTGGCAAGGTCTGAGGGACTCTCCACGTGGTGGGGAGTCAGCGCACGTCTGGAGCAACCAAGGAAGCCCAAAGAAAATCAAAGTTGCCTTCACAGGGACCCACCAGTCGACAGACCAGGGATCGCGAAGGAGCCTCGAGCTGAAACGCAAGAAGCGGGCTCACGGAACACTCGTGGAGTGTAGGCCCACAATCTTCGGTGCAGATGGTGCTCGTGCGTGGGCTACAAGTAACCCAAAGCACAACTTCGAGAGATGTCGGGAAGTCAATGAACTTGCAAATGTGCACAGTAAGCAGGAGTTCCGGTTCCACGTTACTCACGAGGGCTGCGGGTCTCAGCTTTGCTGCGGACTCGGGTCGGCCTCTGAGAAGTCTGGAAATCCTCTTCCTGAGCTGCAAATACTTCGGAGTTCGGCGGGCGCTTCGGAGATGCAGACCGGCAAAATGCTTCGTTGGTGCCTGTCAAGCAGGGGAGTCACTCCTTGACCCCAAAGGAGATTTCCACAGCCTTCTATTCTTGAGTAGAGCGTCGAAGTTCCAGGATTCAGCTACAGAGTTTTGTCCAGGGATATCTAAAGTCCTGTTGCCAGTGGTTCCTTACTTATACCTAAGAAAGGGGTTGGACTAACTCTAGGGACCCACGTATGGGAGGGTTTGGAAAGAGGGGTGGCTACACCCATATCCTTTGTCCAGTTTCACGCCAGAGCAGGGGCTGGAAGCCCCTGAACCGGTTTGAGCTAGACTATCCACAGGGACACCAAATGTGCCCCCAGTGCAGGGCTTCAAAGCACTCTGAGAGTGCTCCCACCTAGCCCCAATACACATCAGGCTGTCTGGGAGGTGGTTACACCTCCCTGTGACAGGAAACCTATTGTCCAGGTCTCCCTGCCAGAGTTTCGGTCAGCAGCAGGAGGCCAGACCCGTGTCTGTGGCTGCAGCATCCATTTTGTGATGTCAGGGCTCAGTTAAGTTGGTACCGGGCATACCGGTGCTGTCATGTCTCTCCCTCTAGAAGGGTGGGATCATACTACCACACCAGTTACTGGTGTGGGGGTATGATTCCAATGTGTTTGACACCAAACACGACATGTTTCCGTGTAGCCGGTCCAAAGTTAGCATTTACCGTTTGGTTATAATGCATGTAGGAGAGTAGGGTCTGCTTTCTATGTTCACCCCTACTTTTTGCTTTTGCTTTACTGGTTTTCGACTTAGATGTGGCTGTGGGCCTGCTAATCAGACCCACAGCCCTGCTGTTCTCTCTCTAAATTAATACTATGTACTTTAGGTGCATAACCCAATTGGATAGGATCACCTTATTGGCCCCTGTACAGTGTACCTTAGGTACCCAGGGCATAGGTGTACCCTAGGCCTACCAGGGGCTGCAGCATGTATTATGCCACCCCTGGCCTGGCCTTCCATTATGACACAACTGGCTGATCACTCAGCTGGGACAAGGTCGTGTAATCACCCCTTGCTTAGGTGTAGTATTCCTATACCTACCTTATATATAGACACATGTGTACCTATCAGCCACTCCTATGGCAGGCCTTAACAATCCTGGAGGCAGAGTGCTTGGTAACATGTGAGATAGTGCTCTAGCATGAGCTGAGCCTGTCTGCAGCTTTCGGAACCATGTCCTTATAGCTGTTCTATGATATAGCCTACCATATACTCTTAAAGTGCCTTATAATCTTAAACGGTTATGGTAACTATGGTTTGGCTTTATCAAAACATGTCGTGTAAGGTGTCTAACACTTTGGAATAATACCCCCATCCCATTTCTGGTGACGAGGATATTATCCCTTCCTTCTAGAGGGAGAAGACATGTTGAAACCTACTTACCCGGTTAAAGTTAACCAGAGCCCCAGCATCACAAAATGGATGATGCTGCCACGATACAAGTCTGACCTCCTGCTGCTGGGAGTGATCCCGGCACGGGAGGCTTGGACAATAGGTTTCCTGCCTTGGGAGGTGCGAGCACCACCCCAGACAGGCCTTAGTGTATTGGGGCAGGGAGGGATGAAAGAAACGAGACACTGCCTGGGGCACACAAGGTGTCCCATGCATAGTCCGGTTCAAACCGGTGCTGGGGCACTCCAGCCCCAGTCCTGGCGCGAAACTGGACAAAGGGAAGGGGGTGTAACCACCCCCCTCCCAGGTCCCACCCATAAGGCGTGACCTAGCAGGCAACCCAGCCCCCCAGATTAGTATAAGTGTGGTAGCTGGGCCTCAGGAGATTAGATTATCCTGAACCTGCATCTTGAACAGAAACTCTGGACCTTCGACATTCGACGAAAGAAGAAGACTGAAGAATCTCCCTTGTGGCCAAGGAGTGGCCACCCTGTGCAAACAGGCACCATCAAGAGACTTACCCTTTGCTTTGCTGAAGTTCTACGAGGGACCGACTGCAGAGCCTGACCAGAGCCTTGACTTCCAGACTTCTCCGACCCTGATCCACATCCACAGCAAAGCTGAGATCCGTGGAGGTGACGAGAGACGTGGGACCGGCTACCTGGGAAAAGTGGCGAGTATCTTCCAGCGCAGCTTCTGAGGCACCCTCGAAGTTGTGCACCGGGGATTGAGAAGCCCCAACCCCAAGCACCATCTGCACCAAAGATCAGCCCCCCACACTCCACGAGTCCTGCGTGGGCCCCTTCTGCATTTTCCTGCTTGCCGCGTCTGTCCGGTTGCTTGCCCGTTTGGCTAGTAACCTTTGCGACGACACACTTTCAATTTTCCACTGCTGGTTTGGTTCCTCCAGACTGGCTCCCGCTCCTCTGTAAAAGAGAAGCACCCCGGACCTTCCTGGTCTGCACCAGAAGCAAGTCCTCCTTTCTGCGTGGGTTCCGCTTGCCAAGGCTTGGTGAGTCCTAGTTCGACTTCGACGCCGCCGACAGCACGAGCCTTCGTGGGACAGCTCGCCTCCTGGTCCTGGTCGTCCTCGACATCTCCTGGTACCCGTGGCTGCTGCGACAAGCTTCACCTCTTCACCTGCAATCTCCAACATCACCTGGTTCCTTCCTGGTTCCACGTGGTCACTGGCTAGTGACCCAGACTCTGTCCCTTCTGCTTGCAGGTATCCTTCCTTCTTGATCCCGGCCTTGGGATCCACCGGACACTCTTCACTGACTGCCTGTCAGCATCTTTCCTTCAGGCTTCCATAGGAGTCAACGAAGAAACCCGACGCAAGTTCACACCTATGCACCCGCAGCCCGTGGGCTACGTAACTTGGGTACTCCGGTGCTCATCAGGGTATTGACTATCCTAGTGTCTAGTTTTCAAGTCTCGACTTCCTAGTTACTCCAGAAGTGTCCTATATCTTAATAATTCTAAACTGTACTATTTCTATCGATTATACGCATTACAGAATGCTGGGGATAGATGCACATGTCTTTGCTGTGACCAGGTCACAGGCCAAAAAGTGTAACACTGAACAAGTGCTGGATCCTGGGACAATGGACCAGTCACAATCCAAGAGAAAGAGCAGTAGGGTAAAGGCTGTGCTTTCCCCCCTGCCTCAGGTAATGGATCAGCCCTCACAGGAGGATGATTCTGAGAGCCCTGAAGGAACTGTCCTAGAAGAACTTGAACCTGATCAGGTTGAGTTTCTTGGGACAGGGGGACCTTCAAGGGCAGATCTGAGGCAGGCACAATTAGACTGCCCCTCTCTTGAACCCCTCAGACAGCAGGCTGCTGCTGAGGCTGCAGGCAATGCTCAAGGTACCCATAGAGTGTATTGGGATGAAGGACTGCTGTATTCAGAGGCTAGAGACCCCAAGCCTGGTGCATCCAGGAGGTTGGTCATACCACTGAAGTTCAGAGGCTTCCTTCTCACCTTGGCCCATGATATTCCCCTTGCAGGACACTTAGGCCAGAACAAGACTTGGGACAGGCTTGTCCCTCACTTTCACTGGCCTCATATGTCAGAAGATACCAAGGAGTTTTGTCGCTCCTGTGTCACCTGCCAAGCCAGTGGCAAATCAGGTGGCACCACAAAGGCCCCCCTCATACCACTACCTGTGGTGGGGGTCCCCTTTGAGAGAGTGGGCATAGATATTGTAGGACCAATGGACCCACAAACAGCATCTGGGCACAGATTCATACTGGTGATAGTGGACCATGCCACCAGGTATCCAGAAGCTATTCCCCTAAGGACCACAACAGCTCCTGTTGTGGCAAGGGCCCTACTTGGAGTATTCTCCAGAGTGGGCTTTCCAGAGGAGGTCATTTCTGACAGAGGTGCCAACTTCATGTCAGGATACTTGACTGCAATGTGGAAGGAGTGTGGTGTGAACTACAAGTTCACCACACCCTATCACCCACAGCGCAATGGGCTTGTGGAGAGATTCAACAAGACCCTAAAAGGGATGATAAAAGGTATACCAGACAAGCTAAGGCGAAGATGGGACATCCTTTTACCCTGCCTTCTGTTTGCTTACAGAGAGGTCCCACAAAAGGGGGTTGGCTACAGCCCTTTTGAGCTTTTGTTTGGGCATCCTGTAAGAGGACCCCTATGTTTGGTAAGGGAAGGATGGGAGAGACCTCTCAGACAACCCAAACTGGATATAGTGGATTATGTACTTGGTCTCCGCTCCAGGATGGCAGAGTATATGAAGAAGGCTTCTAAAAACCTTGAGGCAAGCCAAGAACTCCAAAAAGCTTGGCATGACCAAAAGGCTGTGCTGACTGTTTACCAGCCAGGGCAGAAAGTGTGGGTGTGGGAGCCAGTGGCCCCAGCAGCACTCCAAGACAAATGGTCTGGACCCCACACTATTGTTGAGAAAAAGGGAGAAGTCACCTACTTGGTGGACCTTGGGACTCCCAGAAGCCCCCACAGGGTGCTTCATGTCAACAGATTGAAGGCATATGTTGACAGGGCAGATATGGGCTTACTCATGGCTACAGATGAGGGGCAGGAGGAAGAGAGTGACCCTCTCCCAGACCTGTTGACTCAGAACCCTGATGATGGCTCAGTTGATGGTGTGGTCTTTTCTGACAGCCTCACTGTCCATCAGCAACAGGACTGCAGACAGGTTCTGCAATCCTACCGACATATGTTCTCTCTGACCCCAAGTCAGACAAACTGGTGCACCCATGAGGTGGACACTGGTGACAGTCTGCCTGTGAAGAGTAAAATCTACAGGCAACCTGACCATGTCAGGGACTGCATAAAAGTTGAGGTACAAAAGATGTTGGAGCTGGGAGTCATTGAACCTTCAGAGAGCCCTTGGGCTAGTCCTGTAGTTCTTGTGCCAAAACCTCACACCCAAGATGGTAAGAGAGAGATGAGGTTTTGCGTGGACTACAGAGGTCTCAATGCTGTCACTAGGACAGATGCCCACCCAATACCTAGGGCAGATGAGCTCATTGACAGACTGGCAGCTGCTACGTTTTTGAGCACATTTGACCTGACAGCAGGCTACTGGCAAATCAGACTAGCTGAGAATGCGAAGGCCAAAACTGCTTTCTCAACCCCAGGAGGACATTATCAATTTGTGGTAATGCCCTTTGGTTTGAAGAATGCCCCTGCCACTTTCCAAAGGTTGGTGAATCAAGTCCTTACAGGCCTGGATGACTACTGTGCAGCTTATCTTGATGATATTGCTGTCTTTAGCTCCACCTGGGAGGATCACCTGGTCCACCTGAGGAATGTTTTGGAGGCCCTGCAAAAGGCAGGCCTCACTATCAAGGCCACTAAGTGCCAGATAGGGCAGAGCAAGGTTGTATACCTGGGCCACCTAGTCGGTGGGGGTCAGGTTCAACCACTGGAGAGCAAGATCCAGACCATAGAGGACTGGACTCCTCCAACTACCCAGACTCAGGTCAGAGCTTTCTTGGGCCTGACTGGGTACTCCCGAAGTTTGTTAAGAACTATGGGTCCATTGTGACACCACTTAATGACTTGACCTCCAAGAAGAAGCCAAAGAAAGTTCAGTGGACAGTGAGCTGTCAAAAAGCATTTGATGACCTGAAGCAGGCCATGTGTAGTGCACCTATTCTGAAAAGTCCAGACTACTCCAAAGAGTTTATTGTCCAGACAGATGCTTCTGAGTTGGGTGTGGGAGCTGTTCTTTCACAACTGAATGTAGATGGTCAAGACCAGCCCATTGCTTTTATAAGTGGAAGGCTGACCCCTAGAGAGAAACGTTGGTCAGCTATTGAGAGGGAGGCCTTTGCTGTGGTTTGGGCCCTGAAGAAGCTGAGGCCATACTTGTTTGGCACTCACTTCAAGATTCAGACAGACCATAAGCCCCTCTTGTGGCTAAATCAGATGAAGGGTGAAAATCCCAAACTTCTTAGGTGGTCCATTTCCCTACAGGGGATGAACTTCACAGTGGAACATAGACCTGGGACTGACCATGCCAATGCAGATGGACTCTCCAGATATTTCCACTTAGAACATGAAGACTCAACTGGTCAAGGTTAGTTTAATGTCCCTAAGTTTGGGGGGGGGGGTTGTGTAGGAGAGTAGGGTCTGCTTTCTATGTTCACCCCTACTTTTTGCTTTTGCTTTACTGGTTTTCGACTTAGATGTGGCTGTGGGCCTGCTAATCAGACCCACAGCCCTGCTGTTCTCGCTCTAAATTAATACTATGTACTTTAGGTGCATAACCCAATTGGATAGGATCACCTTATTGGCCCCTGTACAGTGTACCTTAGGTACCCAGGGCATAGGTGTACCCTAGGCCTACCAGGGGCTGCAGCATGTATTATGCCACCCCTGGCCTGGCCTTCCATTATGACACAACTGGCTGATCACTCAGCTGGGGCAAGGTCGTGTAATCACCCCTTGCTTAGGTGTAGTATTCCTATACCTACCTTATATATAGACACATGTGTACCTATCAGCCACTCCTATGGCAGGCCTTAACAATCCTGGAGGCAGAGTGCTTGGTAACATGTGAGATAGTGCTCTAGCATGAGCTGAGCCTGTCTGCAGCTTTCGGAACCATGTCCTTATAGCTGTTCTATGATATAGCCTACCATATACTCTTAAAGTGCCTTATAATCTTAAACGGTTATGGTAACTATGGTTTGGCTTTATCAAAACATGTCGTGTAAGGTGTCTAACACTTTGGAATAATACCCCCATCCCATTTCTGGTGACGAGGATATTATCCCTTCCTTCTAGAGGGAGAAGACATGTTGAAACCTACTTACCCGGTTAAAGTTAACCAGAGCCCCAGCATCACAAAATGGATGATGCTGCCACGATACAAGTCTGACCTCCTGCTGCTGGGAGTGATCCCGGCACGGGAGGCTTGGACAATAGGTTTCCTGCCTTGGGAGGTGCGAGCACCACCCCAGACAGGCCTTAGTGTATTGGGGCAGGGAGGGATGAAAGAAACGAGACACTGCCTGGGGCACACAAGGTGTCCCATGCATAGTCCGGTTCAAACCGGTGCTGGGGCACTCCAGCCCCAGTCCTGGCGCGAAACTGGACAAAGGGAAGGGGGTGTAACCACCCCCCTCCCAGGTCCCACCCATAAGGCGTGACCTAGCAGGCAACCCAGCCCCCCAGATTAGTATAAGTGTGGTAGCTGGGCCTCAGGAGATTAGATTATCCTGAACCTGCATCTTGAACAGAAACTCTGGACCTTCGACATTCGACGAAAGAAGAAGACTGAAGAATCTCCCTTGTGGCCAAGGGGTGGCCACCCTGTGCAAACAGGCACCATCAAGAGACTTACCCTTTGCTTTGCTGAAGTTCTACGAGGGACCGACTGCAGAGCCTGACCAGAGCCTTGACTTCCAGACTTCTCCGACCCTGATCCACATCCACAGCCGAGCTGAGATCCGTGGAGGCGACGAGAGACGTGGGACCGGCTACCTGGGAAAAGTGGCGAGTATCTTCCAGCGCAGCTTCTGAGGCACCCTCGAAGTTGTGCACCGGGGATTGAGAAGCCCCAACCCCAAGCATCATCTGCACCGAAGATCAGCCCCCCTCACTCCACGAGTCCTGCGTGGGGCCCTTCTGCATTTTCCTGCTTGCCGCGTCTGTCCGGTTGCTTGCCCGTTGGCTAGTAACCTTTGCGACGACACACCTTCAATTTTCCACTGCTGGTTTGGTTCCTCCAGACTGGCTCCCGCTCCTCTGTAAAAGAGAAGCACCCCAGACCTTCCTGGTCTGCACCAGAAGCAAGTCCTCCTTTCTGCGTGGGTTCCGCTTGCCAAGGCTTGGTGAGTCCTAGTTCGACTTCGACGCCGCCGACAGCACGAGCCTTCGTGGGACAGCTCGCCTCCTGGTCCTGGTCATCCTCGACGTCTCCTGGTACCCGTGGCTGCTGCGACAAGCTTCACCTCTTCACCTGCAATCTCCAACATCGCCTGGTTCCTTCCTGGTTCCACGTGGTCACTGGCTAGTGACCCAGACTCTGTCCCTTCTGCTTGCAGGTATCCTTCCTTCTTGATCCCGGCCTTGGGATCCACCGGACACTCTTCACTGACTGCCTGTCAGCATCTTTCCTTCAGGCTTCCATAGGAGTCGACGAAGAAACCCGACGCAAGTTCACACCTATGCACCCGCAGCCCGTGGGCTACGTAACTTGGGTACTCCGGTTCTCATCAGGGTATTGACTATCCTAGTGTCTAGTTTTCAAGTCCCGACTTCCTAGTTACTCCAGAAGTGTCCTATATCTTAATAATTCTAAACTGTACTATTTCTATCGATTATACGCATTACAGAATGCTGGGGATAGATGCACATGTCTTTGCTGTGACCAGGTCACAGGCCAAAAAGTGTAACACTGAACAAGTGCTGGATCCTGGGACAATGGACCAGTCACAATCCAAGAGAAAGAGCAGTAGGGTAAAGGCTGTGCTTTCCCCCCTGCCTCAGGTAATGGATCAGCCCTCACAGGAGGATGATTCTGAGAGCCCTGAAGGAACTGTCCTAGAAGAACTTGAACCTGATCAGGTTGAGTTTCTTGGGACAGGGGGACCTTCAAGGGCAGATCTGAGGCAGGCACAATTAGACTGCCCCTCTCTTGAACCCCTCAGACAGCAGGCTGCTGCTGAGGCTGCAGGCAATGCTCAAGGTACCCATAGAGTGTATTGGGATGAAGGGCTGCTGTATTCAGAGGCTAGAGACCCCAAGCCTGGTGCATCCAGGAGGTTGGTCATACCACTGAAGTTCAGAGGCTTCCTTCTCACCTTGGCCCATGATATTCCCCTTGCAGGACACTTAGGCCAGAACAAGACTTGGGACAGGCTTGTCCCTCACTTTCACTGGCCTCATATGTCAGAAGATACCAAGGAGTTTTGTCGCTCCTGTGTCACCTGCCAAGCCAGTGGCAAATCAGGTGGCACCACAAAGGCCCCCCTCATACCACTACCTGTGGTGGGGGTCCCCTTTGAGAGAGTGGGCATAGATATTGTAGGACCAATGGACCCACAAACAGCATCTGGGCACAGATTCATACTGGTGATAGTGGACCATGCCACCAGGTATCCAGAAGCTATTCCCCTAAGGACCACAACAGCTCCTGTTGTGGCAAGGGCCCTACTTGGAGTATTCTCCAGAGTGGGCTTTCCAAAGGAGGTCATTTCTGACAGAGGTGCCAACTTCATGTCAGGATACTTGACTGCAATGTGGAAGGAGTGTGGTGTGAACTACAAGTTCACCACACCCTATTACCCACAGTGCAATGGGCTTGTGGAGAGATTCAACAAGACCCTAAAAGGGATGATAAAAGGTTTACCAGACAAGCTTAGGCGAAGATGGGACATCCTTTTACCCTGCCTTCTGTTTGCTTACAGAGAGGTCCCACAAAAGGGGGTTGGCTACAGCCCTTTTGAGCTTTTGTTTGGGCATCCTGTAAGAGGACCCCTATGTTTGGTAAGGGAAGGATGGGAGAGACCTCTCAGACAACCCAAACTGGATATAGTGGATTATGTACTTGGTCTCCGCTCCAGGATGGCAGAGTATATGAAGAATGCTTCTAAAAACCTTGAGGCAAGCCAAGAACTCCAAAAAGCTTGGCATGACCAAAAGGCTGTGCTGACTGTTTACCAGCCAGGGCAGAAAGTGTGGGTGTTGGAGCCAGTGGCCCCAGCAGCACTCCAAGACAAATGGTCTGGACCCCACACTATTGTTGAGAAAAAGGGAGAAGTCACCTACTTGGTGGACCTTGGGACTCCCAGAAGCCCCCACAGGGTGCTTCATGTCAACAGATTGAAGGCATATGTTGACAGGGCAGATATGGGCTTACTCATGGCTACAGATGAGGGGCAGGAGGAAGAGAGTGACCCTCTCCCAGACCTGTTGACTCAGAACCCTGATGATGGCTCAGTTGATGGTGTGGTCTTTTCTGACAGCCTCACTGTCCATCAGCAACAGGACTGCAGACAGGTTCTGCAATCCTACCGACATATGTTCTCTCTGACCCCAAGTCAGACAAACTGGTGCACCCATGAGGTGGACACTGGTGACAGTCTGCCTGTGAAGAGTAAAATCTACAGGCAACCTGACCATGTCAGGGACTGCATAAAAGTTGAGGTACAAAAGATGTTGGAGCTGGGAGTCATTGAACCTTCAGAGAGCCCTTGGGCTAGTCCTGTAGTTCTTGTGCCAAAACCTCACACCCAAGATGGTAAGAGAGAGATGAGGTTTTGCGTGGACTACAGAGGTCTCAATGCTGTCACTAGGACAGATGCCCACCCAATACCTAGGGCAGATGAGCTCATTGACAGACTGGCAGCTGCTACGTTTTTGAGCACATTTGACCTGACAGCAGGCTACTGGCAAATCAGACTAGCTGAGAATGCGAAGGCCAAAACTGCTTTCTCAACCCCAGGAGGACATTATCAATTTGTGGTAATGCCCTTTGGTTTGAAGAATGCCCCTGCCACTTTCCAAAGGTTGGTGAATCAAGTCCTTACAGGCCTGGATGACTACTGTGCAGCTTATCTTGATGATATTGCTGTCTTTAGCTCCACCTGGGAGGATCACCTGGTCCACCTGAGGAATGTTTTGGAGGCCCTGCAAAAGGCAGGCCTCACTATCAAGGCCACTAAGTGCCAGATAGGGCAGAGCAAGGTTGTATACCTGGGCCACCTAGTCGGTGGGGGTCAGGTTCAACCACTGGAGAGCAAGATCCAGACCATAGAGGACTGGACTCCTCCAACTACCCAGACTCAGGTCAGAGCTTTCTTGGGCCTGACTGGGTACTCCCGAAGTTTGTTAAGAACTATGGGTCCATTGTGACACCACTTAATGACTTGACCTCCAAGAAGAAGCCAAAGAAAGTTCAGTGGACAGTGAGCTGTCAAAAAGCATTTGATGACCTGAAGCAGGCCATGTGTAGTGCACCTATTCTGAAAAGTCCAGACTACTCCAAAGAGTTTATTGTCCAGACAGATGCTTCTGAGTTGGGTGTGGGAGCTGTTCTTTCACAACTGAATGTAGATGGTCAAGACCAGCCCATTGCTTTTATAAGTGGAAGGCTGACCCCTAGAGAGAAACGTTGGTCAGCTATTGAGAGGGAGGCCTTTGCTGTGGTTTGGGCCCTGAAGAAGCTGAGGCCATACTTGTTTGGCACTCACTTCAAGATTCAGACAGACCATAAGCCCCTCTTGTGGCTAAATCAGATGAAGGGTGAAAATCCCAAACTTCTTAGGTGGTCCATTTCCCTACAGGGGATGAACTTCACAGTGGAACATAGACCTGGGACTGACCATGCCAATGCAGATGGACTCTCCAGATATTTCCACTTAGAACATGAAGACTCAACTGGTCAAGGTTAGTTTAATGTCCCTAAGTTTGGGGGGGGGGGGTTGTGTAGGAGAGTAGGGTCTGCTTTCTATGTTCACCCCTACTTTTTGCTTTTGCTTTACTGGTTTTCGACTTAGATGTGGCTGTGGGCCTGCTAATCAGACCCACAGCCCTGCTGTTCTCGCTCTAAATTAATACTATGTACTTTAGGTGCATAACCCAATTGGATAGGATCACCTTATTGGCCCCTGTACAGTGTACCTTAGGTACCCAGGGCATAGGTGTACCCTAGGCCTACCAGGGGCTGCAGCATGTATTATGCCACCCCTGGCCTGGCCTTCCATTATGACACAACTGGCTGATCACTCAGCTGGGGCAAGGTCGTGTAATCACCCCTTGCTTAGGTGTAGTATTCCTATACCTACCTTATATATAGACACATGTGTACCTATCAGCCACTCCTATGGCAGGCCTTAACAATCCTGGAGGCAGAGTGCTTGGTAACATGTGAGATAGTGCTCTAGCATGAGCTGAGCCTGTCTGCAGCTTTCGGAACCATGTCCTTATAGCTGTTCTATGATATAGCCTACCATATACTCTTAAAGTGCCTTATAATCTTAAACGGTTATGGTAACTATGGTTTGGCTTTATCAAAACATGTCGTGTAAGGTGTCTAACACTTTGGAATAATACCCCCATCCCATTTCTGGTGACGAGGATATTATCCCTTCCTTCTAGAGGGAGAAGACATGTTGAAACCTACTTACCCGGTTAAAGTTAACCAGAGCCCCAGCATCACAAAATGGATGATGCTGCCACGATACAAGTCTGACCTCCTGCTGCTGGGAGTGATCCCGGCACGGGAGGCTTGGACAATAGGTTTCCTGCCTTGGGAGGTGCGAGCACCACCCCAGACAGGCCTTAGTGTATTGGGGCAGGGAGGGATGAAAGAAACGAGACACTGCCTGGGGCACACAAGGTGTCCCATGCATAGTCCGGTTCAAACCGGTGCTGGGGCACTCCAGCCCCAGTCCTGGCGCGAAACTGGACAAAGGGAAGGGGGTGTAACCACCCCCCTCCCAGGTCCCACCCATAAGGCGTGACCTAGCAGGCAACCCAGCCCCCCAGATTAGTATAAGTGTGGTAGCTGGGCCTCAGGAGATTAGATTATCCTGAACCTGCATCTTGAACAGAAACTCTGGACCTTCGACATTCGACGAAAGAAGAAGACTGAAGAATCTCCCTTGTGGCCAAGGGGTGGCCACCCTGTGCAAACAGGCACCATCAAGAGACTTACCCTTTGCTTTGCTGAAGTTCTACGAGGGACCGACTGCAGAGCCTGACCAGAGCCTTGACTTCCAGACTTCTCCGACCCTGATCCACATCCACAGCCGAGCTGAGATCCGTGGAGGCGACGAGAGACGTGGGACCGGCTACCTGGGAAAAGTGGCGAGTATCTTCCAGCGCAGCTTCTGAGGCACCCTCGAAGTTGTGCACCGGGGATTGAGAAGCCCCAACCCCAAGCATCATCTGCACCGAAGATCAGCCCCCCTCACTCCACGAGTCCTGCGTGGGGCCCTTCTGCATTTTCCTGCTTGCCGCGTCTGTCCGGTTGCTTGCCCGTTGGCTAGTAACCTTTGCGACGACACACCTTCAATTTTCCACTGCTGGTTTGGTTCCTCCAGACTGGCTCCCGCTCCTCTGTAAAAGAGAAGCACCCCAGACCTTCCTGGTCTGCACCAGAAGCAAGTCCTCCTTTCTGCGTGGGTTCCGCTTGCCAAGGCTTGGTGAGTCCTAGTTCGACTTCGACGCCGCCGACAGCACGAGCCTTCGTGGGACAGCTCGCCTCCTGGTCCTGGTCATCCTCGACGTCTCCTGGTACCCGTGGCTGCTGCGACAAGCTTCACCTCTTCACCTGCAATCTCCAACATCGCCTGGTTCCTTCCTGGTTCCACGTGGTCACTGGCTAGTGACCCAGACTCTGTCCCTTCTGCTTGCAGGTATCCTTCCTTCTTGATCCCGGCCTTGGGATCCACCGGACACTCTTCACTGACTGCCTGTCAGCATCTTTCCTTCAGGCTTCCATAGGAGTCGACGAAGAAACCCGACGCAAGTTCACACCTATGCACCCGCAGCCCGTGGGCTACGTAACTTGGGTACTCCGGTTCTCATCAGGGTATTGACTATCCTAGTGTCTAGTTTTCAAGTCCCGACTTCCTAGTTACTCCAGAAGTGTCCTATATCTTAATAATTCTAAACTGTACTATTTCTATCGATTATACGCATTACAGAATGCTGGGGATAGATGCACATGTCTTTGCTGTGACCAGGTCACAGGCCAAAAAGTGTAACACTGAACAAGTGCTGGATCCTGGGACAATGGACCAGTCACAATCCAAGAGAAAGAGCAGTAGGGTAAAGGCTGTGCTTTCCCCCCTGCCTCAGGTAATGGATCAGCCCTCACAGGAGGATGATTCTGAGAGCCCTGAAGGAACTGTCCTAGAAGAACTTGAACCTGATCAGGTTGAGTTTCTTGGGACAGGGGGACCTTCAAGGGCAGATCTGAGGCAGGCACAATTAGACTGCCCCTCTCTTGAACCCCTCAGACAGCAGGCTGCTGCTGAGGCTGCAGGCAATGCTCAAGGTACCCATAGAGTGTATTGGGATGAAGGGCTGCTGTATTCAGAGGCTAGAGACCCCAAGCCTGGTGCATCCAGGAGGTTGGTCATACCACTGAAGTTCAGAGGCTTCCTTCTCACCTTGGCCCATGATATTCCCCTTGCAGGACACTTAGGCCAGAACAAGACTTGGGACAGGCTTGTCCCTCACTTTCACTGGCCTCATATGTCAGAAGATACCAAGGAGTTTTGTCGCTCCTGTGTCACCTGCCAAGCCAGTGGCAAATCAGGTGGCACCACAAAGGCCCCCCTCATACCACTACCTGTGGTGGGGGTCCCCTTTGAGAGAGTGGGCATAGATATTGTAGGACCAATGGACCCACAAACAGCATCTGGGCACAGATTCATACTGGTGATAGTGGACCATGCCACCAGGTATCCAGAAGCTATTCCCCTAAGGACCACAACAGCTCCTGTTGTGGCAAGGGCCCTACTTGGAGTATTCTCCAGAGTGGGCTTTCCAAAGGAGGTCATTTCTGACAGAGGTGCCAACTTCATGTCAGGATACTTGACTGCAATGTGGAAGGAGTGTGGTGTGAACTACAAGTTCACCACACCCTATTACCCACAGTGCAATGGGCTTGTGGAGAGATTCAACAAGACCCTAAAAGGGATGATAAAAGGTTTACCAGACAAGCTTAGGCGAAGATGGGACATCCTTTTACCCTGCCTTCTGTTTGCTTACAGAGAGGTCCCACAAAAGGGGGTTGGCTACAGCCCTTTTGAGCTTTTGTTTGGGCATCCTGTAAGAGGACCCCTATGTTTGGTAAGGGAAGGATGGGAGAGACCTCTCAGACAACCCAAACTGGATATAGTGGATTATGTACTTGGTCTCCGCTCCAGGATGGCAGAGTATATGAAGAATGCTTCTAAAAACCTTGAGGCAAGCCAAGAACTCCAAAAAGCTTGGCATGACCAAAAGGCTGTGCTGACTGTTTACCAGCCAGGGCAGAAAGTGTGGGTGTTGGAGCCAGTGGCCCCAGCAGCACTCCAAGACAAATGGTCTGGACCCCACACTATTGTTGAGAAAAAGGGAGAAGTCACCTACTTGGTGGACCTTGGGACTCCCAGAAGCCCCCACAGGGTGCTTCATGTCAACAGATTGAAGGCATATGTTGACAGGGCAGACATGGGCTTACTCATGGCTACAGATGAGGGGCAGGAGGAAGAGAGTGACAATCTCCCAGACCTGTTGACTCAGAACCCTGATGATGGCTCAGTTGATGGTGTGGTCTTTCCTGACAGCCTCACTGTCCATCAGCAACAGGACTGTAGACAGGTTCTGCAATCCTACCGACATATGTTCTCTCTGACCCCAAGTCAGACAAACTGGTGCACCCATGAGGTGGACACTGGTGACAGTCTGCCTGTGAAGAGTAAAATCTACAGGCAACCTGACCATGTCAGGGACTGCATAAAAGTTGAGGTACAAAAGATGTTGGAGCTGGGAGTCATTGAACCTTAAGAGAGCCCTTGGGCTAGTCCTGTAGTTCTTGTGCCAAAACCTCACACCCAAGATGGTAAGAGAGAGATAAGGTTTTGCGTGGACTACAGAGGTCTCAATGCTGTCACTAGGACAGATGCCCACCCAATACCTAGGGCAGATGAGCTCATTGACAGACTGGCAGCTGCTACGTTTTTGAGCACATTTGACCTGACAGCAGGCTACTGGCAAATCAGACTAGCTGAGAATGCGAAGGCCAAAACTGCTTTCTCGACCCCAGGAGGACATTATCAATTTGTGGTAATGCCCTTTGGTTTGAAGAATGCCCCTGCCACTTTCCAAAGGTTGGTGAATCAAGTCCTAACAGGCCTGGATGACTACTGTGCAGCTTATCTTGATGATATTGCTGTCTTTAGCTCCACCTGGGAGGATCACCTGGTCCACCTGAGGAATGTTTTGGAGGCCCTGCAAAAGGCAGGCCTCACTATCAAGGCCACTAAGTGCCAGATAGGGCAGAGCAAGGTTGTATACCTGGGCCACCTAGTCGGTGGGGGTCAGGTTCAACCACTGGATAGCAAGATCCAGACCATAGAGGACTGGACTCCTCCAACTACCCAGACTCAGGTCAGAGCTTTCTTGGGCCTGACTGGGTACTCCCGAAGTTTGTTAAGAACTATGGGTCCATCGTGACACCACTTAATGACTTGACCTCCAAGAAGAAGCCAAAGAAAGTTCAGTGGACAGTGAGCTGTCAAAAAGCATTTGATGACCTGAAGCAGGCCATGTGTAGTGCACCTATTCTGAAAAGTCCAGACTACTCCAAAGAGTTTATTGTCCAGACAGATGCTTCTGAGTTGGGTGTGGGAGCTGTTCTTTCACAACTGAATGTAGATGGTCAAGACCAGCCCATTGCTTTTATAAGTAGAAGGCTGACCCCTAGAGAGAAACGTTGGTCAGCTATTGAGAGGGAGGCCTTTGCTGTGGTATGGGCCCTGAAGAAGCTGAGGCCATACTTGTTTGGCACTCACTTCAAGATTCAGACAGACCATAAGCCCCTCTTGTGGCTAAATCAGATGAAGGGTGAAAATCCCAAACTTCTTAGGTGGTCCATTTCCCTACAGGGGATGAACTTCACAGTGGAACATAGACCTGGGACTGACCATGCCAATGCAGATGGACTCTCCAGATATTTCCACTTAGAACATGAAGACTCAACTGGTCAAGGTTAGTTTAATGTCCCTAAGTTTGGGGGGGGGGGGTTGTGTAGGAGAGTAGGGTCTACTTTCTATGTTCACCCCCACTTTTTGCTTTTGCTTTACTGGTTTTCGACTTAGATGTGGCTGTGGGCCTGCTAATCAGACCCACAGCCCTGCTGTTCTCTCTCTAAATTAATACTATGTACTTTAGGTGCATAACCCAATTGGATAGGATCACCTTATTGGCCCCTGTACAGTGTACCTTAGGTACCCAGGGCATAGGTGTACCCTAGGCCTACCAGGGGCTGCAGCATCTATTATGCCACCCCTGGCCTGGCCTTCCATTATGACACAACTGGCTGATCACTCAGCTGGGGCAAGGTCGTGTAATCACCCCTTGCTTAGGTGTAGTATTCCTATACCTACCTTATATATAGACACATGTGTACCTATCAGCCACTCCTATGGCAGGCCTTAACAATCCTGGAGGCAGAGTGCTTGGTAACATGTGAGATAGTGCTCTAGCATGAGCTGAGCCTGTCTGCAGCTTTCGGAACCATGTCCTTATAGCTGTTCTATGATATAGCCTACCATATACTCTTAAAGTGCCTTATAATCTTAAACGGTTATGGTAACTATGGTTTGGCTTTATCAAAACATGTCGTGTAAGGTATCTAACACTTTGGAATAATACCCCCATCCCATTTCTGGTGATGAGGATATTATCCCTTCCTTCTAGAGGGAGAAGACATGTTGAAACCTACTTACCCGGTTAAAGTTAACCAGAGCCCCAGCATCACAAAATGGATGCTACTGCCACGACACAAGTCTGACCTCCTGCTGCTGGGAGTGATCCCGGCACGGGAGGCTTGGACAATAGGTTTCCTGCCTTGGGAGGTGCGAGCACCACCCCAGACAGGCCTTAGTGTATTGGGGCAGGGAGGGATGAAAGAAACGAGACACTGCCTGGGACACACAAGGTGTCCCATGCATAGTCTGGTTCAAACCGGTGCTGGGGCACTCCAGCCCCAGTCCTGGTGCGAAACTGGACAAAGGGAAGGGGGTGTTACCACCCCCTCCCAGGTCCCACCCATAAGGCGTGACCTAGCAGGCAACCCAGCCCCCCAGATTAGTATAAGTGTGGTAGCTGGGCCTCAGGAGATTAGATTATCCTGAACCTGCATCTTGAACAGAAACTCTGGACCTTCGACATTCAACGAAAGAAGAAGACTGAAGAATCTCCCTTGTGGCCAAGGCGTGGCCACCCTGTGCAAACAGGCACCATCAAGAGACTTACCCTTTGCTTTGCTGAAGTTCTACGAGGGACCGACTGCAGAGCCTGACCAGAGCCTTGACTTCCAGACTTCTCCGACCCTGATCCACATCCACAGCCGAGCTGAGATCCGTGGAGGCAACGAGAGACGTGGGACCGGCTACCTGGGAAAAGTGGCGAGTATCTTCCAGCGCAGCTTCTGAGGCACCCTCGAAGTTGTGCACCGGGGATTGAGAAGCCCCAACCCCAAGCACCATCTGCACCGAAGATCAGCCCCCCACACTCCACGAGTCCTGTGTGGGGCCCTTCTGCATTTTCCTGCTTGCCGCGTCTGTCCGGTTGCTTGCCTGTTGGCTAGTAACCTTTGCGACGACACACCTTCAATTTTCCACTGCTGGTTTGGCTCCTCCAGACTGGCTCCCGCTCCTCTGTAAAAGAGAAGCACCCCAGACCTTCCTGGTCTGCACCAGAAGCAAGTCCTCCTTTCTGTGTGGGTTCCGCTTGCCAAGGCTTGGTGAGTCCTAGTTCGACTTCGACGCCGCCGACAGCACGAGCCTTCGTGGGACAGCTCGTCTCCTGGTCCTGGTCGTCCTCGACGTCTCCTGGTACCCGTGGCTGCTGCGACAAGCTTCACCTCTTCACCTGCAATCTCCGACATCGCCTGGTTCCTTCCTGGTTCCACGTGGTCACTGGCTAGTGACCCAGACTCTGTCCCTTCTGCTTGCAGGTAACCTTCCTTCTTGATCCCGGCCTTGGGATCCACCGGACACTCTTCACTGACTACCTGTCAGCATCTTTCCTTCAGGCATCCATAGGAGTCGACGAAGAGACCCGACGCAAGTTCACACCTATGCACCCGCAGCCCGTGGGCTAGGTAACTTGGGTACTCCGGTGCTCATCAGGGTATTGACTATCCTAGTGTCTAGTTTTCAAGTCTCGTGTGGGATTCAAGTCAGTATGTGAAGTTAGCATAACGTATCTTGGTCTGTATCCCTACTCCATAAACAACGAGAACTGCTTTATAAGATGGCCCATTCGTTCTCCGTGTCTTGTATGATAGAAAGGGCCGAAAAGCCATACTACGGCCATCTTGGATTATGACTAGTTGTGCCTCAGACCACGTGGTTCTCTCTGAACACCGTCTGTATGATTTAGCTCGTACCAGCCTAGAGACAGGGTGAATTGTATTTACGACTGAGGCCCAAGGTCACATCTGCAGTAGGGAGTATCAAGAGAAATTCCTCTGGGCCCGAGACGAAAGGGAGTCACCCCGCCGACCTTCTCTGCAGAGATAGTAACCTTATGTGTGCAGATGGTATGAGCTCATTTAGGAGCTCTAGAGCTAACTGGTGTTTTTCCACTTGCAATGCTTTGTATGCTGAATCTGTTATGTATATAAGTGTGATTCTGTCAAGGGGCCAGCAGTCTTCCTTGGCGCACCTGATGGGTGAGGATCGATGAGGCTCCTCTATGTAGAGTTCTGTTGTGGCCAATAAACGCTTGGACCTTCTACGTTGCCAACTGCTTATTATTGACTCGATATTGCGGGCCACTGGTAAGTGTGGCCCTTGGGATTACTATTTAGATTACTACAGTTGGCGACCACGAAGGGACCCCTTGATAGGGTTTTTCCTCTCCCGTATTCGGGTGGCAGGATTGAGGGCATCTTGGCCGGGAGGGCGGAGGGGAGTTCACGTCCACTCCGTGCTCCCGATCGGGGTGCCCTCTGCTGCTAGTCGCCCTTCACCGGGGTCCTACGGGCTTAAAACCCAAGAACTGACCGTGTTGGTCGTAAGAAGTTGGCAGCGGAGAACGAACATTCGTACCTGGGTGCACCCGGTGAGTAATTTGTTTGTTTAAAGCATGCGCTGTTAAAGCGGTGCATTTGTTTGAAGCACGCGCTGTTAAAGCGGTGCATTTGGAACAGTTAACTGTATTTGATTTGAGGGGTCGTGAGTACCCTAGGAGAATTACGGAGGTCTTGCAGGGTGGTCCGGTAGGGACTGACTGTAGAGACTCCGCGGATCTTTTGCGATATTTTGAGATACTGATCAGATGCCTAGTTGTTACCTGTGAGTAATACGCGGCCGGATTGCACTCGGAAAAGCCTGCGGCTGTAACTGGGTAGCCACGAGACCTATCTGAAGTACGGCCTGGACCACATCAGAATAGTCTCAGTGGTGAACCAGGGAGGTCAAGGGATGGTCCGTAGTCCAGTTCGTGGTTACCCCTGTCTGACGGCCTCTTGCCAGTTTGCTGGGAGGCTGCTTGTTGTGATTCTGTTGGTCCCTTTTGAATAATTCTCCACGAACGGGAGTCGACGGGCTCGGTTCGTTTGTTTGGATGCATCAAGTTTGAATAGGTTGAACTGCAAAGAATAATGTCGACATACACGTTATTTGTGATGTAAAGTCTGTTATATGTTATTTGTGTCTGTCTACTAACGAATATGTCGTGTTTCAGCAAATTGAATTGTTTTGGTTGTTGTTGCCGGACCAGCGACTCTCGTTTGGCTGAGAGTCAGCCTGCCCCTCCAGAGGGCAGCCCTAGCCATTTCATGTATGTGAAGCATGGAATTGCCCCCATATTGTTCAACACCTTGTGGCATAAGTATACTAAAGGTAATGAAGAATTGCAGTGGCCAAACACTGGTTCATTTGATGAAAAGAAAATTGCGTTTTTACAGGAACAGCTATTTTCTAGGCGCAGTAGGCAATCTATGTTTGATGCCTTAAACGCCTGGCAGAAAGAAGCCAAACAAAGACGGATGAGGGGGGAGAAACTAGCGAGAGTTAAGGCTGGGCAAACCATAATTCAGAAAGCTGTAGCCTATGACAGAGCTAGGGTAGAGAAAGGAATCGATTGTATGAATCGGGAGTTTAGATTGAAGGTTGATAAAAGTTATGTGACTCGACCGAATGCAGAGGATGAAATAGAAGACTTGCTGGACATGCGGCCACCGCCCCCTTATGTCCCGCAACGGTTATATCCGGAAGTATCAGCAGCTATTGTATCGGCTGGGGCAGGGGCAGTCGCCCCTACGCCGGCTCTAGTTGCCTCCACAGCAACTCCGGTTGCTTCGGCGCCTCCGCCTCCGCCTCCCTCCCTCGCGCCTGTCACCGATCTCTCTCGGCTGTCTTCCTCTGTCTCAGAAGTTATGGCTTTATTGCCCAATTTGTTGTCAGCCACAGCAGCTGAAGCTCCCCAGTTGTCACCAGGGGCCATACATTCTCCCTCTGCCTTGACCTCCTCTTCCGCGAGTGCAATTCCTTTTGCAGCTGTTTCAACTCCAGTACATCCGGCCGGTTCATTAGATGGCAAGAAGCTGTTCACTCGATCAGCTCTAGGAACAGAGGAAAAGGAGACCATTGCAGTACAGGCATCCCAATGGATGCGGCAATCTATTTATACTCTGTCCGACATATGGAACACCATGCAAGATTATGAACCAGTGATGCAGCAGCACGCGTTAGCACATATGGCTGGACGCCTCATCTCATTGTGGGAGCAAATTTATAACAGGGAAAGAGCTCCGACTATACTATATGACATTCATACCCAGGCACATGAGTCTCAGTTAAGTCCAGAAGCGGTATATGGGAATGTGAAAACTCTGGTCAGTTACAGAACGCGCCTACAAGCAGCTAGTCCTGCAGGGGTACAGCAGTTCCCAATGTGTGAGGTGCACCCCATTTATCACCCAGAAGTAACTGAGATAGTAGACGCACATGGGACGATTACCCACCCGAGAGCAGACGCCCGTTTTCAGGTGCAATGGGTATACACCCCGTGGAAACGTAGTGAGGTACTTTCATTGAAAACCCAGTTGCCTGACCCCAGAAAGAATCCTACAGCATACTATAAGGAACTCACGGAAGCCGCCTCCTCGGCGGTAATGACACTGGCTGATATCGAGCTATTTTTTGCTCTATTGGTACCGGTGGACATATGGCGGCAGGTGCATGATCAGGACCATGTGACGGAGTTTGGGGGAACCTGGGAGCAATTGAGGGACTGGGATAGGGATCGTAAGCCAGGAGATAAGCCCAGACTGAAATATTGACTTTGCCGGAGAAAATAATAACTTACATGCATTCATTAATTCCTCCCAGGAAGGTAGATTGGGATAAATTGACCGCGTGTAAACAAAAGAAGGATGGGAGTGTGTCCGATTTCTTTACGAGGTTCGAAGGGGTCTTTATTGACTTTAGCGGGCAAGATCTGTCCAAGGAGGGTGGCATACGCTTGTTTGTTAATAGGTTTGTAACTAACCTATTACCCAAAATATCAGCCCGACTTCAGGCTGCGGAGAGTACCTGGACTACATCTACCCCTTCAACTATTTTAAGTATGGCTCAATACTAGAGCATCGGGAGAACGAGAGTAAGGAGAAAACAGAAAAGAGATCGAAGGATTTGAAGACTAGGGTCCTGTTACAGCAAGTTGAAAGAGGCCGAGGGAGGGGTCGGGGAACACAGAACTTCGCCCCACGAGGGGCGGGTCCTGGACAGGGTGTAGGACGAACAGATTTGGGAATAAATCAGTGCGCATTCTGTAAGCAGGAGGGGCATTGGCGAGCTCAGTGTCCGTTGTTGCAGGCGCAAAACGGCGTTCCGAGGGGCCAAGGGAGAGGCCCTGCTGGTGGTTATCGAGGTCGGCATACAAGACAGGAAGGTGTCGGGCAAGGTAAGAATAGTCAGAATTATTTTGACCATAGTCAGGGGAAGCAATATTACAATGAAGGATGTGTGAATAACGACTCAGCAGGCTATTCTGAGGCATAGGAGAGCCGAGGACAGAGTGGGGGACGTGTGTCAATTCCAGTAGATCAAAACAGACCTTATGTGCATGCCCGTTTAATGGATACATCAGGTAAGTTTCTAGTTGACACAGGGGCTATGAATAGTTCTGTTTCACATGCCCTTGTCCCTGGGGCTGCTCTGTCTGGCCAGAATAATGTGTCTGTAGGTTTCTCTGGAACTCCGGTGGTAAGCCCCATTTCCCAATCTCTCTCTCTTACTTTGGGACCGATTTCAATAGATTCACCCTTCGTTCTAACTTCACAGTGTGGTGAGAATCTCTTGGGGATGGATATACTGAAGAGGCTATATGCCCGCATCTATTGCTCTCCAGACGGTGTTTATTTGACTATTAAGAGACCCTTTCCTCCATCAGCGCAATGTTTTTCCAAAACGGACAATCTGCCCCCTGAGCTTGCAAAGATTCCACAGAGTCTGTGGGCTACCGGAGATACTGATGTGGGTTTGTTGCACATACCACCCATTTCGATCACCCTGAAACAAAATGCCCGGTTACCTAGAGTCCCGCAGTATAAGATTGCTCCCGCGGGTGAGCGGGCATTATTGTTTATTGTTCATGATTTGATTAGCACTGGTGTAGTGGAGGAGACAGCTTCCAATACGTGCAATAGCCCTATTCTTCCTATTCTTAAACGAGCCCCGATAGATCAAAGCCCTGATTATGCTGACACATATCGTTTTGTGATTGACCTGCGTGAAATAAACAAGATTGTAGTACCCCAAATCCCGTGGTGCCTGACATCACTACTATTTTGACGATGATTCCTCCGACTGCTAGATTTTTCTCTGTCATTGATTTGAAAAATGCTTTCTTTAGTATTCCCATTCATCAAGATAGCCATTATCTTTTCGGCTTCTCATTAGGAGGCCGCAGCTTCAGATTTTGTCGCGCCCCACAGGGCTATACAGAAAGCCCGAGTATTTACAGCCAAGCGCTTAAAACGTTATTGGATACATTAACCTTGCCAACCGGTAACGTTCTGGTGCAGTATGTGGACGATCTCCTCGTGGCCTCTGATACTGAGCACGGTTGCCGAGCGGCGACGACTGCGTTGTTACAGCACTTGGCAGACCATGGTAATAAAGTCTCGTTGTCTAAATTTCAATATTGTCGACCGGAGGTGACCTATCTAGGTCATCTCCTGTCGAAGGAGGGAAGACGACTGACTCCTGATCGTATCATAACTATATCTAACATGCCTGTTCCTTGCACGCAACGTGATGTCCGCGCTTTGCTTGGCATAACTTCTTACTGTCGCCAATGGATCCCTAACTATTCCCTACTGACTAAACCTTTCTTGCCTCTAACGACGAAAGATGTGCATGAGCCTTTACCTTGGACAGCTGAATGTCAGAACGCTTTTGTTTCTTTGAAATCTGCTCTTTGCTCGGCTCCCGTGCTTGGTACCCCTGATTACCGGAAGCCGTTTGTACTCTACGTGCATGAGGTGGACGGTTGCTCGCTTTCAGTGTTAACACAAGGATTTGGTGGTAAGCAAAGACCTTGTGCATACTTTTCGGCGGTATTGGATAATGTCACCAGGGCACTTCCCAGTTGTCTGAGAGCCACGGCTGCGGTTGCAGTGGCGATCCGACAATCGGAAGGGCTCATCCTGAATACGGACCCGACAGTGATGGTGCCCCACGATGTGGACGTATTGTTGAACAGGACACAGACTCAGCACTTAACTAGTGCGCGTCTTACAGGGTATGAATTGACCCTG
The DNA here is from genome assembly GCF_964204655.1 of Triturus cristatus. Lineage (NCBI taxonomy): Eukaryota > Metazoa > Chordata > Amphibia > Caudata > Salamandridae > Triturus > Triturus cristatus. The sequence goes on from NW_028187305.1 coordinate 1,767,646, forward strand.
TTTGCACCACACATCACTATCAAACGATGTGTCACCCTGAACCCTGCTACGTTACTACCTCTCCCTCTGGAAGATCACAGTCAAGATATACATGATTGCATATTTCGGACAGAAGAAGAAACGAAGGGGCGGATAGATTTGACAGACATTCCCTTATCTGACCCTCAAGGGGAATTGTATGTCGATGGCTCATGTTTTAGGTTACCCAACGGCACTACGACCGCTGCTTATGCGATCACCACATTGCAAACAGTAGTTGAGACGGCCAAGGTACCTTATCGATCGGCCCAGGCTGCCGAGTTAGTCGCACTACTAAGGGCTTGTGAATTGGGTGAAGGGTTAAGGATAAATGTCTACACCGATAGCCAGTATGCTTTTGGCGTAGCACATAGCTTTGGGAGGTTGTGGGCAGAGAGAGGTTTCCTTACATCCCATGGTCAGAAAATAAAGAATGGTCAGTTGGTTTTGAGATTGTTGGCCGCGCTGACCTTGCCCCAAGCCATAGCCGTTGTTAAATGTAGTGCTCATAAAGCAGTAGTTGATGATGTAGGTAAGGGAAATTCCTTTGCGGACAGAATCGCTAAAGAAACTGCTCAATCCAATACCACCTCCATGTTTGTAACGGGTCTATATAGAGGGATAGTAGAAACTGAGACATTCAATAACACTATAGATAGTGTGAAAGAATTACAATCAGAAGCAACCCCTGAAGAACTAAAGTATTGGCAAGAACAGATAGGGAAGCTAGATGACAATGGATGTTGGATTGACCTATCAGAAAGATGTAGATGGCTTCTGCCGAATGCATTTGTGAATGCGGTAGTGTCCATGGCACACGGTCCCGCACATGTGGGGATTCAAGGTATTTGCGCAATACTAGATCCCGTATGGTATAATACCAACATCCATAGGACTGCAAAGCAACTAGTCCAGAATTGCATGATTTGTCTACAGCATAATCCAGGAGGTAGCATCCCTGTTCTGACTGGTAGCTTCGCGCCCCCCACCCTACCTTTTGAGGTATTACAAATGGATTTCATTCAGTTTGAACGGGCTAACAATCTCAAATACGTCTTGGTGGTGGTTTGTACGTTCAGCAAGTGGGTGGAGGCGTACCCTACCAAGGAAAATACTGCCCTAGCCACCGCAAAGGCCCTAGTAAAGGAATTCTTTCCCCGCTATGGGTTACCCCGGGTGATCTGGAGTGACAATGGGAAACATTTCAATGCTGACCTTGTTGAACATGTTTGCAAGGGCCTGTCAATACAGCAGAAGTTCCATGCGGCCCGTCACCCCCAATCAGCAGGACTGGTGGAAAAATATAATGGGATCTTAAAATTGAAATTAGCAAAGCTACAGGATACAACAGGACTAAAATGGCCTGATCTCTTACCCCTGGCTTTACTGTCTGTAAGAACTACTCCCCACTCCCGCAGTGGGATATCGCCGTATGAGGTGAGATTTGGTAGGCCCGCTAATGTATGGGGTGTGCCACGACCAAAATCCCTTAGAGACATTGAGTACCCTATGTTGGCGGACTACCTTTATGCACTAACTAAAGATCTTCGTTGCATTCACCAACAGATAGCAGCAGTGCTGCAGCCTCTGCCAGAGGGTCCTGGACACAGCCTGGAGCCTGGACAGTGGGTCCTGGTTCGGAACTACCAACGGAAATCGAGTCTAGACCCACGCTGGACCAAGTCCTTTCAAGTGCTTTTGGCTACGAGGACGGCTGTAAAGGTTGAAGGGAAACGGCATTGGATTCATGTATCACATCTGAAAAGGGTTCCACTTCCTTTGCCGGATGATCAACAGGACCAGAGCGAAGTCAGGAAAGTGATAAACCGACCGAAGAGTCACCTTCCCCAGAAGCCCAAGGAGAAACGGATGGGCGAGTGGAGGGTGTCGTGAGTTCGGCGACATCTGCAACAGGTAATCGGACACCTGGGGATGCAATACGTGACAAGGAAAGTCACACACCCAATCCTTTACCTTACCCCACTGTGCCTGTTCTTTTCATTAATCCCGAAATACCGGGTCATGTTCGCTACAACCTGCGGCCCCGCCAGAAAGCAAAGATCCCAGGCTCAGCCTAGAGAATGAGAATGAAGGTCTGAGTAAAACCCTGGGAAAGGTAAAAACACTGGACTGAACCTGTTGAGAGCTTGGAACTTTTGATAACGCTCTGTTCAGAAAGAAGATAGAGACATTGATCAGTTGGTGGGGGGCCCAGGTAGAGTTTCTTTTCAGCAAGAGTTGTGTCAAGTGCAACTCCGACGCGAGAAGTTTTTGTGCCCTTCTTCTTTTTTTGTGTTGCATGGAACAATAGGAGTCTGCCTGTGAGGCTCTAATACGGACACAGGAAAGAAGCACCCTCCGGCAGGTTGGACTGCTTGTAGATTCCCTTTTTCCCGAGATTATACCTGGACTTTTAGTGAGAATGTACCCTTTTGCTCGCTTTGTCCCTGAAGAGGAGCGTCCCATAGTACACCGCCCTTTGTATTCACATCTGCCAATGTTTTCTACTTGGAGTTTGCGTGCCAAGATTGTTTTTATTGTCATAATAGTTGTTTCATTAATGTTGTGTTTGGGAATGTTCATCTATCTAGAAATCCGCCATCCTGTACACACCCTGATAACTACCACCCCCGCTCCGAGGAGCACCGTTTCCAGACCTTTGCCCCACATAAAGAGAGGCATCGTCAGACTTATGTGAATAATGCTTTTATAGAAATGTTACACCAAACCCATAGTTCAACGAATGCCACAAATTGCTGGGTATGTGGCCTTCTTCCTTCCGTAATGCACAAGCATGATCTATTCATTTCAATGCCTCTGTCATATTTAGGAAGTTGTGAAGCTTGGTTCAGATTATTGTCAATGATGTATGAACATTATACTGTTGATGAACACCGATTTTCAGAGAAAGATTACGAATTGATTCTGGCCTATATAGAAAGGCACCAGGGATTCACCCCAAATGCCGAAGGTACGGACGGTACTCTGGATCCTACCGCCTGCATGAATGTGTATACGGAACATGAAAATGACACCTGGTTGAGAGACGAAGAGTTAGATTTTGTGTCCTTCAATTTTACTGAGTATTTCAGATGTTTCCAGGAACAAAATGTGTCGAATGATAGGATCATTACGGTCCCTGTGTTGAATACCTCGTCCTCCTTTTGCATACATGGTACTGGCCATCTATCTGTTGGATTTAGTAAATGTAACTATACCTATAGATTACAAACCTTTAGCAGCCCACCTATACTTACTCCTCCAAATGTATATTTTGTGTGCGGAGAAAACGCTTATACCTGGCCCCCCAGAGGGTGGTCAGGTAAATGCTACTTATCCTTCCTATACCCTCCCGTTTATATAGCCCCTTCCGACTATCATAGATCCCACTCACTGAACCGACGGAGTTTAGAATCAGGAAACGCTGATAGAGATGCAACAGATCAGACTGATACCCCTGCCCAACATTTTGTCGATATTATGAAAGGAGTCCTACCTATATGGGGACCCATTTTAACCAGTAAAGAAATTAGAAGATTGTCCAGGGTAGTAGAGGGTGTGGTAAACACCACCGCTGGGATATTGACTAATATAACAGTTGAGCTTCAAGCGACCAGACTTGTGACCCTCCAAAATCGGCTTGTTTTAGACGTTATCCTCGCTGATCGCGGAGGAGCGTGTAGAGTGATCGGCAGCTCCTGCTGTGTATATATACCTGACTCCGCCCCTTCGGTTCATCTGGCCATTCAGAAGTTGCATCGATTAGCATCTGAGATACATACGGAGACAGGTACCTGGTCTATTTCGGGGTGGTTTTGGGGTCTCCTTACCGCCTGGGGTTGGAATATATTCATGGTCCTCCTAGGAATAGGGGGTTTCCTTTTTACTTGTTGTGTTTGCATCCAATGTGGGCCCGCCTGTTGTTCCTACTGTGCCACCCAAGTCCGCCTTGCTTTACCTAGGCCTGAGGCTAACCCGGCTAGGGTGAACGCTCAACTAGTGCAGAAAGAGATACATGACATAATGCAGATAGACAAGGGTATTTTCGAAGAGTAGTTTGATGAATAGCTATATTATGCTAAAAAGGGCCGTTCTGTGGGATTCAAGTCAGTATGTGAAGTTAGCATAACGTATCTTGGTCTGTATCCCTACTCCATAAACAACGAGAACTGCTTTATAAGATGGCCCATTCGTTCTCCGTGTCTTGTATGATAGAAAGGGCCAAAAAGCCATACTACGGCCATCTTGGATTATGACTAGTTGTGCCTCAGACCACGTGGTTCTCTCTGAACACCGTCTGTATGATTTAGCTCGTACCAGCCTAGAGACAGGGTGAATTGTATTTACGACTGAGGCCCAAGGTCACATCTGCAGTAGGGAGTATCAAGAGAAATTCCTCTGGGCCCGAGACGAAAGGGAGTCACCCCGCCAACCTTATCTGCAGAGATAGTAACCTTATGTGTGCAGATGGTATGACCTCATTTAGGAGCTCTAGGGCTAACTGGTGTTTTTCCACTTGCAATGCTTTGTATGCTGAATCTGTTATGTATATAAGTGTGATTCTGTCAAGGGGCCAGCAGTCTTCCTCGGCGCACCTGATGGGTGAGGATCGATGAGGCTCCTCTATGTAGAGTTCTGTTGTGGCCAATAAACGCTTGAACCTTCTACGTTGCCAACTGCTTATTATTGACTCGATATTGTGGGCCACTGGTAAGTGTGGCCCTTGGGATTACTATTTAGATTACTACACTCAACTTCCTAGTTACTAAATCTTAATAATTCTAAACTGTACTATTTCTATCGATTATACGCATTACGCGTGAGTGTATCAACTCTGCACCTGAATCCCGTGGGCCTCCCACTTCCTAACTGTTGGTAGTGTAGTGTAGCCCCAGCGATTCCCTAGGCCTAGGCCTATCCTATTTCCGTGATAGTGGTCCTTATACCACTTATTTAGTATATGGTTTGCGTGGCCCCTAGGGCCTAACTGTATTACTTACCTGTGTGATTTAATGTACGCATAATTAAGACTGTGTTGTGCTTACCTCGAATCTCATAAAGAGTGCTGAGGGTTTGACTAGAATAAATACATTCTATTTTTATATATATCTGTTGTGGTGTCCTTTCATTTGCTATTCAAGGGGTTACATATGGTATAACAGCTGGCTTCACATGCCATTCAAAGTTTAGCCTAAGACTGCTCTTGGCCATGCTACCACTAGGATAGCTGGTCTATAAGGTTGACTTTACAACCAATCACCATAAGGGTTGTTTGGACTGATACAAGGTGTACACTAGAACTAGTGACATCATATATCAGGCCAACTTCTCACAATGCACTTAAGAGTATATGGTCAGGCTGCATCACTGACAATCCCGGGGAAGAGATTCAGAAGGCTGCAGAGGGGCTCAGCTCACGCCTGGGCACCCTCTCACATATAGCCAAGCACCCTGCCTTCAGGATTGATAAGGCCTGCCATAGGGGTGACTGATAGGTTTCTATGTGAGGTATAGTGAACCTATATCTCAGTAATGGGTGCATGCACCACCTTACCCAGGCTGCAGTAGCAGACCTGTGGTGTCAATTTGGAGGGTTTTCCAGGGGTGGCACAATACATGCTTCAGCCCCTGGTAGGCCTCTGGGATACCTATACCCTGGGTACATAGTATACCATATACTAGGGACTCACAAGGGTACCCCTGAATCCAATCTGGAGTGTACCTAAAGTACATGGAATCAATTTAGAGAGGAAGAAGCTAGGCTGGGGTCCTGAATAGAAGGGCCCCAGCCAGACTAAAGTCGAAAAACAGTGAAACACAGGCAAAAAGTGGGGGTAACCATAAGAGGCAGATCCTACTCTTCTACACTATCCAAGGATTGCGGACGGCAAAGGGAAGGAGGCCTTTCCTTTGAGAAGAGAAATGTGGGAATCTGATCTCTGTTATCTTCAATTAACAAATAAGGTAGGCATGAAACTTTGAAACTGTGTTGAATAATCTCTCTTTTTTTTGATAAGCAAATTTTTATTTTGCAAAATAACACACGTAAATACATGTACAACCGTCCAAACGAACTGGCATCAAAAGGACATCTCCTATGTTCATCGACATTCAATATCGAGACCTCCCACCCCCTCCCTGACCACCTCACTCCCTCCACCCGCATCGACACCCCTAGATTACACCCCCTAGCCACTTCCCCCATATTCTGCTAAACTTTTTTGGACAACCCCGCACCGAATACATCATGCGCTACTGCGTCGCGCACCAGTCCACCCCCCTTCTCCATGTAGCACATTTGGGTGGGTCGGTCCGCTTCCAAGCAGCAGCAATATCTCTTTTTGCCACTACCAGAGCAGTAGTTAGGAAAAGTTTCTCATTACGGGAACCGTCCAAACCGTCCGTTATCCCCAGCAGGGCCAGTTTAGGATCATGGGGGACCTCCCACCCCAGTGTCTCAGTTAGTTCAGACTCAATCTCGCCCCAATAGGCTCCCAAACGCGGGCAGGTCCACAACATGTGGAAAAAATCCGCCGGGTCCGCCCCACAACGTGCACATGAGGCATCTGGAGAAAGACCCGCACGGTGGAGGCGTTCCGGGGTCAGATAGGCGGCATGCAGGTAATAAAGCTGAATGAGCCGCAGCCTGGCCGATGAGGTGATCGTCCTGGGTGCCATAAGGGCGTCCCTCCAATCAGCCTCGTCCAGTGGTCCCACCCAGGCCTCCCAGCGCAGCTTCAAGTCATCCCAGTTCATTGGGGTGCTATTGACCAGGGTACGGTAAATACGGGAGATTCCCCCCCTCCCCAGAAACCCCATCATCACCTGAGCTTCGGGTGGGCTATGATCAGGGATCCTTGAATCTAGAGGGACATGAGACTGAATCGCGTGACGCAGCTGGAGATATTTGTAAAACTGTGAGGGGCACAACGAGAAATGCTCTCGGAGCTCCTGGAAGGAGCACATGTGACTCCCCCGCCACAGATCGCCCAAACAAGAAATCCCAAGGAGATCCCACGCTCGAAACCCTTCCAAACCCGCGACCTCCCGCAGCCAAGTGCCATGCCAGAGCGGTGTAACACGAGTCAATTTCCCCGACCACTGGGAATGTCGTAGAGCGGCACGCCAAGCCAAGAAAGGGGCCCGTACAACGTCCGGGAGCGACCGAGGAACTGTCACCCCGTAGAGCATATTTTGAATGGAGGGGAACCCCATCAGCTGTACCTCCAGCCTGTAGGCCGGATCGTCCCATCTGCCCGAGAACCAATCATGGACCACCAGGAGCCGAGTTGCAAGATAATACAAATAAAGGTTGGTCATGCTCAGACCTCCGTCATAGGACGGAACCCGGCACCGGCTCAGGGCCAGACGGGCCCTACCTCCACCCCAGAGAAACTTGGTCGCCATACTATTCAAGTCCCGGAACCAAGGACGAGAGAAAGAGCAGGGCGTGTTCTGCAGCATGTACAGGAACTTGGGAAGGATCATCATCTTGTAGAGTGCAATCCTCCCCAGTGGATTCAATGGGAGCGATTGCTACCTCGCCAGGTCTGATCTGGCTTTATTGACCACAGGAGCCACGTTGAGAGCCCAGCAGAGCTCCGGTAGAAGGGTGACCCAGATCCCCAAATACTTAAAAGAAAGTCTCCGGAGGGGAATATCGGACTGCCAGTCGAAGCAATCTCTGGACGGATGCAGCGGAACCAAGACCGATTTCCTGGGGTTGAGAAGGAGACCCGACGCCCGACCGAACTGGTGAAGAGTCCGGCGAACAATAGGACCGGAGATAGCTGGATCTGAGAGGTAAAGGAGGACATCATCCGCGTACAGAGCTATTTTATCGGGAGCCATGCCCGGCCAGTCCCACCCACGAAGAGCTGGGTCCGACCAGACCAGAACGGCCAGGGGTTCCATTGCCAGGGCAAAGAGGAGAGGCGAGAGCGGGCAACCCTGACGCGTCCCCCGCCCAATGGGGAACGGGCGGGATAGAGCCCCATTCACCAACACCCTGGCCCGTGGAGCCGCGTACAAGACCCGGACCATTTCGCGAAATTGAGGACCGAACCCCATTCTCTCCATTACTTCTCCAAGGAAGACCCACCCCACCGAGTCAAAGGCCTTCTCAAAGTCGACCAGCAACAGAGCTAGGTAAGGAGAGAGGCGCCCTCGGTGGGCCATGGCGAGATGCAGGTGTATCAGGCAGTGCCGAGTCCCTCGGTTCGGCATGAATCCACATTGGTCCGGGTGGACCAGTGAAGAGAGGTGCGGGCGCAACCGTTGCGCCAGGATGGTAGCGTATATCTTAACCTCAGTATTGATGAGAGATATCGGCCGATAGTCCGAGCAGGACTGCGATGGAGGCTGCGTCTTAGGGAGAATGACTATCGTAGCCGTGTCCGTCTCCGAAGGGAACGAACCCTTCTCTATCACCTCTGCATAGAGGCCCAAAAGCTGAAGTGCGAGGGTTTCACGGTAGTGGGCATAGTATTCCTGTGGGAAGCCGTCCGGACCCGGGGTTTTCCCAGGGGCCAGATGGCTAATGGCCTCGTCAATTTCTTGCAACGTAACGGGCGAGTCAAGGGTCTCACCGGCCTCCCGCCCCAAGCACTTCAGACCCGCTCCACCTGTCTCCAGCAGCTCCGTAAGAGGGATCCCCTGCGCCCGAGCTCGGTACAGCGTGGAGTAATAATCGGCAAAAGACTGAGCCACCGCCACGGAGACCGTGTGGGTTTCGCCGGTAGGGCCCACAATGGCAGGGATGATCCTGTTTGCCCGGGGGTACGTGGCCAGCCGGTGGAGAAGAGCACCATTCTTATCCCCCCAGCCGTATACCCGAGCCACCGAGGAGCGCCATAGAGTTTTTGCCGCCTCCATGGAGTGCATGCGAATCTCGTCCCGCAGAAAGGCCAGTCGCCGCGCCCGCCCGGCCTCATGCAAAGCCTCCGGATCGCGCTCAAGCTCCAAGGCTTGCGCTTCACACTCAGTGTGCTGCTGGAGGTGTCTCCGGCGTTGTTGCTGTGCGAGGCCCTTGTCCGCTCCCCTAACAGTCGCCTTCCCAGCCTCCCAGAGGACGGCCGAGGAAGAGACAGAGCCCACATTGTGGTGGTAGTAGTTAGAAATCTCAGCTCCTACCGACTTCCGAAAGTCCTTATCTTGAAGAAACCAAGCATTCAAGCGCCACACCGGGCGGGCGGAGAAGGGAGGCGGGCCGAGGGCCAGAAGCAGCGGAGAGTGGTCCGAGAGGCCCCTAGGAAGAATGCGGGCATCCTGAACCCCCGCGCATTCGGTAGATGGGACAAAGATTAAATCGATCCGAGCGTGCGAGTGGTGCGCCGCTGAGGTGTGGGTGTATTGGCGGGCCTGCGGGTGCCAGACCCTCCATACATCACACAGGCCCTGGGCCTCGGCCCAGCTCGATAGCTGCTTCGCGTGGGCAGCTCTGGCAAGAGAGATCGGGCCCGTCGCATCCATGCTGGGCATGTATACAGCGTTGAAATCCCCCCCCCAAGACGAGCGCGCCTACCGGGAGTGTTGAAAGTAAGTCTGCAGAGTATGAGAGGACATGTTGCAACTGGGACGGTGCTGCATACAGGGATAGAAGGGCGAGGGGCCGCCCCTCGAGAGTACCACAAACTGTAACAGCCGTACCCTGGGAGTCGAAATGCACCTGAGCAGGAACAAAGGGAAAAGTCCGCCTGAGCAGGATGGCCACTCCCCGGGAACCCCTAGCAAAGCCTGAGTGCCATACCCTATCGTATCCGTAACGGGCAAGAAAGGGACATTTATTGCCAAGAAGATGGGTCTCCTGCAGGAGAAGGACATCAATCCCCATACGCTGCACATATTTAAGGACTGCCATGCGCTTGAAACGTTCTAAAAGGCCGTTGACATTCCACGACAAAATACGCATGGCGGCCCTAGGAATGGTTGTGTCAGCCATAGCCCCAAGCTGGAGCATCCAGTGCGCGTGGAAGGGGGGTGTCCCTAGAGCGCGACCCTAGCAACGAATCCAGGGGGGACGCAGGCGCGGGGACTCCCCAAGGAGAGAGACACCGGGAAAGCAGGTCAGCGGGCAGGTCAGGACCGCAATGATGCCGTAGGACAACAACCATGAGGAGATCTCCAGCCAACATAATCCTCCCTAGGAGAAGGAAACAAGCCCAAAACAACCCCAACCCCCCACCCTATACTTCGAAAACGGAAGCATCTGTCGCCCTAACTGTAAAGAACAACTACCAAGCTAGAACGCTCGGGCTTGAGCACTTAGTGGACCCCCAACAGACCGGATCATGACTAAATCCCCTGCCCTGGCCGAGAGCTATCCCTGAAGTGGAGCACGGAAGTCCAAATACTGGCACTGGCAGCCCGGTAGACAATTCCCAATCACCTCAACAAACCACCTCCAGCAAGAGAGAGTCAGATAACTGGACTGCGGGAGAGGTCCGAGGTGTCCATTTGAGCAGCCGGCGGAGTCGCAGAGCCCAACCGCAGGGGGGATCCGGCCCGGCGATCAGTAGCAACGGGACTGGCAGGGGCGACCGAAGAGGCAGGTGAAGCTCCATAAGCCCGACGCGGCCGTCCCATGGAGCGTGTGGCCACCACCTCCCCCTCCGAGCGCCCCCTGGGCACTGTGCGCCTCCTACGACGGGGTCTGGACAGTCTGGACACAGCCTGTACCCTGCGGCTCATCGTCGGTGAGCCCTGTCCAGATCGATGCAATGGATGTTCCTCCGTCAGCCAAGTCCAAGCTGCTCGAGGCGTATAAAAAAATATGGCTTTGTGCTGAAAGATGACCCGGAGGCGGGCCGGGAACTGAAGCTGGTATTGGAGGCCCAGAGTCCGCATCTTCTGTTTCACCTCCGTGTAGGACCGCCGCAGCTCCTGGACCTCCCGAGTATAGTCCGGGAAGATCATGATATTATGATTCTGGTAAGTAAGAGTTTCAGCACGTCTGGCCTCGCGGAGAATTGCGTCCCTGTCCCTGAAGTTAAGGATTTTAAGGATGAAGGGGCGGGGGGGTGCCCCCGGAGGCCTAGGAGCCAAGGAGCGGTGGGCCCTCTCAACAACAAACCAGGCCGACAGGCTGTCCGCAGGCATCCAGGCTTTAAACCAGCGCTCCAAAAAGTCGTCTGCCCGGCCCGACTCGGCCCCCTCCGGAAACCCCACCAGGCGGAGGTTGCTGTGGCACGCCCGGTTTTCTGCATCCTCAGCCCGGCGATGCAGCTCCTTAGAGTGGGTGGTGAGCTCCCGTACTTGATCCTGCAACTGGCGGATGTCATCCTCATCAGTCGAGATTCTCGATTCGGCCTCAGAGATGCGGGCGGTAGCATTGCGCAAGTCCTGTCGGAGGAGGGCAACATCCACCTTGACCTCCCCTACCATACCCTCCAGGGAGGAGCGGGATGCGTTGTTGGCCTGCAAGATGGCAGCCAGATCTGTAGCAGGGGCCAATGCTGCCTCCCCGGTCGGGCCAGTCCCCCTCTCGGAGGTCGTAAATTGTTCAATCCTGGTTTGGGCGGCCGCAGGTGTCGGCCTGGAGGCCCTGTCCTTGCCCATGGTGGCCCCACCTCAGTCAGTGGGGGACAGCCGCACCCGCCGGTGGGCCCGCAGTAGATCTCAGTGAGCCCACCAGGACCGGGGAACTGGATGGCAGAAGGAAGAACGTGTGGCCGGGGCCTCCACTCGCCTAGGCAGCCCGCCGGCACAGGCCCAGCAAATCACCTCCCGGGGCGCTGCCCGATATGACAGCTGAGCCGCCCCCAGGAACCGCCGCCGATCCGCGGCCCGTCGGAGTCCAGGGTGGTACGCCGCCACCTTCCACTGCCTACGGTCAGTGCCGTCGTTGTCAGTGGGGCCTCAGTGCCCACTCGCCCCTGACTGGTGTCCAAGCGCTGCAGGGCGACTCCCCGGGGCGTGGCCGGATGGGGGGGGAAGATGGAGCCAGGCCCCCTGACCGCCGGCCGCGGCCCGATAGTCGGAGACAGCCTCACACCCCGCAGCGCCCCCTCGCGGGCCGGGCCAAGCACCCTCGGAAGGGCAGCCTCAACGGAGGGGGGGGGAGGTAGGCGAAGGGGCGCCAGTCCCTCCCCAGGAACCACCTCCAGGTCCCCCGCACCGCCCCAAGGGCCCCGCTGCCCGCCTCCATGGCGCCGCACTCACCGGGAATATCCTGATGTCAGGCCGCCCCCCGGAATCAGCTCCACTCCCTCACCGGCTTGTAGGGTCTTCCAGGCGGGGGTGGCTCTCGCTGTCATGCCCCGCGGTCCTGACCCAGAGTGACGAGGGGTATATAAAGAGCAGAGACGCGAGTAGACGCTGCTTAGCGTTCTAGCTCTTAGCCCTTTTCCGTCTCTACAGTGATTTGCCTGACTTCCAGTCCGTTGTATTTCCTGTTTCCGGTTCTTATGCGTTTGTGAGTTGCGAGCCGTAGGAACCCTGCTGTTTTGTCCGGCGTGCCGCTGCTGGTTTTCGGTATAGCGGTATTCTTGTATGCGCTCTCAAGGTGGTTGGTGTGGCTTTGCTCGTGAGAGCACCTGTTACCAAGTAAGGCTTCGCAATTGTGATTGAGCTCAAAAGAGTTGTGGGCGTCCTTCTCGATGTGAGCTATTTCTTTGTTTTACAACCGGCATCGAAGTTCTGTTTATCCAGCTGATGTTTAAAGCTTACCTGTGTTGTTCCTATGCCGGTGTGTCAACACGCCCTGAAACCCTTGTAAATACTCGCTCCGAATCTCTCTACGTGAAGGAGTGAGGTGTTATTGTTCCCACGTTTCATTTCCCCCCGAGGACGTTTAAGGTGGGGTTGACTAGCGTGGACCATTGTGCTACAGTTAAGAGGCAGCAGCGAAGAATCCTGGTAAATGCGCGTAGTAGTTACATAAGGAGTGCAACATATGAAAGTTCTTCTTGCGCTACTAATTCATTGTCTTCTCCTATTGGCCCCTTAGTAAATCTCTATACTCAGTGGAGTATTTGAAGAGAACGTTTATTCGATACCTCCCTCACTTCATAGGAGAATCAAGGGTTGAGCCTAATCGTTTGCTATATCAGCTTCATTTCAAAGTCTTTGATAAGTTATTAACACAGTTCCTGTCATAGGGAGCACTAGCGTTTTGAAATAACTGCAACCAGTTGGGAATCCCCATATATCGAATGGTGACATTAATTTATGTAGGCTTTCATAACACATTGTTAATACCCTAATGTTACTTGGTTGTGAGTCCATTAATATATGATTTGTTTTACAGCTGAGATTGCCTGCCCCTAAACCTGAAGTGGTCTACTTGTACAGCCAGCCTTCTTTCCCCCGCCTTTCCTTGTTTTGTTTCCCTGTTTTCCCCTATTGCGTCTTCCGTTACTCTAGAGTTTGATAGAGTCGGGAGACCGTGGGGGACGACTGAGGACTTTCTCCAGGTTCCTGACGCTCCTGTGGAACATAACTGACGACCCTTACACTCGCCTCGTGGTGGGTGGGGGGAAAGAGCCCCCCGTGATCGCCGCCACCAAGCGTCCCCCTCTTTGCCGCCGGAGGCCCGGGGCCCAGACACCTCGTGGGCGCCGCGGGTTCAAGTAGCCACCGTCTCCGGGCTCTGCTCCAGGCGCGTCGCGTCCGCGCCCCGGGCCCGCTTCAATGTCGTCTAGCGGCGCCCGGGAAGGACCGGATCCCTTCAAACTTGGCCCCAAGGACGCGGGACTATTCCGTGCCCCGATGCGCCCGCCAGAGACCGGCCAGGGCAGCTAGGGACGGAGCAGGCAGAGAAAAACGGGGCCGGGCGCTCGGAGCCGCACTGCTAAGCAGCCATGTAGGTCCGGCGCCCCCTAGCGCCCCCCAATCTCTCTTTTTTTTTTTTTTAAAGTTTTTCAGACTTTACTTCAGGGAGGTGAGTCCCCAGTACCAAGGAGGAGGGTATAGCTTGTCTGGTGCAGGCTGAAAATATTAGGCTATTTAATGTGTCCCTTCATAATCTCTAGTTTGTTACCTAATTTCTGTGAAAACGGTGCTGAAAAATGAACTAAGTAATCCCATTTTTTTCAATATTCTCTCAGATCATTTCGAAGCAGATATTACCACTTTCAGTAGCCACTGCATCAGTATGGGGTAATATTACATGGAGTAACACTTGGGCTGGGCATTTCAAAATGGGGGCACTAAGGAAATGTAATGAATACCTTTAAACTTCTGTAGACACAGTTCCACCCTGGATATGGCTGGAGTTGTACTCTTGCAAGGGCAGGAGTAAATTATTATGTGAATAGGGAGAGATGGGGAACATCCTTTAGACCAAAGCCAGAAACATGCTGTGCCTTCACAACACCGGCAATAGGAGAAACATATCATTAGCACTCATTTGTTTAGCACGCAAGTTGTATCAACGTCTTGCTTTAAGAGGGTGCATAGGTGGAGTGGTGTTGGATTTAAAGTCCAACACCTTCCCTACTGATGCGCAGACTGGAGTTGGTATAGTAAATGATACATTCCATAATCCAGCGCCTCCCTAAGGTAAGTCATTGTGACAACCTGCGTGCTAAAGGAACGTGTCGTAACAAAGCATTCGTTCCAAAGCCGGCGTTGTACAGGCATGCATGCTAAATGCATGCGGGATAGTGTCGTACATCCAGGAGAGAGCACCCCCATTTATATTGGTGGCCCATAGGCAGTGCTAAATTTGTGCCGGTGTTTGCAGGTGCTCGGCATTGGCACTTATTTGTAAACACCGGCATTTATTTTTAGAATCCTACTCATGGTGGCGCTGTGTGTATGTGTTTTCAGTGGAGTTTGTTACCAAAGCATTTTGCTATTTAATGTACCTTAAAGAGTTACGCAAATAGGACATGAACCAACAGTTTAAGTTGACAAGTGAGTGGTGCCAGTTGCAGTAGACTTGTTTGAAATACCGTGGGCCCTGGCACTTACTTTTTAATAAATTAACTGCTGCATATAGGGGTTTCACCAGATGGAAAAATCTATACCTCTTTGCTGAGCATATGATAGGGACTAGACCTGCAGAGCTTTCAAGTTGACTTGGGCCATGTGTGAGGATTGGTTTCCCCATTATAAATCAGAACTACAAGTCCCAGGATGCACAGAAAAAATCTAGACTGGAGGAGCTATTCATCAGAGTTGTCAACCGTCTTGCATTTTGCAGGTTTGTTCCGCAATCTTGGCTCCTGCCCTGCTGCCTACACAAAGGCACTGCACAGAGGGACGTCAATTGTCCCGCATTTTGGTTTCCTGCCACTTTTACCCTGTTGAGGACAAGCAACTCTCACTCTTTCAGCCATTTATGAGCTGTAAAAGAGATGCATGCCATGGCTGGAAGGGAGGAGCTGCAGTACAGAAGGGATCCTGCACAATGAAGCTTCAGGAACATGTTCAGCTGCTGGGATGCAATCCAGCCGGGAAACAACCTTTACAACGCGGTCATTACACCACGATACCTTTACAACGCGGTTGTTACAACGACCGTGTTGTTAGTACGTGATGCATTTACATCGCAAGTCTTTACAACGAATTCCACTAAGAGGCGCTGAGGTATTGGAAATCAATTCTAACACCTTCCCTAGTGTTGCGCGAACTGGAGTAGGAATAGTAAATAATACTATTGCTAAGTCCAGCGCGCCCTCTAGTGGAAGTCGTTGTAAAGACTTGCGATGTAAATGCATCGCGTACTAACAACGCAGTTGTTGTAACAACCAGGTTGTAATAGCGTGTGATGTAATACATCGTGTAGTAAAGTGCTTTATTCAATCCAGCCACCTGCTGATAAGCAGCCCTGAATATGTTAATGAAAAAAACATGCTGGGGATCTGCCCAAGGAGTAGGTCCCTTGTATTCATCCCTTCCACAAAGCCTGTTTCAAAGTGCAGACATATGGTCACATCAGTAAACAGAGTCAAAGAGGGAGTATGATTTGTCCAGGATAAAGCAATTTGTTGAAGTAGAAGACACAAGACTGCAGCACACTGCTACGTGATGCAAAGACTACATTTACCGCCATACTGCATTTTGTTGAAAATACAATGAGACTAGGAACTTCCCCCTACCCTGGGTAAAATTCAGCCCATTTTTTTGTCTCATTTTTATTAGAAGCTTTTTTGCATTGATTCTAAATATTGCCAATCTTGCCAAATAAGGTGGAATACGTTCAAAAAGGTTTTTGGCCAAGAGCACACAATTTAGCAAAATTGGAGGCAGGGATTAAAAACTATGTCCCCCATTTCCTTAGTTTCCAGTTATACCAGTCAGGAACTGCACTATCAAGTGATCCTTGTTGAAATAATGGTTTCACTTTGTCTTCTAGTGATCTGGATGGTATACACCCAGAAATCTGTTTAGTTAAGTCGCCTACCGCTCTCAGAATCCTCTGGTGCACCATACCAGCTATTTTAACATTTTACACCAGTGCTTTAAATGGGCCGGTAATCACAGGTACAGAGTACTGGCACTTCTTATTTTTATCCCTCTGAGTACCGACACTTCTCTACTGCCGAGGAGAGTACCAGTACTCATGAGAGGGTAGGTTAATTAGCTGCTAGTAGGGTGACCAACTGGCATGAGTACAAATTCAGGACGGTGTGTGTAAATATTCAGGACAAAGGGGCTCATTACGATAGCGGGCGGATCACAACTGCCGGGCCGGCAGTGGCGACCGCTCCACCATCGTAACGTGAAATACCCCCCACCATATTACGATGGAGGTGGGTACCACGGCGGACGCAAAGTCCGTCCGCCGCTTTTCCGCCGATAGCAATCGTTCTCCTTGCCTGGCGTAGCGGTCAGCATGCTCAGAATGGCAGCTCTGACAAGCAGGCTTGACCGGCACGATTATGATGCCGGCGGTAGGTAGCCTTTCTGTGGCGGTTGAACTACCGTTGAAAGGCATGCAGAGAAGGTCTTCGTGGGCCCATTGCGGGCCCCCCTTGTGTTGGAGGGTGGTGTGGGTGCATGGGGGGTACCCATGTTATCCCCTACATTTCACTGCACCAAGTGGCAGGCACAGTGTAGTGCCTGCCACGTAGTGCAGTGAAATGCATAAAATGCTCTTTTTCGCTTCGCGGCGGTGCTGCTGTCAGCACTCTCCGCTGCAATGTGAAGGGTACGGAATCCTACCGCAGCGGTGGCGGTCCCTTCCTAATCGCATAGGGGGACTGCCGCACGCATGGCGGTCGGACCTAATCACCGCTACGGTGGCGGACAGATCAAATCTGACCGCCATCGTAATGAGCCCCTAAGGGTCCAAATTCAGGACAAAAATTCAGGACAGAAGGTCCAAATTCAGGACAATCATTTGAGACTAAAGATTGGTTTTACAGACACATCAGAGGAGGTCACTCAATAGTATATAAGTACGTAAATAGACAACCAACATAAGTTCAAGTCAAAATTAGTTCATATTAAGTTGCTATAATCGTGGACTTCACAGTTTTCTCTGTATGCATGCAGGTTTGAGCAACTGGGCAGGTATTGTTGTCGTATTTCATATGACTGATGGATGCAGCTTGAGTGCCACCTCACCCTTTCCACTCTGCAAACTCCACCGACTGAGATACATCACTTATTGGACCCGATGTTACAAAGCTGCAGTTTTTGTAGTCACTGTTGTTTTGTTCTAGGGCACGGCTGCAATTTCTGAGTCGTTGCATTGATGTTGCTAAAATGCACCTTTGCACTGCAACATTTTACAGTGTGACTGTGCACTTGCTTTAGTACATGCTGCGGGGTGGTGATTTTTGGCACTGCTGATGGTATCACGTGCCACGGCGCCCTTGCACTTGTCAGATCTGCTGAGATGCCCAAGTTTCACCACTAGGGAGGCTAATTCAGACATCTTGTTAGTGCCCATGTGTGCTGCTGTTGTGTGGTCAGAGTGTAAATGGATAACGGATACTAAGCATCGGTTTTTGCGCCTCACTTGCGTTTCTGTCTCTTCCAGGTATCACCACAGTTGTTGCTGAGGTTGTGGAGTCTTGAGAGTCTGACACTTGAGGGGGGGTCGGAGTATGAGGTGAGAGGGTGTTCATGTACACTTTGGCTGTCGTGGTGCCCTTTGAGGTTATCCTGTCACTGCACAGAGAGGCCCATTATCATTCTGTATGTGATAGTTAGGCCGACATACAGAATGTTAATGGGCTAATAGCAGTCTTTGCCGAGTTGGGGAGGGGCTGCTGCAGGCCAGTGATCTGAACTTCACAATCTCCTGAGGCGGAAGCCGGGAGAGGACGAACTATTTTTAAAATTGTATTCTGTGTCACCAATAACTACTTGTATTTTATTTGCGCACTCACCCTTCAGGCACCTCCTTTTGGGCCAAAAGTACGCTTAAACAGCGACCCCCTCGCTGCACCGATTCCGCCCAAACAGACAGTTCTGCCGCCATTACCGGCGAGGAACAGAGGCCACGCCTACCTGCAGGCCACGCCCACTCACCTTGGTATATAACGCTGCCGACAGCTCGACCAAGACAGAACTTCACAATCTCCTGAGGCGGAAGCCGGGAGAGGACGAATTATTTTTAAAATTGTATTCTGTGTCACCAATAACTACTTGTATTTTATTTGCGCACTCACCCTTCAGGCACCTCCTTTTGGGCCAAAAGTACGCTTAAACAGCGACCCCCTCGCTGCACCGATTCCGCCCAAACAGACAGTTCTGCCGCCATTACCGGCGAGGAACAGAGGCCACGCCTACCTGCAGGCCACGCCCACTCACCTTGGTATATAACGCTGCCGACAGCTCGACCAAGACAGAACTTCACAATCTCCTGAGGCGGAAGCCGGGAGAGGACGAATTATTTTTAAAATTGTATTCTGTGTCACCAATAACTACTTGTATTTTATTTGCGCACTCACCCTTCAGGCACCTCCTTTTGGGCCAAAAGTACGCTTAAACAGCGACCCCCTCGCTGCACCGATTCCGCCCAAACAGACAGTTCTGCCGCCATTACCGGCGAGGAACAGAGGCCACGCCTACCTGCAGGCCACGCCCACTCACCTTGGTATATAACGCTGCCGACAGCTCGACCAAGACAGAACTTCACAATCTCCTGAGGCGGAAGCCGGGAGAGGACGAATTATTTTTAAAATTGTATTCTGTGTCACCAATAACTACTTGTATTTTATTTGCGCACTCACCCTTCAGGCACCTCCTTTTGGGCCAAAAGTACGCTTAAACAGCGACCCCCTCGCTGCACCGATTCCGCCCAAACAGACAGTTCTGCCGCCATTACCGGCGAGGAACAGAGGCCACGCCTACCTGCAGGCCACGCCCACCCACCCCCTCTCCCGCTTTTAAAGATGTGCATTCACCGGACGCGCAGCGGACGGGCGCAGCGGGCGCGCCGTTTGCGCGCCGAAGGCGCGCCAAAGGCAAGCCCGTCTTCGCCCGTCCTCGCCAAGTCCTCGCCTCTCGCCAGCCCCCCTGCCCAAAAGTCACACGTATACGACAGTGATACACTGTGGTCACTCAACCCTGGCCTGAGATGCGATAAGCTCGAGGGCTGCATTGGTCGGACCGCCCTCCACTGTAAAAGCTGTAATCTGGTCTTACCTGCACCACGCCATATCAGCCAGAAAGAGAACAAAAGGAAGGAAACGTCACTTACCATCATGCAGCTGAATGTTAGATCCCTGGTCAAACACCATGCGGAGGTAAGAACGCTATTAATGGATGAGAACCCAGACATAATGTTTCTGAGTGAAACCTGGCTTAAAGATGACCTAACCAGTATTCCCAATCTTGCTATACCGGATGGGTTTGCCATGACCTGTATTAATAGAAATTCAAGAGGAGGGGGCATCGCCGCCATCCACAGATCCTCCTTCACCTGCTCCTTTCTAAAGGAAAGCATTGCGGACTGTGAATCCGCGCGCTTCAAAATTGCCACTAATCCTAATTGCACTCTTTCAGGCCTGTTTATCTACAGACCGCCGGGGCCTTCCGCGAAATTCACGGAAGAGCTCATTGAGGTAACGCACGCTATGATTACTGACTCGGCCAACTTCACTATCTTAGGAGATCTCAATCTCCATATAGACAACTCATCAGATGCTAAAATCAGCAATTTGACAGCAGACCTAGCCGCTCTTCAGCTAATTCAGCTGATACGAACCCCAACACACGTAGCGGGCCATCTGCTGGACCCAGTGTTCACGAATATTCCGGAAGCCAGTGCGGATGATCCTACACCCATGGCCTGGACGGACCACTCACTAGTAACCTTCTCCATCCCTAATAACCACTATGTCATAAAAAAGCCTCCAACTTCCTGCCTAAAACGACCTTGGCACAAACTCCAACAATATGACCTTGCAGTGAGTTTGGGGAGACCTAATCTGGAGGATATAGATGATATTGAGAAATCATATATATCCTTCCAGAACTGGATTACCAAGGGACTGGACGCCATTATACCAGCGAAGTGGACCATGGGGCGTAGCACCCCTTCCAATCCCTGGTACAATGAGAACCTCAAAATAATGAGGAAAGGCTGTAAAAAAATGGAGCGACAATGGAGAAAGGAGTACAAGCAGGAAGATAAAGATGCATATTTGACTACTCTTAAAACATATCATAAGGCAATCCGGGTAGCCCGTGCTACCTTCTACGCCACTGAGATAAAGGCTAGCCCTAACCCCACGAAAACGATCTTCCAAATCGTGCAAAAACTACAACTCGGTAACATACCGGCGTCTCACATTACCTCCACGCAACAATGTGAAGACCTAGCCACCTTCTTCACGGAGAAAGTGAAAAAAATTTACAACGCCTTCACCCAGGATAGCCCAGAGGACATCAACCTTCCCACTACCATCCGCGGAGACTCTAGTCTCACACGCATACCCGCCATCTCCGGTGAAGAACTCTCTAAACTCTGTAGGAAGGTGAAATCGGGCGCTCCCACAGATCCGATGAGGCCTACTCATTTTCTGGAAGCCTTGGAACTCTTCCTCCCACCCTTGACCTCACTCCTTAATCTTTCTTTTGCCACGGCTACGGTCCCCACCTGTTGGAAACAGGCTTGGGTAACACCGATCATAAAAAAACCCTCCCTAGACCCAGCTAAACCGGAGAACTACCGGCCCGTTTCGCTGCTCCCATGGGTCGCGAAACTCGCGGAAGCCCACGCTAACAAAATACTAAGTGAGCACATGGCAAAAAACAACATCCTGGACCCCTCCCAGCACGGGTTCAGGCCGGGCCACAGCACGGAATCCGCGCTCCTAACTTCCACAGAAAGTTTACGGGAAATTATGGATTCCGGCGAAAGTGCCGCGCTGATTCTACTCGATCTCAGCGCGGCCTTTGACACGGTCTCCCATGCCATCCTATTGAAACGCCTAGGAAACATAGGTATCACAGACGCGGCACTCCAATGGTTCAGATCATTCCTAACCAACAGATCGTTTAGGGTATCCGCCCCCCCGTTTATCTCCCAACCCCAAAACATAGGACAAGGAGTTCCACAGGGCTCTGCCCTCAGTCCCTCCTTGTTTAACCTATACATGCAACCCCTGGCGGAGGTTGCCAAGAAATGGGGCCTCACAATGGTGTCGTACGCCGACGACACACAGCTGGTCATCAGCATCAACCATGCCCCCTCCCCCGATGCCACTAGATTCAGGGATGGTCTGACCGCCGTTGCTAAATGGATGACGGCAAATTGCCTTCAACTCAACGGCGACAAAACAGAGGTGCTGATAATGGGGAAAAATAGTAACAACTGGAATGACCTCTGGTGGCCCCAATCACTGGGCCCAGCACCCCCCCCTAAGACTCTAGCGAAAAACCTGGGAGTATGGCTAGACTCTGCGCTTAGCTTCCAGTCGCACACAAAAAAAGTTGCCGCAACCTGCATTGGCCTACTGAGAAGCCTCACCCCCATCTTAGGCTATTTTGACTCCAAAACTCGACAACTCATCGTTCAATCTACCATTCTGTCCAGATTGGACTACGCGAGTGTCTTGTTGTTAGGAGCTAATAAAACTGAAGTTAAGAGACTCCAACGGATACAAAATTCGGCGGCAAGGGCCATAGTAGGTCTCCCTAAAAGATGCTCGGCGAGAGCAACCATTCACAGACTACATTGGTTACCCATGGAAGCCCGCATCCAGTTCAAGGCCCTCATATTCGCCTTTAAAATCATGAGGAACGAAGGCCCGGAGCTACTCCGCTCACTGCTGACCCCCTACTCTCCCAAACGGAACCTCAGGTCCATGGGGCAACACCTAGCTATGGTGCCCTACACTAAGTTTTGCCGCATCGGAGGGCGCTCCTTCAAACTACTGGGGGCCAAATTATGGAACTCCCTTCCCCTCAATATTCGATGCATGGACAACATCCTAGCTTTCCGCAGAACTATTAAAACCTATCTCTTCCCCCCCTGTTAGGTCCCTCCCCTCCCCTTGTTCAGTTGGTTGTGTTATGGTTCCAGCGCCGGGACGCCCCGTTGCGAGGGCAGCTGTTTGCGCTTTACAAAACTGTTAACATAACATAACATAACAGGAGCGCGAGCTGGCCCCTGCATTGGGAGTTATAGAACTCTCAGGCCATTTGATGGGGGACAGCTCGCTTCAATGTCTGAAATTACTGACAACAGGCATTCGTGGAAGAATGTTTCACGGACAACGGACAAGAGGCCCAAATAACGGTCGGTCCGTGAAATTTACGCATGGTTGGTCACCTTAGCTGCTAGTGCTGGTGAGCACGAAACGGTCGGAGTGGAATCTGTCTCTGACAGCCAAAGCGCATCTGTTGCCCCGAGCCGCCGCTGAACTATCCGCAGGGGCTAATTTGCATAGTATCCGGAAGTGTTCACCATCACGCTGTGTTTGACAAAGAAGCGTCTATTCATGGCCCTGTGCTGTCAGTCACATCTACACTATCGTTTGCATTTGTGCAAACACAGGAATCAAAGCAGCCCAGTGAAGTGGATGGCATCAAACTGCCTGAAACTCAATGCAGGTAAAGCAGAGGTGATCATATTTGGGAACACCTCTAACCCCTGGACACCGGACTGGTGGCCAACTGCAATGGGTACGATTCCAGTCCCTGTGGAGAAGGTTAAGAATCTGGGGGTGATCCTTGATTCGAAACTCTCCTTCAGTGACCAAATCAGCTCATCAAGTTTCTACATTTCTGAGGAAAATGAAATTCCTCCTTCCGGAAGACAGCCTGAAGATAGCAGCCACAGCGCTCATTCTGTTTAACCCTGGGCGTAGTTTGCGAAGTAGCGCTACGTGTAGCTACGCAAAGTGCATTTTGCACTACGCAAGCTATGCGTAGCTTCGCAAACTGCGTAGTGCACTGTGCAAGATGCTGCTCGCACTGATTGCACAGTGCCGGATGCTTGTCCGCACTGTGCAATCAGTGCAAACTGCATCTTGCACAGTGCAAGCGGTCGTTTTCTGCCGCTCGAGTAGATTTCTACTCGAGCGGTAGCTTTCTCAGCACGGACTGGTAGTTTCTCATCGCGAGCAGTCGCGAGCATACGCGACCACTCGCAATGAGAAACCTGACCTCCCCGCGTTGAGAAGCTCGCCGGGAGGTTTATTTTCCACTCTCCCGATCGGCAACTTGATGTTGCTGATCGCGAACGAGGAAAATGTCTCGCCGAGATGTCATTTTGCTTGCTCGCGGTCGCCAACTTGACGTTGAGGACCGTGAGCAAGCAAAAAATGACCGTGCAATTCGCGTAGTGCGAAGTAGCACAAACTTCGCAAACTACGCGAGCGTAGCATAGTGCTTTGCCCAGGCTTAATTCTGTTGTGTCTGGATTACTGCAATAGTCTCTACATGAACATCCAAAAGAGACACCTGAACAGATCGTACAGAATGCGGCAGCCAGGCTGCTAACAGATACACCCAGGTTTGTCTCTGTGAGGATGGGACTTAGAGATCTTCACTGGCTCCCTGTCAAACAACGGGCACAGTTTAAGGCTCTGTGTACAGTTTTTAAGGCCCTTATGGGTGTTGGCCCTGAGGTTCTGAAAAATGGGATACAATGGTATGTTCCTGGAGGAGCTTTGCGCTCCTCGGAAGCTAAACAAGTGATTGTGCCTCGTTTTAAAAAGGCCAGCTGGGGTGGCAGGAGCTTTTGTCACTGTGCTTCAAAGGCTTGAAACAGCCTGCCTTTGCATCTTAGAAACTCAACTGAGCTCCTCCTTCAGGAAGGAATTGAAAACATGGCTCTTTACATGAACAGTTTTATCTTATCTACGTCCAGGTAGGCAGTGCCCAGCGCCCGGACACCCCAGGGTAACAGAGCGCTTTAGAAGTCTTAGTAACATTAACAGTGACAGCGGCAATTACGAAAGCCAAGGGACTTTCTAATAGAACTCTAAGGATGCGCTATGTATTATATTTTTATTGTTTATGTTTACATTTCTTAGATTTTATTAAGACCTATCCTCTCCTTTTCCCTCGGCTCTCTACTTTTTCTCCTCTTTCATTTCTTCTGTTCTTCAAAATTCTTTAAATGATATTTGCTTGAATCAGATTATTATAGCACTATATATACTGTACTATGTATGTTTGTTACTTACTTCCTGTTCAATTATACTTCTGTTGTATATATAGGGCTTATGCACACTCATTTTTTTGGGTGGCACTTTTATGTAGCGCAAACTCGATCCGAAGGTATCAGATCGCTTTACATGACCACCGGTTGCATTACAGACGTGCACATTCATTTTTCAGGCAGAGTGGGGGATGCGTCAGTCTCCTGCCAAGACTCGAACCTGGTTCCCCAGTTTCAAGGTCAGTCGCTTTGGCCATTACGCCACATGCTCCTTTTACAATACTGTATGTTATTGTATTTTATTAAACAAAGCATTATCAAAGTTTTTTTTTAAAACAAAAGAAAGCCGAGGGAGGGAGTTGAAAATGGCTTTAATCCAATCTGAGTGTATTGTGTGTGTCTGCTTATGTCTGTGTGTTTGCCTGCTTATGTTTGCTGCTCTTGACTGAGAGAATGGGGACACTCTTGAGAGGTATTTTAAAAGAAATGTGTGCAATGCTTTTTGTGTGCATGTCTGCTTGTTTCTTTCTGTGTGTGTACGCTCCATAATATCTAGTATTCTGCCAAAGACAACAAACAACAGGAGTGACGCTGCAAATGTTACAAAAAGGGAAATGTTAACACATCATTGCGTTTGACTTTCATTTTGTGTAACAGGTTAACCTGTTTAGTTTATAGACACGTATTTCCTGTGTTTTGGTATGTGCTGCAGCTGGTATAGAAATCTTTAAGTATCATCATGTCTTGCCCTTTGCCCCCCGCCCACTCACCACACCTCTAGCTCATTTTAATGAGTACCTGCGCTTCTTTATTCCCATTTTAAACACTGTACTACAAGTTCCAGAATGCACAGGACAAACCACAAGCGCTGAGTGAACTTCGCGCCCCTGGTTCTCCGTACCCGTTGCTGACGTGCTCTCACGTTCCGTAACCGTTATATTGAGTTGCAGTTCGACTTCCGGTTCCTCCCAGGCAGATGTGGCTTGGCTAGAGTGACAGGCCGTCTGCGCAGTGGGAGACAGGAAGCTGGGATATAGTGACCACACCGTCATCCGCTTCAATCAACACGCATGCACAGACGTCACCCAATGATTACACTGACACTTTCTTTGTGGGTGAAGAACTGCTGCAGGTTTATTTCATACAACATAAGTATGACAATAAAAATGGGTTATCTTACGGGCGATCCAGGGCAAGCAGCCCCTAGCTGCTCCGCCCGCCTGGTGAGCCAGCACACACGGTGGGTCGATGCCCGGCAGTGTGGCACATATTTATTTTCAGATCATCCACTGGGTCACGTGATCTGTCTCCTACTCCCGCCCCTTCTGACAGGGGCGGAGCGTGTTGTGGCACACCCCCGGTTGGTCAGGCCCCCCAACCGCCCGAAGAACTAACGCCCCCCACCCCCAACGGCCCACCTCCACCTCCACACTATTGGGAGGTCTCCTCCCTGGGCGTAGCCTCGCGCGCGAGGCAGAAGAGGGGGAAGGCTGCGACGGGCGGCCACTAGAGAGCTGCCCTGCTGATGTCCCACTGCGTGGGACGCGGGCAGCGGCACTCCCAGGATACAAACAGCAGAAACGAAACTGGTCTATTACTGCATCATGGCGGCGGCAGCCCAGTCTCAGAACCTGGAGGACGAAGTCACTTGTTCGATTTGTTTGGAATATTTCAAGGATCCGGTGGTCATAGGCTGTGGACACATCTTCTGCCAGCCCTGCATCTCACGGTGCTGGCAGGGGTCCGAGACAAACCTCGCCTGTCCCCAGTGCAGAGAAATATCCCAAGAGAAAATACTTCAGCCCATCCGGCAGCTGGGAAACCTCGTGGAAATGCAAAAAATTCACCTCCCCTCTTTGAAGCCGCAGGAGAACGTGTGCGAGAAACACCAGCAGCGGCTGCAGCTCTTCTGTGAGGATGACCAGGAGCCCATCTGTGTGGTGTGTGACCGGTCCAGGGACCACCGGTCTCACACCGTCATTCCTATGGAGGAGGCTGCCCAAGAGTACAAGGTATGTGCGAGGCACTGCTGGGATCGCAGCTCTTTGACCATAAACTCTGTACTGCTTGACTGACTGCGACTAAGAGTACAAGCCGTGTGTGGGACAGCGCTGGGACCTCAGTTCTTTTACTGTAGGACCGTGCCCAAGAACACAAGGCCTGTGTGAGAAACTGCGGGGATTCTGTCTGGACTCACGGGCCTGGTGCTATAATGTGCTCCCTAGAGCACGATGAACCCAAAGAGTAGAATTCTCTTGTCACACAGGGTCTGTGTTGTGCCTCATGACTGTAGGCGTGGTGCCAAAGACAACACGGTGTGTCTGCGACAGACTTGTTTTTTAAAATTTTTATTTATTTTTTTGCATCTTTATATAGCGCGAACTCGACCCGAAGGTAATGGAGCGCTTTACATAGCACCGTATTTACATTACACATTCAGGCACGGGGAGATTAAGTGATTTGCCCAGGATCACAGGATGTGGACGCGACCCCGAGGCTCGAACCCTGGTTTCCTGCACCAGAGGCGGCAGCGCAGCCGACGGACCACATCCGTCAGTTCTCCTTGTCTCTGAGAATATAAAATTAGCTAGCATTCGCGCCAAGAATTTTCAATTCTATTAAGGACACGGAGGCGAGGATTATGCTTCTCTTTCTTATTTATTGCTACTCACAGCAGCCAATGAAAACTTTCCTTATGCAAAACAAACTACATTTCCCATGATGCATGCACCACATCACTTCCTGCAGAGCCCCATAAGAGCCAGTAATACCGGAACCAGTCCTCTTTCTTTGCTCCGAACTATAAGTCCAATAATTATAACAAAGTTCAACAACAGCTTCCAACGTGGAAGGAAATCAGACCAGCTGGGAAGAACGTCAACTTCAAGCAGGATTACGACTAATCCATCTTCTTTTCGGATCCTGAAAAAACAGAGATAGAACAACCCGTAACTTCTGTATAATCAGAGTATATATGCAAAACGGGTGGGCAATAATTACAATACTGTATTTTAACCGGGTGGGATAATCCTCGCCTCCGTGTCCTTAATAGAATTGAAAATTCTTGGCGCGAATTCTAGCTAATTTTATATTCTATTACAGGACCGGAGGCTTCGTATTATGCTAGTTTAACGCTGATTAAAAACAACAAAGGATATGTCACCCACCGGTTTATAATAAAGTTGCTTAAACGTTGACTCAGATGACCAGTCTGCAGAATGCATGATATCCTGTACAGTAGAACCCAACATGAAGGTCTTAGAGGCCATAGCGCCTCGAACAGAATGTGCACCAAAGACCTGAGTGTCTACACCCGCTTCCTGCATAACATTTTTGAGCCATCTGGCTATAGTAGCTGCAGTCACAGGTTTGTACGGTTTTTGCAGAGCAATCAACAATTGTACCACACCATCTGGCCTAATAGCCCTGGTACATTCTTCATAAACCTTAAGGCATTGGACCACACAAAGTTTAGCATTGTCGGGAAAAGCATGATAATCCACACTGCGTGACATTGTGTTAGTTCTAGATGTAAAATTAAACGAAACTCCCTCTGGAGTAAATACTCTACCTGTAATATCCAGAGCTTTAACGTCCGAGGAACGTCTACAGGCCGCTAGGCAGAGCAACATGGCCAGTTTGGCTGACAATTGTTTCCTGGACAACATATTGTTGTCGGGCCATCTGTTAAATAGTGACAGAACCAGCGAGACATCCCACAAAGAAGAATACTTTGGTTTGGGTGTAATAGCTACTCTGATACCCTTTAGAAGTTTACATATTAAAGGATGCATTCCGACAGGTTTGCCCTCGATTTGAGAGTGGCCTGCCGAAATGGCGGAGCGGAAGTTATTAACAGAGCGAAACGCTAAACCTTCCGCCACTTTTTCTGACAGGAAGTTTACAATAAAGGGTAATCCTTCCCCCACGGGATCCACATGCTGTCCCATGCACCAACGAACCCAACATCCCCAGGCTGAAGAATATCGTTTCCTGGTAGAGGGGGCCCACGCTTGGTTGATAAAGCCGGAAGCTTGTTCCGAAAATCCTGGCATTTGCCAACGCTGCCTGAAAGTCTCCAGGCCATCATAGACAGATGCCCCGATAGAACCATCGGGTGTTTCTCTCCATGAGGGCCCTGGAGCATCGTCGAGGACCATGGGATCCTCCTGGGGAAGTCGCAACTCGCCTCCAGTAACAACGGGAACCAAGGCTGCGACTTCCACAAGGGAGTCACTAATATCACTTCTGCTTTCTGGCGCATCACCTGCGTGAACACTCGAGGAATGAGAATGAAGGGTGGAAACTCATAATTCAACTTCTGAGTCCACTCCTGCGCAAAGGCATCCGTCGCCAGCGCCAATGGGTCCGGCCTCCAGCTGAAAAACTTCGTCATTTGACGGTTAAGCCTGGAGGCAAACAGGTCGATCTCGCAAAACCCCCATATCTCCTGCAACCACCAGACCACCCGTGGGAGAAGTTGCCAGTCGCTGTAGTCCCTGAGGTGGCGAGAGTTCCAATCCGCCACCACATTGGACTGACCCGGAATGTACTCTGCTATGACTGAAATCTGATGACTCAGGCAATAGTGCCAAAAGGCCTTCGCTATCTCCACCAACATTGAGGACCTCGTGCCTCCCAGTTTGTTGATGTACTGCACTGCCGATATGTTGTCCATCCGAAGAAGGATGCAACATGAGACCTGCCTGGGAGATAGTGTCCGGATCGCAAAAGATCCTGCGGTGAGTTCTAGACAATTTATGTGAAGATTTAACTCTTCCAGGGACCAACGTCCCCCTGTGGAAATATTTCCGCAGCGCGCTCACCAACCCCAATGGCTGGCGTCGGATTCTATGACCACCTCCGGCAGAGAGCCGAAAATTGCTCTGCCGTTCCACGCCTCGACGTGGGCCAAACGCCACTGGATCTCTTCCCTCACTTCTGGGGACAGAGGGACTACATCCGTGTATGAAAGACCCTTCTGCAAGTGCTGAATTTTGAGTCGTTGCAGGGCCTGTAGTGTAGGGGGCCTGGAATATTGCTTGAATGGATGACGCAAGAAGTCCCACTATCCGGGCAATTCCCCTGAGAGAGACCATTTGTTTGGTCAGGAAGGAGCGAAGCTCCTTCTTGATATCCTGAAGGTTGGAATTTGGAAGGCTGAGCTGGGCCGTCTGAGAGTTTATGACGAACCCCAGAAAATATATTGTCTGCGTGGGACACACAACCGATTTTGGCTCGATCACGTACCCCAGGTTCTGCAAGATACGAATGGTCATGCGCAAGTGCTGAACCGCCAACGCCTGAGACTGTGCCATGATGAGCATGTCGTCCAGGTAGACAATCATGCGAACCCCTTGTTCCCTGAGGTAGGCTATGACGGGTTTCAGAACCTTGGTGAAGCACCACGGTGCTGAGGAAAGTCCGAAAGGAAGGACCAAATATTCGTACCACCGGTTCCGCCATTGAAATTGAAGGAATCTGCGATGGGGACGATCTATGGGGACGGACAAATAAGCGTCCTTCCGGTCCAGACGGACTAACCAGTACCCCTGCTTCAACAGGTCCGCCAGCAGATGGATGCCCTCCATCTTGAAGTGCTTGTAAGTCATATAGTGGTTGAAATCCTTCAAATTGAGTACCAACCTGTAACCACCGCCTTTCTTCTGCACCAGAAAAATATTGCTGCAGAAACCACGAGGGCCCTCGTCGCAAGGTGCTATCGCGTGTTTCTGCAGCAATCCTTCTATTTCTGAATCGATGAAATCGCACTCTAGTTGGGAAAAAGAAAGCTGTCTGGGCCGATGAACCTGACAGGGTGTCTGAAAGAACTCTAGATGGAACCCCTGAACTGTCTGCAACACCCAGGCGTCCTGCGATATTTGAACCCAGTTGTGATAAAACTGCTGAATACGTCCCCCCAATGGAAGAAGAAGTAAGTCTGGAGCGCTCACCTGAAGACTCGGTGTTCTGGAATCCTCCCCGATAGGATCCCTTGTTAAAGCGTCGCTTGTTGAAGCGCTGCCTGGTGGGGTAGAAGGTGCCACCGCGGGTGGAGTCCCACTCTCCCCTGCCGCGTCCGAAATCTCCTCGCTGAGGACCTTGGGAGAATTGACGGATAAACGAGCGTCCCCGGCCTCGTCCGGCCCTGTTGAAAACCCCTGCTTGGAATACCCGTTTGATTCCTGCCTGAGCTTTGTCCAGGGTTGTGAAGGTGCCCACGTATTTCGCCACATCTTTGACGAAGCGGTTGCCAAATAGGTTGCCGTCCGCCAAAGGGCCAGGCTCCGCCGCTGCCAACTCCGTAAGGTTAGTGTCCATGCGCATCAGGATGGACTTTCTGCGCTCCGTGAAGATTGCGCAGTTGGCATTACCCAATAGGCAGATAGCCCGCTGGGTCCAGCCCGCCAATACATGGGAATCAATAGCGGTTCCTGATTCCTCCGCCTCCAGAGCCATCTCCAATATCTTGGCTAGGGGACCGACCACATCTAGAAGCTTGTCTTGGCACCCTTGCCATGCGCGGTCTATACCCTTCTTGGGGTCCTTGGCAAACTTTTTAAGGAAAGTTAGCAGACTAGAGTCAATTTCGGGAGTTTCCGCCACCTTGTCCGTAAGGTCCGGTCGGGGACATTCAGACCGCAGTCTGTTGCGCACTTACTTGTCAAAGCTCTTGCGCAAGTTCTCATGTAGGTACGCTGCCACCTGGGATTGAAGGTGAAAGGCGTAGGGGCCGCCTGTGGAGTCTCCACATTTTTAACCTTCCGAGATTTCTTCCTGGGAGGGGAATCATCAGGGGTGTCCGAGGAGGTGGAACCAGGTTCCGAATCAGTGTCCTGAACCCTCTCCCTCTCTGTCGCAGGGCACGGGAGTGACAAATAGGAAGCAGAATGAGGCCAGGACTTAGGTCGTGGCGCCTCTGCCGGCTCCTCAGTTGGGGTAGTGAAGCCATGATGCTTCGCGAACCTCTCCAATTGCCTAGAAATAGGCCTCCATGCAGTCGCCAAAGCCTGCTGCACAGTTCCCGGAACTGCCTTCTCCAGGGCCTTGTTGACTGACTCCTGCACGGAAGCGTCCAGGGCCTCAACAATATTATCTTCGATGGCAGGTGTACCCACCTCCTCCTCATACAAAGGTGTCATCCTCCTCGTAGTGCACCCAATTGTCCATGGTGGAACCAAATTTGTAGACGTACTTGCTCATAAGGCAGCAGTAAGGAGGAGTAACAGGGGGGGAGCCAACCCTCAGCACCACACCACCGGTACCTAGCTCCTCAGCAAAAGCTGTATCCCAATTATTACAGCCCACAGGGCGTAATGGAGCCAAAAGAGCAGGAAAAGATCCAAGGAGGTGTGCTCCCTCCAGGCCCAAGTCTTTTTTACAGCCAGCCAGGCGTAGTAGATGCTCTCTGTATGGAAATCAGCCTTGAATGGCGAAAAACAAAAGAAAAACTACAGAAAACGGGCAGTTTAAACGTGCGTAGCCCAAATCCTACCAAAATAGCCCAATTGGGCTACGCACGTGGAAACCTGAAGCAAAAAAAACTAAAGTGACCGGCTCCCAGAGCACCGGCTTATTAGGAGAGCCTTCGCGCTACACGATAATGATCTGCCATAATGATATGCACCCACCGAAGGCGGGGCGGTACCGTGCTGTTTATACAAATGAAGAGCTTCGACGCGCTGTTGTGCAATCTATCAGACGCTTGGGAAAAGTGCCATAAACTGGCGCGATGCCCCCACGCATCGAACGCCGTGTGTATGGACCTCGGCTAAGCCCTGAGACCTCCCCGCTCCCAGCGGGAGCTCCGTAGCGCTCAGAGC